>NC_133453.1:91604207-92270207 GCF_048565385.1 Saimiri boliviensis
GTAAAACAGAAAACTGGATGAAATGTTTAGGTGATCTTTGTGGTGATATCTCAGAATTTTTTAGAACACTTGTGCTGTGCCTTCTCTGGGAAATCTGGATGATATTTTTGCCATGAGAACTTAACCCTGCCTCTGCTTGGAACCTTGGAAAGATGGGAAGTCCATTCGCTTCTCATATTGTAGAAGATCCACTTTCTTAAGGCCAGAGGAGACCTGTGATTCTTAACCTGGATTGGGCACCAACATCACTGGTGGGGCTTTCAAATATTTCACAGTGCTCACTGCTCCCTGAAATTCTGTTGTGTCAGGACTGGAGTGGGTCTAGAGCTTCTTACTTAGGTATTTTTCTTTAAATACTTCTCTGGATGTTCAAAATCAGTGGTGTAGATACATAAGATAAACAGCAATAATGAATCCATATCATATCATGTTAATACAAACACAGGCATCTTGCACATATCTGATTGCATGGTGATCATGCTGTAGATTTTTGAAGCTCTTTGAAAACATGCCTATAGATCTGGGGTCATTGCCATTTTCAGGCTGGAGTTTACGAGGCTGGAGGCTGTGGAGATGACCAATGAAGGATCATCTCTTTAGTAGGTAAATCATTATGACTTGGATTCAGAATGGTATAAACATTTTTTAGCATCATCACTGACTTGTAAGTGGACTGAAAGAATTGAAGATGCACAGAAAATCATCTTTACCCCTTAATTAAATAGAAATCCTTTTGGATCCAAGGAAATAGGAAAATAAAACTAACATCGTGGGAAGTATAATGGGAGAATGTTCAATGATGTCTGCCAAAATCTCTCCTTGCGTTACTCCACTTCTGATGCCAAAGGCCAATTACAACTTGTTTTGTGGTAAGGGATGTGTCTGACTTAAACAATAGAAGATTATAGAAGAATACTGAGAATTTTCACAATTAAAAAAAAGCAATCTTTCCAGGTATTTTCCATGCAGCAGAACGCTTCCCTCCAAAGGTTTAAACTTGTACACTTCTCACAATGCTGTCCTTGTTTCTTCTCTTCTCCCACTTTTCTCTCTCTTTCTCCTTGCCTCTCTGTCTCTTTTTAGTTCCTGCTTGGTTGCTAAATGCCTTTAAAGTTCTAAGCTATGTATCATTAAGGACTGATAGGAAAAAAGAACATGGAAAACTGTTTTGATTCTGGTTAGAAAAATACCCCTGGAGAAGATATTTTACCAAATAATATTGCTGTTTTACAAAAGATTCAGTTTTGTCTTTTGTCTGCTCAAGAATCCATGCACCTTTCCCACTGCAAAAGGAAATAAATGCACTTCTTTTAAGTATTATTTCTCCAGGGAGAATATGTTGATTTCAATGAAGGAGATAACTGTGGCTAAATTATATTTCTCGGCATCATTTGTGTGATATGAAGATGTTCCCTCCCCTGTAAAAGATGTAAGGAAGTGGCAGAGTACACACTCCTCGCAGATCAGGCCAGCCAGGCTCTTGCTGTATCCATGACCATCTTCCTTCATGCTTACACAGGAAACAACCCCTTTCTTAGGGTCCTACCCTAATCCCTGTGGTCTACTAAGATAAGAACATACTAAGTTGTCAAATTTTCCAATTCTCTGGTTATATCTCTTACGTTCATTTCTGGGATTGAAGTTGTAGGGGGCTAGGAGTTATGTTTTTAATCTTTATCTAAGTATCTATTGAGTGGTGGCCTGATTTTTCTCCCTAAACTTCAAAATGAAATTATTTCTTAGTTGCTGTCTTCTTGTCTGCTAAACATAGTTCTAATGAATTTCTCCAGTAAACAATCAACAAATTTGTATTAAGTCAACTGTCTATAGTGACCTCCTTCAAATGAATTACCCTCATTCTTCTTGATCTTTGTATTTCTCCAATATTATCATCTCCTTGAGGACTGGGACTGTGTCTTGTTCATTTTTTTTATAATGTTCTATATAATATTCAGTAATACTTATTGTCATGGAAACTTCACAAAGTTCCACAAGGTCAGTTGCTTTTGGAATCCTGTTAATTCTGCCCTTCCTCCCTTCCTCCCTTCCTCCCTTCCTCCCTTCGTTCCTTCCTAGGTTTAACTGGCAGTTTACCTGGACCAATGTAGTTTAGATTCACCTTGAGAGCAAGTCACCATCTGTGCCCTCTGAGCAAAATTAGACCCAGATGAGGAAAGAATTGATTAAAGTTGTTACTGGACAGGTAAAACTTAAAATCATTTGCTAAGTCATTTCACAGCACATAAAAAATGTTTGCAGTTTTCTTTTCAACCTTTAGCCTGACCCACGAGGCCACTTCAAGTCATTAGTGTATCACTGACAGGCTCTTTTTCAAGCACTTTAAACTGTGGTAATGTTCCAGTGGATGAAGTGGGAATCTGACTCATGGCTCATCAGTTGTTTTATTACAACATGCATGTTATCGTAATCTGCTTCTGCCAAGCGTGTTGTTTGACTTTTTGCCCCAGAATTTCTCTCTTGTCCCTCCATTTCACAGGTGGGATGTGACAACTCTTCGCTGAATTTTGCTAAGAGGGTAAACAAACTTTCTCTCCCTACAGATAGGTTATGGGTTGGTACACAAGGTATGTAAAACAGCCTAAGGTAGCTGAAGGATGTAGAAGAGGACAGAATTGAAAACAAAAACAACTGGCTTTTGAGTATTGTCTCTGCTACTTTACTAATTACTTAACTGTTATAATTCCTCCAAGACTTTTCTTTCACTTCTAAGAGTAAAAACCAGAATTTTTTTTTTTTAATATGAACTGTGACATGTAGCACTGGAATTGTTGAAAATAGCATTTCTGCCTAGATTTCTTGAATGCAAATTTTTTCTCTACTGATTCAAGGACTGTTGACTTTTTCTCCTGTGGGATCTAAGCAAGGAGCGTTTTTGCCCTGAAGGGAGACTTAGGTGATAAGCTAACTCATTTCCCAGAATTCCATAGACTACATCATCAGATCCCACTCTAACATTCTCTCATTGTCTTTTTCAGAGAGAGAGGCTGGGGAGAGCTGACGCTAGCCTAGGATGTAGATTGAGTCCCTGAGATTTATAATAATCCAAATATTAATGAAGTAGTCGATACAAATGCTGTTTGTGTAGAATGCCTAAGTAACCGGTGGTGTAATATATCAGGAAGAGATCCAGAGATGAGCAGAGGCAGAGCATAATAAATCAGGTCATTTGTTTTGCAATAATGGAATGATAATTGTGATAATTTCAGAAGTCACTATCATCCTGCAGCGTGAAAGAATCTTTTTGCTGGCTTCCCATTGTTTAAATATTCATGTGATGTCTATGAGTGACTTCCTGCTGAGAGAAATCTTTGCATATCTCCGGCTGGCACAAGAACTAGAAATTGTGCTTTGCTTTAGCCTGGGAAGGTTTTGCAGGAACCTGAGTGCTCTCATGGTTTAGGGGGAATATTCCTCACAGAACAATTCTTGCAGTGAAATTAAGGGCCCTGTTACTGAATTATTTTCCAAATGCCTTCTCCTAGCCAGCAGCTGCGTGAATGTATAGGCACTCACCTCTGCCCTTTGGCACTGAGTGGTGAGGCAGAGGCAGAAATAACCATGCTGGTTTGTAACACAGTTATGCTATAGAAATATAAACATAGCTAATGACCCCAGAGAAGAAAATCCACAGTTGCTGTCACCTGCGCTTGCCTTCCCTCCTTCGCTCCCCCAGCTCCCCGCTTTCTGTTCTTGGTATGGATGAATGGGGCTGTTTTAATTGAGCTATCTAAATTTGGCAGGCCATACATCCCAGTGTCTCATATCCCAGGACTTAGGTCCACCTGTTGCCATTATCCCCCCAACTCACACAGTGGGAGGTAGACAACACATGCTTGCAAATTCCTTTTCAGTATAAAACCCCAAAAGAATGGCAGTGAAGCTTTTGGAATTACTTGGGTATTGCAATGAATATGGATGTGGGTTTTTGCAGTGGGGGTCATTTTAGAATGAATAATATTATATAATTGCTTTGAGTAAATGGTATCATCAGTACGTATATTAGACTGTATATAGATAATGTATATTAGAATGTACCAGGATTGGTATTCTGAAGGTGTTTCGACTTTTTGCGTTAGGCAAAATTCTCAAGTGACTGACTGAGGGGAAAATAGGAACAATAAAGAGGCAACAGCCCTTTTCTAAGAAACTCAAGTGTTATGTGTTCATTGTTTTGTTAATCCTCCTAATTCTTATCTAGCATTAGCAAAGAATTACAATTCTCTTTTTAAAGAGAGAGGGGAAAAAAAAAAAAAAAAAACAGGGGCAGATGGAAGATAAGTACAAGCCCAGGATTTTACAAGAATTAAAGGTAAAGCCAGCATCTCTTTATCTCTGATAGAATTCTGACTGCCAACTGAGTTTCCTTCCTTTAAGAGTTAATGGCCTCTAATGGCGGTTTGATTTGGAGGTGATTATGCATCTAAACTACCTGATTAAAAAATACGTTTCCAAATGTGGCTGATTACCTATTTACATATTGCTAGGGTTTAGGTGAAATTGTGAAGTTTAGTTGGGTGGTGATTTTCTGAGTAACTCTGCTATGTGCAGAAGTGAATTCTGTTTTTAGCTTCATGATTAGATTGGGCATCAGTTAATGTTTAAATTGATAGTCATTTTTCCACTAAGTTAAAGGAAGCAGTTCTGCATATATTCTTTCAATCAAGATAAAAGCAATGACAGCATTTTCTGGGTTGGGCGGAGGCTGGTTGGTTGGGGCTGCGTAGCGGGAGGGCTCTGGTAAAATCACCAAGACCAAGGTGAAATCCACAGCATTTCTTTAGCACAGATCTAGAGATGACAGCGAGCTGTACAATGACATTTGGATCCACTTAATAGACGGCCCTCCGGTATTCTAGAGACTAATGCCAGCCAATCACACCAGGGTGGGATAGTACCAGAGAGGATCAAGACACTTAAAATGGCAAATAAATTGAATAACAATGCAGGAATGAAGTAACCTTACATATACAAAGAAGGGTTGCTAGGTAACAAGTGAGGGGGTGTTATGGCTTCAGATCAGAGAGGGCTGGTTAGAAAATAAAATGACATCCTCTCTTCTAATTAGTCCTCCTTCCCAATCACATGCATCAAAATAATCTTGTGGTTTAGGGCCTTAGCCGAGTTTGCAAAGCTCAGTGCTTTATTCTCTTTCTTTCACAGAGCCGTTTTCCTTTCTGTGCTTTAGGCTCGGTTCATTGGCTGCTGTTTCATCCCGGCTGACTATAGCAAAGCCAGTTAGCTACAAGGCTCTGTGTTTGGTGGTGTCCACTCACCAGACCCAGTTCTCTAAGCAAATGTTTGCAATTTGGTGAAAGACAAAGAAGGCATATTTGTCTGTATAGAGGAGCAGAACTAACCACACAGTTAAGGCCTTAAAAAGAACTCAGTGGATCAATTCTTTCAATTAGAATTTTTTAGCTGCACATAGTTTTTAGACAAAAGAGGAAGATAATTCAATATGCAAATGCTAGCAAAAACAAATACTTCTGTGTTATATTAGAAGAGTTTCTAAAGCAATGGAATCCCCAGAGGAATTTTTTCAGACGATAAATATTCCAGAATCTTAACTGGGGATGGACATTGCAGTTTGAAAAACAAAAAACAAAAAACCAACAACTATTCTGATTTTTGTACATTTACCCCTAAATGGTTTGAGATCCACCACCCTAAATTTTTGCTGTATCTCTATCACTTACTTTACATTGGTATGGAATGTTCTGTCTTGAATCCCTGAAAGGCCTGGTATTTTAGAAGGAAGAACTAATTATGTAAAATAACATGTATTGACTACAATAGAAAAAATATTTGCCTTATAAATTTATTATAAAAATAAAAACAAACAAAATATGAGAACATTGCTTCATAATAAAGCATAAAATAAGATTTAATTCTATTTAAGTTAATCAGAAAAAGTGAATTAACTAGCTTTAAATAAGAATACATTTTGGTCTTCTGATCAGTTGAGGGTTGATTATTTAAGTTTGAAAAGAAGCAAACATATACTAACTTCCAATTATCTTATTAGCTTATAAGCTACGTAGTCAGTGCATTTGTTTTAGAATTTTGCAACCAGAAAAACTACGGTGAAGGGACTGTTTTGTTTGGTGCACATTTTGATAACTTCAAAAACACCTAATATATGTATAAAAAATGTGACTCAGAAACATTTAAAAAATTATTTCTCGGCCGGGCGCGGCGGCTCAAGCCTGTCATCCCAGCACTTTGGGAGGCCAAGGCAGGTGGATCACGAGGTTGAGAGATCGAGACCATCCTGGTCAACATGGTGAAACCCCATCTCTACTAAAAATACAAAAAGTTAGCTGGGCATGGTGGCGTGTGCCTGTAATCCCAGCTACTCAGGAGGCTGAGGCAGGAGAATTGCCTGAACCCAGGAGGCAGAGGTTGTGGTGAGCCAAGGTCACGCCACTGCACTCCAGCCTGGGTAACAAGAGCGAAACTCTGTTTCGAAAAAAAAAAAAAAAAAAAAAACCAACTATTTCTCTATGGGAAAAATTTGAAAAATAGTAAACAATGTTGGACATAGTTGAAGTCCAGACTATTTCTTTTCTCTAGTTTATGGGCCTATACATTTTTTATTTTGAAATTAAATGAGATTATTATATATTGATTTTGTTTGTTCCTTATAACTAACACTCCTATATATGCCTATTTACTACAGATATTTTGAGTCAAGTCATGATTATGATGGAGTAAAGAAGAATTTTATGGGGAAAGCTGCTTTTCATGTCAAATGATTTATAGATATAAAAACAGGAGTAGAAAAAGAGAAATTAAGAGTCCCTTGACTATTGTAAATAAAGGAAAAATGATTTGTTATGAAACTATGTACATACATTTATACCAAAATTAACGTGACACTATGCTGAAATTAATGTTTATTTTATACTGGAATTGATGTGTGACGATAAGAAATTGTCTTAATTTCTAAGCCTGTTCAAAGCATGATGTTCATATATTCACTCACATGGCTTTACATGGAAACATAGTGAAGGCATCAACCCAGAGCTCCCTTCTCTGTTCACATCTATCCTTGTCAAGATCCTTTGATTTTCACAGAAACATTTTGGAAATAACCTAGCAGGCTCTTTCTAATTGAGTTCCCTGTTGTCCATTCATCTCGATTGTAGAAAGACAACATTTCTGTTTTTGGGTTTTCTTCTATTGGCCAGAACTTCACTTTTAGGAGAAGATTTTTGCCAGATGAAAGAATGGAAATTATTAAACTTCTGCCAGAATGTTTCCAGAACATAGGAATTGAGTGAAGGTTGAGTTAGTGATTCTTACAACATTAAAGATGCCAACAGCTGAATGAGGCTTTGTTCAGAAAAAATTAAGTAACTTTTATTTATCTCTACATTCTCCAATATGTAATTATTTTCTCCAGCTAAAAATGCTTGTCTAAAAATACTTTCAGGGCAGTCTGCTATTTCTATAGATTCAGCTTCACGGGATTATTACTTTATAAGCCTGCTTTGAACTGGCTGAATTTTATTTGGTGTTAAAAATCATTGAGAGTTTAGCTGCAGGTTATTGGAAATGATGAAATAATCATGGCAACAATAATTTTAGTTTTTAGTGTCTATTTCTGGCACATTTTCAGCTATTCTTCAATTATACAAATTATTCACTATTAGAAATTCCGAAATATGTCAGTGATGAAGACAAAAGTGTTTCTCTATTTTTTTTCCAATCAACGTATTGTCTCAGAACCAGTATCCTATAAATATACAGAAGAGTCTGTTTAGATGAAACTCCCACTGGCAAACTCCATACCCAGCAGACAATCACAAAAACTCTTTGTGGACAGTACTCTTTGAGAAACCTATTTATTTACATAAATAGGTTTATTTATTATTTAGAAATTTTGTGTTTTACAAAACTGCATGTGCAACAGTATTTGACAACCTTAAACTAATCATAATTGGTAATATTAATAAAAACAATGTGACAGCCAGGCAGTCAGGATAGGCTAGGTTATGCTGCAATAAGAAACCCTTCCCCCACTCAAGTCTTAGTGGCTCTAAACAACACAGTTTTGTTTCTTGCTCACAATACATGTCCACTATCATCAGCTGGGGGCTCTGCTCCAGGTTTTTTTCATCTGGAACCAAGCTGATGGAAACTCTAACGTTTGAAGATTTGCTGATTCCGTTGGTAGGAAGAAGAGAGCCTGCAAAAATTGCCTGTCTCTTGAGGTATCTTGCTTCAAAGCAATACACATTATTTTTGCTCCCATCCCATTTGAGACAGGATAATAGAGTCTGGAGGCAGAAAACCTAAGGCAGATTCAGGCTGACTTTCTAGAACTAAATCGAAATTTTCCTTTCGATTTCCCCAAGTTTCCATGCGTAAGTAACAAGAGGAACAGGAGCTACTTCCTTTGCAAATCACCCTCGCCATACGTTTGCATATGAGTGTAACCTTTGTAACTTCACTTTAGCCTCCCATACGTTGCTTTCCACAACCAATCAGACTCATCGTGGGCTAGTACGTCATTTGCGTGGGGTGAACACCAAGTGGCCAATGGGAGACCTCTAGGGGGTATGTGTACCCCAGTAGATTCTGTAACCAGACTCTTGATCCCCTATGCTCGGCGGCTCCCACCCTGTGGAGTGTACTTTTGCTTTCAGTAAGTCTGCGTTTTTGTTGCTTTATTCTTTCCTTGCTTTGTTTGTGCATTTTGTTCAATTCTTTGTTCAAAACAGGAAGAACCTGAACACCCTCAGCCGGTAACACAAAATCACATGCCTTTGCTCAATTTCAAGGGGCAAGGAAATGCAATCTCACTCTGGGCCTACTAGAAAATGCTTACTATTGGTGAACACATTCAATATGAATATTGAACAAACAATAACAAGAATGTCAATGCATCATTCCTATTCCCTCACTAAGAGAATGAGATAGGATATAGAGCAGAGGATATATGTAAATGAAAAAATGAAAAAATCTAAAAGTAAAAAGCGAATTTAATGGATAGACACATAAGAAAGCACTTCTGGCTGGGCTCAGTGGCTCATGCCTGTAATCCCGGCACTTTGGGAGGCTGAGGCAGGCGGATAACTTGAGGTCAGGAGTTCGTGACCAGCCTGGCCAACATGGTGAAACCTTGTCTCTACTAAAAATAAAAAAATTAGCTGGGTATGGTTGTGGGTGCCTATAATCTCAGCTACTCAGGAGGCTGAGGCAGGAGAATTGCTTGAACCCGGGAGTCAGAGGTGGCTGTGAGCTGAGATCACACCATTGCATTCCAGCCTGGACGACAAGAGTGAAACTCCATCTCAAAATTTAAAAAAAAGGAAAAGAAAAAAAAGAAAGCACTTCGTTTATCTTTCTCTTTAAACAGCAAAAAGACCTGTTCTCTGCCTCACACCTCTGTATCTCTCTTCTGTCTCTGTTTCTCTTTTCTCCTATAAATCTTCATGATCCTCTACCTTGGGGAGGGTTCAGTACTAATGGGTTTCAGCTGAAGATGTTGCCGCTTCAGGCATTTAATCTTGTCCAGGTGCTAGCAGTCTGCTCAGGTATTCTCAGATACTCGTCATTGGAGACGGCAGGAGAAAAATGGTATCACAAATTCGTCAGCACTTTGGGAAGAACATTCAAATGTGCATTTTAGAAGTATTTGTGAGTAATTCCATCTTTCAATTGAAAGGAGAGTGTAGGAGCAGATTGTTTGGAGAAAAGGCATACAGAGTTGTTTGATGTGTATACCCTGGAGCCTTTAGAATGAAGACCCAAAGATATAGGGGAAATTGTTCACTTTAATGCTTAGGCTCAACAAGTTCTGGACAGCTTGTGTAAAAATATGATGAAAACAAAAATGAGGATGAAAACAGTGTAATCCATTGCTAATAGACTGAGTAGAGAAACTCAGTAAGGTCTTTCTAGATTCTTCTTGGCCTTTCTGAACATGTATTCCTTTCTTCTGGGCCCTCCGTGAAATGGGGGTATTTTGGCCTACTGTCAAACAAGATAGGTCAGACAATTTCTTTATGGCCAGTTTTTACACAGAAAGGCAGAGGGAAAATTGGAGTAATATATTTAGGTTTTATGTCTGGCTTTGGGAAAAGGGCTTCTGGTTTCTATGACCCACCTTGGAGAAGAGAGATTCTAGTTTCTATGGCTAGCCTCAAGGAAGAATGAGACTGAGACAGGAGGGCAGGAGAAGGTCAAAGAAAAACTTGCTTCTTTGGCTGCTTCTGAGTCCTTTATTTTGGGGCACTATTTTCTGTGTCCTGATAAGAGCCAATTCTATTGATTGAGGATGTCTAGATAACATAACTGGGCTCCTCAGTTCAAGTTAACAGCTCCTACTATGTGGAAACAGGGTTTAGAATCCCATTTCCTTGGGAAGCATTCTCCTCCCTTGGTACAAATTCTAAAAAAAGATTAGTTTTTTTTTTTTTTTTTTTTTTTTTTCTTGCTCTGTCGCCCATGCACCTCCCGGGTTCAAGTGATTCAGTGATTGTCCTGCCTCAGCCTCCAGAGTAGCTGGGACTACAGCTATCTGCCACCACGCCCAGCTAATTTTTTTTGGTATTTTTACTAGAGACTGGGTTTCACCATGTTGGCCTGGTCTCGATCTCTTGACCTTGTGATCTACCCGCCTCAGCCTCCCAAAGTGCTGGGATTACAGGTATGATATCCTGGAAGTTGCTCTGTAGCTATGGCACTGCATGGACTCTCACCTCCCTCTCTGTTTCCTCTTCTCTCCCTAGCTATACCATCGTGTGTCCTTGGTAAAGAATCATAGAGGAGGCCAGGCGCGGTGGCTCATGCCTATAATCCCAGCACTTTGGGAGGCCGAGGTGGGTGGATCACGAGGTCAAGAGATCGAGACCATACTGGTCAACATGGTGAAACCCTGTCTCTACTAAAAATACAAAAAAATTAGCTGGGCATGGTGGTGCATGCCTGTAGTTCCAGCTACTTGGGAGGCTGAGGCAGGAGAATCACTTGAATCTGGAAGACAGAGTTTGCAGTATGCCAGGATCGTATCACTTTACTCCAGCCTGGGTGATAGAGTGAGACTCTGTCTCAAATAAATAACTAAATAAATAAAATAATAAAAGATAAAAGAAAAACTAGCATTAGATTTTGATAAATGTTGGTTGTGATTATCTTTTTTTTGCATTTGCGCGTGGAGTTACCTTCTAGGATCCCTCTTCAAAGATAGGGATCAACCAGGTGCGGTGACTCACGCCTATAATCCCAGCACTTTGGGAGGCTGAGGCGGGTAGATCACGAGGTCAAGAGATCGAGACCATCCTGGTCAACATGGTGAAACCCCATCTCTACTAAAAATACAAAAAATTAGCTGGGCATGGTTGTGAGTGCCTGTAGTCCCAGCTACTCGGGAGGCTGAGGCAGGAGAATTGCTTGAACCCAGGAGGCAGAGGTTGCGGTGAGCCGAGATAGCGCCACTGCACTCCAGCCTGGGTACCAAGAGTAAAACTCTGTCTCAAAAAAAAAAAAAAAAAAAAAAAAGAATCATAGAGGAAAAGGGATGAAGGAGAGGTAAGACATTAGCTCTGATTCTTGGTTTAATGAATGAGGACCCTGAATCTAAGGAAGATAAGTGTCTTGCCCACTTTGAATAGAGTCACCAGGCCTCAAACTCCGATCTTGAAGCAACAAGTTCAATGTCTTTTCCCGCCTCCACATTGATAACAGATTCCTAGGGACCTTGGTGTTCAGGTTATTCAAATAAATTTAAGTAAAAGGTGACTGTTGAGAAATCAAGGAGTGGACAACCTTCCCAAAGCAAGTTAGCTTATTTTGTGATACCAGGTGGATGTGGGTGTTTCCAAGAACAGGCTTCCTTGGGCCTCTTGATTTGGAAAAAATCGCAAAGTTGAAGTTACCCCCAAATTACCAAGCAAAATGAACTCAGTGTTTAAAGAGCTCAGTACTGGAAAGTACTAATAGGTACTTTAAAGGAGAAATGTTAGCATCCAGAGTATTCATTTTCTCAAATTGGGAAAACTAATTTTACATGTTTATTCTGATTAAAGAACCCTGCACTTTTTGACACTTTCTACTGAAACTAGATTATTTTCTGAAAGCACTGATGAAAAGAAAGGAAGAGATGATTGAAAAGTGAGTCTGAAACACTGACAATTAATTATTGGTGACTCTTTGAAAACAGTCTGAAATGAAATGGCACTTAGCTATAAGCTTCCACTAACAATACATGCAAATGTTGATTTTTCTTTAAGGATAGAAGCCAAAGCCTTTAAGAACATCTTCTCTTTTCTCTCTTAATAATTTCTTTTTTTTTTGGCAGCTTTTTTATTCTTTGTGGGAAACAAAGGAGCCTCAGTGACAGTATCTTCCTTTCTGTAAAATGTGGGCAGGCAAAAACCCTGGCAGCAAATGCCATTGCCACGAATACCCTACCCTCTTGTATCAAAACGTGAATTTCAGAGTATTCAATAGATGAAATCCAGACCAACCAAGGAGTCAATTAATCCACAAGTCTTTTTTGAGTGCTTTTTGTAACTTGGTGTTTCTGAAATAAGTAAGCCATTGCCCAGAGCTGGGCACCATGTTACCTAGAGTTAATATTGTGTTGTCAATGTTGGCATTAATGGTATTGTCATAACTGCTTTTAGCTTCTAACATGATTCTGTAGGCAGCGTACATATAGACTTCTTGATGATAGTACTTGAGTATCCTTGCCAAGGAGAGCAGAGGGCAGAACAAAGCCATTTCTCTTTGGTATGCCTGATGGTCCATCAGCTAGAGCCCCCTAGGAAAAATCTCGCGTACAATGGCAGGGCATCCTAGTTTCCTAGGAGGCAATAAATATGACAACTGTTGTTTTCCTGACAGGCACAGAAGCAATCCCTCTCTCAACACCAGTCAGTGAGAGTGTTAAAATGGGTACTCCACAGTGTTTTGAGCCTGGAAGCTGCATTAGGCAGCTGCTTGAGGTAATTAGGAACTGGAAGGCAACTTTCTAAAGGCATCCAACAAGAGAATGGAACATTCATAGGAGTGAATGGCTCTCAGGGATGACAGAAGAGTTGGCTGAAAGCAAGGCTAGGGTTCCTGAGGGAATTGCTGCTGGTGTGTAAAAATAGGCACTTGTAGCTTATGTCTAACTGCCTATAGTTGGGTTACAAGTTGTCGGATGATTTTAACATCCACACCAGACTCCAGCTCATTGACAAGAGTTAGAAACACTGTGGCTAACGTGTAGGTTGCATTCTGAGGAAGCATTTCCCCAACTCGTGCTTTCCCTCAGCCCCTGCTAATTTAGCACCTGAGCTCTCTAAGTTATGCATTTCCTCTGTATCTGGTTTTTAAATATGTGCCAACACTCTGGATTCTGAAAAGTGCCTGAAGGAGCATTGAATATTCTTTTGACTACTGTATTATTCCTTCCTGAGAATTCTGATAAGATTATCTTGAATGCAGGCAAAACAAAAGAAGTTATATTTTTCTTGTACAATCTGTAATTTAAAATGCTAGGGTGGTCTGTACATAGATCAAGAATCATTTTTCACTGCCCTTCAATTGATGCTTTGCAGTCATTAGGGTGGTAAGATGTGGAGAGGATTTTTGTGAGAGCCCCTTCCCCTGGGGATAAAGTGGGGGTCTTCTGTCACAATGAAATGAAGCAGGAGCTGGGTTCAAGGCCTTTGCTGCTCAGACAGTCGACATGAGGCTTCCATGGAAAGTCTGTTAATATGGCTCTCTCCTGACCTGGAACACCCTTGCTGTTCAAGTCTCAGGCTCCCCTTGTGTTGAGACTCCCAGCAGTAAAAAATCCAGCTCTCCTGTATGACATGAATAAATTCCCAACAGAGACCCTAATTTTCCCATGCCCTAATCTGATGCACACCATGTCTCCAGAGAGAAGGTGCTAGAGATGAATTAATTGAGCTGCCTCAACCCAAGTGGAGTTAAAGCTGATCCATCTCACACATGTGTTCAAACAAACCCACACTCCTAGAAAAAAAAAATGACCAATTGTACAACACTCAGGGACACACTTCCCTGGAAGGATACTCAGCTTCAAAGATCAGGGATTTTCTGGGAAATGTGAGAAACATGTGCACCCTGAATTAACATTTATGTCAAGTGCTGGGCTATCAGCCTCTGCAGGTGCTGTTCCATTTCATCCTCACAATAGCCCCTGGGAGGTAGGTGCTACTGACATTGGCCTTCAGAGCTGAGGACCCCAAGGCTCTGTTGAAGCTGTCAGTGGCTTGCCTCAGGTTATTCAAATTGGTGGCTGAACCTGGTGTTGAACCAAGGTTCATCCTGATTTTGGTGCAGTCTGTTTTGACACTGCTCTGCACAGCCTCCCCTTATTTTTAGTACAGAAACAAGACAGAAGTTGGTGTGCCTGGATTCCCTCCAGCCTGGATAAAGCAATTAGCCCATAATCATTGGTTGGCAGGTCCATCTCCTCCCCCCTTGCACCCAGATGGGAATCTCCTCATGGAAGGGACTAGATCTTGTTTAACATGTCTCTCTAACACCTAGCTTGGAGCCTAGTAGTTAAAATACACTCAGTAAGTAAATATTTGAGGAAATGAATGGGAGTTAAACATCTGAGCAGAATGCTTAGTAGGAGGAAAGAGGAAGAAGGAAGGGCTGAACATCATTCAGCAGCTTCTTGTGTAAATGCGAATGACCAATTAAAGCAACCTGTGTGAGCTAGCTCAGGCTGTGGACAAATGACATGGGGCTTGCTGTGAGGAACGAGCCACTTACGGTGGGGAAAAAAAATCACACTAATAGCAGCTCTGGGACCTTGAGGGAAGGAGAGGCAAAGGGAGACATCCATAGGTATCAATACGTATGTGTTGTGGCTGCTGCTGTAAAAGTAATCTCTGTTAGGCTCCAGAGTAAGATTATAGAGGGCAGCCATCTTGGCATTATCATAAGCAAAGTGAAACTGGAGCTTAATGACATGAGTGTTCAAAGGGCAGTGGGAGAGGGAACAATGTCATTAGAACAGGTAAGAAGGGGGCCTGTGAAAGGGGTACTTTTAAAAGCTGATGGTGTAGTGAGACTAATAGATTTAATGGGCATGGTAAATAGGGTGAGACAAGGCCTATTGTGCAGTGCTCAGCCAACAGTGTCTCACAAAGAAGGATGGATTGTGAAGAGCCGGGAAAGAATGAAATCGGAGACCCAGGGAAACAAAGAGGAGATGAGAAGCAGTGGTAAGGAAGCGGTGCAGCTGAAATTGCAGGGGGAGTTCTTTAGTCAAGCCTGTGAAGAAAGGGATTGACTGACCAGTGCAAGAATAATTCATGATGACAATAATCATTGATGAGTTGGGGATGGAATGTGTCCTTAGATATAGCATGTCACCGATTAACAGGACTGGAGAACAGTTTGTCTATCCCTGCTGCAGGGCTGTATTTAAATATTGCCCCTTCCATTTTATATGTATGCAGCATCTATCTATCTATCTATCTATCTATCTATCTATCTATCTATCTATCATCTCTCTTTCTCTATCATCATCTATTCCCACCTATCTCTGTATATGTATATGTATATGTATATGCATAGATATATGTATACATGTATGTGTAGGGGGGTGTGTGTGTGTGTGTGTATCTCCATTTTATATTTATAGGTTTGATAAGATTAAAAAAAGTCTCCAGGGAAGATGTTTATAATGTCTTTCCATGGTATGTTTTTATTCTTTTATTCCCACAAAGTATACTGTAGGGAATTTTGTTCCCAGATATAATCTTGCAGCCTATCAGTAATGGAAGAGAACAGCTGCTTATGACAATCATCCAGCCACCCCGATGAATGGAGGTTGTTACTGTCAGTCTCTACGTTTTCCTGATTTTTATTGAGCAGCTCTAAAAAGCTCCTATTCTTCGCTCTCTACGGCTGTGTCCACTCAGGCAAGTTTCTCTTTCTGATGCTCAACATGATGAAAGAGACACACCTGGTGGCTCAAGGCCAGTTCATCTATCTCTACTCCAGTCTTTCCAGGTATTGCCAGTCCTGTGAAGGCTCAATGGAAGCCAGTTAGGGATAAGCCTTTATGTTTGCATATAGGGCAAGAGAAGGCACATTTCAGCAAAGACATTGCTTTTCAGGGGATGCATCAATTCTGGAGCAATTTTTCTAGGATAGCAACAAAATTTGAAGTCCTACTGTGCCATTCTGGGGACATCTCAAGGCAGATTTAGAATGAGCAAATTGATGCGGGCTACTAGCTAGTCAAGGTCAGTGAAGTGAGTATGGCAAGGAACAGCGCATATTTGGAAGACAAGATCAGAAGATTTCTTCCAGTTCCGCAATTCCTCCACTTCCACTATTCTGCTTTGCTGTTTCTCCTCCCCTCTTCAGTCATATGCCTTTAGTAGGAATCATAGAATCAAGAATGTTAGAATCTGTGTTATCTTGGATTCCCTAGACTTAACCAAGACACAAATAATCAGCTTCAGATAACAGAGGACTCAATCTAAAATGGCTTAAGAATGAGTAAATTAATTAGTTTACTACCAAGAAGTCTAGAGGGCTTCTTGTTAGGACACATTCAGGGTTAATTATTATCTTCAGTGGCTCATGAAGAAGTCATGTTCTCACCATCCTTTTGCTCAGAATTTTTATTTTATAATTTTATTTTTTTTGAGACAAGGCCTTGTTCTGTCTCCCAGGCTGGAATGTAGTAGCTTGACCTGATCACACAGCTTTGACCTTCTAGGTTCGGGTGATTCTCCCACCTCAGCCTCCAGGGTAGCTGAGATTACAGGTGCACACCACCATGCCCAGCTAATTTTTTGTAGTTCTCATAGAGACAAGGTTTTGCCACATTGCCCAGGCTGGTCTTGAACTCCTACTCAAGCCATTCACCTGCTGCAGCCTCTCAAAGTGCTGGGATTATAGGTGTGAGCCACCGTGCCCTGCTGATTTATCTTCTTACAGTGGTTATCTTTATGGTCTGAAACTAGTTCCTCGAGATAATTCCAAGTTCCATGTTTCTCCTTGAATGTTTATTTTTGAGAGGAAAATATACTTTTCCAACGTCCCCCATGGACTTCCTCTCTAGCTTTTTATCACAAGTCCATTGTTAAATCAATCACTGGCAAGGAGAAAGGGAATACCAGCATTAGCTTAGATCAATTTTGATTTACTACCTAGGGTTGAGGAGTTCCTCGTCTCTTTTGGGCCTATGGCTGTGGATACCTGGAATAAAATTTGAGATCTGTTAGCAAGGAAAAATAAAAGGAAAAGGTGTGCAGAGTATAGGAGTTTGGTAATTCCTGTTGAGTAGGTAACAATGTCTTTTGCAGAAAAATTGGTTCAATAACCAGCCAATTCACATGTGTGATTAGGCTTATGTTTTTGGCGAGTGATGAGATGTTTCAGGATAAATGTAAGCCACTGTTCTGGGTTACTTAGCTTAGAAGGTTGAAGCCATCCACTTAGCGTTCATGTAGTCTTTTATGTATTTGTGTATGTGTGTGTATGTGTTTTAAGTTCCTGACTAAGCCAAGCCCTGATTAATCATCTTTTAAGCATTTGATGGTCTCAAAATATTTAGGTAAAAGAAGTTAAATGGGAATTGTGATTCTCCTATTAATGAAAAGCTAGTACTAATATATTTATTCTTAATGATGGAACTGTAGCTATAACACTTAAAAAGTTGTCACTTCAATCCCAGCACTTTGGGAGGCTGAGGCAGGTGGATCATGAGGTCAAGAGATCAAGAACATCCTGGCCAACATGGTGAAACCCTGTCTCCACTAAAAATACAAAAAAATTAGCTGGGTGTGGTGGCATGCACCTGTAGTCTCTACTACTCAGGAGGCAGAGGCAGGAGAATTGCTTGAACCCGGGAGGCGGAGGTTGCAGTGAGCCGAGGTTGCGCCACTGCACTCTAGCCTGGTGCCTGGTGATGAAGTGAGACACTGTCTCAAAAAAAAAAAAAAAAAAAAAAAAAAAAAGTTCTCTCTTTATTAGTAAAGTCTTAGAGATTATAAAAACAATCATCTATCAAATATACTAATAGCTATTATTTAATGATTACCTTCTATGGGCCATGAACTACATGAAACATTTTACGTGTATTTTCTCAGTTAGTTGTCCCATGAATTTTGCAAGATAGATAGCATGTTTTTTATATTATTGATGAAGTAACCGAAGTCCAAAGAAACTAAGTTGCCCAGAGCATAAATCCAAGAAAGAAGAGTCTATTCATTCATTTGCACACTACTATAAAGAACTAACAGAGACTAGGTAATTTATAAAGGAAAAAGGTTTAATTGAGTTACAATTCTGCATAGCTGGGGAGGCCTCAGGAAATGTACAATATGGTAGAAGGCAAAGGAGAGGCAAGGCATGTCTTATATAGTGGCAGGAGAGAGAACGCAAAGAGGGAGGTGCTACACCCTTTTAGATGATCAGCTATCATGAGAACTTACTCATTATCATAAGAACAGGAAGGGGAAAATCCACCTCTATGATTCAGTCACCTCTCACCAGACCCCTCCTCCAATATGACATGAGATTCGCGCAGGGACACAAATCCAAACCGCATCAAAAAGATAATATGGCTTAAGGGTTGAAAGACATTAATCAGATATAGAAGCAAATCCTGGCTCCCACTTACTGTGACCTTGGCCAGGTTACTAAACTCTCTGTCTCAGTTTTCTCCACTATAAAATGACTTAACTCAATAATTATTAATTATTAATGATTACAACTAAGTGACAGAGCCAGGATTTGAATGCAGGGCTGGCCAGCTGCAGATCCTGCATCCTTTCCCTATGACATGCTACCTCCAGGGCCTAGCAATGAAAACACTAAGCTAAATTGCTACATTAAGCTTTGTGTCATTGAATGACAGAAAGGCATACTTTTCCAAGAATCTTGTTGGTTTAACAGTAAGAAGAAACATGGAAACATTCCACACCCAGAAACTCTTTGGTTATTTTTGTTGCTTTTCATCCCTCCACTTACAATATTGTGAGAAATTACACAACCCAGAGACAATTAGTTATTGTTAAATACAAATAAATCACCCATACATGCTGAGCAAGGAATAATATTTGAGCTGATTGAGACTCATGAGGACAAAGCTATCACAATTCCATGGCGTGGTATTTTAGCTCTACAATTCATTGCCCTGTTATTGCTAAATGTTTCTTCAAGGTCTGACTATGATAATGGATATTTCTTTTTTTGTCAATAAATACTATTTTTAATATAGGACTTGGATTTTGCTCCTATTTCATTTTGAACATTTCTTCCTGAGAAGCAACCAGTTCAGTTTATACACATGATTATATGGTACTGTTGCCCTTCCAGAGCAGGATTACTCAGAACTGACTGTGTTATTGTGTCTAACTCCCAGGCCACCGAGGGGTGTTCTGGGAGCACAGGCTGCTAGATGATTTATTCCCAAATCTCATTCCTGGCTTGGTGTCTGATTCCTGCACCCATTTTTCCCCTTGGAAAGTAGGAGATATCGCTATCATGTGGGGAACAAATGCAGATGAAAGGAAGCTTTTATGGAGCCCTTGTCTGACACGGTGTGCCTGGTCTGGGAGAGTGTACCTCTTTGTTCCCAGTGCCAGGTAATTCACATCTTTCTCGCCCTTGTTTAACCTCTCTGAGTTCTTTAGATAACATTTCTTAGATAACATCCCATTGCCACCTCCATGTATGCCCTTCTTCATCTGCTTTTCTTAGTTGCCTGCTTTACTCTGCCTACATTTCCAGCCCCCATACCTGTGATATCTTATTAGAAGGCCCTGTTCTACTTCTTTGGGGGTAAGTAACCATGTTCTTCCTCATTGTTCTGCTCACTGGTCTCTACTTGATTCTGCTCAAGTTTGCCTGTGACATTCCTGGGTTCCATCTAAGGGTCTCATGAATACTTGTTTTTCAACTGGGATAGAATGCTGAAGATGAGGTTCAGTTACACCACTGTGCTTCATGTTCCAATTGTCTTTTTATTCCAGTGCCTACCACATAGTTGTAGTAGGTGCACAATTCATGTTTTATAATTCAGATTCCCACTGGGAGTGCTAGATTCTTCTGCTTTCTTCCTCCTTTCTTATTCAAATGAAGGCAGACCATAAACTGGCCCTAAATAATGAAATATAATTAAATGTGGAAAAGGATTCAGATTCTGTCAAAGGAATAAAGGGCCTCATAATTCATTGTAATTTACCACAATGGCCTTCTCTGAACTCCATAATTATTTATGTGTTCACTAGCTTCATTGGTGCTTTGGTTATACTAGGGTTGTAATTATTTAGCCTTTTGTGTATGTGTCTTGGCTCTCTTACCAGTTTGTCAACTCCTGGAGGGAGGTCTCCAGCAGAGTGTCCAACTAAGTTCCCAGCACGTTCCGGGTCTTGAATGGTTGGGATGATGATGTGCTGAGGAGATACCAGAGGAGAAAGGAGAGTTGAAGCTTGGTGGGAAGTAGAACTCCTGCATGAGGCCCATTGAACCTCTCTAGGCCATCTCTGTGTTCTCAATGGGCATCTGGCTTCCTGTATGAGTTCATTCCTTCATGGGTCGGGAGTGCACATCACGGATTCCTTGAACTAAATCACCTGTTCATTAACTCATCCCAGATCAAGGTTCCACAAATAGTGGTAGGAGTGAGGCTGCTTAGATCCCCAGGTCACTGTGGGGCTGGCCCCAGTTCTCAGTTCCCACTGACTTCAAAGTGAATTCCCTCTAATCAGGTATGGAGAAAAACACCCGCTAGTGCAATTTCAGCAGGGCCTTCAGGTGGCCTGTTTGGCTTCTGATTACATGATTTAAACACTATTTCACAAAGTGAGGTGATTTGGCATCACACTAATGTAAGCTTGAATTCACTGCCCATGATTTGATTTTGCCAGTGTAAAGTAATTCTGCAGTAACGGTCTTTACCACATCAGCCTTTTTATGTGTAAATTTGATGTTAATTTTTTAAAATCTCAGGAGAAGAAAACAGAAGAGAGCCTAACACATTTTAAGAAACCGCAAACACCTTGCGAAAAGTCAACTTGTAAAATCCCAGCTGTCGAAGTGGTAAATTTAGCTCTTTGTACCTGAAGTAGGTATGGATGCATGGGCATGTGTGTGTACACACACCTGTTTTGGACTTATTTCTGTAGGGAAAAAATGTTCAGGGTCAATAGATCAGAGTCTGTATATATCACTTTTTCTTTTTGTGACCATCCCGTGGCAATTGAATATTATGGGAAAGCTGTTTCACTTTTTTTTTAAGTCTTTGTTTCTCATGTCTAAAATATGAAGATGTGACTATATGCTTCCTGAGGCTCTTTCTAGCCCTCTCTTTAGAATTAATTATCAATAATATTGAAAAATGATGAAAAGCTTATTTTCAGAAGGTGTTGCCTGGACCAAAAATAAGGAATGACGATCAGTGGTTAAAGTCTGACCTGATGGAATAGCAGAAGACTGAATATTTGTATCTCTAAAATTCATATGTTAATACCTAATTCTCAATGTGATGTTATTAGAATGTATTGCCTTTGAGGGAGATGATTGGGTCATGAGGCCTCCACCCTCATGAATGGGATTAGTGCTATTATAAATGATACCCCAGAGACTTCTCTTATCACTTCCACCACATAAGGATACAGCAAGAAGATGGCTGTCTACACACCAGGAAGCAGACCTTCACCAGACACCAGTTATACCACTGCCTTGATCGTGGGCTTCCCAGCCTACAGAACTGTCAGAAATAAATGTTGGTGGTTTATAAGCCAGCTGAAGCTGTGGAATTGTGTTACAGAAGCCTGCATGGACTAAGACACTTAGTGACAATCCTCTCTCATCTCTCATTCTGCCTCTGCAAATTACTCCACAAATGTACTTGTTGTCCTTCCTCTTCCATTCTAAATTTCTCTCTCTCCATTTCTTATTTATTCACTCATCCATATGCAAATATTTTCAGCCATAACCTGCAGAAGAAACTTCCCTCTGCTCAGTCTCAGTTTCCTTGCATGGAGAATGATGGATTTGGTCTAGGTGGAGTCTCAGGTTTCTGGCAGCACTAACATTCTTTAACTCCACGGAGATCTTCCCTCCATAAGCCTGTCAGGATGAAGAGCTGGTCCAATCCTTCACCCTCTGTGCATTTGTTCTGCCTACAGGTGCACTGTTTTTCCTGGTACGCTTTCTCAGATGGCAGCAGAGCAAAGAATGAGGTAACTGCTGAGGATTGGCTGCCAAAACCTTATGTGGGAAAACAGAGTTTTCCAGAATTGATATTTCTAGGAATGATTAAAGAAAAAAAAAATAGAAGCAGCTCAACTTGGCAAGGTTAACGGCATAGGCAGCAGGCTCTTCGGCTCAGCTGCCAGTGTGACCTCAAATAAACCAGCTTTGCCTGACAGGACACCTGGCGGGAATGCAGGCTGCAGAGTGGCCTGCAGGCTACAGGATGACATGGGGGCAATGGAGGGCTGGAGAATTGTTGGTAAAAGATGTGAGGGATGTCTCCAGTGAACTCCAAGTCAGTACTAGCCAGAGATGATCACTAATGACCTCAGAGATGAGGAAATGTGTCAGGACAGCTCCTCTGAGCACTGGAGGAGTATGGTGAATTGTTGACTCTTCTCTTTGGCTTCTTTCAAATCTCTTTTTAAGTGTCTTTGAGAAGAGCTCCTCTTCCTCATAGTTTCCCTGGAGATTAGTGTGAAATGGAGTAAGTCACCTATCTGGGGAGTGCTTCATCTTTTAGTATCTTGTTAATATTTTCTTTGGTATCATGTACTTTCTGACTTCTAGCTGTGACATCTTAGTTGTAGTTTATACATATTGATTAGATGGAGAACAGGAATGCAAGGAACCTGGTCCTTTTTTTTTTTTTTTTTTTTTAACTCTAGTTGACCTCTCTTTGCTAAGAGTGTTCTTATCTAATGAGAACTCATTCAGAGGCCCAAGAACTAGAGAGATATTGTTAGAACTGGAAAGAACTTCAAGGATAACCTAACTTGGACCATCTCTTCATTGATGAGGGCAACACCCTGTGTCTGTGCAAGAGAGCCAGAACCAGAAGCCACAGCTTCCAACCTCCAGGTCACTTTTAACCCTCCATATTTATCCTTTTAATTAAAAAAAAAGAATAAAAAAGGAAACATGCTGTTTGTGTGTGTGTAGAATAAGCAGATAGCTTTTTGGAGATGTGAGGAAGAGGCAGGCTGAGTGAAGCAGGGTGTATGTCAAAGAAGAGTGACCCAGAGTGAAATTGGAGCTGGGTTTAGAAGAAGTTGAATTTTAAAAATGGCTTCGGGGTACATATAATCAGCACTAAAAGGGGCCTAACCAACCTTCCTTTTACAATTAGGGAAACGAAGGATCAAACAGGTGAGGTGATTTTTTTGTACCCTCTGGAGAGGTAGCCTCATAGGTACAATATTTTAAATCATTTCCTTATTTTTATGATTTGGCTTTTGAACCGCACTCTTCCTTCTCCTTTATGGACTGAGACTTGCCTCTCCTTTTATTTATTTACTTGTTTATTCATGTTGGAAGGTGACTCCCATCACCTTTGATTATCATGTACTGAATTTCTTCTACTTCATCTTCTGTTTTTCTTGTCCCTTTTTAAAAAATGCAAACCCAGCTGTTGCACCTAATACACATCCCACCGGCTATTCCGAGAGAAAGCAAATGAAGTCCTTGCCTGTCTGTTGGGCCTACATGGCTTGCAGCAAGAGCATTCTGGTGCTCTGCCATGCACACATTCCTATTCCATTGGCCACCCTTTCCAGCCTTCCTGGCAAAAGTGTATTTTCAAACCTTCTATCACTTTGCAAGTTTGTATTCCCCTAGATCTACTTGCCTGAACTATTTTTTTCATGCCAA
Organism: Saimiri boliviensis; assembly: GCF_048565385.1. Classification (NCBI taxonomy): domain Eukaryota; kingdom Metazoa; phylum Chordata; class Mammalia; order Primates; family Cebidae; genus Saimiri; species Saimiri boliviensis. Next base: position 91,628,082 of record NC_133453.1, read on the forward strand.
ACTTCAGTGGATTTCCTTCCCTTGTTTTCAAGGTCCTTTGGCCTCCAGCTGTTGGTGACAAACACTATTGTGATCCCAATAGTGGACTGATTTAACTGATAATTCACAAAACAATCTGGAGCAATCATCGCCTTTCACTCATGACTTCTCTGTTCAACATTTTCTCCTCAGAGGCCATAGATTTGGCTAAAGTTTTCTTGTCCAAAAGTCTGTCAATATTTGGCTCCCAAGCCAGCACTGTGCATGTAATTATCTAAAGGCATTTCTGGGCCTTCACATTGTTTACCACTTTTCTGCTTTCATTCAAATATTTCTTCTCTTCTTAGATGTTCTCCTTGCCTCTCCTACTGGGTGGACAGTGTGTGCCCGAGTTTGCTATCATTTAAGATGCAAAAAACTAACATGGTTTTAAGAGCAAAGGAAGAGCCTATTCTACAGATCTACCTGCAATATTGTTTGGATGGGGGAGCCTAACTGATGCAAGGAGGAATGACTCTAAAGTTTCAATGGCTCTTGATGAGTATAGTGGAGATTAAAATAACCCAGGCAGCTCCTTTCTCAGCACAGCTTCCTTGGGTTTAAGCACACTACTCCTGTGAAATCCTCTGTACCTCTTCCACCCACCCACAGCCAGACCTGCAGAACTCTTTGCATTTCTCCCACCTGTGCCAGCTCTGTGGGACCCTCTGCCCCTTTCCCACCCCTGGCGCCACTCAGCTGCCTGGATATGTAGATGGCCTGAAGTGCCTATGTGGAGGAATGTGCATTTTTGTTGGTTTATTTTAATTGATGAATTGCTTTTAAGTATGAATTTCTCTCTCTCTGTTTTAAACAACAGAAGAACCTAGATCAGATAAAGTAGGCACCAGTCAACACCATTTTGCTCCATATAGAGGTATTATGAAGTCTCTAAATCCTTCCATTTCTTTTCTTTTTTTGAAGTTATAGGACAGAGGACAAAGCACATCAGTAGCATCTCTGTTCCATGGAAGTCACTCTTATCTATTTCAAGTTATCCTTGAAACACAAAGTATATCCTCAATAAGGTTTTCTGTTTACCAAAGGGCTTATCTCAATAGCTCTGCTTACACGTCCTTCGTTTTCTTCCATATTTAAGGATTTCATCCTGGGCTGAGTAATCAGAGTATCTTATTAAAGAGGCTCTCCCTAGTTTGTCCAGGGCCATTGGTCCAATGAAAATGCTTTTCTAAAATTTATTATCAAGGCAAGCTATGAAACACATGAGATCTGTCTACAAATTAATACTTATATTAAACTCACAGTTATTAATATCAAAGAGCTATCACATTTGTCTTCATAAGTATGCTATTCTTCCCTTGAACAAAAATGTCTTATTTCTTTTCATGGTTTTACTATGACATGATTTTCAAGACCCCTTGCTAGCCTGGTTTCTCTTCACTATGACACAATGCATGTCATCTACATCCTCTCCAAGCATCCCCATAAATCATATTTAGTTTTACTTTTCCTCAAAAAGGAAAGCCATCAAGTAGCATTATTTTAACTTCAACAAGAAATCAAATATTTCTCAACATTTTCATTTATTGTTGCCCGGAGAGAACTCTTCTAATATGCATTTTAAAAATTCCTAGAAGGTAAATTAGACCCAAATGTTCATCTAATCTGATCTTGATAGAACTTGAAATTCTTGCATAAGAAAAAGGGAAGCTAGAAGATAGAGAGGATGAGAGAAATTTTGAGACCATTGACTTCCTGTCTGCCTGGCGCTAGTACATTAGCCCTTATCAAAGTTAGAAGAGCTGGTACAACACAGCCATTGTAGGTATTGGATCAATACCTGGCAAGCAGCCCGAAGGTCAGATAAAGTACTTAGTCAGGCAGTTTGCCAGGCTAAAGAGATGTCAAGAAAATCAATTAGACTCTAAGGAAAGAGTAGTAAGCTAACCTAAGAAATCCCATCTTGAAAGGCTCGCTGTATTTCAAAGGTAGTTTATATGCATTCACAATATCTTTATCTTGTTCATAAAAGTACATTTGATAAGCAATTAAAACTACCCTTGGGTCACCTGGGGTCAAGTCACAAAAGATTGTAAACACCTGCACTTTCCCAGATTAGAAATCGCTACAAAGTTTGGAGATTTAATCAAGTTCTTTTCAGGGTATAAGATTACATAACTTTCGATTAATTTGTTGTTTTTCTGTATCGATTACTTTATGTGCATTTGGAATGCCAAAGATGCCCTTGCTGTTTGAGTGGTGAGAGGCACCATGGACTTTGAGTACTCCAGTGATGCCAGGTAGTTTACTTAGTAAGTTACAGCTGTCTCAAATCAAAAAATAGAAGGGAAAAACAGGACTGCTTGCTTTGGTAAATTTTTTTCATCAGCAAGCAAAAGAAAGAAGCATAATGTTTACTGTGTGAAAGGCAGAAGTATTCTTGCTATTTGTTTACCGGCGAAATCTTTTTGTTATTTATATAGTCCTTTCTCTGTCCCAGGGACCTTGTGGGCATATTTTGGTATAAATAACGTGATGACACTCTATTTATCCTGGGTCTTATGATTTTCTTGGTATTGTTACATAAGACTGACAGATAATTTGTAGTACATATTTCTTGACTTCAGGGAAATTTTGTTCAGTCTGGTGGGAGAAATAATACTTAGAGCATTTTAATATTCTGCCAACATAAACTTATTCATAAAGGATAATTATCAAGGGCAAATGTATTGAGCCAGGTACTGTGCTAAATGCTAGTGGAGGTACTGCAATGAATCAGGCAGATGGATCTCTGCTCTCATGGAGCTTACAGTCTAGTGAGGGACACAGGCAAGAATCAAGCAATCTAAAGCAAGCAAAGAAACAACTAAACATTGTAATGCTTGCCGAAGGGAAAAAATAAAATAAAATGTGGAAGATATAAGCTTATTTAAAGATTATAAAGATGGAGGTAGCAGCAAGCATTTTGAGGAAAGTGGACAGCCTGCCCAAAGGGTCTCAAGCTGTGGGGAAGTCAGCAGTGGATCACACAGGCTCTGGTAGACCATACGACTCATCACCACACAAGACCACAAAGTTCCCTTTATTTTTAAAAATCTTTATATTTTTTATCCATGGTTGATAAAGAACCACATATGACACATTATAAGAATAATAAACAGCAATATTTGTTATTTTGGAATTTGAAGAACTTTAATATGTATGTATTTGAAGGGTCTTTTTGGGTCCAGTAGGTGGACCTAACTGACTTACACTTCCACCCCTGGGCTTGATGAAGACACAAGGCCAAGGAGCTGCCCTTAGTCACCAAGCTCAGCACTGAGTCAGTCCTGCTGTTCACGCAGGGAAGACATGGGAGATCTTAAAATACTAGGGCTTAGTCCCTCCACCAGATGCCCTGATGTTTTAGCCACAGCTCCCAATACCGGTTGCTTGCCCATTTGGTTACCTGCCAATTGCTCCCTGTGTGATTCTTCACCTGTTCACTTCTCGAGTCTCAACTCACACCTTGGACTTCTTTGACCTTGATTAATTGGATGCAAATCTAGTCTATCCTTTTGCTTTAGAACAATTACCCTGCCTGAGTTCTGCGTTGCATCCTGACAAACCTGTAGAATCTTGCATTGATGGCATCTTCTAGAGTCTAGAGGCTTTAATCCAAGTTGCAACACTCTCAGTTTCTGTCTTTTTCTTGCAAGACTAATAAGATCAGTGGAAATAACTTAAAAACGCTCTTTTGGGTATAAGTTTAATATATTACTTGTCCTGATCAGGTAGTTTATGATTGACTTTGATAATATTAGCATGGCCATTCAAAGCATGAGCTTTGTAGCTAATGGCCTGGGCTCCACCACTTTCTTCTTGTGTGTAAATCTGGGTGTTATGTAATCACTCTGGGCCTCAGTTTCCTTCTCTGCAGAAAGGGAGAAAAATAGGACCTACCGCGTGGAGTTGTGAGGACTAAGTGAATACATGTGAAACACCTGGAATGTTGCTTGGCCCTTTGTAAACTCTTCAGAAATGCTCATGAGTAAGTGATAGAACTAGGAATTAAAATCTGACCAAGTCTAGAGCCTGTGTTTTATTACATATTTCTCTCCAACCTCTTAAGACAGGGGTCTTTGAATGGTCTACAAACTACTATCTTTGGGCCAAATCCAATCAAGGAGTTGAGGACAGTTTTCACAATTTTTAAAGGGTTGTGAAAACCAGCCTACAAACCATCAAAGGAATAAAGACAAATATGTGACAGAGCCCTTGTGTGACTCACAAAGCCTAAACTATTTATTGAATCTTCACAGAAGATTTGCTGATACTTGGCTTACATGTATGATTTGGGGCAATATATGTAACCTCCAAGCCTCTGTTTTCTCATCTACAAAAGGGAGATTATAATATCCATGCTATAAAGTTGTATAAGGCTTATAGTTCTCATAACGTTCTCATAAGTTCTCTTAACAAGTTCTCATACGGCAAAGTACTGAACATAATGCTCTGCCCATAGTACATGCTTGTTAAATGTCAGATTCCTTCTCTTCTTTCCTTTGTGAAGTTATGTTGGCTTCTCTTAACATACATTTTAACTATTTTTAATATTGTAAAAGTGTCCTCGTATCACTCTAGATAAGCAGCCTGCTGAAGGGCTTCTAAATGATTTACCAGAGAGAACTGGAAATGTGGAAGGGGCTGGTGACCTGAAGCAGCTACAATTTGGCCACTTTGGAGGTCCAGGAATGTCAGTGCTATAAATGAGCTGTGAATGGGAGGTGACTCTACTGGGAAATGGTGAAAACAAAAACAGTGTATTATCTGCCATCTAAGTCAAGTGGGCATTTGGGTGCAATTAGTACAATATGTGAAACAGCTCAGCTTCACCACCCTTATTTGCCAGAGTAAGATATGAGTTAGGCAAACTAAAGACATCAGAGAGAGAAAGGCCATTGTGGGCATGATTCTTCAGAATGCCCTGGAAAGAAAAGGTGACTGCATGACCAGGGCAGGACATTTGGAGCTAGAACAGTAACATTTAGGGACTGGTGCCTTGCTTTCAAGTCTTACAGGCCAGGGAATGTCCTTGAAGTGTGGGGTAGTCTCTGAGCAGAAGTGAAACATTATTTATGATCAGAGAAAGTAAATAGGAAGCTACAACCAGAAAAAAAGACTAAGGGCAACATGTAGGGAGGCATGAAAATGTCTTGAGTTCTGAAATCCCTGTCAATCTTGAAATAGACATTTATGTCCATATTGTTTGGAGTGTAGAGCCTTGCTTAAAATTTTTCTCTCCCACATGTGACATTTTATACTCTCTCAAAATTAGCTAACATTTCAAGCCTTTAGGGGCTTTAAAAATTTTATTGAAGAATAATACATGTATAGAAAAGTAAGTCAATTAATTTTCACAAAAGTATATGTATTTGATTAACCAACATCCCAATTAACAATGCATCTTAGATTAACTAGCATCTTAGAAGCTCTCTTTATAACTCCTTCCTGTTTCCACTCCTCTTAAGGGTAACAATTTTGCAGACTTCTCAAAGAAAAAATAATTTTGCCTCTTTTTGTTCTTTACATAAATAGATTCACATGATATATACTTTTTTGTATCTAGCTTCTTTCACTCATCAGTAGGTTTGTGAGATCCATCCTTATTGTTAAATATAGTTATTCATTGCCATTGCAGTAACGTATTCCACTATGTGATTACAGCACAATTTAGTCATTCTACTATAGTTGGACATTTGGATAGTATCCACTTTTGGACATTACAAATGACACTACTATAAACATTCTGGTGCATCTCTTTGGGTGAACATATGTAGGCATTTCTATTGCTGGGTTATAGGGCATGCATAAGTTAAGCTTTAGTAAATATTGTTTTTTCTAATGTGGTTACACCAATTTAAATTTCATATTGGTGTATTTTGAGAAGTAGGAAGTGTGTTTCAAGGAGTCTATTGGAATATTATCTATCAAGGCAATTCTAGAGGTAAGATATGCTTAAGCTACTGGTAATGGGATCAGCCTTGGAGCCAAGGGAAATCAGAGAAATGAGCAAATGGAGAACCAATGCTCTGTCAAGAATAGAATTGGGATAAGCTATTGCTGTTGGTGCACTTTCACTCTGAGGACCTTTCAAAGTGACCTATTGCAGGAACGAGCTTAAACATTGTATTTGTTGGATGGATGACAGTAACAGGAATTGAACATAAAATTTCAGACATCATTTATTAATTATATGTACTACATTGATTTCCTGGATTGTTTCCTTTTCCTATTTAAATACATATTAAATATTAGCTACCTGCTTTTGACAGGAAACTATGATCACTGAACCATCTAAATAGATACTCAAGCTACTGCTGAAATTCTTGAGTGCTTTGCACTGTTGTTAACGGTAGAATATTCTCTGCAAAAGTAAAAAACTTCCCTAAGATGGGAGAATATGGTACATTTTTAAAAACTGAAACACATGCTGACCCTTAAAATTATAGCTAGATTATTATATTTTTGAAACCTGGAAACATAACCAGCAAGTCATCAGATAGTTGGCTTCCTGAATTCAGAGTATCAGGAAGTTACCAGAATAGTTTGGAATGAGCTTATATCAAGTCAGTTTGATGTCATGATTTGACTGAATGCCATGTAAAGAGGAAGTAGTAGGCACTATCTGGACTTCTGAAATTTTAGATTTCTTCCCATGTGACATTTGTGTTAGTATATCAGAATCATGGGGAATGCTTGAAAAGCAGTGTGTTCTGATGCACAGACTTTGGAGTCATATAGACAGACCTGCACTGGAAATCCAGTTTTGTTATTTATTAGCTGGAGGTGTGTGACCTCAGGTAAGTTGCCTACCCTATTAAATTGCAGTTCCTCATTCAGAACTTTGGAATAATAACACTTGCCCTTATAGGGTTGCCATGAGAATTAAAGGAGCTAATTTACATATTTGTACAAATTCTCAGCCTTTTAGCCTCTTCCTCTTATGTATCCTTCTTGTCTTCGGAGGTCAGGTGGTACTGTAACGTGGAACCACAGTATCTAGTTCCCTAAGTCTCATGTCCAGTCTCCCTTTGTCTGGTTGTTGTCTGCCTTTCCTATCATGGAAATTTTCGTATAGGGTTCTAGTTTAGTATTTATTGATATCTGTCTCTGACAGACTGTAATCCATCAGGAATTAGGAGCCAGGTCCATTTTACATTAAATAGCTAGCAGAGGGCCTCCCAAATAATTGGAAAAAAAAAAAAAAAAAAAAAAAAAAAAAAAAAAAAAAAAAAAGAGCTTTCCCTAACTCCCCTTGTGCTTTGATTATTTGAAAGTTAGAAAATGAAATCCTCATTTTGGCAGTGTTATTGATACATGGAAGCCTGACTAACAACACAATGAACCCGAAAATTTAGAGTGGCCAAGCTAAACAGGTTGAGATTAAGGATAAAAACAAACCAAGCTAACATAAGACAGGGAATAATTACGTATATACAAAGGAAGTAGACATGACTGAATGTGAGTCAGCAGCCTAGTGCTGTTATTAAAAGTGCGAACATGATTCTGATGTATTAATAGATGCGTGACATGCAGAAGCCATGGGGTAATCTGCCTATTTTGACTTGGCATTGCCTGAGATCTTGTTGAAGAGCTGTGTATTTTTTGGTGCTCCATATTTATTAGATGTTACAAAGAAATTAAGGAGGGTCTGGCTGGTGGATACAAAAATTGTTGAAGACATCAAACGTATCTGCTCTGAGGAAAGTTTAAACCTGTTGTGATATTTTTGCTCTGGAGGAGAAACGAGAGCATTAAATAAGCATAGAGTATATTGTGCTTTTCAGGATTCTGTGTAAATGTATGGTGAATATAAGATAATGCCATTAACTCATAGAAATGAAGTATTCTTGAGAAAGGATATGATGCATCTTCCTTCCTGCAGGAAGCTGAGTGCTTAAGGCTTTCAAAATACTTAGTTTTCAATCCCTCTTGGAAGGCTGCATAACCTTGCTTAGTAGTCATTCAGAGTTTTATCACACAAGAAGTCAAGTGATTCTTTTTCCTAAACCCAAATCTCTTCCTCTTTGATTTTTATAATATCCTCTGGTTTTGGTCCATCACTGATGCGGAGAACTTGAATATCCTTTGCATTAACTTCTTAATATATCTCAAATCACTAGTCATCTCCTTCCTGCGATTTTGACATCTCTTTCCTGACCTAAAATTCCCTAACTTTCCCTTTCCTTAAGTACTCTTTGTAATTCTTTTCTGAATTTTGTTCCCGATATCCATTCTTTGTGAGAGAGAGCTTGATGACTTAAATGGGACATAATAATCTAAAGGTGTCCGACTTGTTAAAAAAAAAAAAAAAAGGAAAACCCCAAACAAAACAAACTCATATTCAACTTTGTTTAACAATATTCTCATTTTTTCTTTTATTTTTTTTAAGTATACCAGTTAATATTTATTTACAATGATAAACAAAACTATAATACATTACTAAAACTATTGAAAACCAGAAATATATTTATATTTATTATAATATGTTTATTTATTTACTGCCTGGCAGTTAATAATCTACCATTTTTCTTAAACTTTTTTGACAGTTAGCCCTTTGATCACATTTCCATATGACAGTGATTTTGCAGAATCATTTTTTAAAAAATATATTTTTATTGTACCTTAGGTTCTCAGGTACATGTACAGATCATGCAGGATTGTTGCACAGGTACCTACATGGCAATGTGGTTTGCTGCCTCCATCCCCCTGTCACCTATGTCTGGCAAAATTCATTTTTACTTTTTTCGTTTCTCCTTAAGAGGCTGCCTATCATTTACACAATATTTAATTTCTGTGTTTATAGGAATAGTTTTCATTGAATCTGACTTATAGTATTAGCATACATTTTGTGAACAGAGCATTGCTGCCTTCATTCAGGTGTGGTTTAGACAACTTACTAGGAAGAGTACCAGGGCTGAGTCTTAGGTTGCTTACTAAAGGCAGCACTCCAGACTGGTACAGAGGCAGCAATAACTATTCTTCATTATAGTCTTCAAACCAGGCATCCCTTCACTCAATAGTGATAAGTCTACAATTTACTGGATTTTCATTTTTCAGCATCTATAGTGATAAGGTAAATTGCAAGCTGAATGGGATAGAATAAATGTTTTTTCATCATCACTCTAAACCATCTTTTTTTTTTTTTTTCTTACCTATGTGGGTTACTAACTTAAGATCTGGTCAATCTATTTCTATGAAAGCTATATGGGATATAGTTTAATATATATTTATTGCTAGAAGGACACTGATTTGTTTTCCTTTTGTTTGCTCATTTAAAAAACATAGGTTTAGATTAGAGTCTCTTGGTAATAACAATATTCAAGTTAGTATTAGGCCAATGTAAATATATATATATATATATATATATATATATATATATATATATTGCTTCTTAGAGATTTTAAAATTGATTTACCATCCATTTATTTAACAATTATTATTTTCTATATATGCTAGGTATTTGAGATAGAGGTGAATAAAATATTTTCCTGACCTAAATGTGCTCACTACATAGTGGGAGTGATGAATGTTTAAATAAACAACGATAAGACAGTGAGATATGTATTCATAGAGGTATATGCTAAGGGGAATCAAGTGACCTCCATTTGGGCAACATGGTAGCCTATAAATTCTAATGGACTTCCTTGCTGTAATTCTACTAAAGTCTAGGGAACAAGAGAAAATAATATATACATTATTTAAAAATTTAGGAAAAATGGGAAGGATAATAATAAAAAAGCAGGATAAAGACATAAATACATCTACATCTAGACATATTGTAGTGAAACTGTAAAACATCAAAGACAAGAAGTTTTAAAAGTGAAAAATGGATCTGCAAAAGAAGGGCAGTTAGGTTGATAGCAGATATTTAAAAATGAAAATCCGGTAAATTGTGGACTAATATCTGCCAAGAGTTGAAAGAAAATAGTTGCCAACCTAAAACTGAATACTTAGTAACACAAACAATCTTAAAACTGTTTCTTAACAATAGAGAGAAATAGGAAAAGTTTTGTATTTACAAAGTGGCAGCTTTTCAACAATGTAATTAAATGAGTGCACACACACACACACACACACACACACACACACACAAGAAAGAACTAACTGGCTGGCAGTAATGGGTAAACATGTATCAAAAAAAGTCTCATAAAATAATGATAATAATTAACTTATTTGTAGAGTAAAAAAAACTGGACAACAATAATATGTGGATCAGGAGTCTTTAAAATGGGTTTAAAGTCTTGTATTGGATTTTACAGGGATTAAGGGAAAGGATTAAGATACTATTTTTAGACTTTATTAAGTATACATAAAATTTCAAGGGTGACAAATAGTAAGAACAGAGTAAATAATTTTTAAATTAGTAATGGGGGTCATGCACAGTGGCTCATATTTGTAATTCCAGCACTTTGGGCTGAGGCGGGTGGGTCACCTGAGGTCAGGAGTTGGAGACCAGCCTGGCCAACATAGCAAAACTCTGTCTACACTACAAATACAAAAATTAGCCGAGCGTGGTGGTGGGCACCTGTAACCCCAGCTACTCCGGAGGCTAAGGCAGGAGAATTGCTTGAACCTGGGGGGCAGATGTTGCAGTGGGCCAAGATCACACCACTGTATTCCAGCCTGTGCAACAAGAGCAAGAAGACTCTGTCTCAAAAAAATAAATAAATAAATAAATAAGTAAATAATAATATACTAGTAATAGGAAAAACATTAAAAATGTAAACAAAAGCCACAGACAATAATAAAAATAATAATATAGGCAAAAGTAATTCAGGCATAGAAGGAGGAGGCTAAGTCTGTGAGAATTGAGGTGCTTTCACAGAGGAGGTGGTGTTTAAGCTGAATTTTGACATAAACAAAGATAGGGCTGAGAAAAATTCATTGTATGCAGAATGTACAAAAAAAGAGCAAAAGTATAGAGAGCAAGAAGACTTCATGGGATCTGGGGAGCTGCAAGAAGTTCAGTGTGGCTGGAATTAGGTTTCAGTAGCCTCGTCTGGAAAACTAAGCGGAAACTAGACCATAAAGGAAGTGTGGTTCAGGCCATGCTTGGGACCTGGGACTTTTTTCCCATAGGTTCCTGAGACAGCCTCTGCAAGGATCCAGATCCTTGTTACCTTTTCACTTGGATTGAAATAACAGCAGTGGGGCTAGAGCAAAGGACAGTTATTTGGGGCCTGTTATGGAGGTGAAATCAATGGTACTAAATGATGTATAGATGAGAAGGAAGGGAAACTGACCAGGCAACAAGGTGTACAGCTTGGAAGATTGCATGTGGTTATGCCATTTATTGAGAGAGAGGCTATAGTAGATCTTAGTTTGAGGAAAAAGACAGTGAGAATAGTTTTAAAAGTAACTAGTTGAAAATATAGCTGTATTTAACATTAAAGTTAAAATAGATGGTTGTCTGCCATGAAATGCTGCATCTACACTCAAGGGCAATGACGACTGTAAATATTAGAGAAATGAAGGTTGTAATACCTAAATATTCCTAAAGAAGAATATGACCCTTGTTTAGTAAAAACAGACCTAACATAAAGGGCTTTCTCCAAATTTGTTTTATCGGTGCCTCTGGATGGATTCTACAAATATGTACTGCATGAAGGTTTTTCACATCTCACATTAGCTAAAAGTTGAGCACTATTCTATTTCCTCACATTTTCCTAAGATTTCACACCAGTCTGTATTCATGGTACCATGCTCTTTGCATGCTTATATTTTATTTTTGTTAATTAAAGGGAGAAGAAATAGATAACAGGTCTTTTGAAATCACAGAAAATTCAGACATTTTAAAAGTTTGTTTTGGAAGGCAAAAAGTTGGCAGTCACACACACACACACACACACACACACATATACACAGCACACATCTCGTGCCTTCTGTTCTGGCAATCTATCTTGCCCAGCTCCATCCCACTGCCAGCAGCCTGGGACTTACTGAGCTGGTGAGTGGAGTCAAGGACACTGTCTTTCAAACAAGTCTACCGCTTGGCTTCCTCCAATCTGTTTTCTTTTTTATTTTTAAACGTTTACCTACCCACCAGGTTGTTGTAAGGATCAAAAGATATAATGCTTGTGAAGGTTGTTTTTGTTTTTGTTTTTGTTTTTTTTCCAAACTGTAAAGGACTACACAAATGTAAGAAGGTAAAGAAACATAGAGAACTATTCATTTCCATTTCCAACACAGAAATGTACCTGTTTGTACTTTTCTTTGTGCTGAAGATGTTTAGTCATAAGTGGGACTGTGGGAAGGCTTTTGATCACGCATAATTTCTCAGGCACACACTGCTTAAAGATACATTTATCTTTCTCTGACCTAATCCCTCTGTGTGTTTCAATTCAATTGAAGTTTCTCACAGGCTTGTTCTGTTTTCACTCATTTTTACCATCGTATACTTTATAGTCATTCCTACAGACTATAATAATGTATCAGAAAATTCTGGGACAAAAAAAAAGCCCTGGGAATCTGCTTCAGGGAGAATTGTTTTTCACAAATACGTTCTAATGCCATTTCTCCAAGTATATTTATCTTATTGTTCACTTACTTTCATGGTTTGTTTCGATCAGCTCTCTATCAAATTGCTTTGTAAAATCCCAGAACTCTAGGACTGTGATGTACACACCATACAGTCTCCAGTTGATGTTTCTGGAAAAGCTGCCAAGTGGCCACAAGCAGGTGTTTGCAGGCTTCCTCATGAGAGTACCTGGCCAAACTGCGGTCAGAAAAGCTTACCCAGGAGCCACCAACTCCTGGGAATCTGGCTTCCTACCCACAAGAGATGGTGGCATGTACTGGCTGGTTTTAGGCCCTGGTGACTTTGGGAGGGAAACTGAGTGAGATACACAGATCCTAATAAATAGGCATCAAAGTAGTTATACCTGTTGAGCCAACTTAACAGAGCAGGGCAGATTGCATATTCTAAAATTAAATTCATGATGACAAACAACTCTTTAACTTACAACTACCATTAAGGTTGCTATACCTCACACTTGTATTTCTTCTAAATTAGATAATGATACGGTTTGGCTGTGTCTGCACCCAAATCTCACCTTGAATTGTAGCTCCCATAATTTCCATGTGCTGTGGGAGGGGTCCATGTGAGATAATTGAAACAAGGGGTGGTTTCCCCTATACTGTTCTCCAGGTAAGATGTGCCTTTCATCTTCTGCCATGATTGTGAGGCCTCCCCAGCCACGAGGATCTGTGAGTCCATTAAACCTCTTTTTCTTTATAAATTACCCCAGAACCTAAAATGCAATTTTATATATATATATACATAAATTATTTTCTGACTCATGCTGCCAATAAAGACATATTCAAAACTGGGTAATTTATTATATACATATAAATATATAAAATATACTTATCTATATAAATATATATAAATATATAAGATATATTTATAATTATATATTTATATTATATATATTTAAAATTTATTATATATATAAATTTATATATTTATATATTTTTATATTTTTATTTTATATATTTTGTATTTTTATATAATTTATATATTATTAATTATATATATTTATTTTATATATAAATTTATATATATAAAATATATTTATATGATATATATAAATATATAATAAATTATATATTTAAAATAATATATTTATATATGTAATATATATAAAATAAATAAATTACCCCATTTTGGATATGTCTTTATTGGCAGCATGAAGACTGACTAATACAGAAAATGACTGCGGGTGCCAGTGACCCTTGAACCTGACACTGATGGTCTAAGGAAATATCCATGCTGGTCTAGAGAAGAAATCTTATTATGCCATCTCATCTAAAGCAATTATTGTAAGAAAGCAGAGAGCTTTAATGGCTTTGAATTACCATGAGAAAATGTGCATTTGTATAACAGTATCATTGGGCTATACTTAGTTTTTAGAGAAGAGAAGAAAGATACAGAATCTTACATCAAACAATGATATATCCTTTTTTATGTATTTTAGTGACCAGAGAATTGACACATAATGTGTTCATATATATGAGAATTACATTAATTTACTTTAACTTGTTTATAAAGTCAGCAGGTAAAATTTATGACTCTGTTTCTGTGAGTCAGAAAATAATTCTGATAGACTCAATGCAACAAACAAAAATTTGAGAAATAATTTAGCTTACAAAATTACATCTTAACAAAATGGAAATAGTTTGGAGGAAAAAAAATCCATGGTGGAAGCACCCTTCAGTATGTTTAGATTATCAAAATATTCCTAAATGGCTCAAAATATGGTTCTTATATATGATAAATATTTTCTATACTGAAACTATATGTTGACAAATGAACAACATGTACTGTTGGTGAAGAGGCTGTAAGTGTCAAATAGTAATTACCATGATTATGATTTGAACTTGTCAGAACTAACATCTTGAAATCTTGAAGAGGATTTGCAGAAGGATGGGAGGAGAGCATATTGCAGGTTCTTTTTTATTTGGTTATTATCAAGCTATTGAAAATATACAAGTAATGTACACAGTAATATACATAAAAGATGGTGCTGTGATATAATTACATCCTTCTTAAAGACCATTCAGCATAATACCATGTTGTATTTCTTTCTTTTTTTGTTTTTTGGGATGGAGCTTTGCTCTTGTTGCCCAGGCTGGAGTGCAATGGCACGACCTTGGCTCACCGCATCCTCCCCTTCCTGGGTTCAAGTGATTCTCTTCCCTCAGCCTCCCAAGTAGCGGGGATTATAGGCATGCACCACCATGCCTGGCTAATTTTTTGTATTTTCATTAGAGACAAGGTTTTTCCATGTTGGCCAGTATGGTCTTGAACTCCTGACCTCATGATCCGCCCGCCTTGGCCTCCCAGAGTGCTGGGATTACAGGCATGAACTGCCGCGCCTGGCCTTTACCATGTTATATTTCATTACACATGAAATACTTGTCCACATTGTTCTTCTTCTGTACTCACCTTGAAAATTTTTTTACAGCTTTTTCTAGATTTCTTACATAGTTTAATTTAAAGAGAAATGTAATATATCACCAAATAGGAGGATTTTGATTAACTTTCCTTCTACACAGATGAGATTGGTTTATCTTTAGGAAATTTCTGGGATGGTAAGAACTCACCAGCACAGGGGATAAGATAACTTTCCAGGTCTAAGGTAATTTGATTAGGCTTTTAATCCTTACCCAGAAGAAAGTTACATCTTTTTTCACCAGGCTTTCTCCCTTCTTATTAATTGCGTACCTTAATTTGTACAATCTTTCCAAAATTTGGAACCCACTATTTTAATCTCCAGCTCAAAAGCCCTTGACTCCTGTTCTCCATAAGATATTTATGGCAGTTTCTCTCTACACTGTAGGATTCTCATTCCTTCATCTTGTGGCCCTCAGGTGGCTGCTATGACACTCATAACACATAATGGCACTCATTGGTCTGCACATTTACATATGCTGTGCTCTGCTGTGTATTTCCTGAGCACAGGGAGTGGGAATGTAATTTTACATTCTAAGCACTGAGCACAGAGTTTGGCCCAAAGGAGTTCCTTAACAAATATTTCATGGCTGCATAAAACAGCATCACCTTTCATTGCATTCAAGATGCCTCAAAAATCTGTCTCACTCTTTTTTTTTCCAGCCTCCTCTCCTTTCCTTTGGATTTACCTTACAGATAGCTGCCACTCAGGATCATTTAAACACTCAAGTTTTTGCCTTGTGCCCATGCTAGTCTCCATGTCTCTTCTTGTTGAGATCTTATTTACTTTTTTCAGCCTAATTTAAATACTCATGTGTATGTCTGAATGTATGTGTGTGTGAGAAAACTTTCACCCTTCTCTAACCCCAGCTAGAAATCATTTTGTCTCCTGTGTGTGCTTCACTGTAATCTGTTTAATCCCAGTTGGTTGCATTATAGCTAGCTGTGCAAATCATGATTTCCCTTACTTGCTGGCAAGTTCCTTGAAGACAGGAACTGTGTTGGTATGTTAATTCATTCAAAATATGTATTGGACACTTTCTGTGTTCCAGGTATTGTGGTATGTTCTGTGCACAACGTGGTAATGATAATAAACAAAATCCTGGTGCTTAAAAATCTCACATTCTATTCAGGAGAGAAAGATAAACATATAAACAGCACAAAATATGTCTGATGGTGATAAGGGCACATAAAGCCAGAAAAGAGGGATACAGATCACCAAATGTCTCTTTGAGGCGATGACCCTTGTGTAGAGATCTGAAGAAAGGAAGGAACATCTTTGTAGAAGAGCATTTTATTCAGAGGTACTAGCAAGTCGAAGGACCCCAAAGCAGGAGTGAGTTTGCAGTGCCTGAAGAAGAGCAAGGAAGCTGGGGGTGTGTGACAGAGTGAGCTGGTGGAAAGCAGTGGAAGGCAGAGCTCCAGGAGTCTAGATCAGTAGGGCCTGATATGCCCTGGCACACAGTTGGGATTTTGCTCCAAAGACATGGGGAGTCTTTGATAGGTTTTACGTAGGGGAGTGACATGATCAGACTTATTTTTTAAGGGCATCACACTAGTTGCTGTGCCTGTGGAATTGTTTGTAATGGGGCAGGTATGGAATTAGTGAGATCAGTTAGGATGCTGATATAACTATTTAAGCAAGAAGTGGTGGTGCCTGGATAAAGTTTGTGGAAACATTGAGAAGTGGTTGGATTTTGGACATATTCAGAGCACTGACACATTTGCTGAAGGATTTGTTAAGGAAAGAGGGAAACCAAAGATGACTTGAAGGATTTTGGGCTTAGTTAACAGCAGAATAGATGTGCTGATTACTAAAATGAGTTAGACTACAGAATGGATAGACTGGGAAGGGGAAATAAGTTTGAGATATGATAAGTTTGAGATGCTTATTGGATAATTTGGTGGAGATGTTAAGTAGGTGAGTTTATATTTAAATCAAGAGCTTAGGGCTAGAGAGAAAATTTGGAGAATTTTAATCCTATGAATAGACAATGCTGAAAACTCTGGGACTGAATAAGTATCAAACCAAGTTAATTACAGATTACAAAGAGATTTTTAAGGACTCAAACCTCCCCTGTTTAGAGATTAAACAAATGAGGGGAACGAGCTAAAGAGACTAAGATGGAGCACCTCCGGAGGTACTTGGGAGGGGTAGTCGCTCAGTAAGGGCTCCTTGGGTGATTTGCTGTTTCTAGTGTAGGGACAATTCCCTTCATTGGCTTTTGGTGGTTCTTGTGACCAGGGAGCACTAAATAAGAGGGAAGTGCTTCTACCATTTGATTCTAAAGACAGAGTTTTACATGTAGGTATCAACCTGAAAATGTAGTTCTATCCCTGCCAGCTGTACTCTTCCTGGATTTTAACTTCATCCTCAAGGCATGGGAGTAATCCTCTTCTGGTTTGCATGTATGTCCACTTAGTAGAATTTTGTGGCTTATCACCTTCTCAAGGTTGCTCTTTATATTTATTTTAATTGATTTTATCTCTATTGGGGACATGTCATGATTTGGCCAGGTGGCAACTGTATGATGACATGGTTGGCTCAGGGGCTATCTCAGGACACTGAGGTACTTTTAGTGCAAAATGCCTGCTTGATCACCTTCATCACTTCACCTAGGTCACAGCAACATCTTTAGTAAATTCTTAAGTAGCTTAGTTTCCATACTCAGGGTGTGTTACTGTCAAATATTCCAAACTGCAAATATTTCTGAGAATGTAAATGAAGCCTGACTCATCGTAAACCTGTGAACTCACCCTAGTCACTAGAGCAGATGGAATGTGAACAAAGGTCAAAATAGATTCATCTCAGTAGTATGTCTGCTGACATTGTAATAGGTACTTAACTTTCTCCATTCCTTCCCTTACCCCACGGCAAACTATGAAAGCAACCAATGTGGTTGTGAGTATGTTTAAAGCAACATCTCAATCCATGCCCAGTGGCATTTCTTAGCTTTAAAATAGGGGCTGCCATCTTGCTAAAATAGTGATCAACTAAGACTTGCAACTTGAAAGTCTGATAGGGAAAAATAGAATTTTATTTTCCGTAAACCATCAACTTACTGATTTAATAGCGATTGGCAGAAAAAAATACATAAAAAAAAAACCCATGTAAAATTTGGGTGCCTTTAGAGCATATTTTGTGATTTTCTATGATATAGTTGTCTTTTGGGCATGTATTACCTCCTAGAATAATAAACTTTGTTTACCTATTTTTAGCACCAGCTAAAGTTAGGTGGTAGGTGAAAATAGGTTATGTTAAGAAATTTGCTGTCAATAATCCATAAAGTATTCAATACATGAGTGTCTATAATTTTGCAGAATATATTTTTAGTAGTTAATAGTAAATTATAAAGGTCAATGACACTATGAAGAAACTGCATCAGCCAGTATGAAAAATAACCAGCTAGCATCATTATGATAGGATCAAATTCACACATAACAATATTAATCTTAAATGTAAATAGGCTAAATGCCCCAATTAAAAGACACAGACTGGCAAATTAGATAAAGAGTGAAGACCCATCTATGGGCTGTATTTAGGAGACTCATCTCACATGCAGAGACACACATAGACTCAAAATAAAGGGATGGAGGAAAATTTACCAAGTAAATGGAAAGAAAAAAAAAAAGTAAATGTTGCAATCCTAGTCTCTGACAAGACAGACTTTAAATCAACAAAGATTAAAAAAGACAAGAGCATTACATAATGATAAAGGGATCAATGCAACAAGAAGTGCTAACTGTTCTAAATATATATGCACCAAATACAGGAGCACCAAATTCATAAAACAAGTTATTAGAGACACACAAAGAGAATTAGAATATCATACATTAATAGTGGGAGACTTTAACACTTCACTGTCAATATTAGAGAGATCAATGAGACAGAAAAGTAACAAGGATATTCAAGATTTGAACTCAGTTCTGAATCAAGTGGACCAAATAGACATCTGCAGAACTCTCCACCCCAAATCAATAGAATATATATTCTTCTTAGTGCCACATGGCACATATTCTAAAACTGAGCACATAATTGGAAGTAAAATACTTCTCAGCAAATGCAAAAGAACTGAAATAATAATCAGCAATCTCTCAGACTACAGTTCATTCAAATTAGAACCCAGGACTAAGAAACTCACTCAAAACCACACAACCACATGGAAACTGAACAACCTGATTCTGAAGGACTCATGGGTAAATAATGAAATTAAGGCAGAGATCAAGAAGTTCTTTGAAACCAATGAGAATGAAGAGAAAATGTCCTAGAATCTCTGGGACACAGCTAAAGCAGTGTTCAGAGGGAAATTTATAGCACTAAATGCTCACATCAGAAAGCTAGAAAGATCCCAAATCAACAGCCTAACATCACAATTAAAAGGGCTAGAGAATCAATAGCAAACAAATTAAAAAACTAGCAGAAAACAAGAAATAACTAAGATCAGGGCAGAAATGAAGAAGATAGAGACATGAAAACCCTTCAAAAAATCAGTGAATCCAGGAGCTAGCTTTTTGAAAAAATTAACAACATAGATAGACTGCTAGCTAGACAAAGAAGAAAAAAGAATCAAATAGATACAATAAAAATGATAAAGGGATATTACCACTGACCTCACAGAAATATAGGCTACCATCAGATACTATAAACACCTCTATGCAAAAAACTAGAAAATTTAAAAGAAATAGACAAATTTATGGACACACACCCTCTCACAATTGAACCAAGATGTTAAATCCTAGAATAGACCAACAACAAGTTCTTAAATTGAGGTGGTAATAGGCTACCAACCAAAGAAAGTTCCGGATCAGACGGATTCACAGACAAATCCTACTAGAGGTAGAAAGAGGAGCTGGTACCATTCTTTCTGAAAGTATTCCAAACAACTGCAAAGAACTCCTCTCTAACTTATTTTATGAGACCAACATCATCCTGATACCAAAACCAGGCAGAGACACAACAACAACAACAAAATAAAACTTCAGGCTAATATCTCTGATGAACATCAATGTAAAAATACTCAATAAAATACTGACAAACTGAATCTAGCAGCACATCAAAAATCTTATCCACCGTGTTCAAGTTGGCTTCATCCTTGGGATGCAAGGTTGGTTCAACATATGCAAATCAATAAATGTAATCCATCACATAAACAGAACCAATGATTAAAACCAAATGATTATCTCAATAGATGGAGAAAAGGTCTTTGATAAAATTCCACATCCCTTCATGTTAGAAACTCTCAATAAGCGAGGTATTGATAGAACATATCTCAAAACAATAAGAGCTGTTTATGACAGACCCACAGCCAATATCATACTGAATGGGCAAAAGCTGGAAGCATTCCCCTTGAAAACTGGCACAAGACAAGAATGCCTCTTTTACTACTATTAATCATAGTATTAGAAGTTCTGGGTGGGGCAGTCAGGCAAGAGAAAGAAATAAAAAGTATTTAAATAGAAAGAGAGGAAGTCAAATTATCTGTTTGCAGATGACAGGATTCTATACTTAGAAAACCCTATCTCAGCCCCAAAACTCCTTAAGCTGATAAGCAACTTCAGGAAAGTCTCAGGGTACTATATCAGTGTGCAAAAATCACAAAAATTCCTATAGACCAACAATAGACAAGCAGAAAGCCAAATCATGAATGAACTCCCGTTCACAGTTGCTATAAAGAGAATAAAACACTGAGAAATACAGCTAACAAGGGAAGTGAAAGAACTCTTCAGGGAGAACTAAAAACCATTGTTCAGGGAAATACAGGAGGAAACAAACAAATGGAAAAACATTCCCTCCTCATAGCTATAAGGTATCAATATTGTGAAATGGCCATATGGCCCAAAGAAATTTGTAGATGTAATGCTATTCCCATCAAACTACCATTGACATTCTTCACAGAATTAGAAAAAAATACTTTAAATTTCATATAGAACCAAAAAAAGAGCCTGTATAGCCAAGATAATCCTAAGCAAAAAGAATGAAGCTGGAGGCATCATGCTATGTGACTTTATACTACAAGGACACAGTAACCAGAACAGCATGGTACTGGTTCCAAAACAGAGATATAGACCAATGGAACAGAACAGAGACCTCAGAAATAACATCACACATCTACCACCATCTGGTCTTAGACAAACCTGATGAAAATAAGCGACGAAGAAAGGATTTCTTATTTAATAAATGGTGCTGGGAAAACTGGCTAGCCGTAGTCAGAAAACTGAAACTGGACCTCTTTCTTATACGTTATACCAAAATTAACTCAAGATGGATTAAGGAATTAAATGTAAAACCCAAAAGCATAAAAACCTTAGAAGAAAACCTATGCAATACCATTCAGGACATAGGCATGGGCACAGACGTCATGATGAAAACACCAAAAGCAATTGCAACAGAAGCCAAAATTGAAAAATAGGATCTAATTAAACTAGTGAGCTTTTACACAGCAAAAGAAGTTATCATCAGAGTGAACAGGCAACCTACAGAATGGAAGAAAATTTTTGTAATCTACCCATCTGACAAAGGTCTAATATCCAGAATCTACAAGGAACTTAAACAAGTTTACAAGAAACAAACAACCCCATCAAAAAGTGGGCAAAGGATATGAACAGACCCTTCTCAAAAGAAGACATTTATGCAGCCAACAAATATATGAAAAAAAGTTCAATGTCACTGATCATTAGATAAATGCAAATAAAACTGCAATGAAATACCATCTCACACCGGTCAGAATGGTGATTATTAAAAGATCGAGAATCAATAGATGCTGGAAAGGCTGCGCTGAACTAGGAATGCCTTTAAACTGTTGGTGAGAATGTAAATTAGTTCAACCATTTCGGAAGACAGTGTGGTGATTCCTCAAGGATCTAAAACCAGAAATACCATTTGACCCAGCAATCCCATTTCTGGGTATATATGCAGATGAATAAAAATCATTGTACTATAAAGATACATACACACATATGTTTATTGTAGCACTATTTACAATGGCAAAGACATGGAACCAACTCAAATGCCCATCAGTGATAGACTGGATAAAGAAAATATGGTACATGTACACAACGGAATACTATGCAGCCAAAAAGAGTAACGAGATCATGTCCTTTGCAGGGACATGGATGAAGCTGGAAGCCATCATCTTCTGCAAACATAGGAACAGAAAACTAAGTACTGCATGTTCTCATTCATAAGTACAACTTGAACAATGAGAACGCATGGATACAGGGAGGGGAACAATATATATTGGGGCCAGTCAGGGGGTGGGGGAAGAAGGAAGTGAGAGCATTAAAATGAATAGCTAATGTATGCAGGGCTTGAAATTAGATGATGGATTGATAGGTGCAGCAAACCACCATAGCACACATATACCTATGTAATAAACGTACACATTCTGCACTTGTATTTCGGAACTTACAGTAAAAAAAAAAAATGCTTTACCAACAACTTGTTCATGGAGGCAAATTGTTAAAAATATGCTATGTAGACTTCCATTGGATTCTTTGAGGCACAACAGAATAGTATTGTTTTAGTGATAGTAGATCATATAGAATCAAAATAATTGGGAAAACTTTAACAATGATAAACTGTTATATAGCACATTTAATTAATGCCATTTATTCATCATTATAAACCATGAGACAACCACTTTTATACTTTCATTGCAGAAAAGTAAATAGAGACTTAGGGCGGGTAAATGATGAAAAGGAGTTATTCAAAATATTAAGTAGAGCTGAAACTGGAATCCAGAGCTGACAACAAAGCTACATTCCCCCTCTTCTATACTATATTATGATCCAATGAATTGACTGTGACTATTTCCCATGTATTTATTATAGAAAATCCCTTTAACAGTTTGAAATGAAAGCATATGCTCTAATATATCTATTTTTTTCTTTTAGAAAGCAAACTAAAAAATCACTACAAGAGGGTACAATGTTATGTCTTGAAAACACCAATTTATAACTTTGAAAACTGAATATATGTGAAAAAGAGCATAAAATGGGAATGGTATGCTTACTTCATTGAACTGTCTAATTCCACGTGGAGGTACAAGTTTATCGTTAAGTCTTTGAGGCAATATATATTCCAATACAATTTATGATGTTACATATCAGAGTTGCAAAATTCAAATAAAAATAAAGGCAGAATTGAAGAAAACAGAAGATGAAACAGAAAACAATGATCTGGAGGCTATGGTAGAGATATTACTGAAAGGGCAGCATATATCCATAAAGTGGCTTTTATATTGAAATATGCCTGGAAGTTGACTACCATGAAGATAATAAAATTGTCAGTGAGTTAACTCCTAGGGATTCTACCACTGGCCATAAATTTGTCTTGGAAATGATGCAGTGAAAGCTCTCTCTGATATTTATTTTAGTAGAGGAATTTTAGATAGAGAAAATCCTGGAAGGAGGAAATTGGCAGCTGCAAACTTTAAGGAAGGCATAGAGCAAAAAAACAAAACAAAACAAAAAACAAAAGGGCTTTTTAAGAAATGTGCATTGTGAAATGTGAAGGTGTGTATGCATGTGTCCATGTGTGTGTTACTGATGGTGGTGGTGATGATGGGACTCAATTGGACCACATTGCCTCGTGCTTCTAGGCCAAACTCGTAGGGATGAACTTGCTGAGCTTCAGTACACTCTTCTGGCTGCTAGCTCCCAGACTCTCTTTTCCTTTTCCTCTCCAAATCTTAGCAGCAATTGTAACATTTTGTTGTATAGTAGTTTTTACAAAGTCAAGTTCTCCTTTACATACTCACATCAAGTATTTGATAAAAACCGTTCAACATGAGCACATTTTTCTTATTAAAAATAATAAGTATTAAGATTATTTTTGCATGAATATGAGATGTTTCATGCTGAAAAGAGATTATTCCTCCTCTATAAGCATTATTATTAATAATAAGGTGCTAGCTGAAGGACAAAGCAGACATTTTGTAAGAAAGAAGCTGTTCTATTTCTGTATTTTTTTAAAAAATAATGTTTAGTATTTCTGATTAAAATATTTTAAAAGTGCAAAGAATAAAATGAAATATTACCTATGATTCCAGCATCCAGAGATAACTACTACTAATATTTTGGTGTACTTCATTGTCTGGGTGAGAGTATGTGTGTATATTAACCCGGCCTATACTATCCATATACTTTTGTATCCCACTTCCTTAGTACAAAAATATGGGAATTTTTCAGGAAGTCAATGCTATTGGAAAACACTTTTAATTTATTTTATATTGATTGCTTAAATATATCTCTACCTAGAGATATGCATTTATCTATTGTTTGTTTCATACCGTAAATAAAGCTATGATAAAAGATTTTGGATATAAACCTTAGCAAATCTGTGGCTATTTTGGTCTGGTTTTTGAATCTCATAAAAACAGTTCCAGTGCCATATTTTCTCGTTTTTGAAATCTACTTTTTTCTTTTATTTCATTTAAAAACTATGGAATGCTTCACTAATTTGTGTAACAACCTTGTGCAGGGGAAATGGAAATCGTTCCAATTTTAGTGTATATGCTGCCAAAGCAAGCACAAGTGCCTTATTTTCTTCAATTTGTTCTGTAGAATACAAATTCATTGGTCAAGAGATGTTTCATTATTTAAAAGATTAAATTGTGAAATATGTTTGTGAATTGTCGAATTCAACAAAGATACAGATTTTTTCTACAGGACTTCTCAGAGCCTTCAATTTGCAAATGTGTGCTGAAAGTTATTAAATGAGAGATCAGGTATGCAGGGCACCATTTTTCCAAAGATCACAGTGATTGTTCTATGGAATTTTGGTTTGGAAAGTATTAAAACATGATTCTGTCTTTGGATTCAGAAGATTTGTATCAGTTATATTAGTTGGGCGTAACACAGGCTATGCTGCAATAACAAAAGCACTGTAAAACCTCTATGGTTTAATACAACAAAGATTTATCCCTTGCTCATATCATAGTATGTAATAGGTCACACTCCTATCTGTTTCTCTTCCCAAATAGTGCCCCAGGGATCCAGGCTGCTTCCAAATTCTAACTCCACCAGCTCTATTTTTTTTTTTCTTTCAACTACCTGTACAAGGTTGAATGTGAAGAGAGCACAACTGTTCTTCCTTCTTCCAACGTTTAATTGGTAATAATTAGTCATATGCCTAGATCACTTAGATTCATTGGACTGAGAAAGATTAAGGAGCACATAAATGTTTGATGTAACAGTCTCTGCCATATCTTATTTTTGAATAAGTAATAGATGTTGGATTTTGTTAAATGCCCATTTGAAAATTGCTTGGATAATAACATTTTAAAACTTATTAATTTTATGATCTTGCTTACTAAATACCCTAATATCAAACTCTTCATAGTCATAAAATAAATCCTTTGCTAAGATGAGAAAGAATGACCTTAAAGTTCTTTTGAATTAGATTTGATGGTATTTTAACCTAGATTTTATATCATATACATGAATACGATGGGTTTATAATTTTCCTATTCATTGCTTTTTGTTAGAGATTGTTATCAGGGTTTTATTATGGAAAGTTTTACATATATGTACTTTTTAAGTAAGCTTTTAATTTTGAAATACTTGTACATTTACATGCAATGAATCCATGCACCCATTTTTCAGTTTCTCTAATGTTAACATCTTGCAAAACTATACTACAATATAAAAACCAGTATATTGGCATTGATGCAGCCAAGATAAAGAACATCTCCAGTACCACAAAAATCCCTTGTGTTGCACTTTTATGGCCATACCCACTTCCCACCTGTCCCCACTCCCTTCTTATCCCTACTTTCTTCTTAATCTCTATTAACAACTAATCTCTTCTCCATTTCTATAACTTTATCATTTTAAGAACATCTTATAACTGATATCATAGAGTATTTAAACTTTTGATATTGACTTTTTCTTTTTAAAATTATTTAAAAATATCCATTTTATTTCTTTTTTGTTGTTGTTGTTACATGGGTATATTAGCTGATTCTCACACTGCTATAAAGAAATACCCAAGACTGGCTAATTTAAAAAAGAAAGAGGTTAAATTGACTCACAGTTCCACATGGCTTGGGAGGCCTCAGGAAACTTACAACCACGGTGGAAGGTGAAAGGAAAGCAAGGATCTTCTTTACATAGCTGCAGGAGAGAGAAAATGAGGAGCGAAAGGGGAAGAGCCCTTTATAAAACCACCAGATCTCATAAGAACTGACTCACCATCACAAGAACAGCATGGGGGAAAACCACCCTCATCATCCAATCACCTCCCACCAGGTCCCTCCCTAAACACGTGGGGATTATGGGGATTACAGTTGAAGATGAGATTTGGTGGGGACACAGCCAAATCATATCAATGGGTATATTGCATACTGGTGGGAATTGGACTTCTAGTATGCTCACCACCCCAATACTGAACATTGTACCCAATAGATAATTTTTCAGCCTTCATCCCCTTTTCTCCCTCTTCCATTTGGAGGCCCCAGGGTCTATTATTTTCATTTTTATGTTTATGCATACCCATTGTTTAGCTCTCACTTATAAGTGAGAACATGTGATATTTGATTTTATGATTCTGAGTTAGTTCACTTAGGATTGTGGCCTCCAGCTTCATCATGTTGCTGCAAAGGACATGATTTCATTCTTTTTAATGTCTGCATAGTATTTCATGGTGTAAATGTACTACATTTTCTATGTCCAGGATTGGCTTTTTTATACTCAAGATAATTCTCTGGAGATTCCTACAGGTTGTTGTGTTTATCAATAATGTGTTCCTTTTTATTGCTTAATAGCAGTCTATGATAGGTGTGCATCAGTTTGTTTACCTTTTATGCACCTAGTGAAAGGACATCTGAGTTGGTTTCAAATTTTGGCTATCACAAACAAATAAGCTACTGTGAACACTGTATAAAGATTTTGGATGAACATAAGTTTTCATTTTTATGTTATAAATGCATGCGACTGAAATTGCTGGGTTGTATAACAGTTGCATGTTTATTTTTGAAAGAAACTGCCAAATTGTTTTGTAGAGTGACTACACCATTTCATAACTCCACCAGCAGTGTATGAGTGATCAAATATCTCATTATCTTTGCCAGTATCTACTGCTGTCACATTCTGTTTCAATGTCAGCCACTCTGATAGGCATGTAATAATGTCTCATTGTTGTTTTAATTTGCATGTCCCCTATGGCTAATTATATTGAGCATAATTTCATATGTTTATTTGCTGTTTACTTGCTTTGGTGAACTATTTGTTCACTCATTTGTGCCTGCTTTCTTTATTGTCTGATTTAGCTTTTTTTTTTTTTACAACTGAGTTTTGATATTTGTTTATATATTATAGATACTAGTTCTTTGTCAGATACATGGTTTACAAATATCTTCTTCCCATCTGTACCTTGTCTTTTCACCCTCTTAATAGAATTTTTTCTCAGTGCAAAAGTTTTTAACTTTGATTGTCTAATTTATTAATATTTCCCTTTATAGATATGCTTTGTTGTCAAGTCTAAAAACACTTTGCCAAGACCTGGAGCACAAACATTTTCTCCTATAATTTTTCCCCCAAAATGTTATACTTGTACAATTTACCTTTAAGTCTGTGATCCATTTTGAATTAATTTGTGTAAGGTCTAAGGTTGCACAAATTTGTGTAAGTGTAAGGTTTATGACAAAATTATTATTATAATTGCTTATGGATGTCTGGTTGTTCTAGCACCTTTTGTTGAAAAGACTATTATTCCTCCATTGGTTGTTACTTGTTTGCCAAATTCAGCTGGACATATTTGTGTTGATCTCTTTATGGTTTCTCTGTTCTGTTAATCGATGTGTTGATTGCTCCATTATTATTACATAGTCTTGACTACTATAGCTAGATGAAAAAGTATTAAAATCAATATACTCATCATTCTTATATTATTATTCTTTTGTAATAATTTTTTAATTGTTCCACTTCTTTTGCCTTTTCATATTATTTTTTTGAATAATCTTGTCA
Source organism: Saimiri boliviensis (assembly GCF_048565385.1). Taxonomy (NCBI): domain Eukaryota; kingdom Metazoa; phylum Chordata; class Mammalia; order Primates; family Cebidae; genus Saimiri; species Saimiri boliviensis. Next base: position 91,656,025 of record NC_133453.1, read on the forward strand.
ATATCTACAAAAACATGACTAGCCAGGATTTTAATAGGAATTACATTACGATTATATATAAATTTGTGGAAAAACAATATTTTTACTATGTATTTTTATCCTTAAACACAGTATATCTCTCCATTTCTTTAGATCATTCATTTCTTCCATCAGCATTATTTTAAATATTTCATTTACATACACTTAGAACCATATCAGTATGACAAGTTTGCTTCAATTGTCAAACATGATTTGAAAAAATTTTTAAAAAGAGAAAGTGCATTGCATTTATCCATATTTTTTGTTTGCAAAGTTCTTCCATCTAGCTGTTTCAGGGATCCTACTTTTAACATTTATTTTTGGTTAAGAGAATTTTTTTTTAGCCTTTTTTTTTTTTTTTTTTTTTTTTTTTTGAGACAGAATCCCATTCTGTCACCCAGGCTGGAGTGCAGAGGTGCAATCCTGGCTTGGTGCAATCCTGGCTCACTGCAACCTCTGATTCTCTGGTTCAAGTGATTCCCTGCCTCAGCCTCCTGAGTAGATGGGATTACAGGCACCCATGACCACACCAAGCTAATTTTTTGTATTTTTAGAGAGATGGGGTTTCACCATGTTGGCCAGGATGGTCTTGATCTCCTGACCTTGTGATCTGCCTGCCTCAGCCTTCCAAAGTGCTGGGATTACAGGCATGAGCTACCACACCTGGCCTCTTTAGCCATTCTTTTAGGGTAGGTCTGCTGAAGACAAATTCTCTTAGTTTTACTTCATCTGAGAATGTTTTGAGTTCCTCTTTATTGCTGAAGGATATTTTCTCTGCATATATTATTCTTGGTTGATAATTGTTTTCTTTCTTTCTTTTGAAAAAATGTGCCACTTCCTTCTGGCCATCATAGTTTTTGATGAGAAATCTACTCTCTCTGATTTATTATATTTTAATATATATAAGCTTTTGTTTCTATCTCACTACTTTTAGGACTTCTTTGTCTTTGCTAATAGAATTTTGACTATGATGTTTTATAGTATGATTTCATAGTGTCTTTCCTGTTTAGAGTTTGCTTAGCTTCTTAAATCTATAGGCTATGTCTCTTGCAAAATTTGAGACACTTTCAGCTATTATTTCTTTCAGGTTGTCAGTTTCTTAGGTCCAACTCTGGAATATATGATGCATAAAGAAGGATCTAGAAATGGAAATTCCATTTGACCCAGCAATCCTATTACTGGGTATATATCCTAAGGATTATAAATCTTTCGATTATAAAGACACATGCACATGTATGTTCATTGCGGCACTATTTACAATAGCAAAGACCTGGAACCAATCCAAATGTCCACTGATGATAGACTGGACAAGGAAAATGTGGCACATATACACATGGAATAATATGCAGCCATAAAAAACAATGAGTTTGTGTCCTTTGTAGGGATATGGATGAATCTGGAAACCATTATTCTCAGCAAACTGACACAAGAACAGAAAATCAAACACCACATGTTCTCACTCATAGGTGGGTGTTGAACAATGAGAACACATGGACACAGGGAGGGGAGCACTACACACTGGGGTCTGTGGGGGGCGACTAGGGGAGGGACAGCAGGGGGTAGGGAGGGATAACATGGGGAGAAATGCCAGATATAGGTGACGGGGGAATGGAGGCAGCAAACCACACTGCCATGTATGTACCTGTGCAACAATCCTGCATGATCTGCACACATACCCCAGAACCTAAAGTAATATAACCTAGGGAACTTGTTTCTTGAGTTCTGACCATCCATCCTATTCAGTCTGCACTTTTCTTTCCACTTTTGAGTTCACTAATATTTGTTTTATATATAATGTCCAGAACTTTCAGTTGTACTTAGAGGAATAAGAAACTGTATTTTTATTCCATATTCTTAGAATCTATATATGTTTTCTAATTGTATCTCTTGAATATTTATTGCATATGGGATTACCTGTTTCTTAATACTTTGCAAGAGTTTTCTGATGAAATTAGTTGGCTAATTAACAAAAAATAAACCCAAAAGAATTTATTTCTCAAATGTTAAAGATAATTTATAATGAAGATTATATCTGAATTGGGCTTGAAAAACTAAAATTCACAGGATAAAAACGGGTTAAATCATTTCAGGTGTAAAGAATGGTAGAAGTTATCATACTAGAGAGCATCTTATAAAAATTATGGTAAGACAAGATTAGACTGAAAATAAGATTTTAAATTTCCAAATCTTAAATGCTTATACATTGTTGGTAGATACAGAAATTAGTTCAGCCACTGTAGAAAACAAGTTGGATAGTTTTCAAATAACTTAAAACAGACCTACCATTCAAACTAGCAATCTCATTACTAGGTATATACCCAAAGGAAAATAAATTGTTCTATCAAAAAGACACATGTACTTGTATGTTCATCAAAGCACTATTCACAATAGCAAATATATGGAATCAATCTAGATGCCCATAAGTGGAGGATTGAATAAAGGAAATGTGGTACATATATATCATGTAATACTATGCAACCATAAAAAAATCAAACTTATGTCCTTTGCAGTAGCATGGATGCAGCTGGAGGCCATTATCCTAAGCAAATCAACCCAGAAATAGAAAGCCAAATACTGCACATTCTCACTTATAAGCAGGAGCCAAACACTGGGTACACATTGATATAAAGATAGAAACAATAAATACTGGAGACTACCAGAATGTGGAGAGAGGAAGAGGAACAAGGGCTGAAAAATTACCTAGTGGGTACTATGCTTACAACCTGGTGACAGGACTAGTCATACCCTAAACCTCAGTATTATAGAATATACCCATGTAAGAAATCTGCACAAGTACTCCTGAATCTAAAATAAAAGCTTAAATCATTTAAAAAACTCCTTAAAAATGTTATAAAAATAAACCAATCTTTATAATGAGAGAATAATTTTTTTTTTTTCTGGTAGTATAGTAGACGAGTAATTTTCAGATGTATTGTAGTGAGATAATTTCTAACATCGCCATATCTGAAATTGATAAAGAAAGCAGCAAAGATAATTTTTTCCCATTTCCCTCCTTTTTCATTAGAAAGGAAAATATTTGCCAGAAGCACTCCCTGTCAGCAGATTTTTGTTTGTATTCTATTGGTCAAAATTGGGTCACATGGCCATATTCTTAAACCTATCACTGACAAAAGCAATGCACTGAATAGTTTGTTAACTGTCTTCCTCCTCCCCTAGTTTTCTTTTTTTCTAATTTATTTTTACTTAAAAAATTTTATTGTACTTAAATTGCATCGAGATAGGGTCTCACTATATTATTCAGGCTGGTCTGTTACTTCTGGCCTTAAGCAATCCTCCTATCTCAGTCTCCCAAAGTGCTGGGATTACAGGTGTGAGTCACTATGCTTAGCCCCCACTTTTCACAGCATATTCTTCTGTAGAAAAATATGTAAGTCTTCAATTAGAAAACTATTATATATATTTTTATAGACTGGTAAATATAAAAGAACATGTGAACAAATAAAAATTGGCCATAATTACATAACTAATAGTTATTACTGACAATTTTTAACTAACTTCAAATTGGATTTTATTTATTTGCCTTTAATATTGTGATATGTTTTTAATACATTTGTAGGCAAGTACATATTTTAATGATCTCCGTCCTCACCTTTGTGTTTTCATGTTTGAGCTCTTAATTCGACTAATATTTTGAGTGGCTGGGGTATGCACAAGTATACACACATACTCTTAAAGAATGGCATATGGGTAATATATTTTCCAAGCTCTTGAATATTTAAGAATATTTTTATGTTTCATTCATTATTATGTTCATTCCTATAACAACAACTTATTGAACATCCTCTTTGTGCTGGGTACAATGTTAAATATTAGACTTACAAGAGTGAATAGGGCAGAGGTGGCCCATGCCCTCTTGGAGCTTTTAATTTACTAGGTATTGGATATTGAAAACATAAAGGATATGAAGACAAAAAGGAGAGATAAGAGTGATTATATGGCTCTGTAATTCAGAAGGAACAACCTAACAACCTAGTTTGAGAATCAGAGAACGTTTTTACTTTAAAAAATTGCATTAGACTGAGACCTGAAATTTTAGCAGAAATACAGAGTAGGAGGAAGAATATTCTGAGTAACAGAAACTCCATGAATGACGCATTGAGGTAGGAGCAGATGGTAAATTTGAGAGGCTGAAAGAGGACCAGCATACTTAAAACACTGAAAGTGAAGAGGAGTGGAACATATAAATCCTATAAAGAGTGGGTAAAAACTCAATTGTGGATGGTGGATGGCCATGTGAATCACGGTTGGGATTTGGTACCTTGTTATAAGGGCAATGAAAAGCCTTGAGAAGTTTTAATATGGAGATATGATTTATTATGCATTTCAAATAGATTAACAAATAGGTTGGATATTAAATTTACTTTCAACATTCTGTATGCATGTTCCTTTGTCTTCTGCAATTTAACTTACAAAGTTAGAAGTCTGAGGCTAACTTTAATTTTGTTCCTTTAAGTGTAGAATACATTTTTTCTGAATGTTTATAAGAAATTTATTTATTCTTGAAAAACACTGTCCAAGGATTCTTCTAGATATAGATTTTTTAACTTAATTTTTTTCTGGAACATATTGAATTATTTATATACATGTATTTAGGACATTTTTAAAAGCCTGGAATGTTTTCTTTAGTTATGTCTTTACTTATTGCTCCAATTCTTTTTATTCTGCTTGTTCCCCTTGAAATCCTCTGTAAATTTTGAGACTGTATTTCTACTTTTTTTCCTGTGCCTACTTCCATTTTCATTTGACCCACACATACACACACAAAATCTCTGACAAACACATAGATACTCATGGACATGCACTACATTTATATTCATATTGATATACAAACACACATATAGACACTTAGTGATTTTCATGAAAATTTAAGAGAGGTTCTGTCATGTGTGTTAGCCATTTTAGTCTGAAATTGCCATTGTGATTTTGAAAACTTCCACCTGAAATCTACAGTGAAGATACAATCCGTGAAGGAAAGAGAGAAGATGGTACACAGAGAGGTTTGGAATTTGTTTAGTGATGTTGGGAATGTTCCAAAAGCTATCCTGAGTGAGTAAAGAAATAGAGTGTGACTTTGCTATCTGCTGAATTAAGTTCTCATCCTATTCCAAAGACAGAATTGCCTTCATGGAATTATAGACCATTAATTAGTCTCCTTTTAGGAATTCATCAAACCATTCTAGTTCTGTAGCATTCTACTATGTTAAAAACCAAAATCAGACAAAACAAAATACAAACATAACTTCTAGAAGAACAATTTTTATAAATCTTTTTGGGAACTCATTCTGGCAGACAGAAAGCTCTTCTAAAGTCTCACCCAACCTGAACAGACTTTTTTGGAAGCCTATTTCCCTTTTCTCTCTTCAGGAAACAGAATAGTCTTTTTGAAAAATGTCCAAATTTCTTGCTGGAGATAACCTTCCTCAATTTCTTTTCAGTCTTGTGCACCAGGTGTATATATGCATTAAAAATTTTCTGACTTAGCAGTACTTCTAAGTCCAGTCTCCTTCCATAGGCTCCTTTTTTTTTTTTTTTTTTTTTTTTTTTGGTGAGATATCAAGTAAATGCCCTTTAACCTGAAGGAATTATTAATATCTATAAGATATTGCTTTTAAGTCATATAATTTTTTTTTCTTGCATGCTGTACTTAGTTTGAGGGAATATAGTGTCCATGTGAAGAACATGAACTGTAGAGTTAGAAGCTTGGGCTGGGATCTTGACCATTTCTTATTAACTGGGTGAGCTTGGACGGTGGCAAGGTTTCTGTGCTTCAGGTTTTCCATCTGGAAAAAAAGCACCCCTTCATTTAAAGACCTAATGTATTCAATAACATGAAAGAGTAGCTGAAACATACTGCTTTATATATTTACTTGTTATTGGTATTTTTAAGGTAATCAGCAATACAAGTTTGTCCTTTTAAGTTGATTTGACAAGGTCTCCTAAAGAAAAGAATTAAGTTCTTGATAAACATCAAGACTCAATAATAAAATTTAAAACTTCCCAAGTTGTAAAGATTATTGTTAAAAGAGAACAACTGCTTCATAGCTTTAAAAATGTTGGTTAGCTTTTTTGAACTTATTTTATGTTTAAATATTCTTTATAAATCCTATATTCAGTAGAAATATGTCTTGACTGGTCATCATCAAGAAAGATGACAACTTCTTGTAGAAATGTAACCCTTGGTACCCTTAGAAATTAACCTTCTTCAATTAATTACATTCCCAGGGATATTTAGGTCTCTGTTTATATTGTTTTGTTTTTCTAGTAAATAGCTTCTTAAGCTGTTGTTATCCCCTCCAGTATCCATTGATTCAGAGAAAATACCAACGAGTGGAATTTATTGCTCTGATTTTGAACCTAATCTTGTGGCTGTTTTTATTGTAATTCAAGGCACTGTTTAATCCCTTTGCTTAGAAGCCATTAAAGTGAAAATGTTAATGTTGCAGATTTACTTTGCGACAATGATGTATGGGAAGATTATTCTGCAAGAACCAGAAAATATGATACTTGTTGGAAGAAATTCAGTGTTGCAACCAGTTGAAATAAAGAACACCCAATCCCACTTGCTAACAAAGTGGGGATTCCTTTCCAAAGCTTCGTACGATGCAAAGGATACTTTTCTGGTGTGCCGAGAAGTTATCTCTGGGACTGTCACACTTGGAATTCCAGCAGATTACCCTATCATCAAGTCATCAGTATGCTGCTATTTGAATAAACACAGCTGTTGTTTTCCAAGAAATATGGCTAGGAGCAGCAAGGAAAAAAAGGGCAATTAGTGTTATTGAAATGAAGGGGTACTCAGGATGGCATATATATATTTATGAGCATTTTCGTTTCCGAATAGCCTATTTACCATGCTGTGACTTAACAGTGGGGGAGTAATGATCCCCTCTCCAAATCCTTGGTACGTTACTGCATTTTGCTATTTGCCTAATATTAATTACAAATAATTTTCATAATTAAAATAAATATATATTTTTAAATTTCGTATGACCTTGTGCTATCTTTTATCCACAAATCTTTGAAGTTTTGATGGCAACATGTTCCAAAGACCTATATATAAGGACAGATGAATAGGATAACCTATTTTAAAATTTATACTAATGATTGGCTTCCTTGTCTTTTCAATACATGGAGCAAAGATGTTATTGTCATAGGGCTGGGAATAAGGCTTGTTTTTAGAGGGTCAAGGAGAACCTTCAGCATGGTGTAATGCAGAGTGGTGGATCGGAAAGACGAGATCATTAACTGCAGTGTGGCCACAGGCAAGGGATTCTCTCCCCTGGATCTCAGCTTCTTATATCTGTAAACTGTTGAGATTGGATGATACAACCTTTAAGGTCTCTTCAAATTCCATCATGCTCTTAACTGAGGCCTTTATTATTCAGGTCTGACACTCAGTGCTGAGCAACACATTTGTTGTAGAGACCCGCTGAAAATGGTGGTTGTCATCTTTATAAATAAACAAACATTTTGGCTGTTTTTGTGCTTTTAGTATAAATGAAGACAAATAATGGGATGAGTTGTTGAGATCTCAGTGTTTTTTTCACATAAATAGTTTATTTTGAATTTGTGTCATCTTAAATATTCAGTCTGTAGTTATGAACTATGGTTCAGGGTTATTGGTTTGGCAAGTGTAAGGGGGATTGGGGAGAAGATTAGAGAAGTATGTTAAGGCTCTGTTATTTCTGGGGTAAAAAATAAGAAGATGCCAGAAAAAAGAAACTGAAGTTAGAGGTAATGCCTTTTGTTTGGAAGGTCAATGCTTTGGTGCATTTTAAAACCATCTAATTTAAAAAGTACAGAGAGTACACTGGCTAGTACAACTCACTAGTTTGGTGGCTGTGGCTGCTTTATCATCTTATCCTACAGCCACGATGACCAAGCTATGTATCTTCCTTTTATTTCCTCTTAAGAGGGAGTTGATCTCTGATTTGCAAGTTAGTCCTCGAAATTTAGTTCAGTGAGTCCCAAGGATTTTAAAGACATCTCCTAGACAAAATGACACACGTCAAGGGTGTGAGTATGTTATTTTCCAGTGTTTCTAAGTAGTTGTGAAAGAAAACCTCATTTAAACTGTATTCAGAAATCAACAAAAGCCCTAAAACAAGAATAATGAAGCAGCATGAGTAATGTTCAGTGTCTATACCGAGACAAGGATGACGAGGGCACTGGTTCTTCAGTCAGAACGGCAGCTGTCTAGGCAATGTCTGAGGTCTGACTGTGTGACCTTGGGCCCAGCCACGAAATACTGTCACCCGAACCCAACCCCTCCTCATTAACAGTTACAACACACAGCGTTTTAGTGCTTTATGGTTTCAGAGCTCTTTTTCATGTATTATCTCATCTCTGATCCATTTTTAGGATGGTGTTAGCCTTACCTCATGCCCCAGCGTTTCATCATGTCTTTGGAGACATAGCGGCTTAGCTGATAGGTCTGATTTTTCTCCTCATGCTTTGGGCAACCTCTGGAAGGGATAAAGGTGATGTTTTGGCTGGTAGTTTAACCAAGTAACAAAGTTCGACTGAAATGGAAAGTTTCTAGTGAGGTCAAAGAATATGTTATAGGGGATGAAATTAAGCACTGTTTATGCAGTGGTGGCTTCTCTCACTAGGACTCTGTGTCAGACAAACCAGCTTCATTCATTTTCTCACCTGACCCTCATGGTAACCCCCTGGAAGTAGGAGTGTTTATTATTATTCCTAGCGTACAGATGAAGAAACAAACACTTGACCATTTACATAGCTTATAGAAGTCACGAGGCCAATGGCAGAGCCTAGTTCTTTTACCTGTTAGGCCAATGCTCTTTCTACCATGCTCCAGTTCCTAGGCATTAGACAGCTTCTCAAGTTTCGACATTTTTCTTGTATACATCACTTTCCCCTCCAAAATTAACACTGACAGGTAGCAAATTTCAGAGGACAGCTGGGACTAAAGATGCAGTCTTCACTCTGTCACTGGGTCTTTTTTTCCACAAAGGAAGAGAATTCTTATTTCTTTTATACATTGAAGTCCATGCTACTTTTTGATTCCTATAGACAGAAGAGTATTAGACACTTATAGAACTGTTTTTGCTATTGATTCTCATTATGTTGTTATGGTTAATGTCTTGATGTTCAGTATTATGAAACTCACTGTCTTGCAACTTGTCTACTCAAAAGCCATCATGTACTGGTTCTTTGGTTGTGGGCTCCATAGATTTTAAAAGATCGTTGAATGATGAAAGCGAGAAAGTTGGAGAATGAAGAGGTCTGTTAGGCAGTGTTCTACCTTCAACGTGCCTGTGGAGACATTGGGTGAGTGATGTAAGAGAACAGGTGAGTGGCACATGCAGCATGGGGAGCCCTCCTCTTCAGGTGTCATTGGTACTTTGGTCTGTTTTCATATTTTTTTCTTTCTCATTCTTGAAAAGGTAGGCCCAGTGTGCCAGGTGGGGCCTGGCAACAGGAGTCTAGAATTCAGGAGCATGGAAAAGCTATAGTTGTACCCAGTTAGTACTTTCAAGGTTGGGTCTTCACCACTGTCTGAAGTTAGTGAAATTGGGTCTGCACAGAATATCAAAATCCTAGCCAAGAGGCCCAGGTTTTACTAAAAAATATGTGCATTTGCCTAAGGCTGGAAGACTTTTTCCATTCCTCACTGGCAGGCCAACTGACCTTCTTGATATTCTTTAATCCTGTCTCAAGAATGAGCATTAGTGACTCTGACTAAAAGCTGTAGGTAAGCAATAGATAAACTTTTGGCAGTAATGTCGTTATTGGTATTTGCGTCAGCTGTTAGTGGCATTTATTATCCACCCCCCCAAATCCTTCATTTAGCTTTTATATGTTTTTCAGTTTTACTTCCCTGGATTCTTTTCCTCTCTTCAGTTGTAAATCAATAACATTTGAACTAGGCTGTCAAAATACAGTACTTTTAAAAAATGCATAAAGCTGTTTGTTAAGGAATGGTTCTTTCAATAATGCAAATAATTACTTTCTAATTGTTCTATAAGATTATACTTTATTGTATGTATTTTGAAAGCAGGTAGCACCTGCAAAATAATCATTTTATGTACCATTTTTAAATTATGTAGCAAGTCTATAGGACAATTCCAATTAAATGTTAAAAATTCATTAATGGAAATAGAGTAAGGAAAATGGGGAACAGATATTACACAAAGCAAAGCAATTCTGAAGCAGAGAATTTTATGTGGACTCCCTTAGATTTTAGTCGCTTTTTGAAAAGATGGTTCCACATCTTGATTTACTATTCATCCCAAAGTTTAAATCCAAGGTTGTTCTTTGAACAATGCCTCTTCAAAGTGTTCTTATTAGGAGCTGAGAGCACCCAAAGAGAGAGGCAAACATTTAAAGCGTACAGCATATAATGTACCTACACTAATATGAAACAATTGTTCTGCATTGGACTCCAGAGATTGAATTATACAATTCATATCTAAGAGTAAGATGAGTGCCATATTAAGCATGTTTCCCTGTCTCTGAAAGCAGGCAGAAAACTTACAAATGCATCTCAATAATCTTCCCAAAAAAGCATTATTACTGGTCTGCAGCTATGGAGCACTCTGTTCTCTCTTGAAAGTACCTGATTATCAATTCTTTTTTTAAATTTCATTTTAGGTTTGGGGGTACATGTGAAGAACATGCAAGATCATTGCATAGGTATATACACGTGGCAGTGTGATTTGCTACTTTCCTCCCCCTCACCTATATCTGGCATTTCTCCCCATGCCATCCACTCCCAACTCCCCACCCCCCACTGTCCTTTCCCTATTTTCCCCCAACAGACCCCAGTGTGTAGTGCTCCCCTCCCTGTGTCCATGTGTTCTCATTGTTGAACACCCACCTGTGAGTGAGAACATGTGGTGCTTGATTTTCTGCTCCTGTGTCAGTTTGCTGAGAATGATGGCTTCCAGGTTCATCCATGTCCCTACAAAGGACACGAACTCATCATTTTTGATGGCTGTGTAATATTCCATGGTGTATCAATTCTTAAGCAGTTGAAAGGAGGCCTTGAATCTGAACCTATCCCACAATGCCCTTTATGTAGTATGACTCTCAGAGGCCCCTGCTGCTCACACTTTGGCAAAGACTCATTTAACTTGATAGGCTTGTGTATTCTACTCTTTTCAACAGAGTGTCTGGGGCAGGGTAGAGGCAGAAGAAGATTCTGGGTAATGGATCCAATTACAAAGACTTTTGGAGGAGTGCTGAGGGGAGGTTATATTTGGTGGCAGGAATAATTCTTTAGAATATGGTATGGTCCAATATTTGTCCTGTGAATAATCGTATCTATAGGAGAACCTCTACTTCATTTAGAATTCAAAGGGATGGGATATTCATAAAATTTTACAATGAAAATTTAATCCCAGCCTGGGGCTTGAAGAGTTAATTTCATTCCAGGTCCCTTTGCTCCGCCATTACTGCTTTCTCTTACTTCAGTCCATGGAAAATTAGGTCATTCCTTTGTGCAAATAAAAGATATTGAGAGGCAATTATTGGCTCATTCTACATACCAATTTAATGGCCACAGATTCTTTGGTTTTAATTTCCAGCAAGTTTTGTATGAGGCAAAAAAATCAACTCTTAACTCATTCAGTGGTAATAGTTGAGAATTATCTTGGTTGTGTGTATTATTTGTAGAGATCATAATTTTATGGCTTGAGTCTATGAGCAGGGCTTAGCAAAGTTGGCAGAGTTTCTAAGTGAGAAGTCAATCGTCCCAAGAATTAACAGACACATGGGACAGGGAAAAGAAGTTGTGGAAGACAATCATAGAAAGGAAGAAAAGACAGAAAAACAAAACAAAACAAACAAACAAAAACAGAGAAAGGAGAAAAAAGTAAGTGGTAGGAATGGTGAATGCCCCTAAATCATCTTGAACTGCTGTCCTGGAGCAGTTTAGAAAGGTTCACAAAAGCTCATTATAGTTTGCTTTTGAACTCTGTTCTGCAGTTTTGTTTTGGTAGCTTCCAACTGGCACAGTGGGAGCATTCACACCATAGATATTGGTGAATACTGCAAATCATGGCTTTTAATTTTTCCACTTCAGGGAGGTGGTTGTTCAATATTTACCAGCACACTATGACCTTAGATATTTCTTTGTGATACAAGAGACCTAAATTATCAAATGTGTCACAGCAGGAGAGCATATGAGAGACACTGGATTAGTTGGGCAGGGGCCAGTTCCAGGACTAGAAACAACAAACTGGAGTTCCTATTCCTGTAGTTACCTGAAATGAGAAGCAGGTCAAGGTCATAGAGAGAAGAGGTCGAACCAGTTGAGAAAGATATATTCTAGGCATTTTGCAGGAAGCAGGAGCTGTCTTATTTAACAGTCACAACAGATGAGTAAATAGTGGTTGAGAGAGGTTAAATTTGTATATCACACAAGTTAGAACCAATTAGAATTTATCTTACCCAAAGCCCTAATTTCTAACCCCCAGACTGTAGGGTTCCTTTGTAGACCTCTGCATTCAATTAGGCAGGTGGTGCTCCCCATAACTTTTGGGCTTAGCATCAACATTGTAATCTAGATTGAGTTTTCTAATGACACTCCGTACACAGCTCTGCACAGCAGCCCTGTCTGCGGGTCACCTCCCTCTGACTCTACACATATGAAGAAAATCCTCAGCGAAAACATCCCTGCTCCACTCCAGAGCAAAAATCAATTTCCCCTCCTTTTCTAAGCTTATAACTTTTCTTTATTTCCACTGTCTTCTCATTGATTTATTTATTCATTGAATAAACGTTTGTCAAAAATCTGTGTGCATTGTGAAAGGAAGAGGGAATACAACCTAGAGAGGCCTACTGGAGGGAACACGTGTGTGTCTAATTTGGAAGCCGCAGAAGATGAAGAACTAAAGATGTGGGTTTAAGGACCACAGGTGCGGGGGCTAGACGTTCTAGGTTATCATGGAGACTCCATCTGTTTTGACTATTTCTCTTCAATATGAGCAAAAGCCTTAACTTGGCAACTTACTCTTTTCTTCTAATTTTCTTTTGTCTTTTGTCTTTGGCCCTTACCCAGGAACAGGTAAATCTCATTGACTTAGATATTGTCCCTTTGGAGATCCTGGTGCCTTCTCTGCCTCTTACCCCCTTATTGTGTCTAAGGTGAAACCATTTTAGATACAATAATACTATATGGTATTTTTGCTTACCTGAAAAGGCATAATTTAATTCTATTTATTGAAGAGGACTGATTTGTATTAAATGTACATAGTAAATAATTTTGATTTATTGATTTGGTAAAATGGCCTGTAGTTTGAAACAATTTTACATTTTGATCATGAGACATTCTCTCCTGAATTGCTTCTGATTTACATTTATTTATTTTAGTTGTACATTTATTAATGATAGATGGAGTTTGACTATAAATGACTATGGTATTAAGTATTCTACCAGGTGATGAGTTACCTAGAATTTCATGAGATATTCTAAGGAGGTGTTAGAAATGTGCAGGTGGGGAACCATATATGAATAAAGATAATTTCAGTCAGATGTTCCCAAAGTGTGATCTCTGGACCAGAAACATCAATATTACCTGGGAATTTATTTTAAATGCACATTTTTGAGGCCCACCCCACGCCTGACTCAGAAATTCTGCAAGTGGGGCCCAGTAATCTGTATTTTGACAAGCCCTCCAGGCAATTCTGATGTTAGCTAAAGTACTAGAATCACTGGTTAAAATAATACTAACAAATAAAATTAGCGACAATTAAAGCAAATTTTAAATGAAGAAGTGCAGTTATGTCATTAATTCACTTTGTTCAGACTTGCTTCGATCCGTGGGCATATTTTCTACTTAATGTATTCTTAAAAACCAGAAGTGTTTCAGCATTTTCACTTCTTTTACAAATAACCATTAGACAGATTTGTAAAAAGATTGATTGTACATTTTCATTTCCTCAAGCAGTCATTTATTCTTTCAGATAATACTCATTCTCCAGGCAGCAGACAAAAGACTTGAAGACATGCACAGCTGAAGGAAATGAAAAGGCGACAAGGCTAAGAGAACAAAGATGAGCATTGTCACGGTCCAGAGGCCGGTGGTGGAGGAAGCGTTCTCTATGCTGGTGCCCCTATTGGAACTTTCAGGAAATGAACGTGTGTGTTTTGTGTTTTTCCCTTTATACCTGAAGAAACTTGGAACAATGATTTTCTTTCATGGAGAAGTTTACATTTAAGCAGATAATAAATTAGCCTTGAGAATAGAAATACAGAATCAAAGTCTACAACTTTAGTTATCGCTTCCCCTGGTTAGCTCATCTTTAATTCTGGGATCTTCCTCTCTGGTGTAGGGGAGTAAGCATTATTCCCACTTTTAAATTATTTGTTGTATCCCAACTAACACACGGGGAAAGTTTCTATGCATTCATTTATTTGTCAATAGATATTTTTTAGGACATACTCTTTATAGAACCACCCAAGATGTTGTGGCAGATATAAGGGAGAGGACAGCATGAACCCTGTTCTCAGGGTGTTCGAAGTCTACCAGGAAAGAGATGCCACTGCACATGTAAAGATAATAAATGCTAAAAGTAAATGTGCCATGAAATGGATCAAAATAAAAGGCTGTAAGAAGAGGAAAGGCATTCCTTCTAGCTTTGATCAGATTTGGTCCACAGTCAAATGAAATTCTTATTAAGTTCATATTTGCTTCCTGACAAACTAAACTGCTGCAAAAAATAATCCTTCCTCACAGTAGATCTTACAGACAGACCCTAACTGCCCTAGCTAAGTTTAGAATGTAGCTCTGAAAAGAATGACAAAAGAGCTTAAAGAGGCAAGCAAGAGATTTTGAAATATCTGGCCTATAAGGGTAAAAGACTGATGCCAAAGCCTGGGGGTACCCAGCTGGGGTCAATCTATATTAATTGCTAACACCTAGAGGTAATTAGCAGTAATTACCCAAAGGAGTGATGGGATGGCCAGACTGACTTAAAGGCAGCCATTCCAGGAGCTCCTATGTTGGGAACCTAATAGTTTCTAGGTAACATGAAATAAAGTAGGTTGCCTCAGCAATTTAGATTTGGAAGACTGCACTACAAAGGACCCCCTGGGGTAAGCTTTTATAAATATATTATTAAAATGTGTAGCCCTTTCTACCCAGAGGTGAAGTTTATTTCTCACCCTTTGAGTCTGAGCTGATCTTACCACTTGCTTTAACTCATAGAATATGGGGAAAGAGAAATTGTGCAACTTCTTTTGCTAGTAAATCTTATAAGACCTGCAGCTTCCACCTTCACCTTCTAGGAACGTTGCCCTGAGATCATCTTGTGAGGCAGCCGGTCTAGCCTACTGAAAGAGAAGCAGTTTTGTGGAGAAAATTCCAGTCGCCCGTGCCAGCAACACCGACTCCAGATATATGAGTGAGTGCATCTTAGATTCTCTGGCTAAGAGTGTATTCACAGTACTCACAGACACTCACAGTAGATCATTTTAACACCTTCTTTTTCCCTATGGCAAAATTACATTCAACTATAGCAAATAATAATTACAATTTTCTTGATGTTTCTTAGTTTTAAACCAAACACTTGGCAAAAAACAAATAGATGTTAACGATATTCATGTTAAGCAAAACATTTTATAGATGAACTAAAAGTTGTACTCAACAAAGACATACATCAGTTTTTGCCTTGCCTCAGTTTATAAACTTTTTTCACAAAAATTCCAAAAAGAATGATTGTAAAGACAATTAAACACAACCTGAGCTCCTGCTATTCTGTCATTTTATCATTGCTAATTTCAAATCTACTGATTAAACACGGAATATGTAGTACCACAGGTCCAGGGAGGTAAACCACACACAAAGAAAGCTTGAACAATTTGTAGTCACCACGAAACTATTCTTAAAACAAACATATGTAGTAGGGGCTGCTGGGGGGAGATAATCAGTGAGTTCTCCAAATTCTATGTAGAATACAAGGTTCATTAAAATATAAGTAATAAAATGGGGTAATTCGAAGCTTATGTAAATGTTATGAAAACTCAAGAGCTTCAGTATTTGTTAAGAAATTAGGCCAACTCATTGTTTTTTGTTTTTTGTTTTTTCCCAGGGAGGAGTAGTTTGCTACTGACACTGTTTAGAACTACTGGCACTTGGTGATGATAATCCAAGGTAGGCTGACTTCTCGTCATTTAAATTACTGCTTTGAAATTTACGGATGATGTACGCTGTTTTTGCCTGTGTGGATTGCTCCTGCTGACCCATGCTGGTTATGCCTCTGCTTTCATTATCAGAGGAAGGTATCCCTACGGGGTCTGCAGCAACTTCAATTCTTGCCTCCTCCGAAAAAGGAATTTGACTGAGAGGCATAAGGCTGGAGGGGAGACTGAGGCAAGTTTTGGAGCAGGAGTGAAAATTTATTTAAAAGCTTTCGAGCCGTAGTGAAAGGAAAAAAAGTACACTTGGAAGAAGGCTGAGTGGGTGACTTGAGAGACCAAGTCCGAGGCTTGGCCCCTTGACTTGGGGTTTTATACGTTGGCATACTTCTGGCGTTTTGGGTTACGTCTCCTCACTCCTGAGATCTATTGGGAAGCTGCTGATCACCAGTCTCAGGTGTTTTCTATCTATTAGAGACGGCCGTTCCCTGGCACCGGCTGTGATCAATTGTTATTTTACAGAGACAGTTAACAACTGCCTGACAATCACCTGATGGTCGCCCAATACTTCTAGTGTCTATGTCGGGGAGCCCTCTTCTGCCCTGCTCATGTCTGACTCGGTACCTACTGTACCACTCTTAGCATTTCACATCCCATCTGACTGCGACTAGGTGAGACCAGCAGAAATGGCTCAGCTGATCCAAAGAATCACCAGAAATAATAAATGGTTATTTCATGCCACGAAGTTTCGGGGGTAATTATGTAGCCATAGATAACTGGTGCAGGAAATGATTATTTAGAGTAATTGAGCTAGGTTTTTCCTCTTGAAGCTGTGACAATTATGAGAACTCTGAATATGTGCTGGGTAGAAGGTAAAGATTTGGAGACTATTGTTTATGGTATGGCTTATTAAAGGAGGTGAAGTCATTTTAAATAAGATGGGAGAGGTGATGCAAGAAGGAAATGAGGAGAGGAAAATGTTCCTGTGAAGTTTGGAGATTCAAAATTCTCATGAATAGATTGATGAGGAGGAGTGTTTCAAAGAAAACAGCATTTTAATTTCTGAAGCAAAATCATTTGTTGCATCTTGAGTATGAAACCAGACCTTTGGGAGTGGAATCTGAATGTCCCTGAAACAATGAACTATGCTTCTATGTACCAGCAGAGACATAAATCTCTGTCCCAAAAAGCACGATGAAGAACAGAGCTTTATATACTTAGTTGGTAGGTAATTTCTGAAGCAGTAGCAAAGATACAATGGCAAACAAATTGGCAAAAATCCCACTAATTACTAATAACTTTTAATATGTTTGGTAAATTACATAACCAAAGATAAATGCCATTTCTATATTGGGTTCTTGAAATGTCTGCAAATATGAAACTGAGTCACAGAAAACTGGAGTGTTTTAAACATTTCATTCAGTTCGTATTTTGCTTTTTATGACTTTGATTGATTTTCATGCTATCTCAAACATTTCTTTCTTGAAGAATAGTTTTTTTTTTTTTTTTTTTGACCATGAATTGGCAAAGATGACATGCATACTATGAAAATTGGAGACTGTGGTTGTCAAAGAGAGGTGAGGCTTCATTCAGTAAAATTTTATGGAACTTGTAGGGAGGAGAAATACATTTCTGGAATAAAGAAGATCTTTATGTTCAAACTGATATGGAATATGACATGTGTGTAGGTAAAAGAATAGTGACAGTGAATCTGCAAGTGATTGGGAAGATAGGGCTGAAAATTAGAACCTTAGTTGGCCAATGACAATTTTGAAAATTTAATTTTGAGCAGTGGTAAAAACAAACTTTAGTGTAATATTGAGACTTAATGGGTAGAAATTTAGGAATGTAAGATAACAGTGGGAAGTATATCTTTCTTATTCAAACAATGTGGAGTATAAAGGCATAGTAAGATAATCTATTTTTAATACATCAAAGGTGTGATAAATGGTAGACAGATTTCTGGAAGGATATAAAGAAACATCATTGTGCGATGGATTACAGCATGCCTGGTCAGATGCAGAATATGAATGAAGTCTTCATGACACAGATTACAAAACTAGTAAAGAGGCAAGACAAAGATACAAAAGTGTGGCAGATTTTTTGTTTAACTTTTGGGCATTACTAGAAGTTTCCTATTAAAAACAGATGTCGGTACATGGTTAATTTTTCTAGCTGACAATGAATTCTAAGAAAACGTATAAGAAAAAATGTTGAGAAACTGCCGGTCTGAATTTGTTTTAACCAATAAGAAAGACTGATAAAAGGATAGTGTTAGGAAGTTTGGGATAGAAATGACTGTGATGAGATAGAAGTTTGTTATAGGAACAAAGGGAAAGGTAACTTGAACAGACCTGATACCAGATTTTTCCAAAGAATACTTCAAAAAATTTAGAGAAAATCAAGTTGAAATTCCATGGCTAAGACTCAAACCAAAGATAAAATGAGGTTGATATTCTTTTTTTAAAAAAAAAATTATACCTGAAGTTCAGGAGTACATGTACAGATCGTGCTGGTTTGTTACAGAGGTATACATGTGCATTGGTGGTTTGCTGCATCCTTCCCTTCATCATCTACGTTAGGTGTTTCTCCTAATGCTATCCCTCCCCAATCCTCCCACCCCCTGCTATAGCTCACCTACCCCCTGACAGGCCCTGGTGTGTGATGTACCCCTCCCTGTGTCCATGTGTTCTCATTGTTCAATACCCACTTGTGAGTGAGAATATGTAGTGTTTGATTTTCTGGTCTTGTGTCAGTTTGTTGAGAACGACGGTTTCCAGCTTCATGCATATCTCTACAAAGGACACAAACTCATCCTTCTTTATGGCTACATAGTATTCCATGTTGTATATGTGCCACATTTCTTTATCCAGTCTTTCGCTGATGGCATTTGGGTTGGTTCCAAGTCTTTGCGATGGTGAACAGTGCAGCAATAAACATACGTGTGCATGTGTCTTTATAATTGAGTGTTTTATAATCCTCTGGGTACATACCCAGTAATGGGATTGATGGGTCAGATGGTATTTCTAGTTCCAGATCCTTGAGGAGTCACCACACTGTCTTCTGTAATGGTCGAACTAACATATACTCCCACCAACAGTGTAAAAGTGTTCCTATTTCTCCACATCCTCTCCAGCACCTGTTGTCTCCTGATTTTTTAATGATTGCCATTCTAACGGGCGTGAGATGGTATCTCAATGTGGTTTTGATTTGCATTTCTCTAATGATCAGTGGTGATGAGCTTTTTATCATGTGTTTGTTGGCTGCATAAATGTCTTGTTTTGAGAAGTGTTTGTTCATATCCTTCTCCCACTTTTTGATGTTTTTTGTTTTTTTTTTTCCTTGTAAATTTGTTTAAGTTCTTTGTAGATTCTGGATATTAGGCCTTTGTCAGATGGGTAGATTGCAAATATTATTTCCCATTTTGTTGGTTCCCAGTTCATTCTAATGACAGTTTCTTTTGCTGTGCAGAAGTTCTTAAGTTTAATTAGATTCCATTTGTCAATGCTGGCTTTTGTTGCCATTGCTTTTGGTGTTTTAGTCATGAAGTCCTTGCCCATGCCTATGTCCTGAACTGCAATATATATTTTTATCATAACTGACTGGAAGCTCCTTGAAGGCAGGGACTGTCTTATGTTCATCTTTGTTTTCTCAGATGCTGTGGTACTGCATGTAATCACAGGAGGGACTCTTGCCTATTGTCAGTCTCGCTCCTTCTCACTTGGCTCTCGTGTCCTCTCCCTTCCTTCTCTTCTTTCCATTCCACACATTCTGTTGAGCTTTATGCAATTAAAAGGAAAATTCTTTCATAGTTTATGAAACCTTGGGTTTATGTTAATCTTTTTTTAAAAAATGTTTATGTGTATGTGTATGTGTACACATATACACATAATGTACACATATGTGTACACATATACATACACATAAACATAATATATAAACCCTAAAATATACATATATGTACACATATACATACATGTATACATATACATATATGTGAATGTATGTGTGTGTGTGTATGTGTGTGTGTATATAATGTGTTTTAGGGTCCTCCAGTAAAATAAATCCAATAGAAAAAAAATGTATCTATACACACACAATAGAATATGTACAATAAATCCAATAGTGTATATATATAAATCAGAAAACACATATATTTTTTCTACTGGAGAACCTTAAAATATATACATATTTTATGTATATATTTTAGATCTAAGAATGAGAAATATCAGTATCAAGATCTAAGAATGAGAAATATCAATTTTTCCCAGCAGGAGGAGGTGGATGCCCCAGTTCAGACAGAAAGTTTATTTGCCTTTCTTCCACCTTTTTGTTCTCCCTGGGCCCTCTGTGAAATGGATACCTGTCCATACTGGTGAAGGCAATCTTCTTTCTACTGGATTCAGTTGCTATTCTCTACCAAAAACACCTTCACAGACACACTCAGAAATAATGTTTTGCTAGTTATCTGTGCTTCTTTAACCCATTCAAATTGACACAGAAAATTAGCCATCACATCATAATAATGAGTAAAGAGTGTGAAGAATGTTGGAAGTATTTTAAGAATAACACAATTTCAAAAATTCTGAGAATTCTAATTTTTTTCCCTAGCAGACACCTGAAGATTAGTATCTGTCAGCAATTTGGAAATGCTAACTGAATCATCCTGTCCTCAAATAAATTATGACACATTAATTTTTTACTTTTGCTACTATGAGTGGAATATTTGTTCATTGGACTGTCTTGAGATTTACTGCAACTGGATTTCAGCAAAACATTTCACAGCTTCTTTTTATATCTTAATGGAAAAGATGGAAACATCTGAGTTGAATAATAGGACATTAAGTAAATTTGTAGCTTGTTAAACAGCCATATCTAAAGTGTATTTTTTGGTGAATCAATATTATCTCGAAGTTACCTTACTAGAAGTTAGCCCTATGTCTATTTTCTTGGTCAAGTTCTCACTAATTACTTGAAAAAAGCTTAAAAAAAAGTCACTTTTCTTGTATGCACATGATTATTAAACACAGACACAATGTGTTGATAATATTTTGACTAATAAAAATAAATACTTAGAATTTTCCAGAAACTAGGAAAGAGGTGCTAAGAACAACGGGTTGAAATTTAAGCCTGACAATTACAGTAAAAAAGTCAACCCACAAGTATATAATGCGAGAGAATCTTAGATTAATGATAGTTTATGTAGAGAAATAATCCTAGAAGTTTTAATGGAGCGCAAGTCTAATATAAACCTATAATGAAACAGGGTTGCCAAGAAATCAAATGCAAACTTTGGCTTCACTAACATAAATAGAACATGCAAGGTATTAGTGTCCTTGAATTCTACATCAACCAGGCTATATCTAGAGTATTATATTCAGTTTTAGAATAGTGTCAATAAATGGGCATAAATCTGAAAGAGGATGCCCAGAATAGAACATTATTTTTTTCTAGAAATCACACTGTGGAAGAACTAGAGATGTTTCACTGACTAGGGGAATGTTTATGTGGAAAGAACCATTGTTATCAAATAGTTGAAGAAACTTGTCTTGCCTATATATATGAACTGTAGGTTATACTTATTCAGTGTCACTCTTGGTAACTAGGACCAATTAATTTAGATTATAGAGTGGTAGAATCCAATTTAAATCACAAAAATTAATGGAATAGGTTCTAAACTCCCCATCAGTGAAGACATTTAAGCAGAGGTTAGAGTATTTGGCAAGTAACAAATCTGCCTAGTTCATTTTCCTGCATTTTCTAGGAGATGGTAATAGGTGACATTTAACGTTCTTTCATCAGATATGTTGTATAGTTCTATGCAGTAACCAATAATCAGATGTCAGAATGAGAAAATGAGCATAACTGCCATATTATTGACTCCCATTTTTTATGATCTGCTTAGTCTGGCCAACCATCCTGGTTTATCTGGGACTATCCTGGTTTTAGTATTGCAAATTCCATGTTCCAGAAACTCTTTCAGTCTCAGATAAACAAGAGTTGGTCACTGTGGTCAGACTCAGTCAATCAATTAAGGAGCACATCTCAGTTCTTGAGTTGCACTTGGAGTTGATCCACAGAATAGGATTTGCAAGAGATTGGTTGACCTGTTTCTTCCGTGGATATGCTCAGTGAGAGAGAGGAAGCCCAAAAGTACTAAAGCTTCTGAGCCTGGGTTGGGATATTATCCAGAAACTCCTTGAAGGATTTGGGGGCAAAGATTTCACTTGTGTCATTATCCTGGGAAGCCTAGCTATGGGAGTTGGAGAACTAAGATGGGTGAGGGAAGAAAGCCCATATGGTATGCTTTGAAGAACACGTTATTACCATGGGCAATGGGTGCTTAATCCTAGGGAAAGCTTCTGGGAAACTTTTGTGAAACACATCTCAGTGTTGTACCTGTCAAAACTCTATCTAGTGGTGTTAACTTTCTGGTGTGTCTGGCCCATCCTGCTCACTCCTCTACCCAAAGAAAGCCCTCAAGTCTTTGATCAAAGGGGAATGGAGTGGGGTTATGGTAGGACACCAGCAGAGATTGCCATCTGCCTCTGATTTAGACTTCTGTTGTTACCTTTATCTCTAAATTACTCTATATGTATTGTCACAGAAACACAGTAGACTGAAAGAAGCAGCATGCATTTGTGGCAGATTGAATAAATAGACTCACTACTTCCTTCCTTCCTATATCTCTGTCTCTCATAGTAACTCTTCAGTTCTTTCTGTTAAAGAGAGAGTGAAATTTCCTGCCCCCTGACTTTGGATCTGACCATGTATCTGTTTTGGTTAATGGAATGTGGACAGAAGTGAGAAGGTTGCCAGGACTCGCCTGAGGCCTGAAGAGTGTTGTGTGTCTGCAGGTGTTCTGGGCCTCTGCCGTCACCATGAAAAGGACATGCCCCAGCTAGTCCATGAGTCCACAGAGGGTAAAAGATACCTGGAACAGCTCCAGATCTAACTGCAGCTTGGAACTGCCCAGCCTAGTCCTGCTGAGATTGGCAGAACCGCCCTACTGGCCTGTAGAAATACAACAAATACAGCTTCTTGTATAGCCTAGATTTCACTATCTGTAGTACACTATGAATGAATAACTTTATAATTCCTAAAATTACTTTTTAGCAATCATAACTGTACTATATTGTTTTATTGCATGAAGACTAATTTATTAAATATGGACATTACAGTATCACATTTTTGTGTGTGTCTCAGCCACCCCTTTATGTCAGGATCTGTAAATCTTGCTATCTCTCATGTTGTTGCTAGCTCTCTTTCTCTCTCTTTTTAAAAATATAGACGTTTTTTCTTCAAGCAGTTTTATGTTCACAGCAAAACTGAGCAGAAAGTACAGAGAGTTCCCATATGCCCACTCCCTCCACGTACAGCCTCCCCCATTATCAACATCCCACACCAGAGTGGTACATTTGTTACAACCAATGAGCCAATGCTGACACTTCATTATCACCCAAAGTCTGTAGTTTACATTAGATTCACTCCTGGTGTCATACTTTCTATGGATTTTGATTATCACATGATTTTCACACAATTTTTCTGTCTCTATCACACAATTTTTCTAACTCTAATACAATTTTGGATTTTAAAAAATATACCAGGAATCTCAACAAATGCTAGGGGCCTACAAATCTTGACCCCTAAAAGAGTCTACTCTCGAAGGAGTTAACTAACTTCTCCAAATCTCAATTTCCTCATTAGCAAAATGGAGGATAATAACACTTACCTTGGACGACTGCTTTGAGGATTAGAGGTATTATATAACAAATGACACTGTAATAGTGGGATTGCTACAGTGAGATAGCTGTGGAGGACCCAGTGGGATGGGAAGTAATTGATTTTTTAAAAAAAGAAGAAAACAGAATAAAGCAAAGAATAAAATGGTATTGTTAGCAAAGCCACCTTCTTCCCTTAGAGGGAACAGAGTGAGTTCCTATGGCACTTTTGCTTCTGTTTGGAAATAATGTAAGGGAAGAGACTCCATCTGCAGTAGCTTTTCCCAAGCCCTATCCATGGGAAGTAGAATGCTAAGAGATCACAGACTGATGTGCTCTTAAATATATTCAGTAATGAAAGGTTGGACTTTAAGATAATTTTGGCTCAACAGGACTCTATATTGAAGGCCTAGGAAGGGCTGGGTGGAAATATAAAAGCAAGTATACCCATGCATGCATTGGATGTCAGTGTTTTTCAGTAGGATGAATGTTCGGTGTGCTCAGGTCTCCCGTGGATTCTCAGTGTCTATTGCAATCTTCACACTGCTATTTCTTAAATATTGTACAATATCCTTTGTTACTGGCATGTTGTGTCAGAAGATATTTTTGTTTGCTCCTCCTGCTCCACTTTCTATCCTTCTTCACTCTGGCCTTGTTTTGGAAAGCTGGTCCATATGGACCATATCAATAGCCCTCATTCATGGCCAGATATCTTTTCATGATTCTGTGTCAAGGCGTACATTTAAATACTTCCTGAAATCCTGAGAGAGGTAGATAGTGAAATGTTTTATGCAGCAACTATCCCTAAAAATTCATGGGTTGTGGGAAGTGATAAAAGATGGTGTGGATTGTGCTACTATATGCATGAAACCTCAAACAAAGTCTGTTACATCTAATAGGTGCTTAAATTGATATATGCAAGTATGATCACGTGTCCTATTCTGAAAATAGGGCTAAGAGCATTGTGACTTTTTTTCAAAGAAGAATACATTTTGCAAAACTGCACAAACTGGTTCAGGTTTCAGAAAAGGGGCAGCTGAACTAGGACAATCACCATTTTTACTCCTTTCTTTTTACTTTCCTTTCCTTTTCCACCTTTCTTTTCTCCTTAGCACTGCTTGATAATGTAAGATGAGCACTGGTATAAAAGGTGGGTATCTGGAAGGCATAGATCTATCAGAAGAGACTGACACCTAAGCAAAATTTGACACTAGCACTTGGAGTCTTCTTTCCATTTTAATCATCTTCTGGATATAGTCTTTAGATAACTACAGATAGATAAACAGAAACAGGGCTAATAATCAAAACCCTGAATAGGTGGATTACATTTTATTGCTAAGCTCACATTTACAACTTCTGATATATGTGTGATATTTTACCAGGTTGGAAGTAACTTTTTTTTTATTTCTTCTCCATTTTTCATGTTATAATTGAGACATGACAGGCAAGGTACTTTAGCAAAAAGTTTCCCCCAAAATTCCACATCTGTATTATTTGGTATCTAGAGAACAAGGGGTGATTCACTCTCAGAAATCATTAAAATATTTACATTCATTTCAATTATCATTAATAGCAATTTTTCAGCAAAATATTTCACAAAATGCAGAGTAGGTAATATAGCATTGTAAAATCTCTTATTTCACTTATCGCAATTTATACTTTTCTGTAATTTTTGTCACCTCTCTGCTTGCCTTAATGCAGCATGTTTTTAGTATTATGTTTATTTCTAAAAACGTTTTGATGAATTATTAATGACTGAAGGGATTCCTATGTAAATAGCTGTGTATCCATCCATCCATCCATCCACTCTTCATCTATTCATTTATATGCTAGAAAATGTAATAATGTCGAAAAAGCTAGAAAAGCAATGTAATAATTATTTGCATTGACTCATGAAACTAATGAAAGACAGGCAAAAAAGTAAACAATTAGCTTGAAGTGGTAAGGTTACTAATTTAGACTAGGTTTTGTGAAGATGAAGAGGTAGAAGTGTTAACAGAATGGAGGGGTTGGGGGTAGTAAGTTGCAGCTGAGCTGAGGTTTGAGGTATAATTAGGAGTTATCAAAGTAAAAGGCAGATAGGAGGATAGAAGCTGAAGCTTGCATAAAAGCACAGAGGTCTGAGAGAGCACGTGATATGTGGGGAGGTGTAATGTACATCATTTATTATATCTAGAACATAGTGTATAGGCGAGAGCTGTTCAATTTGAGAGATACAAGCATGTATCTCTCATGATCACAAAAGTTCTCATGAGCGCAGAGTTTGCACTTTTCTCAAAACTCATAGGAAAACCACTAATGAGTTTTGAGCAGAGTAGAGTGATTAAATATATATTCTAGGAGGACTGCTCTCAGGGTTGTGGAGAATGGATATATAGAGAGAAAATGATAACTTCAGTGGACATGTTAGACTATGACTGAATGAGAGCAGGGATGATGCCTGTGTGTTCAAGGTCCTGGAGATACGTTAAACAGTGTCTGGTACACAGTAATTCCTCAATATGTATTTGTTGAATAGAGGAATAAACACACAAAATGTGCAATAAATTTTTAAAGATAATTTCAGTAAGAAATGATGAAGTCCTGAACAAAGGTATTGGTCATGGAGGATAAAAAAAACAGATCATTTAGATCAGTGTTTTCCAAACTTTTCTAATTATGACCTATCTTAAGAAATAGACATACATGACTCCATATACACAGCCCACATCAGAAACTAATGTTTTACTAAACAATATTGACTTCCACTACCTGTGACATACTCTAATTTCTGTCCTATGTTATGCCATGCCATGTTACACTATTTGTATTAGTTTGCTAAAGCTGCTGTAACAAACACAGTAGACCTGGTGACTTAAACAAAGGAAATTTATTTTCTCACAGTTCTGGAGATGGAAGTCCAAGATCGAAATGTTGGCAGGATTGGTGTCTTCCGTGGGCCATGAGGGAAGGACCTGTTCTAGGCCATTCTCCTTGTCTTATAGTCCTTTTTTCTTTGTATCTTAAGATTTTCCTAGTTTATGTTTGTATTTCTAGTTTCCTCTTCTTACAAGAACACTAGCCATATTGGATTTCAACCTACCCATATGACTTATTTTCTCTTAATTACCTCTTTAAAGACCGTATTATTAAATATAGTTGCATTCTGAGGTACTGGGGGTTAGGAATTCAATATGTACATTTTGTAGGAACTCAATTCAGCCCATGATGCACAGTGTTTTGTTTCGGTTTTTTTTTTTTTTTTTTTTTGAGACAGGGTCTTGCTCTGTTGCCCAGATTGGAGTGCAGTGGCACGATCATTGCTCACTGCAGCCTTGAACTTCTGGGTTCAAGTGATCCTTTTACCTCAGTCTCCTGAGTAACTGGGACTGTAAGTGTGAGCCACCATGCTAAGCTCCTATTATATATATTTTTAACCAAAGTTTCTAATATACATTGAGGTTCACTCTTCATGATATACATTCTATAGGTTTTTAAAAAAATGAATAATTACTTATATCCACTTTTATAGTATTATGCAGAATGGTTTCACTGGCCTAAAAATCCCCTGTATACTATTTATTCCTCCTTCTCTCCAAACCCCTGGCAACCACTGATCTTTTTACTGTCTCCATAGTTTTACCTTTTCCTAAAGGCATATAGTTGGAACCACATCGCGTGCAGTCTTTCACAGATTAGCTTCGTTCACTTAGTAATATTTTCTTTTTAAAATGCTATTCCTATCCTGTTAAATTGCTTTCATGACAAACTAAAGATCACTTTGGGGAGGAGAAAAAGAGGGGTCTGGAGCTCAGAAGACAGTCTGTGATGAACGTTTGGCTGGCACACAGGTGATAATTGGTGTCTGAGGTGTGGTTGAGTTCACCCAGAATGTGAAAAGAGGGTGAAAATGGACGAGTTAAGGAACCTATAGAATGCCAATCCCATACGTGTCAAACTTTGTGTCTTAGGTTTAAATTTGAGTTGAACACCTTTAACTATGTTAGTTTGTAAATATTTTGTTTTTCTTCCGAGCCATTTATATCTTGTGTAAATGTTCCTATGGCTCGTGGATCTTTTCAACAATTTGTGAGAAACCTTTCTATATTAAGAAAACAGCCCATTGCCAGATGTTTTCAAATATTTCTTCCTTTTTGTGTTTTGACTTTATGATATTATGAAGAATTTTCAAATTTATATGCTGTTTTACTAATATATATTTTATGTCTTTCAAATTTTATGGTATGTGTAGCAAGGCCTTCTCCACTCTAATGTTATATAAAGAGCAATCCTTTTTTTAAAGCACTTTTATTCATTTGTTTAAGCTTTATATTTGGAAATTTGAGTATCTTGAAATGATGTTTACAGATAGGGTAAGATAGGGATACAATTTTCTTTCTGTGCATATCACCTGGCAATTTTGTTAGCATCCTTTATTAAGTAAATTCTTTTTACTAGCTGATTTTCAGTGTAATATTGATCACATACCTGTAGCAATATATGATATATATCTTCATCATTATTATCCCTCATCCATATACATTTTCATAGACAGCTTCACTAATTTATTTTCCTTGAAAAATACATTAGTGAATGAGCTTTAAAATACATTTTTAGATACAATCTGCACTTTAAAAATCCCCACCCCAAACAAGTAAGTCCACAAATGAATACCTCAGAAATTTGATTGGGACCATGATAAAGTTAGAAATTAACTTAGAAAGATTGACTTCTTTACACTACTGAGTCATCATATTCAAGATAGACATATTTACTGGCCATCCATGTAGTATAGGACCACGGTGGTGGCCTAACTAATGTCTGTAAAAATCTCCTTCCTCAACCATAAAAAAAATACAAGCAAATTCTATTTGCAAAACTGAGTCCTTAGCATAACTTGAAGTCAGTATGTGGAAAAACTGCAGAATAACTGTGTGTGAATAGCAAAAAAATGAATGAATCTTCAAATAAATACTCTCTCTCTCTCTTTACCTCATCCTATAACAGAAGTTTAATACAAATTGAAATAATTTGCTGAGGGCCTTTGGAACCAAAGGCTGTTGGCATCAGGTACAAGATTTTCCTTGACACTAATGGAACTTTAGTTGGGTTATCTCAGGAAAAGAATCTGAAGGATGGCAAACTTTAAGTTTTTCAAAATTAATTTTGCTTGACAAAATTAAATTTTCTTCACATGGGAGAGGGACAGATTTATATATAAATGTACGAGAGAAACATAGTAAAGTTCTGAGCTTTAGTGTAGGCTGCATCTTGATCATTCTCTTCCTTTTGAATAAATATTAAATTTATTTCCGCATTCATTCAAACTGAACTTTAATTGTGGTGGCAATTAGTCACTTCTTAGGTAATGAGTAAATGTGTTTAATCTTTTTTTCATCTCATCATGCTATTTGGATAAAAAGGAGACTGAGGACAGATGGGATGTATGGGCAGATCAAAGTTATTAGCCATTGTTTTAGAGATGAGAAATGCTTTTAAAAAAAGAAAGGTAGATATAGGTCTAGTTAATACATTTTGTTTTGAAAATCAAATAGTCTATTATTGCCAGATAATTTTCTGCCTCTGATGTAGGTGTGTAATTTCCCATTTTTGAGGTTGGTAAACATATCACCATGAAGTGATATCTTTAACAAATGCCCACCTTAATGCTTATGTTTATTTTAGAATAGAGCATGGCTTATTACCATTCAAAGTTCATTTTGCTTTTTTGTTAGGAGATGTTATTAAACATTTCATGTGCTATGAATTATTTATAATGCTACAGTCAGCAGCATCTTGAACTACTTGCTGATCTATCTAGAAATTCCATCTCTGATCATAGTCTGCATATTCAAGAAGGGAGAAAACTAATTGTGGTCTTTAAAAAAATATAAAGAACTAAATTTATGAAACAGAGGAATTATATCATAATACATGTGACTGGTAGTCACGGAATCCACAGAGAGACTGTAACTTAAAGTGATGACAAATTCAAATGCAGAAGAAACAGCGAAGTTACCCTGTTGTGAAACCAATAGGAAAACTATCTTGCCAGAGATTAGCCTTTAGTTGTTAACAAAACCACGAAGAGAAAATATTTGGCACCTTGTGGTTTTAACAGAAGAAAAACATTGAACCAAGAGTGGAAATATTAAATATCTTTTATTATTAATATTTAAACATTAGAAAGGACATTGAATAATAAAATAATCTTTCATTATTTAGCTTCTTTATCTTTGGGTTTATTGACATTTTCATATTTGCCACAACTTTTTAAAGCAAATTGCCAAGCACTTTCTTTAGCTGGACTAACTTGGTTTTAATTGATCCATTTTCTGGTTTTCCCAATTTATAATTAATAGCGTGAAAAGATAAACCCATTTGTACTGCCCATCCCTAAGTAGCCATGACTGTATAATGCAGAATAGTGGATAAATATATCTTTACATTTCCATCCAACAGTCCAGCAATAATGACTCAAATCTGTTGTCTGGCAGTACTCCCAAGTACTTATAAAGAGACCAAGATCTCTGAAAATGATAGGTCCTTTCCAACACACTGTGCTGAAAATCTTGTCAATTGTAAAATAATTGTTGGCCATTGTGGGGTTTGAGGCAACAGGGATTTACATGACTATAGAGGATCTTTTTTTTTTTTTTTTTTTTTTTTTTTTTTTTTATAACTGTGTAGGGTCTGGCCAACAGTTCTTGGCAGCATTTTAAACAGCATTAAGTTTCCTGGCAATGCCAGGGATCAGGTCCAGGGAAGCTGACTTTGTCACTGTAATTATTTCCAAGCTTATTCTGTTCCCAAACAAAGCAACTTGAGGACAGGTCCATTGTAAATTTTCTGAGTGCTTCATATGCAAGACCCTTGAGTGTCTCTTCCAGACACATGTGTTTGGACCAATTCAGACATGGTTTCTTTGATATTTGCTTATTAGCACTTTTGGTCAAAGTCTGGAATTTTAGATTTCATAAGGAAATTGTGACCTCAAATTTCCTGTTCCATTGTATGAGAGATGTTAATATGTGAGCCTGTCCAAAGAATGGTTAGCAACATCAAGGACAAGAATTGGTTCACATTGGCCCCAAATAGTTGCAAATGGTTTAATTTTTATGTGGGTGCAGGGGTGGAGTGGGGGGAGTTTAGTCTTTACTAACCTTAAACTTGTATGGGAAGAGTAACTATTCAATGAACTTTTACAATATGCTTAACAACTTAATGAGTTTTGGAATGAAAGGGAGTATATAAATTATTGAAAGTTCACTGTTTAAGCTCAGGGTTCTTATCAGTTGAAACTGCCCTAACCCTGAAACATCTCATTTTTTAGCAGTATGAACTGGAAACTAATCACATACATGCAGTACATTACCTCTACACCCACTCTATGCCAAATAGGGATTCGAAAAATGGCCCAGAAGTTTGACAATACATACGTGGTGAAAACCTGTTCTCAAAACACATCTCAAGAGGTTTTCAAGTTTTACACAAAAATGGATGTGACTTGGCTTTTATATACCAGCCCAGACCAAATTTATGCTTGTATATTGTACAGTATCACAGTTTGGTTTGTAAAATCTGACTTAGGCATAAGTCTTAAAAGGACTAGGAAAGCATTCACTGGGGACCAATTGTATCAGGGCTGGAAGCAACTTTTGACATCATTTAGCCAATCTCTTTCTTTCTGTAATAAACCAAGGTGCAGAGAAATTATATGACTTTATTGGGTCATGGATTTGTTCAGAGGTGGACCTATAACACAGACCTTCTAACTCTTGATGATGTTTCACTAGACTGGGGGAAAGTCAACAGGCTTAGCAGCAGCATGAAAATAAAGATCCATGTTCTTGCAGGTAGGACATCTTTACAGAGTGCTTTCTGTCTCTGAAGGTTGTGGCAGAGGCCATCTTTTTACAGTTCTTCACCATTAGTTCTCAGTAATTTGGGAAACAAACAGTATTTTCAGTGAACTATGTATGTTTTTCACATTGATGGTGTCACTTTGTTTCTTTTTAGTACTTAATTATGGGAGGTTGTCTTTTAAAACTTAACTTTTTTTAATACTAGTAGAAATAACTTTTATGGTGTAGCTGTCTCAAACTCTGAGACTTATTATTTTATTTCAAATGCGTTGGTTCAGAATAGAATTTATACTATCTCATATATAGAAAATATTTGATCTATTTTGTTTTCTAAAAGTTCAAGGTCTCTTTGTATCTTTCTGGTAGCTGTATGTGCCTATTTAAGTTAAAATTAATTAAATATAAATGAATATTTAAAAATTCATTTCCTCAGTCACACAGGCCACATTTCAAGTGCTTAGTAGCCACATGTGGCTAGTGGCTACTAGCCATTACAATCACAGAAAGTTTTATTAGACCACTCTATTCTAGAAGATTTAATCTCTTCTCTCAAGAACATTGCATTCAAATGCCTACCATACCTGAAGAATCATGCATCAATTAGTAAATATAGCAAACACATGATT
Organism: Saimiri boliviensis; assembly: GCF_048565385.1. NCBI lineage: Eukaryota > Metazoa > Chordata > Mammalia > Primates > Cebidae > Saimiri > Saimiri boliviensis. The sequence continues at coordinate 91,688,359 of NC_133453.1, forward strand.
TTCTTCTTAAATATTTCCAAGAATCAGAAATAATATTAATGTTTTTGTGCAATTTTTGTTGAGCTAGTCCTTTTCTAGCTGTGCAAATCCTGATAAATTTGCTCCTTTTGTTTCAAGTTCTTTCTTTTAAAGATCATAATTCTTGATAGGATTAATGTAAGAATAAAATGATAGAATTTTGGTAAAGTGCTCAGCACACTTTCTGGCAGATATTAGGTACCTAATAACCAGAAGGTCCCCAATTTAGTGACCCCCTTACCCCAATACACACAAATACTTAGTAATTTGTTAATAAAAATATAAAACCTTTCCTACAATAATTCAGAAGTTTCCCAATAACAGAAGATTCACAATAACAGATAATGGTTAAAATCTACAGATTAAACATTCATCGTTCCTATAGAAAATTGGGAATAGCTTGAAAGTTTGTTTCTATGCTTGTATATTGTTTGGGTTTTGGACCAAATTATACCTTATATTTGGGGAATAGAGTAGGTTTTTGTGTGCAGAGTGTAAAAAAACTTTAATGTAGATTGTAAAAATGTAGATTGTAAAAAAACTTTAATGTAGATTGAGGCATCAAAAAATAACACATACAAACCAATTCCAAGACAAGAGTGTAGGACTTTTGATTATTCATTGACATATTGTTTCTCAAATAAATAGCTCCTTTTTTTTTCCCTCAAGATACCTCTTTCTGGGAAATCTGGTCCATACTAAGGTTTCAGTCTGCTATTATATAGAAGAGCAAAGCTTGCCTGACATATATTGAACTCACAACTTTCTTCTACCATCACATTTTTCTAAATATTTAAAAAGTCTGCATCCAGTTACTTTTTATTCCTTGTATTTTCCTATAGTGCAATTGGCATTCATTAAAATGATTTACATTCTGCATTTATTTGCCTTTACTTCTGACATAGAATTCTAGGTTATCAGTTAATTTTTTCCAGACCTTTAAATTTGTTTTCCTCTGTTTGTATCTGGTTGTTCTTATTCAAAAGTAATCTAATTGTTGCTCCTTTGAAAGTAATGTCTTTCCCTACATGCCCCTCAACGAGACTGCTTTAAAGATTTTCTGCCTTTGGTTTATCACAGTCTGACTATATTGCAGATAAGTGCTATTGTCAGTGTCCTTGGAAGGTTCTGAGCTTCTTGAATTTGTGACTTATTTACCTTGAACACTTTTGGAAAATTTGTTATTGTCTCATTAACTAATGTTTTTGTTTTATCCTCTTTCTCCTTTCCTTCCTTTATGGGATTCCAAATGCACTTTTGGTCGAATTTTTTTTAATTTAAATTTTAAAAATTTTACAATTATGGATACATAATAGTTGTATATATTTATGAAGTACATGTGATATTTTAATATAAACATACAATGTCTGATAATCAAACCAGGATAATTGGAGTATTCTTCACCTCAAGCATTTATCACTTCTTTGTGTTAGAAACATTTCAATTTCATTCTTTTAGTTATTTTGAAATGTCTAATAAAATATTGTTACCTATAATCTCCCTATTGTGCTACTGAACATTAGATCTTACTCCTTCTATTGAACTGTATTTTTGTATGCATTAATCATTTCCTCTTTATCTCCCCTACCCTTCTCAGCCTCTGCTAATCAGGTCCTATCTCCATGAGTTTGATTTTTTTTTTTTTTTTTTTTTTTTTTTTTTTAGCCACTGCATATGAGAACATGCAATATTTTTCTTTCTGTGCCTGGCGTATTTAACTTACCATAATGTCCTCCAGTTCCATCCATGTTGTTGCAAATGAGAGGACTTAATTCCTTTTTATGGCTGAGTGGTATTCCACTGTGTGTATGTGCTACATTTTCTTTAGCCATTCTTCTGTTGATGGACACTCAGGTTGATTCCATATCTTAGCTATTGTGAATAGTGCTGCAGTAAACATGGCAGTGCAGATATTTTTTTCATGTACTGATTTTCTACTTTTGGATATATACCCAGTAGTGGGATTGCTGGATTTTAGTACTATTTTTAGTTTTTGAGAAACCTCCATATTGTTCTCCATAGTGGCCATACTGGTTTACATTCCCACCAACAGTGTATGAGGGCTCCCCTTTCTCTGCATCCTTGCCAGTATTTGTTATCACCTATCATTTAGATAAAAGCCATTTTAACTAAAGTTAGATGATATCTCATTGTAGTTTTAAATTGCATTTTTATGATGATCAATAATGTTGAATATCTTTTTATAAACCTGTTGCCCATTTGTATACCTTCTTTTGAAAAATGCCTTTTAAGATGTTTGCCCATTTTTAAATTGAATTATTTGTTTTCTCCTATCAAATTGTTCGAGCTCCTTACCTATTCTGGTTGTTTATCCCTTGCCAAATGGGTAGTTTGAAAATATTCTCTCTCATTCTGTGGGTCGTCTCTTCACTTTGTTGATTGTGTCTTTTGCTGTGCAGCAGTTTTTTAGCTTGACATGATTCCATTTATTTATTTTTGCTTTGGTTGACTGTGCTTTCAAAGTCTGATTCAAGAAATCTTTGCCCAGACCAATGTCCTGAAGTATTTACCCAATATTTTCTTCTAGTAGTTTCAAGTTTCAAAGTCTTTAATGCATTTTGATTTGACTTTTGTATACAGCAAGAGGTACGACTACCATTTTATTATTCTACCATATTGATTCTTCCAATCCATGAATGTGGGATTGTTTTTTCATTTTTTTGTTTCTTTACTTTCTTTCAACACTGTTTTATTGTAGTTTTCATTGTAGAAATTGTTGACTTCTTCAGTTTAGTCCTAAACATTTAATTTTATTTTTAGCTATTGTAAGTGGAATTACTTTCTTGGTTTCTTTTTTAGGTTGTTCACTGTTGGCATTCAAATATATTTTTTTATATGTGATATATGTTCTTTTCTGTATTTTCCCTTTTACTTTATTTCCCTGCCATAATCTGGATAGTGTTAATAATTTTTATATTTTATTATTTCTCTCTTTCTTTGACCACTCTTCTACTAAACCTTCTTACTGAATTTTTAATTAATATCATTTATTAATTAAATTAATTTCAGTTATATTTTTCCATTCCAGAATTTCCATTTGACTTAAAAATTAATGCTATTTCTCCTTTGAAATTCCCTATATTTTTATTATTTTCTTGGCCATATTAGTTATAGTTATTTAGGGACTCTGTCTCATAATTACAATAGTGAAATGTTCAATAAATTGATCTGATTATTTCTTCTTTTTTGATCATTTTGACCTGTTTTTGGCAAATTTAGTAATTTTGCCAATGCAAATGTTACACATTGTATATGAAATATCATAGAAGCTCTGGATGATGATATCTACTTCTTACACAACATGTTTTCTGGCAGGTTCATAAATTATAAGCAGATCATCTTTCGGTCAATACTAGGCTTCAGGGTTTGATCTATTTTTAGTTTTTCCTTACTCATAGGGCTTTTTTTTTTTTTTTTTTTTCTAGGGCATAACCTTTCTGGGATCTCAGTAGAAATAGTAGAGTGTTTATGTGAACTCATACATATATCTCCATGTGACAGCTGAAATCTCTGCTCAACCTTTTGGTCTCTCAGCTCTTGCCTTCTATCTGATTTCTTAGTGTCTCAGTCTGAGCCATCCATAGTTTAGGATTTGGCAAATGTCTTAAGGAGAAATTGCACACCAAATTGTGGGCTCACTTTTCATGGCTCTTGGTCCCTCAGTCTCAATTGGTTTGGAAGCCTTGAATTCCAGCCTCTGTTTATACAGCCCATTGAAATGGTTTCAAGCTTCAGCCCACTGCTTTCCACTCAGCCTCCTTCTGTTATTCATGTAATTAGAAAATTCTCTGAGTAAAGTAGAGAGACAAATATGTAGCTCACATCAGTGTTTTCCCTTTCTGGAAACTTGGCCCCTCAAATCCTGGCTGCCTTCATTGTTCACTAATGCCGTCAAAGAGTTATATTTTGCATTTTATTCAGATTGTGTAATTATTCCTGGTAAAATAGCTGTTCTGATGCAATCCAGGATCCTACATTTCATTTTATCTTCAACAAATTTGTAGAGTAAGCCTGACATGAAATTGAGTGTTAGGAAAGTTAGTTAACTTGCCTTGGCACAAGCCAAATAAGATAAATAGGTGGTCTTAGAGTTCGGGTCAGATATCTCAATTCTCTTCTTACCATCAGTCAAAGTCTGAAATGTGTTTCATATTCAGCATTGGGTTCTGATACTCATTGCATGATTTTTTAAAAATTCTATTGAATTAAACATGTATTTTCTTTCCCTATTAATACATTCTGGTAAAAGACAATTCCGAGCACATTAAGATGATGTAATAACAAACTTATGCTTTTTAAACTGACACAAATTTGCATACAGCCTGTACCTTTTTCCATTTTATGTTGGTTAGATAATACAGGAGTCTGCTGACTCATTTTCTATAGAAATGTAAAACATGGGCTCCCTTCATAAGTGAATGCTCAACAGTCATCAGTCTAGGAGGCCAGACCCTACCCAGAGTCTTTACTGTCATACTCTTTCTGTAATCTGGAAACTTCATAGTCACAATGCTGCAGGTAGGAATATTTTCAACCTATACATTTTTTTAATTTGAGATGGAGTCTAGCTCTGTTGCCCAGTGCAGTGGTGTGATCTCGGCTCACTGCAACCTTCACCTCCAGGGTTCAAGTGATTCTCCTGCCTCAGCCTCCTGAGTGGCTGGGATTACAGGCATCTGCCACCATGCAAATTTTTGTATTTTTAGTAGAGATGGGGTTTCACTGTATTGATCAGGCTGGTCTCAAACTTCTGACCTCATGATCTGCCCACCTCGGCCTCCCAAAGTGCTGGGACTACAAGCATAAGCCACCACACCTGACCCAATCTGTACATTTCTAAAGTGTTCTATGCTTCTAAAATCTTAAAGTCATCTTCCAGAAGGTCATTTTTAAAGATTCATAGAAGGAGGATGTGTGTAAGGAGGGAGGCTCAGGTTCATTGTATACTCTTTTGAATATGTATTAAATTTCAATATGAAGGCACAAAGAGGCGGAAGAGTTCAACTGAGAGAATTCCACACAATGATCTAGATGGGTTAGCATGATGAGGTAGACCCACGGCGTCCAGTTGGTGAGTTGATGATAATTCCACATTGCCAAACTTTCAGAGATCATTTCTGCTGGATGATTTTATTCACATACTCTTGGATAATATTTGCTGATCCTTTAAATGTTTTCAAAGTGCATTTACGTTCATCCCGTAGGATCCCCACAAATACTCCTCTAAGTAAGCTTAACAAGTCTTATTCTCTATTTTGAGGCTGAGGTCGGATACATTATTACTTGTCCAAAACAACACTGCCAGGAACTGGGTAGAACTGGGAGTTAAATGCAGGTCTTCTGGCTTTCTAGTCCCCAGACCTTTCTATTAGACACAGTCTCTGGGGATAAGAAAGGGAGTTGATCAAGGGCTCTTCACAGGCAACACTTCTGCCTAACTACAGGAGGACCAGCAGGAGATGACTTTGGCCATGGGAGCTTTTCCATGCCGCTCAAATGGTAGCACACACCTGATAGTTTTGTGTTTCACTCTCATTCCATTTTCTATTTCATTAATGGGAGCTCCCGGAAAAATTCTCGTGTGGTCAATGTGATACAAGTCTCTTAAAAACTTTTTGTGTCAGTAAGGTCTTTCCCTGAGAGAAATTCAGAACAATCATCTGCCCTTTTGGGGCAAGTAGCAGTAAGATTCTTAAAAGTTTTAGTTTTCCTCTGGGAGGAGGCCTTGCAACTATCTTAAAGAAATGCAGTGTTCTGTGGGAGAATAATACTGAACAGGGTGAAAGAAGCGCAGCTTGTGAGTGATAAATATTTACATTTCGTGGAGGCTTTGGGTAAGATCAAAAGGGCTGAACAGCATGACTTTATATGAGGAGGTGGAGGCATACCTGTCTCTAAAGCAGCCAAGGTGATACTGCTCAGGCCTCCAGCAGTAATAAAAACAAAGCCTCTCAAAGGTATTTTCCCAGTTGTTCAGGCTCCATGGATCCATTTAAACCTCTACTTTTTCTGCTTTGATTGATTCTGTTTTTGTCACCCAAGGGCCAGGATTAGACCCACTGCCATCATTTGGAGAAGTTTTATCAAAGAATGCATAGTATCAAATGCATGAAAATTAGAAATATCAAGCAGAACATTCATTTGTCTATTTTTGTTCAGCTCAACTGCTTAAAAAATGACAACAAACACAAATCAGGGATATACCGGAATTTGGTATCATTTAAGAATGCTTTTGGGGGGCTACTTTGTTTGATTAGCGTTCAATTAGAATTTTAATTTATCTTTGTTTTATTTGCATAACAAGGTTATGAATGATGAGGCAGCTAGTGCCAGACGTGTTGGCTCCAAGGTTTGCAATTTAAGTAGGGAGTATTTTGCAAGAGAGGGAGGAAGGGAGAATTCACTCACTCTTCTTATAATATGCATAGCTTGCTGAAACCTGAGTTTCCCAGATTGTCTTCCTTGAGCTCCCATATCTGTAAGAATAAAGAAAAAGCAGGAGGCAGCACAGCAGACTTGAAGAGCAGATTAGCTTTCTTAAATGCGATGAATACATCCCCAAAGCAGGAACATTCCCATGATGTCCAGCTGCTGGTGGTGTTTGCAGGCACTGCTTGTTCCCTGCAGGAAAGAGATAGACTGACAAAAAGCAATACTATAGGCTAATAGTTTCTAACACCTTATTCATTCAGAAATAGATAATAGTTGGAAATTGAGCTCTTTTTACCATGACTGTCACCTCAAAGATATAAACAAGTTTGTATAAAATAGTGAGGATTTCTCCTAAATGCTTCTCTTCCCCCTTTGTCCCCACCTGCATTCTAACAAGCGGTCTCTTGCATCTCCAGCCCTATCATGGAACCCTCTTGGCTGTCTTCCCAGACCTCTGACTCCCCAGAGTCAGAATATCTTGGACTTAGGACAGTTGGCATATATATTTGAAAAGCCTTTTAAGTGATTTTGACATGTTCTTTTGCCTAAATTGATCTGAAACCCTAGATCTGAGTGACTCAATGTGTAATCCCAACATTTAACTTGTGTTTGGCTCCTTCAGAGGGCTGCATCTGCCTTAGTAGGTTGCCCTTTGGATTAGCATTTACTCTTTAATAGTGACCTCCATAACTTTGTTTCCAAAGAAATAGAAGTTCCAAGAATATAAGTGAATTATGAAGGGAGATGTATTTGGGGTTGGGAGGCATTTTAAACATCACATATAGGTAACATTCTAACCATCACATGTAGGTGATCACATATTCTAACTAAGCATAAGATCTTCTGTGCACATAAACCTTGTGAAGCCTTGTATTGATAAAATTATTGAAAGAGCAGACAGAAATGTGATTGCCTTGGTTTAATCAAGCCCGAGGCAAGGAAATTGGCTTTTGGCTTTCCAAGCCATTAAAGGCCTTTGAGATTTGCCCTTTGCTGCCAGTTTCACGTTCAATTTCACCTTGACACTTCTGATAATTTTGTTTAGGAAACCTAGTTACTGTGTTGCAAATGAAATGGAGTTAGGAGTAGGTATGTTCAAGTTATACTGAACCTTAGAAAAGGAAAAGGCATTGTTCACCAGGGACTCTTGGGGGAGTGACTAATCTGAGTTTTTCTGCTCTCTCCTGATTGACAGCCACAGAGAGGAATCCAGGTGGTTCTGAATTCTGCTCTCAGCATCGCCTCTTTCCCCTGTGGTTGAGGCAGGCCTCTTATAAAGCATCTCAGATACCAACCTGTGATAGCTCAGGTATCAGAAAAGGGAAAAGGGAACAATTCCTCTGGGCTATCAGAATACTGTTTCCTTTTTCACCTTGGTGAGCATCTGAAAGACATGCCTAATCTTTTGCTCTTGGGAAAAGTGATCCTTTCTGCTTGAGATAAGGGAAGATACTCTCCCTACCCACCTGTGCCCTATTGTTTGCTGGGATTAGTTTTAGGGAAATAAGTAGATACATACACTAAGATCCATGTTTACTAAAGTGTGGTATGCAAGCAACTGGTGGCATGCAAAATGGCTTTAGGCGGCACAAAAACAAATTTATGCATTATTTTAAAAATAGTCATTCATTTTCATAGCAATCTCAAATTTCTGGTAAATAAAACTAATTTGTCAGTTTTTAATTACAATAGAAAATTCCCTTTTAAAATCAATTTAAGTTTAAAAAGAGAATCACTTTAAAGACAAATATTAGAGGACTTACTAACAGCATAGCTGGTATGTGAAGAGGATAACATCCATGAAGCTTGGTATGTGAATGACTGACATTTAGGAAGCATTGATCCATACAGGCCATGGCAGAGTGGACCCAGAGAAAAAATAATTGTGAACTTCTTGATTTTAAAATTTTGTTGTGAATCTATAGGCCACAGATATTATGTAGAGATTAGCACTTTGACTCATTATGGTCCCTGACAACTTTAGCTCCTAAAAAATGTCATTATTAGAAGTAGTTTTAGCAACTTAAAGCCCACAATGTAAATTTCAAAAAGATCAAGAGGTCATGCCTGACTATGGGATTTTAATGTTGGTTCTTGATTTGTCTGTTGAGTACTTGAAACTAATTCTAAAATATTGAGCGGTGAGAGCTCATTTGGTTTCCTGATTTAGTGCCTCCAAATCCATTCATCTGTATGCCTAAAGCTAACATTGTTTTCCTACTGCAAATTTAACTGTGTAATTCCCTGAGCATCTTTCTGAAGTCACAAATAATAAAGTGCAAGTACTGCTATTTATTAATTAGAAGAGAAGATTTATAGAGAAGAAAGTAGAAATGCAAACTTTGCATTTCTTTATTCATTTATATAGTTTTAAAATATTTTTATTTTAGGGGAGATACTCATATTGAACAAACATTAAGGATGATACAGTATAGCTACTATTTCCACTGTGGAGAGTATGTTATTAACAGGATACCAGATACGTTATTACAGTTGGCTGGAAAGAGCATGGACTTTGGAGTTGAGAAAATGTGAATGTGATCCTGAGTGTTTCCTACTTCTAGTTGCATGATCATGTGTATTTCGCCTCTAAGTCCCAATGGGAAAAATAATACTTGTTATAAAAGGCTGTTGTGGGATTAACATAGAAAAGGTATCAAAAGTGGTTAGGATGTAAGTTGTGTGCTTTTCCCTTTTCCTTTTCCTAGACATGGAATCACTCAATTTGGCAATTTTATATTCATCTATTATTTTCTTTTATTTAATTGCTTCTTAGTTCTGCCTCTATAAATTCATTATGATGAGGATAATATCTTACTGTTCACCTTATCTGCAGTGTTAGGCTCAGAATCAGTGCTCATTACACACAGGTTGATTAGAGGAGAATAAGGAGGCCAGGTTAGAAAGCAATTTTCTTATAGCTTTGTGGAGAAGGGACTTCTGAAATTACTTCTGGCGTGCATCATGACAACTCACAGTAAAACATTTTTAGGGAGATATCCTTGCAAGGCAAAGAAATTTACCAATATTTCTTGGTAGAGTCCTCAATAGTTTGGCTCCTCTATGGAGGAGAGGTCAACTATGTCTTAGTAATGGCTGGAATAAAATCAGCATTCAAAGCAATTTATCTTTTGATCATCACTTTGGTGGGGAAGACAAAGTGACAAGGCTGTAGGAAGAGTTCATTTTTGTTCTAATCTGAAGTTATAAAGTCATCTTGTAGTTAAACTTCAATTCACTAGGATTTTAAGAACATGAAACATTTACTGAAATGACTTAAGTCTAGGATCTAATGGTTCAGAGGAGTCATATAACTTGTTCCAGACTTACCACATTCTATTCTGTATTCATTTGGACAAATCATTTTATCCTGTTCATAGTGGTTCATCTATCCAATATAACTGCAAGAAACATAGCTGTTGTAATTTCACAAATGAATGACCTAAGAACTTTGCTTGCATCCTGCATGCTGGTATGAACACTAAAATAAGTGTTTACAAAAAATTGCAAAATAAAATTCTATTGCCACAGAATTATCTGTTACAGTGTTTCCTAGTAGACCGTTTCTCCACAAGGGTAGGTCTACATGCACTGTTTTAACTTTAGTGCCTTAACAGAGGCACTGACTATTGCTGAATGAATAAATAAATGAAATAAAAGTTGCTGAAGCACCTCAAGTGAGTGGCTCTTGGTAGATATTTTCCTCTGAGCATTTGTTGGTTACTTATGGATTCAGAATTTGGAGCTGCTTATGTCTCAGGAATATGAGTTCATTCTGGTTCAGAGTGGTTGGATCAGGAGAAGTATCCAAAACTTAAGATTAATCAATTGTTTTCCATCTAGTAAATTTTCATCAATGATTAGGACCTACAGGAGGGATTAAAGATTTGACTGGACCCTTTGAATCACCAGATCCAATAATGCATACTGTGTATCAAATAGTGTTCTAATGGATAGGAACTGGCGGGGGTACCCTAGTCCTTTGTAGTTTGAAGGTACAGATGAAGTATATTTCCTGGGTTCCAGCTATTCTGACATAGCTTAATAGGCAAGATAGGTTCAAATGGATTATGCCTCATATGGCATATTTAGATGGCACCTGGAAAAACTCTGACCACCTGAGTTCAAATTCTGGTTTTACAACTTTCTAGCTGTGTGATATTGGAAAATTTGCTATACTTTTGTGCCTCATGTCCCTTAGCTGAAAAGTTGTGACAAATTTTAATTTTTCTGCCTCCCTCATAGAATTTTTATGAAGATAAAATGAAATAATCTATGTAAAACATTTATTAGTCTGCTGGCACATAATTATAGCTCAGTAAGTGTTAGAAGCTATTATTATTATTGATATTATTACTGCCTCATTGAGGTATAAAACCAAGTTGTTGAGGTATTTGGTGAGTATAAAATGAGTTTTAACTCTCTTTGGATACTAAGGTATGTCATATGGTTCCATAATCGATGGGTTTCTGGTTAGTCTCTTTGATTACAGTATAGGTTTCTTACAAACTTGTCTGTCAGATTTTAATTGCCATTGACTTCCCCTCATCTGGTATAGTCACATGGTAAGTTTTCAATAAATATTTGGTGAATGAGAATGAGTGAAACTTACACAAAGCTGCAGAGTGTTTATGTATCATAAAAAAATACCCATGGTCATATTTAGTGTTGGGTTTTGTTCTACGAGAAGATTTCAGAAGTCTTTAGAAATTTTCTTTAAAATGTTTTTGTTTAAAAGTAAGATAAATTAAAATAAATCTCCCTAAAATATAATTGGCCATGTTTATTTTTAGAAAAGAAACTACTACTGTGTTTGGATAGGAACAATCTGTACTTCTCCATAAATATGTCACATTTTTGAACTACCAAGAAAAAAACAATAGAAAAATTCAATCTCCTGTTGTTTCAAATTCCATCTAATTTAGAGGCTTTTTTATGGTTTGGTTTGGTTTTTGTTGTTACCACTCCTGGTATCAGCTGGGGTGCAGTGCTGGGTGATACACATGGATGTACCCAGATCTGGATGTGAACCAGTCTGAGGTTAGTGTATAATATCACAGTGCACTTACTCTTCAACCTCGCCCACTCTATTTGTGCCTGGTGGGTTAAATGTGAAAAACTCTGGAACCCAACATATCCCAATTCTTCTGGGCTACCTGCTGTTATTAGCCGGTTTATATACAGCTGCACATATTTTCTCTGAACCTTCAGAGATAATAATTTCAGATATTCCCTTAGCGTGCCTTTCTTAGATTTCCTTTGCATTCTGTCACAGGAGGAGCCACCTGGTTCTGTGCCTTCTTTCAGCGGTTGTTTAGGTTTGATGCCTCCCATTGTTCCCAATACTGCTCAGATGTCTCCTTTCCTAATCTGTGTTCCTACAGATGCCATCTTTTTGGGTTGTGTTCTTGGCTTTCACTCTTGCTCGGACTTTGACTTCAGGGTTGAAGAAGTTGTCCCAATGCAATCCCCAGACTTCTTTGACTGGCCTTTGAGATCACTTTTCAACCTTAGTAATCCAATAAGAAAATCACAAAGAACAGTTCCATAAGCTGATAAAAGTCAAAAATGGGTATAGGAGAAATGGTACATCACATGCAAATAAACAGAGAAATCAGAAAGAACAAGAGAAAAAAAGAGAAAAACTTCATTGTTTCTGTTTCTCCTGAGTCTACACGCAGATGACCCAGATGCTACCACTTGAGGATCTAAACACATTTGACTGAAAGCTTTCATTCATCAAAGGAATGTCAAGAATTGTGTGGCTACATACGATTTAGGTAATATTAGCTCTCATGTTAGCACTAGGGAAACGCTAGTGTTAGGTTCAACTCCAAGGTTTCAGTGGCTAACTCAATGGCAGTTTATTTCTTGTTCATTAATCAGTCCAGCATAGGTGTTACTGGTCCATGGGGCTTGAAACCTCGGGGTCTACTGAAAATGTCAGTCATCAAACCAGGCTGACAGGTGCTGCCATCTTCCCCATTGGGCTTCCAGTAATTAGAGCACAGAGGAATATATATATATATATATATATATATATATATATATATATATATATAAGGTTTTTCTGGATCAAGTTTGAAAGTGGTGGTCATCAGTTACTTTTACTCACATTCTCTTGTATGAAACTCATATAAGCTAAAAATATCAACTAAAACAGAAACTGAGATGTTTAGGGAAAAGAAGAAACAGAGCTATTTGCTTCCAAGTTAGTTACTGGTGCCAGTAACCACTCCCAAAGTGCTTAGACAAAAATCTCTAATCTGATTTATTTATCACTTTAAGGTAAGCTAAAAAAAAAAAATAGAGGGAAAAGGGGAAACACATTTTAATAAACAGCAATTAGATTTTTTTTTTCCATTCAAAGGTCATACTCAGTCCTTCCCCAAAGGAAAAAATGAATAAATTTAATTTTAAAAAATCAGTATTGTCTCCAGGTCAAAGTCTGTAATTTCTGAGTGATGAGCAATTTCCTCCATCAAGTACAGATAGGGTGGCATGGGTTCCAACTACCTCTAACTAAACAGAAAAAAAAAACAAAAAACGCACACACACACACAAAAACAAAACCACACACACAAAAACCGACACCCACTCCCTCACCAGCAGATAGACCAGACCAGATCAAGCATAGGATAACAGAGAGAAAAATTTCCTTTAGAAAGGGAAGATTAGGAGGCCCAGTGTTTGCTGGTTCATTTCAAGGGTGGAGTCTTGCTGTGTGCATACTGTGGCCATCCCTGCTCTGCAGGGAAGTTTTGCATAGGTTCTGGATTCTCTTATCAGGACAAACTCCTCCTTTCATTGTTTTCTGCAGCTTCTGATAGACCCTCAAGGTGTTCTTTTTTGATTAGAGGTTCTTATTTTTCCTGTTCATATAAAGTGGGACATTGGTAAGTTTGCCCTCCCTGGGGACCATAGAGCTTTTGCAATCTGCTCCTTGCTAGCACAAGTTTGGGGTGCCAAGTCTTCTTTTATAGTCATAGGTTATTTCTTTCTAAAAGCAAGTTCTGTTAATACAACTCCTTAACAAGCTTACTTGGCTTCTGAGCTATGTGCTTCCAAGGTAACTTCATGTGCTAGTAAGGATCCCCTGAACTTCTTTCTCATGTATAATTCTGAACTCTGATTTATTTCATTGTTTCCTCATCTTAATGCCTCTTTTAACTTAATGGAGGTTGTTTTGACGTCATTTGAAACCATTTGAATTCTTTGTTTAATTGCTAAGAATTAATGGGCCTTTTCCACTCTAAGTCTTTATCCATTTTATTTCATACTTTTATGGAATTCAGAAGTTGTTGGGTTTTCCAACTCTGTGAGACCTCGGATTTCTGGAATTTTACTCAAAACCTGTTAATTCTTACCTGAACTGCAGTCTTCCTTACAGTAACTTGCTATAAGTAGCATGGAGGAACTGATAAACATGGACATCTCTCTTCAGCTACTTCCGCTAGAGCTAGTCTCAGAAGACACCTGGTCTGCCTTTCAGATTGCTTCAGTCAACCTTTTTTATAAACAATTTTGCCGAAACATAACAGGACTCTTCAACCTTCTAGCCATCCACCACCTGAGTACTAAGCCAATGCCAAGTATTGGGGTTTAGTTCCGGCAGTATCTGGCTTCAAATAGGATAGTGTTAAGATTCAAGGTAATGTAAGCTATTGTAAAACATTTAGTCTAGAAATTTCATTGATTTAATGCATTAAGAGTTTATTTCTCTCTTTTATAAAAATCCAGGGTGAGTCACTAAGGGATCTAGGTTGATGGAGGCTTTGCTGTCACTTGCCTTCGGTGAGTGTTTTCCAAGTTTGCTTTGGATATCAACTGCCAGCTAGCAGGAGGAGAAAGAGCATGAAGTTTTTCACAAAGAAAATGTAGGTGGTCAGTTCTGAAACCAGGGTTTGTCCCTTTCTCTGTACTTTAGTCCCTAACCACATTTTAACTGCAAAGGAAGCCAGGGAAAGTCACCTGGCTGTGTGCTCAAGAGGAAGAGAAAATGGTTTTCCATAAAATCACTATCAGTCTTTGTTATAGTGCCTTAAGCAGATGGGAGGAGCTTTTTCTCATGTGACAAGTCACAAAGGCAGGTTGTCCAAACCTGGTGCACTAACTCTATGATGACAAGGAGGAGATAGTGTTTTTCTCTCCATACTCTACCCCTGCTTTCCTCAGGAAAACAGTGCCCTCTCCTGAGATTTCTGACAACTTATTGGCCAGAATTGAGTTAAGTGACCATTGCTAGTGGTCAGGGAAGCTGAGAAATTGGTATTTTAACTAGGCACATTTTCCCTCTTGTAAAATCAATTCAATTAATAAGAAAGAAGGGGAGAATGGACATGGGATAGCTAATTAGCTGTGTCTGCCTCAAAAGTGTATTCTAAGAGGAACATCGTTCCAGGTGCAGATCTTTTTCTTTCGGAAAGTTGCATATAAAACTTCCATCTTCTAGAGACATTCAGAAATATTTATTTGAAGTAAGTCTTTCAGCATGTACCATGCCTAGAACATAGTAAGTGCTAATACATTTTTTACTGAAATAGATGAATGAGCAAAGACATATGCCTGTATGAATGGAAGAGTCAAAAGATGTCCTTCTGACAACTCTAACGCATGTATGAGTAGATTGAGAGAGTCTTTGTCTAGTATACAAATAATTTTTTGTAGATATTTCTTATTCATGAAGTAGTTTATGCCTTCCAAGGCCTCAGATATTTGCATTCCTAGAGAAAAATTAAGAAAACAACAAACCAACCCAAAAGAAAATCATAAAAAAGGTTACCCAAAGAAGTAAAAGAATATATCTTGTAAAAGACTCCAAACTTCTAAAATGTAAGAGACTATGTTTTTTTTTTTTTTTTTTTTTTTTTTTGGTATTGATTTAGAAACCAGAAAAATAAAAATATAACTGATTTTTGACTGAAATAAATTGATTATACAAACATTTATTATTAATATGTCTGGAAAAATAATCTAGTCAAAAATAGCAAATGCCTTGAGTACATGTCTGTGAGTCTCTCTTTTTAACTTGCTTTGTCTGGTGGTTAGAATAGGGAGGGACAGACAAGTGGGAGATACATGTTTTGTGTCAGTCCCTGCTGCTGGTGCTGCCACCGTTGCAAATGATGAGGCCAAAGCCACTTCACAGTTCTGCTTTGGAAGCCAAAAAAGACTTCCTGTGATGTCAGGCAGCCTGTAGTAATCCAAATGGTGGCCCCCAAAATGCACATATCTGACATAAGCTGCCATTATCAAGAAACAATTATTTCTTCGTTTGAGGAGTCAGCTTGCCAATCACGCTGACGTGCTTTCAGTTTATTTCAATGGTACACATTTTCTTTTTGCATTTCTACGGCAAGAGTATTTGACAGACGAAGTTACTTTCAGTGCCAGTCACTGCCTTGCTGAAAGTCTGTCTGGTTGTCCCTTACTGCAAAAGTAAGTCCCTGCTGCATCAAAGTGAGAATAAAAACATCTCGACAAGCTCATCTCCCCTGAAACCCTCAGACAATGGACACTGGTGTGCTCTGAATCCAGGATACTGCTGGGACAGCAGCAAGCTCATAGCTATGGAATGTGCCCTTGGACATGGAATCATCTGGAGGTGGGGAATTTCAGCCAGGTGCTGGCATCAAAGGAAGTCTAAGCAAATTCTTCTTGGATTTGTGTACAGAGATACGTTTTTCCTAAAATTAAAAACTCACATTGTGAAAATTCTTGTAAGGAAACAGGAAAACATTTTGACTTGGCTTGTCAGAAAATATACAACTTATTTCAGGTTATTTCTTCTTGAAGACTCATATTAAAAAAAAAAAAAAAAAAAAAAAAACAGGAACAAAATTAAGACTGATTTTGCCACTTGCTGACTAGAAGAATGGGAACATGGTTCTGAGGATTGACCTCACTGGGGGTTCTATGTTTCTCATGCATTCACAGCACTGGCTCCACAATCTATTCCAGAAATAGATTCTGAAATTATATATATATATAACATATAGATATATATTTGAGTGTGTGTGTGTGTGTGTGTATTTTTTTTTTTGTTTTTTTCAAAAGTTTGTTAGACTAGTATAGAAACTGATATTTCTGTTACACTTTGTGATTTTGGGGTGACCTATATAACTTTTAATTCTCTGGCTTCTTTTTAGAATAATGATTAGAGTCGACACAGCCTACCTTTGTTTTCTAGGGGATTCTCAAGGTCTCATCTTTCCTTTTCTTTTGCTCAAGGCTGCTGACTTTTTGAAGACAATAAAATAAAAATGGTTGGTGATGTATATTTCAGTATATTTCTGATTTTCTAGGACTTTGTTCAGAAGATCTACATTTTCCTGCTTTGTATTTGGGGGGTGGCCATGGACTCACTACTTTGACCTTTTCCTCCAGCTTCCTGGGAAAATTACCTGTATGAAAAAATGGCACCTCCATGCATACCACAGACAAGTTGGCAACTGGAAGGGACACTTCCCTCTCATTCACTCTCCAAATCCACTCAATTGTTAAGGGCTATGGATTTTTACTTCCCAAATGTCACTTTTCCCCATTCTTGCTTCCGTATTCTTGGTCCAATCTCTCACCTAAACTACTGCAATAACCTCCTCTCTACCAACCCATGTTTGCCCTGGCTTTCCCAATGCATTCTGTGCATTCCAGCCAGAGTGATCTTCTCTAAATGTAAATTGACGATGTGATTTCCATACCTGAAATTTCTCAACGGCTTTGTCTAAAGACATCAAAATGCTCAGGTCTAACAGTCCTGCATGACCTTATCTTAGTCTTCTTCTGAATTTGTGTCTTTCTTGAAAGCATTCTGCTCCTCCATGTCTCAAAGCCTTCTTTCTTGCTATTTCATTTTTCTGGGTATTTTCTCCTCTCATTTTCTGAGCTGATTCTTATACATACTTTACAACACTGCTCAAATGTCACTTTCTTAAGGAATTCTTCCTTGATTCACTTAACCAAGTCAGGTCCTCTGTTTCATATCCTCATAGTATCTACTATTTACATCTTTTTCTCCTTTGTTTCCCCCTTTAGCCCTCACCACAACTATAATGAAATAACTCATTTTTATTTTTATTTGATTAATGTCTGTCTCTATCAAGTGAATGTAAATTCTGTAAGTTCAGGGCTTTTTTCAAGTTGAGGAGTACATATGCAGGTTTGTTACATAGGTAAACTTGTGTCATAGAGGTTTATTGCACAGATTATTTCATCTCCCAGGTATTGAGCCCATTAGTTATTTTTCCTGATCCTCTCCTACTGTTACCCTCCACCCTCTGATAGGCCTCAGTATGTGGTGTTCTCCTCTGTTTTCATGTCTTCTCATCATTTAGTTCCCACTTATAAGTGAGAACATGCAGTATTTGGTTGTCTGTTCCTACATTACTTTGGTAAGGATAATGGGCTTCAGCTACATCCATGTCCCTACAAATAACATGATCTCATTTTTAATGGCTACATAGTATTCCATGGTATAGATGTACCACTTGTTCTTTATCCAGCCTATCACTGATGGGCATTTAGGTTGATTCCATATCTTTGCTATTGTGAATAGTGCTGCAAGACTTGCTTTCATCTTTTTCACCTCTGTATCTCTGATGCAGAGCATCTTACCTTGTGTATGCTTTACCCAATCAATTTGTGCTGAAGGAATAAACTTTGAGGAAATTTGCAGTAGGATGAATAGCTGACTGATTAAATCACCCAGTGATAATCAGAATGGATTTTGGAACATAAAAGCTTTCACCCAGAAATAATGAGGATGAGAACCTGATAAAGATTAGACTACTTGAAATCAAGCAGATGGGAACTCGACACATTGTAACATTGACTTTAAGAAATTAATGTGATTCCTGCAATGGTTGTAGAGTTGTTGGCTCTGGGTCTCTGGGTTTTAACTATCTCGAGGTCACTTATTTTTCTCTGCAGGGTTCTCTGTAACAAACTGGTAGTGCAGTCCTTAGGATGATGAGTCAACAGAAGTTGATTTTATATATTAACTCTCATATGTTGTACAAGCCCCATCTTCCCTGGCCTAAAAACTGGAGCTTGTTACTCCAGCTGATGATTCCTAATTGAAACAATCCAGCAAATGAGTCTCTGGAAGTGTCAGTTTGGGGACTATGCAACGTGTCTGCTGGAGCTGAGTTTGTTTACACTTTGCCAGTGTCATCATTTACAAACTTCAAAAAACACATTGACAAATTCCCGAGCTGTTTTGGCAGCGCTTCCATCAATCATCCAACTAATAGCACCAACATTTCTCCTGGGCTATTATAGTCACTTCAATCGCTGCTGCTGCAGCTTTGGGAGAAGATAAATCAGAAGAGGTTCTTTTAGATGGTCTCAAGTACAACACCATTTTTTATTAAGCAGTGCTTTCCTCCTCGTTCTTCTCTCCCTGCCCTTCCTCCAACCTCCCATAAACAATTCTTCTGCTTTGTACTGCCTTAGATAAAGTAATCTGGATCTATGGCTTTCCTTTGGCAGCCCCTTTGCCACGTCATTGGGTAATAGGCCCATTTATTACTTTGAATTTTTGTGTGTCCTCTTTAGTTACTCCGTGCAGTCCTCTCAAATCAATAAGTGTATTGTGTTTCTGTGGGCAACAGGTGCCTCGCTTCCCAGGCCCAACATACCCTCCAAGAGCGGCTCACATGTCTAATGACCACAGCATGCAAACCTGACACCATTTTGCCTTTCAACCAGGTTCTTTGTGCTGCAGCGTCAGGCAGCAGCTGCATCTCTAAGACTGGGCAGCTAGAGTATCCCTGCTCTTGCACTTTCATGATTTCCTTCAATTGCTAATGCCTCACACCCCTTTCACAAGGAATAAATATTGTAAATACTCAGCGCTTTGCCACCTATGCAGATTTGTTTCTCTTGTGTCAGCAATGCCTCCTTATTATTGTTTTTTTAAATTCAAAGCTTGTCTTTCTTTTTTCCTTACAAACTGACCTATCTTAAAATGTGTATGAAAAACGACAACAAACCCTTTCAACTTCCTCACTGTCAAGACCACGTCTTCGCCATTCACAACACATGCATTCAAAAATCTGGATGAAGAAAGGGGAGCTCCTGCCCAAGTTGGCAGGTCAGGTGAGCAGAGCTGGCCAGGCTCCACTGCCCAGCTGGAGTGTCACTGGCCACGGTGCCAACCGGAGGGCCAAACAAACCTCAGACTGCATTTCAAGTTGCTGCCTGAGTGGTGCCGTTAACTCCATCACTGAGGGCTCTATTCAACCTAAATGATCCACGGTCCTGGACAAAGCACCAACTGCAGCCCCTTGCACATCTTGGCTCTGTATTTGACTGATCTATTAATCAGAATTTTAACTGGGCCTTCAAAGCATTTTTCTTTCATGTAAGTCAGAGAGTGAATCGCAGTGGAAACTTCATGTAAATGATACCATCAACTTGATGCATGGAGCCGTCCATGTCTGAATTTGTGGCCATGGGGAGTATTATTTACCCTAAAAAAGTACCCTTTCTCCTGGATGTCTTCACTGCTTGAGGCTGTTTTTACTACTAGCAGTATGATTGCCAGTTCTATCTTGGTGCTGAAATGACCAAATGGCAGTCATCATTTTTATGTTTGAAAGGAATTTTTTTTAGATGAAAGAGAAATGCCCTTGATTTTCACATCTTTTAAAAGCAATTTTTAAGGTGAATGTTTGTTTAAATTCTAAATGATAGCCTCAAAGCTGTTTTTAGTTGACTGACAATAATTAACTGCTTGTATAATTGAAAGCATTCATAAAGACAACTGGCTGATTAGAATTTACTGACCTCATAAGAAAGGAATATTTTTGAACTCTGTTTTAGCCTCAGTAATATGAGAAATCCTTAGTCCAGAGAAAGAATCAGCATTTGTTCCTTGTGTATATTGATGATTTTATTTATATGAGGCCTAAACTTGGAATAATGAATGTAAATATTGCAACACACTTATAGTAGGCTGTTTTGAATTGGTATTTTAAATAGTGCAATGTTTGAGAAACTTGAGTATTGCATATGTTCCATTTAAGGATTATAAAACTTGTGACTCTCCAATGTTGACTTAAATTTATTAAATTAGCAATAAGCTTCTTATGCATGCAATTTATTCTACCACTGTAAATCCTAACAAAAAATTCAATCAAAAACAAACCCACAAAATCAATAAAGTATAAATTGACTTTCACTTAAATGTGAAAGAAAATGTTGATTGTGGAACTAAGTGGGCCACTTACAGTGGAATCATGGTATTTACCTAGGCGCTAATTTTGTAGAGTGTAGCGTGCTGGTGTTAGTGTGTTATGTGACCACTAGTGTGCTGCAATGCTGTTTGGTCTCACTGTAATGCTGTTTGATCTCATTTATTTTGTCTGCTTCTCTTTTTTTTCCCCATTGGCTCAGGATGTAAGGGATTGGTTGGGCTCGCGTTGATTATGAGACATGCAAAACTCATTCTCAAATCATGAGCAAAACTTGGTTGTAAGGCAATCTTCTTAACCTTTTAGATAACTCAGAAGGTATTAATGTTAATTTTTTAGATCATTGCCAAAATGAAGACAAAGCATTTTAAAATTCTCATAAAGAACTTTTCAATTCTGAAAAGATATCCTTTGACTATAGCTTGGTAATCACTGATTTAACAGTGAAGATGTCTGAGAATATTCCATTTCTAGTCTTCACTCTTTGACTAACCCACTAAGCAAAAGCTACTGAACTGTTCACTTAGTCTTTGCAGACTTTAATGATCACTTTTTGTTGCCTAAGACTAATAAAAAACAACACAGTTCAGTTGGACCCTTTGTATTAGGTGTGTACAGTGTGCCAGTCACTGGGTAAAAAATAGCATAGATCAGCAGAAAGAATGAAAATCTTGGTAGAAGAATATGGCAATTACAGTATTAAACATATAAGTTCTGTCTGGAATTTTTTTTTTTTTTTAAGATGGAGTCTTGATCTTTTGCCTGGGCTGGAGTGTAATGGTGAAATCTCGGCTCAGTGCAACCTCTGAATCCGGGGTTCAGCAATTCTGCTTCAGCCTCCTGAGTAGCTGAGACTATAGGTGTGCACCACCATGCTGGGCTAATTTTTGTATTTTTAGTACAGAGGGCTAAGTTTTGTATTTTCACCATGTTTGCCAGGCTGGTCTTGAACTTTTCACCTCAGGTGAGCCACCTGCCTGGGCCTTCCACAGTGCTAGGATTACAGATGTAAGCCACCATGCCCAGCTCTTTCTAGAAATTTTGATAATTAATATTAAACTTCTTTGTCCTCCATAAACTTTTTAGAACTTGACAGTTTTAATTTATATGCAGATGACACTAATGATTTTAGCAAATAGTTTCCTAGAAATTTCCTTTGAAATAACTTGAAAAAACCCCGTATTTTTAAAAAGCAATGCATATCCTTTTTGCTAATAGTAGATAGTAATTTCAAATTTTCATGTTAAAACCCATCTCCCCTAATTGGTCCTAATTATAGAAGTTTGACTTGCATCTTTTTTTGGATTCATTGTCCTGTTCTTTCTTTTGCTCAAGGTAACAGGCATGGTCAGACTGCATATAAATATATGCATGGATTATGGCTTTTATCAGCAATGCATTTAAAATTGTAAACTGAATGACCAGTAGTTTACATGCTGACTTCCAGGAACACAGTCAAATTAACTAATGTTGAAAGGCTTCCCACTGTAAAGTCATTAAGATGCTAATAACCAGCAGAATATTTATATATATTGAACTTAAAGTAAGTATCAGGATTCTTCCATGATCTGAGAAAGAGAGAGCTCTCATGAAGCAGTAACCCATGGTGAAGGTAAATTAATTTAGTCAACACAGGATAGCTTAAGCTGGCTCACACTGCATGTCCAGCTGCCGCTGCCAGAGGCCTCTGTTACTGTCATCACACAGAGACCCACGCTGATGGTGGCTCCAACTTGACCCACATAATGGTCAAGGCAGGAAACAAGGAGGCATGACGAATAAAATTCTGGTTTGTCAAACTTCTACAAGTAAATGTCACAAGTTAATTATTTTCACATTTTGCTGTTTAAAGAGAATATTTAAGCACACCTAACTTCAGTGGGCATGGGGAAATGTAATCATTATACCACAAAGAGAACATAACTGGAATAATTGTGGCCAGCCCAATTAAACTCAGGCTTAAAAAATTATAATCCACACAGAAGAATTAAATTTTGGCAAGAGAGATATATCAGATATGAAACAAACAAACAAACAAACAAAAACTCCCAGGAAAATGAGTATTTTAGTCACAATCTAAAATGTGTAAATATGTAGGCAAAAATATAGGATAAGTATGCTTACAATCATTAAAGAGAGAAAGAGGAAACTGAAACCATAATGAGAGAACAAGAAAATATAAAGCAAAAAGACAGATTTGAGCAAAGAACCAAATCAAACTGTAAGATAGATCTGAGGAATCATCCAGAATGTATTATAGAGTGATAAACAGATGGAAGATAGGAGATAAACAGATGGGAGATATCAAGAGAGGTAAAAAAAAAAAATTATGGAAGCTCTAATGAAATGGTCCAACAGAAGTTTAACAGGAATTTTAAAAAGTAAGAATAGAGAGAATTGGGGACAGGCAATATTGGAAAAGATAATAGCTGAAAATTCCAATAGTGGAAAGACACAAGTCCTTTGGTTAAAAAAACAAAAAACAAAAGCACAAACAAGAATACATGAGTGGGATAAATAGAACAAATCCTCATCTAATGCTGTCACAGAATTAACAGTAGAATATGACATAGCAGAAACAGGAGAAAAGAACAGCAGGAAGACAGTAGAATGACAACAGAGATTCTGTCGGCCCTAGTGGGTATCCCAAGTGTAACCTCAAGCTCCAAAACACCTCCTATGGGCCAGCATCAAAATACTGTGATAAATTCATGTACCAAAATTGTGGACGCTAGGAAATTATGGCAATAGGAGCGCAAACAAGTATTTTTGGGAAACACCTTGTTTTTAAGTGAGAAAAGTTATGTCACAAAAACAGTGTCTTAAAAATTTTCAAGGCACTGATAATTTAGAAAATTGCTTTTAAATAAATCTTTTGACACCACAGTCATAGTAATTACCATAGGCAAGGCAATAATCACACTTTCACTTTATTTATTTGTTTTTAGAGACAGAGTTTTTCTCTGTTCTTCAGGCTGAAATGCTGTGGCATGATCATAACTCACTGTAGCCTCTAACTTCCGGTCTCAACTGAGCTTGTCTCAGCTTCCTCAAGTAGTTGGGACTACAGATATGTACATCATGCCTGGCTAATTTTTTCTTTTTCTTTTTTTAAGTAGAGATGAGGCCTTGCTATGTTGCCCAAGCTGTTTCAAATTCCTGGCCTCCAGCAATTCTTTCACCATGGTCTTTCAAAGTGCTGAGATTATAGGTGTGAGCCACTTTGCCCAGCCTAGTCCATTTTAAAGACGGCAACACAGAGACTTACAGGTTAAATGTTCGTAAGTCACAAAGCTGACAGATATAAGAGGATGGTTGAGAAACTCAGGTGCTATGGTCCTTGAGTCATGCTTTAAATCGGGGCTAACACAAAGAAAATATTTGTTTTTTGTATTTGCAACTTATGCCATATTTAAGTGGGGCATTATTAAGACAGATTATTTGTTAGTTTCAAACACAGTTGCTTCAGAGTAACACTACAATTGTTGTACTTAGTCTCTTTACAGCAATCATATTTGGGCACAGATATTCTTTTAAGAACACAATATGTTTCTCTAAATATTGTGCAGATACTGATTTTTAAAAAACATTTTTTGCAAAAAATATGTTTGGTCCAGGCTTGTTCACATTAATGACTTGTAAGCTAGTAAGTTCTAGAATTAACTTAGGATAGAAGCATGTGCATAATTTGGATTATTTTGTGAATAATCATATCTAAGCCAAAACAGTGATCAGATTGTATTCGAGGTACTTGCCACAGATGATATGATTTTTTTTACACAGAAAACTGAAAGTAACTAATAGGTAAGTTATTAGAAATTAAAACAATTTCTAAAGGTTTTCTGATATAATATTTTCAGAAAAGCTGTATTATTTCCATGTATCAATTTTGAAGAATCAAAAAATTTTAACATTTTAGTTTCCACGTGTTGTCATCCTCAATATGCATGCTACTCCTCACTTTAAAAACTGAATCTATTTCCCAGTCCTTCGAGTCTTGCCTGCCCTTGCAATAGAATGTGATAGCAGTGATGGTGGGTGAATTCCAGACCCGTCATTTATGAGGACTTGTAGCCTTTTTCTTTTTCACTCTTAGAAGCTGGCCACCCTGTAAAAAGTCAAATGACTGTGACAACATCATACTGTGAGGAAGCACAATCTACCCATGTGGCAAGAGAGAGAGAAAGAAACAGAAAGAGGGATGCCTCATCACATCCCTACTATTCCATCCATCCCTGCTGAGGCATGAGCTAAGGGAAGCAGCCATCTTGGATATTTGCTCTGAAAGATAACTTATAAGATGGAAGAACTGCCAGGCTGAGCCCAATCCAAATTAGAGAATCATTAAAAAATTATATATCTGTCTTTTAAGCCACTTCATTTTGGGGTAGTATGTTAGGCAGCAACAGATAACTATAATGGAATGTGGTACATGTAGAGTGTGGCTGTAACAAAAACCAAAAATGTGATACTGGCTTTGTTACTGAGCAGTGAGTGAAAGGAAGCATAAAAGGCAGTGAGGAAA
Organism: Saimiri boliviensis; assembly: GCF_048565385.1. Classification (NCBI taxonomy): domain Eukaryota; kingdom Metazoa; phylum Chordata; class Mammalia; order Primates; family Cebidae; genus Saimiri; species Saimiri boliviensis. Next base: position 91,713,550 of record NC_133453.1, read on the forward strand.
TTGTTATTGGAGACTTGGGAAAAAGACAATCCATGTTTTGTAGCAGTGGAATGACTGGCAGCACTGCTGCCTATAACTACCACGAAGAAAGAAAATGACTCTTAGGGACTGTGGGTTTAGCTGAGATTTCTAGCAGAATGTTGTAAACTCTGTATGATAAGTAAATGAAGAGAGACAAAATAGTAAAGAAGCTGCTCAGTTTATACCAGATGTTAGGGGAAAAAAAAATAAAATTGAAGACATGGTAGTCTGGAAAATTAAACTGTTTCTCATTACCAACTTCTCCAGCTGACAAAATGTCCTCAGAATAGGAAATGGCCTCAAGGGAAAGATCAAGTGAAGAGAATTGTCAGTAAAATTTTTACCTTAGTCTTAAAATCAAATCAGGTACATGGCTATGAGATCCTTTCTGAAAACATTTCAAATATTGGAGTAAGTGCCTCAAACACTTTGAGTCAGACAAAAAGGCTTCTAAGAACTTTAAGCAGACTACCAACCAGAAAGAGTCCAGGAGCAGATGGATTGACAGTTGAATTATATCAGAGTTACAAAGAAGGGCGGGTACTATTCCTTCTGAAATGATTCCAAACAATACAAAATGAGGGAATCCTCCCTAACTCGTTTTATAAGACCAACATCATCCTGATACCAAAACCTGGCAGAGACACAACTAAAAAAGAAAATGTCAGGCCAGTATCCATGATGAACATGGATGTGAAAATCTTCAACAAAATACTGGCAAACCGAATCCAGCAGCACATCAAAAAGCTTATCCATCACGATCAAATAGGCTTCATCCTTGGGATGCAAGGCTGGTTCAACATATGCAAATCTATAAACATAATCCATCATATAAACAGAACCAAAGAGAAGAACCACATAATTATCTCAGTAGATGCAGAGAAGGTCTAATGTATTTATTCCATTTCTGCCTCGCTATTATTTGTTGGGTGTTTAGGGGATAACATATATTTTTAGTTCGCATGTCTCTCCTGAAGGACTGCGTCTGAGGAGAGTCATCTCCTTTCCCAAATAGTCCATATTTAGATGACAACATAATGGATTTCAAATCTGCCTCTGATACTATAAGGAGATGAAATATAGGGGTCCCAAGCGAGGGTGAGTGTATTTAGCAATTGGGAATGATGTGAGTTGTTGTGGCCCAAGGCCATCATCAGTTCCTTTCCTTCTTATTTGCATTTGTCACTCCTCCCATTAAGAAGTGAGACTATTTCTCCTGTTCTTGAAACTGGGCTATACTTGTGACTGAATTTGTCCAATATATCAAGGCAATAATTATGCTGTGCCAATTCTGGGACCCTTTAAGGGACTAGGGAGCTTCTACTTCGTTTCTCTTGGAAGCAGTCACCAAGTAAGAGGTCCAGCTATCTGACGCCATCCTGCTCTGTGCAAACACAAGCATGCCACTAGAAGGCTGCATAAGAGGGGGGCATACTTATCCAGCTTCCAGTTATTCCTTCCATTTCTGCAGAGACAACAGTCATATGGGTGAGGCAGGTATCTTGTGCTGTCTAGTTCTAGAAGATACTCTGTGTCTTTGCTTTGCTAGTTTCTAGCAAAGAAACCACACAGCCCAGATACTAGAATCATGAGGAATAAAACATTGTTTCTAAGCTACTGAGTTTTGACGTGGGTTGTTTCTCAACAATAGGTAATCAATAAATTAATTTAAAAACATATTTACAAGCCGGGCACGGTGGCTCAAGCTTGTAATCCCAGCAGCCGAGGAGGGTGGATCACGAGGTCAAGAGATCGAGACCATCCTGGTCAACATGGTGAAACCCCGTCTCTACTAAAAAATACAAACAATTAGCTGGACATGGTGGCGTGTGCCTGTAATCCTAGCTACTCAGGAGGCTGAGGCAGGAGAATTGCCTGAACCCAGGAGGCGGAGGTTGCGGTGAGCCGAGATCACGCCATTGCATTCCAGCCTGGGGAACAAGAGCAAAACTCCATCTCAAAAAACAACAACAACAAAAAAAAACCCCCACATATTTACATTAGTGAAATAACAAAAATATAAGGTTTAAAATAACTTTCCTGGGCCAGGTGTGGTGCCTCAGGCCTGTAATCCCAGTATTTTGGGAGGCTAAGCTGGGCAGATTACTTGAGGACAGGAGTTTGAGACCAGCCTGGATAATAAGGTGAAACCCCAGCTCTACCAAAAATGCAAAAAACATTAGCTGGGTGTGGTGACCTATGCCTGTGGTCTTAGCTACTTGAGAGGCTGAGGTAGGAGGATCCCTTGAACACAGGAGGCAGAGGTTGTAGTGAGCCAAGATCATGCTCCTATACTCCAGCCTGGGTGACAGAGTGAGACCCTGTCTCAATAAAATAAAATAAATGACTTGTATGTAGAAAAGAATAAGAATAATTGTTACTGAAAGTCATTAAAGAAGACTTGAGTAAATGGTGAAATGTAGCATATCCATAAAGTGCAAGCCAATAGCTTTACAATGTCAATTCTCCCTTAATTAACCTATCATTTTAATGTGATGCTAATAAAAATAATGCAAACTTGAAAGAGGCTTTTCAAACAAATAGATTTGGAAGTAAAAATGACCTCATATAACAATCATTAATAGAGAAAAATAATCTGGGGAGGAGTTGGATTTTTACGTATTGACTTATAATACAAATATAGTAATGAAGACAGTAAGTATCTGTGCAAAGATATACAAATTGAATAGCAAAAATAGTAAACTCTGAAACAGACTCACGAATATATGGTGACTGTGTTAGTGTCTTTTCACACTGCTATAAAGATGCTATCTGATACTGGGTAATTTATAAAGGAAAGAGATTTAATTGACTCATAGTTCCACATGACTGGGAAGGAGTCAGGAAACTTACAATCATGGGGAAGCAAGCTTGGGTTGCTCACGTGGTAGCAGGAGAGAGATGTGTGTGAGTGCAGGAAAAACTTCCAGTTATGAAACCATCAGATCTTCTGAGAATTCCCTCACTATCATGAGAACAGCATGGGGGAAACAACTCCCATAATCCATTCTCTTCCCACTATGTGTCTCCCTCAACACTTGGCGATTACAATTCAAGGTGAGATTCAAGATGAGATTGGGTGAGGTTTGTAGTGAGCCAAGATCATGCTACTACACTCCAGCCTGGGAGTATAGTAGCATGATCTTGGCTCACTACAACCTCTGCCTCCTATTTTCAAGGGATCCTCCTACCAATTCAAGATGAGAAGTAGGCCAACAATATCAGTGGCCTAATTTATGACAGATCTAGCACTGGAGATCCCACAGAGAAAGTATGAAAAATTTAATCAACACTGCCAGGAAAATTCATTTTGAAAAAAATATTTAAATGGATCTGTGGCTCCCCCCAACCCCTCCCTCCTCTCTCTCTCCCTCCCTCCCTTTCTCTCTCTTTCACACTTTCACACATACACACAATTCCAAATGAACTGAACTTTAATATAGATGACAAAACTTTACAACTTTTAATTGATAATTTTTATAAGAGAATATCTTCATAACCTTGGATAGTGAAGGATTTTTTGAATAAGTCTCAAAGTATAATTGCATAGGAAAAATTAATACATACATCTAGATAAAAAATAAGAATTTGTTTATCAAAGATATAAAATAGTGACCAGGCAATTCATAAAGCAGATATCTAAGTATATTAACCTAACATAAAGTTAATGCTCTGAATATAAACAGATCAACTATGACTCAGTAAGGAAAAATACTTTAGCCCTTTTTAAAATACCTTTTAAAAAGTAAGTAAAAGAACTGAATGACTATTTTACACAAGGAGAAAATAATGGTCAATAACATGAAAATATTCTTAAGCTTATACATTATAAAGGAAACACAAATGAAATCCCAATGAGATATTTTATTTCATGCTCCCTGTAATGGTAACCATTAAAGTGCTTGACAGTGTCACCTGCTGAGAATAATGTAGAGCAGTGGGGGCACTCACATGTTACTGGGTTTAAAAATTAGAACAACACTTTTGAGAACATACTGCATTTATCTTCTAAAGATGGCCATGACTATACCACTCTGATTATCAAAATAAATCATAATTATGCATATTATGCGCACCAGAGAACCTCTTATACAGTAGCCACTACCAGGAGGTTTGCATATGTACAGGAATATCCAGACCCAGCTAAATGATTACACAATTTGTGCTGTCTTCCTACAGTAGCATTCTCTACTGCAGTGGAAATTAATAAACTGCAGCTGCACACATCAATCTGGATGAATCTCTAAAACATGATTTTGAGAAAGAAATCTTAAAATGACGCATATGGAATGATGACATATGAATCCTAAAACAGCTGAAATCAAATAGTGGATTAAGAAAGGGTATTTATGTGTCAGTGTGCTTACACACTCACATATTTATATATGATAAAGCTATAAAGAAAGGCAAGGAATGAAATCAAGTGAGGGTATATTCTGGATGGGTATACAATAATATTTTGATAAAGATGACCTGGCATGAAAATTCCAGAGGAGTTAACTAAAACACTAGTTGGAAAAGGGTAAAAAGGAAAGAAATATTTCAGTTTTCACATTACTAAGTGTCAAAGAAAAAATACTTTTCTAGATCAAAACAAACAACAAAATAAAACAATGACAACACACACCTAATATTTAAAAGTATAAGTCACAAATATAAAATAGCAGAATTAAATCCAAAATTATGTCAGAATGACAATGACAATTCAAATATAAGCAAAATAAATTAGGCTGGTCATAGTGGCTTATGCCTGTAATCCTAGCACTTTGGGAGGCTGAGGTGGGTGGATCACTTTAGGTCAGGAGTTTGAGAACAGCCTGGCCAATGTGGCGAAACCCCATCTCTACTAAAAATACAAAAATTAGCCAGGCATGGTGGTGGGTGCCTATAATCCCAGCTACTCAGGAAGATGAGGCAGTAGAATTGCTTGAACTTGGGAGGTGGAGGTTGGAATGAGAAGAGATTATACCATTGCACTCCAGCCCGGGTGACAGAACAAGATTTTGTCTCAAGAAAAGGGAAATAAAGTTGCCTAATTTAATGAACAACAGAAAGAAAGCAGACTACTAGATTTGTTAAAACCAAAACAAACAAAAGTGAAACCCATCTCTACACAGAATGTAAGAGACCTACTTTAAAAAGTGACTTAGCAAGATGAAGGAAAAGCTGAGAATGTATATTTAAGTCAAATCAAAATTTCAGGGTTAGAAAAGATTATTTCATACTAATACATGCAAGGCAAACAACATTACATGGAAAAGAGAGTGTTTAAGGAAGTTGCCCACAATACAGGTATAACTGTCTTGATCTCTTAGTATGAATAACAGGGCAATATAACTTTTTTGTCAATAGATGTGGGAAAATTATCATACTAATGCATTCTCTCAATTGTGGTATCTCAAAAAATTATCAAAGGGGTTAACTTGTAGAATTGCCTTATTGTCAGGTTTTATGCTATAGTGGCTTTTTCTGGATCAGCCAACTTTAAGATTTATAATCTTAAAAATATTTTACTTTGTAACCTGGAAATGAAGGAAGCAAATTTCAAATTATATACAGTCATGTCTGTGGCTATTTTGATTATTTTCATAACCAATTTTTTTTTTTTTGTGAGGGGTGGCTCAGACTAGTTTTCATTGAGTTTCTATTACTTGCAATAAAAGGAATGCTAACGAATGCATATAGCAACTGGATATGGATATCTTGTTAATCAACTGGACATGTACTTGCTTGGTAAAATGCCCTAGGACATTGCAATATCTACAACAGTTCTTAACAAAGGCTCAAGATCTGAAATATAATCTAGTAAGTAAATTCAAGGATTAATATATCAATTATTGCTAAAGGTACATTTTCAATATGATATTTGTATAAAAGTTTTTGTTTGTTTTTGTCAGGGTGGTTGAGGCTACTCATAATGCTTATGAGTAACATTCAATGATTATGAGTTAATACTCCAGGAACTGGCTTGTAAGTCATTTTATTTCCAAATAAGCTCCTTGTTTGAATAGAAGACAAGGCAAATAATTCAAGGAAAGCAAGTGCTTTTCAGGAAGAACTTAAAATGGTTCTTGGAATTTATACCATTAGAATAACCAGTTAACAGAAATGTAAAAAAATGTTATTAAAATGTTCACCAAAGAAGTAGAAGCATATGAAAAAGAGATAATATAATTGCAATTGGATTTGGCGATTTCAAGATCAACTAGGATTTTTTTAGATATTGGTGGGAGGTGGATGAAGATGTTCTTAGACATTTAACAGAGAGGTGTTTTTCATCCAGCCACTATACACAAATAATATAGTCCATATACTATTTGTGCAGAAACTCACCTTTAATAGTAGGATAAGACATTATACAATGCATTTGAGATACTTCTGCTGAATCTATGGTAGGAATTTCAGTTAGTTCTCATCTCACAGCTTGTAAAACTTGACTGTGCTGATAATAGCTTATTAACCATAAATCCTGATGATGCACAAGCTATCATCATTCACTAAAGAACATTTTTAGTTAGGTGCCTTCATTCAGAATGGCAGTTACTACCTGTTCTAGCCTTGCAGAGATGGTGATTATGAAGTTATCCTATCTGCAGACATAACTAGATGCATTCCCTCAGCTGAACTTAGCCATGCCTTGCAACCCATTAGATGTCAGTTTAGGGTTTGCATTTAGTTTTGTTGCCCTGAAACTGTTATCAAGCCATTCATGATCATCATTGTATTTAGTAAGCCAAATACTTTTCTTACTAGCCCTATAATTTACCTACTTTCTATGGCTAGGCACCTGCAGGACTCTTCAGAATCCTCTGGCTGGGTCCTAGCCTACCTCCCTAGATCTTTTTCTCTGCTAGAGGAGATGGGATCTTTTTAGCTCTGACTAATTTTGGGTTACCATTTCAATTCAAATGAACCGGCTCCCTTACTCTGGCAACAAGATAGTCATACCCACCTGAGTATGTATTACCTTGTCAGAGTCTATTGTCATTTGCCAACCCATTAGCTTATACTTTTTACACATTTATATTCATCAAAATCAGAGCTGTAAGGATTAGGTTGTTTGTGAATTGGGAAGGTGGATACTAACAGCCATCAGTTTGAAACCTAGCCTCAGCCTTTTCTTCCTACTGTTCTCCATTGAACTGTTATTGAAATTTAGACATGCTTTGAGGCCAATTATGACATCTGGTTCCACTGCTTTTGATGCCAACTTTATGGCCTATATCTGTGATATCCTGACTATGGAATTAGCAGAAGGCAAATGGGGAAATACTTCAGAAATTTGATGTTCTTTTGACACATTCATACTTCATTTGGAAAAATCAAAGCAAAATTAGAATTTGCAGGTTTTTTTTTTTTTTTTTTTTTTTAAGATTGAATCAAATTAAAGATGCTGGCTGTTAGCTTCCCTAAGATATAACTTATGTAATCTGCAATATACATTTATTAAAAAATAAAGAGATTGTTGGGCACAGTGGCTGATGCCTGTATTCACAGCACTTTGGGAGGCAGAGGCAGGCGGATAACGAGGTCAGGAGTTTGAGACCAGCCTGGCCAACATAGTGAAACACCGTCTCTACTAAAAATACAAAAATTAGCTGGGCATGGTGGAATGTTCCTGTAGTCCCAGCTGCTTGGGAGGCTGAGGCACGAGAATCACTTGAACCTGGGAGGCAGAGATTATGGTGAGCCGAGATTGTGCCACTGCACTCGAGCCTGGGCAACAGAGCAAGAGTCTATCTCAAAAAAAATAAATAAATAAAATGATTAAGCATTCTGGAAATATGCAATCTCTATCATGTTTTTACTTTGCAAGTAATATTAGTTGATTTCACCACCTCTTGAAGAAAAATCCTTCCCTGGATTTGCAAGTTAAGCAGTGCTTGCCTTTGACCTTAGAAAAATTTTCAGAGCTTTCAAAGCCTGTGTTCCAATTTGTAGTGAATATGGATCATTATATCTTACTGCTGTTTATTCTCTCAACTTTTTTGAATTGGTTTTGGTACCATTAACCAAAAAGTCACAAAGCTTCTGATTTCTTATTACTTACCAGTAATTTATAATGGGGGGGATAACTGATTAAGGGATTGAGTGCTATTAGAGGACTCAAGAATTCTGTAGTTTGACATTTACAATTTATACTAATTACAAGCTGCTATTGACATTGAAAAAGTTAATTTCTACTTTTTATTATTACTCCAAATATTACAGCACTAAATTTCTTTGCTCAATATTTATTAAATTCTTACCCACAAGGCTAGATGAATTATTTAAATCTCCAAGACTCATTTCTCATATATTTTAGTATAATTTCCACCTGAAAATTTTGATATTTAAAGTATTCCCTGATTTATTGCTTCATGATGAACAAATTGTACTATTAAAAGAATGAAGATTGATATTATCTAAGGTCTTAAATTGGCTGTGGTACCAATTAGAAATTCATTCTGCTGTAAGTAATAACCACTTAGCCTGTAGTGTCTTAAAATAATTGGATCTTATATTTGTTATACAAAAAGAGCCCAGGAAGTAGATGACTACTGTCTTTGATTTAGTGCCTTGATGGTAGAAGGGCCAGAATCTTTTGACTTTTCCTTTATAGTTGGTACTTTTTGGTCCCAAGAAGTGTCCTGCAGTTCAAACACCACATATGTATTCAAGATAGAAGGAAGGTAAAAGGGAAACATGGTAGCACCTTCTTTAAAAAAAAAAAAAAAAAAAATCAGGAAATAAAACATTTCCCAGTCACATCTCCATAAATCTCATTTGCCAGAGATAGGTCACATGCTGAACACTAATTGCAAGGACAACTGGGAAATTGTTGACCAGCTGGTCTTGATTGGCTTAGTCTAATCAGGATCCATCACCTTGAGCAGTTAGTAAGAAAAGAGAGGAGGAGGATATTGCAGAGGGTTGGCTAATGGCTAACATAATCGAGAAACTGTCTGAGGAATTACATCTGTTGATGATTGAACCCAAAATTATATCCTTTATAAGATAATCATTGAACAGTCATCAGTAGAAGGGGTGATCCCCATTATGTAATCGAATCTTAGCTTTACTATGTGTCATATATTTGAGACATCTTGATTTTTCAAATCTTAATTTTTTTCAAATATATGACATGTAGTGAAGCTACATGTATATCAGCTCGAAACAAGATTTGATAGAAAAGTAAATGGTGGAGCTAAAAAATAAATCATTATTTCTGAAATGAATCCTTTTCCCTGGGAGAAGAAACCAAAACTATCTTGGTTGATAATGCATATTTACTTTGCAAGATAATTTCAGGGACTACATCTCAAAATGTCTCAAGTACTCTTAGTTGAGATATTCTGTTTCAAACATCTGCTGCTACATTTGCAATTCTGTTACACTTGCAACACAGACTTTGCTATTCACTATAAATTCTGGTGGGGTGCCTTCCTCTCATTTCAGTTTAGTGAATTTGTGAAAAGAAAGTATTTTTTCCTCCACAGATAGACACAATATTTCCTTCCTTACCTTTTGTATACCTTATAAGAATATTAGTTAATATTTATTCAGCATATCATGTGCTGAAAATGGTATTAACAAATTCCATGTTCACAACAAATCCATGTGGTAGACCCTTTTGTGGCCTACTTTATCATTGATGTAACTGAAGCACAGAGATGTCAAGTAACTTTCCTGATTTATATAGGTGGTAAAAGATAGAGCTGGAATTCAAACCGGGCACTCTGGCTCTAAAGCCCAAGTTTTAAAACAGCCAGATAAGAGGTACTTTTAATCATACATGATTTTGTTTTATTCTGTTTCTTAGTCTGTAAACCCTTTGAAGGTCGTATACATTGCTATGTATGTTAGGGCCACTGTTTTTAATGATTCTGATAGTCAACTTGCACTTAACTTTTAAAAAGTTGGGAGGGACAGCGGGGGGTGAGGAGTTGGGGAGGGATAACATGGGGAGAAATGCCAGATATAGGTGATGGGGAGGAAGGCAGCAAATCACACTGCCATGTGTGTACCTATGCAACAGTCTTGCATGTTCTTCACATGTACCCCAAAATCTAAAATGCAGTAAAAAGAAAGATGAAACTAAAAAAAAAAAAAAAAATGATTGACTTATACTTGGCAGGTTTATTTTATTTATTTATTCTAAAACATTTTTATTTGATATTATTTCAGACTTTTAAAAGGTTAGAAAAACAGTACAAAGAATTCCCTTATGCTCTTCACTCAGATTTTCAAATGTTAACATTCTACTGCAGTTGCTTTATCATTCTATCTCTCTGTCTAATCTAATCTAATCTTTCTGTCTCTATCTGTGGATCCGTCCAATCATCCATCTTATTGGCTGGGACTTAGCCACATGGTTAAACCAGGGAGGCTAGAAAATCCAGTTCTTTTCTGGATGAACATGTGCTCTGCTAAATATTGGGTGTTCTCTTACTATAGGAAAGGAAAAAGGGGAGAATGACTATTTGAAATTCTCTGCCATAGTAATATCCCTTATACAAAAGGTTTGTCTTTTGGATTAAGTAGGTGATATGTTCCAGACACTGTGGAATTATGTGCACTGCACTTTTTACTCATTATGTGTCTAGTACATGTTAAGTTTTATTATTTTCTTAATAAATTCCTGGTTTATTGTAGGCTTTCATGTTCTGTTTAGTCTTATTAGTGACTTCCTCCTATCATTTTGGAGCATGATATTGATGTTTGAGAGGCATGGAAAGGTTCTATACCAGCACATTCACTATTCACATGGCCCATAATGGAAAAGACTTAAGAGTTTTGCGTGTCTCTGAAGTTGAAAAGCAGGCAGTTTTTACAGCTTGTCAGAACAATGAGATCTTAAGTAAATGTTACAAATTCCTTGTCCAATTTATTCATGCATTAGATCATACTTTGCAGAGAAGGAGAGATCTTTATTTAACTTATACATTTTCATTCATAACGCAGATTGGTTTGAAGTAGTCCTTTTCCTCCAGACCTAGGACTTCTGGTTTTTGCAGTAGAGTTGGAGTACTGACCCTCAAATACAAATTTTAAAAATTTGGTAAACTGATGCTACAATTTTGACCTTTTGAGGTTTATTTTTGTGGTAGTCAGCTCAAAGTATGGAGATTAAAAAAAAAATGAAGGTCAAGATATATGACTACTTGAAAGAGAGGGCTCATGGTGTATAAATGTGAAAAACTCATCCCTGAGTCTTCTGAGACATCTGTTGACATCCAGTCTCCAAATTTCACCTAAACAGATTCTATAAGCTCATTTCTAATAAAATATTTCCAATTGTCATGTGTCCACTGGTATTCTTACTGATATGCCATGAAACTGTGAAGCAAGTTATTCACCCACATATATACACAAAGCATATATGTAATTTCTAATTTTAAATATTAGAAACAGTGACTAAAATGTAAATGTGTTTCGTCTCATTAAGGACATGAATTCCTGGGGAATGTGAAATAGTTTGGAGGGCTTTTGATGTGCTGAGAGTCTTTTACTGATAATTGCTTAAGGCCTAAGGACATAGTTGCTTTATGAACACAGAAGAGATGAGGTGCTCTTGTTAAAAAGGAAATGGTGACTTTTATCACTACATGCATATTTTTATTAAATGAATGCTTCCCCACCCCTTGGAAATTTGAAGGAAGGTACAATGGTTATAGAAAGGTGTCTTTTCAAAAGAACTGGAGAGAAAGCAGTACTAGAGTAGGAAATTTATAGACTTTGACTTTAAGTTGACTAAGACTTGAGCTAGTGTGTGTATGTAGTTCAGTTATTTACTAACTATAAGGCCTTGAGCACTTTTGCTTACTCTTTCTGGGCCTCAGTTTTCTACTCTCTCTATAAAAGGTTGACATGAGACCATTCCTTGATAGCTTGTTTTGAAGCAATCAAAGAAATATATATGTATATATATTCATATATGTTATGTATATATTATGTATAAATATATGTGTTATATACTATGTTTTAAGGGGGAAACACACACATATCTGTTTTTGCTGTCTATTTTTATGTAAGAAACCATTCCAAAACTTAGTAGCTTAAAGAAACAGCAAAATTTACTTTGCTCATGAATTTGCAATTTGGGAAAGACTCAGTGAAGACAGCTTTCTTCCACTCCACTCAGCATCAAAGGGTGGGCTAGAATCATCTGCATGCTTACTCATTCATGTGGCTGGAGGTAGATGCTGTCTGTCAGCTGGGTTCTCAGCTATGGCTGTGGTTAGAACACCTGTCTGGTCTCTCCACGTGGCCTGAATCAGATGTGTACTTGACTATAAACTCTGTGTATAGAATTTGTTCTCAATATAATGCCTTTTTTTTTTTTAACATGGGGTGAATTGCAAGAAACCTATCCATATTCTTGTGTGTGCACACATACTCTCACACAGACAGAACCACACACTTTGAGGGTAGGGGATGGGAAGGCATAGGCTGTGTTGCCTTGTACAATATAGCTTGGAAAGACATTTTATTTGTTAGAAGAAAGTCACTAAGACCCACCCATTTTCAAGGAGGCAAGGAAGATACTGTGTTCACTCTTTAATTGGAGAAGTGTCAGAAATTTGTGGACATGTTTTAAAACAGCCACAATGGCACGTTGCAAATGCTCATAGATCCCTTCTTTATCTTCAAATCTTCTTGCCAATCTGTTTTTGCTTAGGATAAATCATTCAGCCTATTACATAACTTGAACTGTGAAGTACTGGGTATTTATTGGTGAATGAAATAGACAAATTCTGTACTCATTGAGTTTATAGTCAAGTACACATGAGTAAAATTGTGCATTTATTCAGGTATTTCTAAACATTTCCTGAGTACCTGCTATGGGAAAGGCCCTCTGGCTTGCACTCTGAAAGATGTGGCGTGGGGCCCCTATCCTCAACTTTCCTCTGTTCTCACGGGGAATGAAGCATGGATAATAATAATTGAAGTAATGTAGATTGTGATAGATATTGTAAATGAGATTGGATAGGGGTGATCAGAGATGAAGAAAATATTAGGAACTGGACGGTAGAAAGACCTCATGGGAGAGGTAGTATGAAAGCTGTTATTAGAAAGATTTGAATGTGCACTATATGTGAAAAAGCTCTTCCAAACTTAGTCAACAGAGTTCTTCAACATTTGTAAATAGTTTTGAAGTTCAAGAAAAGTTTTTATGTAATTTATCTTACTTGATTTTCCAAGTAATCATGTAATTTTGCATGCTATCATTTTATTATCCATAGCATTTTAGGTATTATATATGTGGAATTATGTATATAAAATATATATGTGAAATCAATGGATGATGACATTGAGACTCATGGGACTAAAATTACTTTCTCAAGAATGCACAGTTAGTAAATAAAAAATGATGGGAAATAGGAATTTACTTGATGTTTTGGTTGGTACTAAATCATAAACAGCCTTGAATGACAAGCCAAAGGAGCTCAGGTATTATTTAGTAACCAAAGCATGTTTATTGGGGAGCAGAGAAACATAAACAAGACTGTGTGTTGGGAAGCATATTCTGCAACTAGTGTCAAAAATAGATTAGAGTGAGAGTTCTTAGAAGCATGAAATGATGTTACAATAGCAATTTATGCCATGGGTAACGTCCCACTGAAGTGGTGGTGGTTTTCATGAAACTAAAGGAGAGAGGTGCATTTAGAAATATCACGGGGGTGGAACTGACCACATTTAAGCCAGCAATGAGAAATGTTAAAACCAAAGAAAAGATTTTAAGTCTAAATGATTATGAAATTGACATTGATATTTGAGAAGGTTATAGCACACATAGCCTAAAAGAACAGAAGGAGATTGTGCGTTTCGTGTGTGTGTGTGTATGTGTGTGTGTGTGTGCATGTGTGTGTAAATGTATAACCAGGGTTATGTAGTAGATTTATTTTTATATATTGGATTGTAAATTTGGGGATAGATGAGCAAATAAATGAGGATGTCTCCATATGTTGGGGGTGGGAGGATGAAACCATGAGTGAGAAGTGCATCTCAATGTATGGGCAGAGAGAAAAATATTTCCATTGTAGATCTAAAAGGGTATAACAAATTATCTCTGATGCTGGAGAGAACAGCCTCAGACATATGTTTTGGGAACTAGGAAAATTTGAGAGTACTGTGTCTAAATTCCTTAAGTTGACTGACTGATCCCTTGGTTTAGAGGCAACATTGCATTATAAGAAAATCATGGAGTCAAGATTTGAGGTCAAGATTTGAATTTAAATTCTAGCTCTGTTCTGCTTGAACTAAATTAATTTACACCAGTTGCCTAAACTCTGAGCCTCGGGTTTCTCATCTATGATATGAGGTTACTGATGCCTCCTATGTCAGAATAAGAGAAAGAAATAAGAATATATGCAGAGTACAAACTGTGTTAACACAGAGTACATGCTCAATAAGTTTTAATTCTAATGATTACATTGATAATAAAAATATAGACTGAAAATGTTTTTTTATCATCATCTTGTCTCAGAGGCTAACAATTAGAAGATACAAGCTCTAGAGAGAGCTATGGACTTGAGCTTACTCCTTAAAGGACCCTGACACCTGGAAACCAATTAATCCTACAAACTGCTACTTTATTTGGTGATTGAGTACTGGCAAGCACGAAGAAACTTGGCCAGAATGAAAATAGTTAATGTATTTTGTCATTGCCATGATTTCAGTAGTGTTGCTTAATAATTATTTTCATTTTATCTTTTAAATTATATATGTATGTGTGTATATATATATATATATGTATATATATGTATGTATGTGTGTATGTGTGTGTGTGTGTATGTGTGCCTGTGTGTGCCTGTGTGTGTGTGTGTGTGTGTGTGTATTCAGGAATTCAGGTATGATACAGGAAAAGCACCAGGTTTGAAAACCAAAATGCTGACATTCACATCCTGGCTCTTCTACTTACTAGCTGCATTTACTGTTTCTCTGAAATTTCTCATTTGTTAAAAAAAACTAAAACTCGTTCCTACTGTGTTTATGAACCTTGATTTAAGGTATCTAAGAGCCCTTTATAAGCTTTAAACTATAGGTCAAATAGTATGATTTATTTAATCATAAAATAATTTGCATTCATATCATGTCCAACAGGATTTTACCTAGAGTGCCAATAACACATAGCCTGGAATTCTGCTTAGAGAATTCATAGGCTGTCTGTATTTAGTGAAAAAAAGTAGCATGATTGCCTAGCAATGCTTAATGTGGTGTGGGAGGAAGCAATATCACATATTTTCTAGTCTTAATTTGTAAGTTGGTGTTCTTGCTTTTTGCTTCTTTTGATTTCTACCAACTAAAATATAAGGACCCAGAGTGTTTTATACACTTTTCTTAGCAGAGTATGGAGATACATGACTCACATATTGAAGTTCCATCCTGCTGGCAGGACTCAGCTGAGGCAGGCAAGAGGATGATTGTAAGAACAGCTCTTTGAGGCAAAAGCCGAAGACATTTTACCAGACTAAGACAACTAAAGGGTCATAAACTGCTCTTTATCTGTGCCTTATATATCCGTGGTGTTGGAGAATATGCTAAAAACAAAGCCTCACCACTTCTCATCCATTAACTGGTTATCAGTTATGAACTTTGGTCTGGAAAACATTATTCAAAAAAATCGCATTGTTGATGACTCCATTTTGAGCAAAATTTAATTTCAGTTTGATCTTTAAGATCATTAGGATCATGATGAACCTTTCCACACCTAAAGCGTCTACTCCCTATGCCATCGTGCCCCTTCCCTCCCCTTCCCTCCAGGTCCCTCCCCTCCCATCCTCTCTTTACATCACTCTACCCTACCCCTCCTCTCTTCTTACCTCACCTCGCCCTACCCCTCCCTTCTTCTCCCCCTCACTCCCCTTTCTGTTTCCCGCCCCCACTCTGCCTTCTCTTCCCTTCCCCTTCTGTTCCTCTTCCCTAACCGCATCTATGAACCTAACCACATCTTCCCCTTTTCCCCTCCCCTCCCTTCCCCTGTCCTCCCCTATTCATCTTCACATGTGTAACATTAGTGAGCTCTGTCCATGTCCATGCATTGTTTAAAGTCTCCCTTGGGTGGCTTCTGATCCAGCTCCTTACGTTATATACCACTTGGCATTTCCCTTATGTCCTTTTTATTTTCATCCTCTTTAAATGTCAAATAAGCCATGGCATAAAAACCAGTGAATGATGATATAGGTTACTTTGATACCCTTTTAAAAAATGTATGTAAATCCCATCAAAACCCTATACCTTTTAAGGCACAGCTGTTAATTCAAAGATAATAATATTAATAGTGTCTCTTTTGACTGTTTAAAGGAGCTTCTCAAATTATTCAATATTTTGCCATGAATCAAACTTTTAAAGATGTTTAAGTATAATTTAATTTTAGTAATCATCACATGGGTTAAAATTGATTTAATATTTATAGTTAAATTATTGCAAGAAGAGGCAGAACAACTTCCTTTTTTCATTCATTGTCTTAATTGGAAGCTGAACTCAATTACCCGAAATACATTGAACATACGGCCTTTCAGACCTGGCATGGAAGTAAATTTTTCTCAGATAATCAATGACTTAAAACTTTTTTTTTAAAGTGTAATAGATCAGGTTGATGAACTAAATGTATGTGTCTTCCTCTCCACTCCAATTTTACTGAGATCACTAAAAGATATGTATAGGCCTGTAAACTTTGTATATCAATTCTAAATTATGATGGAAAACAAGAAAAGATAATCATCTGGTATAAGCAGAGATTTTGATGAATTGCCTGGAAGACAGAAAGCAGATGGGATCAGATTAATAGAAAAGGAAGGATTATGAAAATGCATCTCAAATCAGGCAGGAGAAAACTCCTACAGAAGTGAAACTATTTCCAGTGATGCTCCAAAGTTAGAGATAATAAACTAAAACCCAGATTGAATTGTTACCAGGGCTGCATTTAACCCTACACAGGTGTAGCCATGCTAGTGCTTTCATAATTAAAATGTATTATGTGAGTTGATAAATAGCTACTACCATTAACCCCAGGGACACAGGGCTCTGGAACCTCCCTATAACTTAGCATCCAAGGGGTTAACACCCAGCACACAAGCGGCCTTCAGGACCTCTCTGTCCTGAGTATTAAGTGACCAGTTGCTGATGTTAAATATCACAGCTGGTATGGCAGAATGTCCAGGGACATTAAAAGAAGACATTTGGGATGGTTGGTCCCCTCTTGTCTCTGGCCCATTTCTTCAGTAAATTTTCTGAAGAACTTCTTTCTTCAGAGAGCGAATAGCCTGCCTGTGGACAGCTACTAACTAGCTTGGATATTGAGACTGAGAAAGGAGCAGAGTAGAGCTTGAAATAGCTCTGGAGACTTCTCAGAAGATGTTGAAGAAGACAGATGAAAATGAAGTTTCTCAGGAGGATAGAACAATACCGTTTTGTGAATATTTACAGTGTCCCAGGAGCTGTTCTATAAGATTTACATGGTAAACTTAGTCATTCCTTCTAGCAACTCTGTGAGAAAGGTTCCTATTAGTACCCTCACTGCATAAATAAGAAAACTAAGTCTCAAAAAGGTATAGATTCTTAGCAGAGGTCACAGAGCTAGTCAGTGGCAAAGCTGGGCTTCCAGCTGCACTATAATCTGCTGCACAGATTAGACTCTCCTGACTCTCAAGTTCATTGATGGGCTTCCCTCCCAGATGAAGACATACATGTTTCAACAGTGAGGAAGCCTAGCTCCCTTGCTTCCTGATGACCACGAATACCTTTTCAACAGATTCCCCATTGATGAAGTAGACAGACTTGGTTTATGTTGCCTTTTACTTTTAATTGCATTTGTTATATAATAAAAAATGAAATAAGTGAACTAAAATAATAACTCAATAATCTAGAGTAAGTAATGAACCAGAATAAAACAAGCAAACAGAATAAAGACATTAATTAGGTAGTAACTAATAAAACTTTTAAATACTTATTAAGAATTAATAAGCAGGAATTAATGCAATTAAAGCACTCAATAGTAGATTTGATCAATAAAAGAAAAAAATGATTTTCTCAATAGGCCAACAATGAGAACAAAAAGATCTAGCTAAAAACAAGTAACTACCTAGTATCAGAAACAAGGGAGAAGATTTTAAAGATGTAGAAAAGGTACTTTTCACGACTATGTAAGAAAGCATTTTATAGACTATGTTTCTATATGGCACCAATTCTTCTTCCACCGATTGCTTTAGTTTCAGTGCCTGTATCATAGAAGGGTCCCCGTTGCAAAAGAATTCAAAAACAATCTTGAATAATTGGAAACTTTTTGTCAGATTGTCTGATGTCAGTTTGCACTGCTTCTCTCTCTCATTGTCTGGCACTGGTTTGGAAGCATTTATCTCCATCACATCATCTACTGTTAATGCTTCTGGTGTGATGTCTGTTAGCTCTTGAATTTCTCCAACATTTATATCTTGAAACCCTTCACCCCCATTTTATTATATCTACAATCTCTTTTATAATGCTTTTTATTGGCTCTGTTGTAAATCTTGTGAAGTCATGTACAACATCTAGACAGTTTTCTCTAGCAGGAATTTACTGTTTCAGACTTGATGGCTTTCACTGCTTTTTCTATAACGATGATATCTTTGATGGTGTCATCCAGACTTTCATCATATTCTCTATAGAGAACATCTTCCATAGTATTGACAATACTTTGCATAGAGTACCATATAAAATGAGAGTTAAAGGCCCCTCTAGAGGCTGAATTAAGATGTGTTGAGGGCAAGTAGACCACTTCAGTGCCTTTGGTGTTGAACTCATGGGGTTTTGAGTGGCTTGAAGCATTGTCCAATGTCAGTAAATCTTTAAAAGGCAGTCCCTTACTGGCAAGGTGCTTCCTGACTTCAGGAACAAAGCATCAATGAAACTAATTCAGAAAAAGTCTTGTCCTTGTCCAGCCTTTGTGTTGTACAACCAAAAGATTGTCATCTGGTGTTGTTTTTTTTCCTTCAAGGCTCAGGAGTTAGCAACTTTATAAAGGCAGTCTTGATTATTAAACCCAACCACATGTACACGAAATGATATTATTAGCCTATCCATTCCTGCATTAAGTCCTGGTGCTTTCTTCTCTCTCTCTCTCTCTCTCTCTCTCTCTCTCTCTCTCTCTCTCCCTCCCCCCTTCTCCCTCTCCCTCTCTCTCCCTCCACCCCCCCCCACTTTTTTCACTAATAAATGTCCTTTCTGGCATTTTTCCCCCTAGAACAGGGCATTTTCATCTGCATTAGAAACCTGTTTAGGCAGACTTTTTTTTTCCTCAGTGATTTTTTTTTATTGCATTTTAGGTTTTGGGATACATGTGAAGAACATGCAAGATTGTTGCTTAGGTACACACATGGCAGTGTGATGTGCTGTCTTCCTCTCCATAACCTATATCTGGCATCTCTCCCCATGCTATCTCTCTCCAACTCCCCACCCTCTGCTAACCCTCCCCTATTTCCGCCCTACAGACCCCAGTGTGTGATGCTCCCCTCCCTGTGTCCATGTGTTCTCATTGTTAAACACCCACCTATAAGTAAGAACATGCAGTGTTTGATTTTCTGTTCTTGTGTCAGTTTGCTGAGAATGATGGTTTCCAGCTTCATCCATGTCCCTACAAAGGACACGAACTCACTGTTTTTGATGGCTGCATTGTAGTCCATGGTATATATGTGCCACATTTTCCCTGTCAAGTCTATCATTGATGGGCATTTGGGTTGGTTCCAGGTCTTTGCTATTGTAAACAGTGCTGCAATGAACACTTGTGTGCATGTGTCCTTATAGTAGAACGATTTATAATCCTTTGGATATATACCCAGTAATGGGATTGCTGGGTCAAATGGAATTTCTATGTCTAGGTCCTTGAGGAATCGCCACACTGTCTTCCACAATGGTTGAACTAATTTACACTCCCACTAACAGTGTAAAAGTGTTTCTATTTCTCCACATCCTCTCCAGCATCTGTTGTCTCCAGGTTTTTCAATTATCACCATTCTAACTGGCATGAGGTGGTATCTCAATGTAGTTTTGATTTGCATTTCTCTAATGACCAGTGATGATGAGCATTTTTTCATATGTTTGTTGGCCTCATGTATGTCTTCTTTTGTAAAGTGTCTGTTCATGTCCTTTGCCCACTTTTGAATGGGCTTGTTTTTTTCTTGTAAATCTGTTTTAGTTCTTCACAGATTCTGGCTATCAGCCCTTTGTCAGATGGGTAGATTGCAAGATTTTTTCCCATTCTGTTGGTTGCTGATTCACTCTAATGACTGTTTCTTTTGCTGTGCAGAAGCTGTGGAGTTTGATTAGGTCCCATTTGTCTATTTTGGCTTTTGTTCCAATGCTTTCAGTGTTTTGGTCATGAAGTCCTTGCCTATGCCTGTGTCCTGAATGATTTTGCCTAGATTTTCTTCTAGGGTTTTTATGGTGTTAGGTCTTATGTTTATGTCTTTAATCCATCTGGAGTTAATTTTAATGTAAGGTGTCAGGAAGGGGTCCAGTTTCTGCTTTCTGCACATGGCTAGCCAGTTTTCCCAACACCATTTATTAAACAGACTCCTTTCCCCATTGCTTGTTTTTGTCAGGTTTGTCAAAGATTGGATGGTTGTAGATGTGTGGTGTTGCCTCTGAGGCCTCTGTTCCGTTCCATTGGTCTATATCTCTGTTTTGGTACCAGTACCATGCTGTTTTGATTACTGTAGCCTTGTAATATAGTTTGAAGTCTGTTAGTGTGATGCTTCTTGCTTTGTTTGCTTTTTTCTTTTTTAACTTAAAATTGACTTGGTTCTGTGGGCTTTCTTTTAGTTCCACATAAAGTCTAAGGTGGTTTTTTCCAGTTTTGTGAAGAAGGTCATTGGTAGCTTGATGGGGATAGCGTCGAATCTGTAAATTACTTTGGGCAGTATGGCCATTTTCACAATATTGATTCTTCCTAACCATGAACATGGAATGTTTCTCCATCTATTTGTGTCCTCTCTTATTTCATTGAGCAGTGGTTTGTAGTTCTCCTTGAAGAGGTCCTTTATATCATTTGTTAGTTGTATTTCCAGGTATTTTATTCTCTTTGTAGCAATTGTGAATGTCAGTTCATTCTTGATGTGGCTCTCTTTAAGTCTGTTATTGGTGTTTAGGAATGCTTATGATTTTTGCATATTGATTTTGTATCCCAAGACTTTTCTGAAGTTGCTTATCAGTTTCAGGAGATGTTGGGCTGAGACCACGGGGTCTTCTAGATATACAATCATGTCGTCTGCAAATAGAGATAATTTGACTTCCTCCTTTCCTATTTGAATATCCTTTATTTATTTATTTATTTTTTTGCCTGATTGCTCTGGCTGGAACTTCCAATACTATATTGAATAGGAGTGGTGAGAGAGGGCATCCTTGTCTAGTGCCAGATTTCAAAAGGAATGCTTCCAGTTTTTGCCCATTCAGTATGATATTGGCTGTTGGTTTGTCATAAATAGCTTTTATTATTTTGAGATACGTTCCATCAATACCTAATTTATTGAGCGTTTTTAGCAAAAAGGGCTCAGTGATTTTTTAAAATGACATCTTGGAACTCATCTGCTGCCTTTTGGTTAGCAGAAACTGCTTCTCCTTTTATGTTGACATTTTAATAAGTCGAAGCTCTTTATAAAATTATCAAACCATTCTTTGCTGGCATTAAATTCTCCAGGTTTAGATTCTTCCCTTTTCTTTTACTTTAAGTTGTCATATAATGACTTCAGTTTTTCTTGAATCATTTTAGAGTCTATAAGAATGCCTTTCTTATATCAATCATATATCCACATAAAAGCTGTATTTTCAATATGAGATGAAGATATATTTCACAAAAAGTGCACAGGTTTCATGCCTGCTTGCATAGGGGCACCACAACCTCACAAATTTTATTTCTTTTTCTTTTTTCCACAATGGTTCTTATTCTGAATTCATTTGTCTTGAAATGCTGGACAACTACAACTGTAGATCTCAATTTACAGTATCTATCAAGTAATTCGACTTTCTCTTGTAATGCCATGGCTTTTATCTCCTCCTCAGGAGCACGTCCAGTATCACTAGTGGCACTTTGTGTGGGTCCCCTGGTGTTATTCAAGGTTTATTATATTGCCTTAATCATGATGAAAAATACACAAGAACCCAAGATACCACTCGTTACTGTGATATGAAATTACCAGAGATAAAATCCTCATCAGAAATGATTTGTCATATGGCTTTAAGTGGATAATCACAATACTTTTGATCACCACAGTAGCAACAGGAGGTGGCTACAAAGTTATTACAGTAGTACAGTACACACTTATTTTTATGTAGTTGATTTAATACTGCATTTTTACATTTGTTTACATTTCTATTCACAGCAAATGGCATCATACATGGTCTGTATTTATATGCATAAGTTTGGGTAAATGTTGGCTTTTTATAATTTGTGTATATTTTATGGTTGTAACTGATAAAATAGTGTCTCCATATATTTTATGCATTGATAACATAACTACTTTTCCCTTATCTTTTGGTATTTCTAGGCTATGCAATTTGTCTGCAGGTTTTTTTTCCCCCAAATATTTGCAAATCTCTACAAAATGTTCAACATATTTGTTCAAAAAAAATTCTTACATTAGAGGACCTGTACAGTTCAAACCATGTTGTTCAAGGGTCAAATTTATCAATATGTGTGTATACCACATTTTCTTTAGCTGCTTATACACTCATGGGCATTAAGTTGTTTGCATTTTTCATATCTTCGTTATTGTGAATAATGCTGCAATGAACAAGGAAGTTCAGATATCTCTATGAGGTGGTGATTTCATCTCCTTTGGGTGTATATCCAGAGAAAGGATTGCTAGATTATAGAGTATTTTTTCCCCCCAGGTCAGATAGGTAATGTGCCGAGATCATAACAAGGTTCACAGGGTGGCACATCTCACACATTCGTGTGAACACCCTATCATCATGCTCATGAACTGCAAAAAAATCAGTTCTATTTTTAATTTCCTTAGGAACCCCTATACTGTCTTTCATAAAGGCTGTATCAATTCAGTGTTCCACCAACAGAATAGTAGGATTATATTTTCTCCATACCCTTGTCAACATTTGTTATTGCTTGTCTTTTCGATAATGGCTATTCCTCCAGGCAGGTGTGAGGTGATTCCAAGTGATTTTACCTTGTACTTCCCTGATGATTAGTAATATTGCACACCTTTTCCTATACTAGTTGGCCATTTTTATGTCTTCTTTGAGGAAATATGTGTTTAGATTCTTTATCCATTTTTTAATTGGGTTATTTATTTTTCTGCTACTGAGTTGAAAGAGTTCTTTGTAAATTTTGGATACTAACCTCTTATCAGGTATGTGGTTTGCAATTATTGTTTTCCTAGTCCATAGTCTGCATATTCATTTGTTGATTGTTTACTTGGTCGTGCAGAAATATTTTAGCTTGATATAGTCCCATTTGCTTATTTTTCTTTTTGTAACGTGGGCTTTGGGTGTGATATTTGAAACATCATTGCCAAGGCCAATTCAAGGAGATTTTCGCCTATGCTTCTAAGAGTTTGATGACTTCAGGTTTTACATGTAGGTTTTTAAAAAATCTACTTTAAGTAGACTTTTGTGTGTGGTGTAAGATAAGGGACTAATCTGATTATTTTGCGTGTTAAAATCCAGTTTTCCCAGCACCATTTATTGAAGAGACTATTCTTTCTCCATTGTGTCTGAATGATGAAATATTTAAAAATATACCTATTGAAGTTAGCAATAAAAGGAAGATGTCCACTGATATTGGCACTTTCAAAATAAATTCCTAGGAAATAAAACTAGATAAGAAAAAGTATTCTAAGTTTTATACTTCTAATATAACACTTGTTAGGTGTTATAATAATTAATAATATTGTATATAATATTTGAAATATATGCAATATTCGTTATATATATAAAATATTATTAAATAATTAGAAAAGGGAACAGTAAGGTAGTCACACGTCATGTGCAATGGAAGTCATCTGAAATATCCAAGAATTAGTAGTCAAAATATTTCAAAAATTTCTTCTAATTGATAAGAAAAAAATAAAAACCTAAACAAAAAATATAAAATATAAACTAGTAATTTATGGGAGAAATTAAAAGAATGAATACAAATCTTAAGTATAACAGGGTTAAAATTTTAAACAAAAATGGAATGCGAATATTTGCCCTTAAAAGTGACAAATATTAAATACATTGTTGTTTGCCCAGAATTTATTATGTATAAGGAAACACATATTCTTTCACATTGTGATAGTTTTGTAAGTAAGCATGATCTTTTTTGAGAGAAATTCGACTCTGTCTATGAAAATGTATGTATATACTCAGCAATTCTACTAGCTCTAACCTAACGGAAATTCATTCATGCAAAAATATGCACATAAGAAAATGACAATTGAAGCAGTATCTTTAAACATGAGACTGGGTAATTTATGAAGAAATGAGGTTTGACTCACAGTTCTACAAGCTGTACAGGAAACATGGCTAGGAGGCCTCAGGAAACTTACAATCATGGCAGAAAGAGAAGGGGAAGCGAGCATGTTTTACCATGGCAGAGCAGGAGAATGAGGGAGGTGTCACACACTTTTAAATGATCATTATCTCATGAGAACTCACTTAATATCACAAGAATCACAAGGGAGAAATCTGTCCCCATGATCCAGTCACCTCTCATCAGGTCCCACCTCCAATTTGACATGAAATTTGGGCAGGGACACAAATCCAAACTATATAATTCCACCACTGGCCCCTCCCAAGTCTCATATTCTTCTCACATTGCAAAATATAATTATACCTTCTCAACAATCTCCCAGTCTTAACTCATTCAGTATTAACTCAAAAGTCAACAGTCCAAAGTCTTATTTGAGACAAGTTAAGTCCATTCTGCCTCAGAGCCTGTAAAATCAAAAACAAGTTAGTTACTTTGAAGATACAGTGAGGGTACAGGCATTGGGCAAATGCTACAATTCCAAATTGGAGAAATTGGCCAAAACAGGACTACAGGCCCCATGCAAGTCTAGAACTCAGCAAGGTGGTCATTAAATCTTAAAGCTTCAAAATAATTTCCTTTGACTCCATGTTTCACACCCAGGGCATGCTGTTGGAAGAGGTGGGCTCCCACAACCTTGGGCAACTCTGCCCCTGTGGCTTTGCAGGATACAGCCCCCACAGCTGCTTTCACGGGCTGCCATTGAGTGCCTGCAGCTTTTAAGGTGCATGTAGATCTACCATTCTGGAGTCTGGAGGATGGTGGCCCTTTTTTTTAACAGCTCCACTAGGTGGTGCCCCTCTGGGGATTCTGTCTGGGGGCTCAACTCTACACTTCCCTTTCACATTGCCTTAGTGGAGATTCTCCATGAGGTTGCTTTTAATGCATACTTTTGTCTGGACATCCAGGTATTTCCATATGTCCTCTAAGATCTAGGTGGAGGTTTCCACACCTTGGTTCTTGCCTCTGCACACCTGCAGGCCTGACACCACGTGGAAGCTGCCAAGACTTGGGACTTGGCCCCTCAGAAGGCATGGCCCAAGCTGTACCTTGGCCCCTTTTAGCCATGGATAGAGGTGGAGTGGCTGGGACACAGGATGCCATGTCATGAGGCTGCACAGAGCAGCAGAGTCCTGGGCCTGGCTCATGATGGGAGCCAGGCTTGTGATGGGAGGGGCTGCTATAAAGAGCTCTGAAATGCCCTGGAGACATTTTCCCCCGGTGTCTTGGCTATTGACATTTGACTTCTCATAACTTATACATATTTCTGCAGCCAACCTGAATTTCTCCCCAGAAAATCCGTTTTTCTTTTCTATCACATGATCAGGGTGCAAATTTTCCAAACTTTTAGGCTCCACTTTCCTTTTAAACATAAGTTCCAATTTCAGACCATCTATTTCTTCATGCATATGAACATACATTTTTAGAAATAGCCAGGTCACTTCTTGAATGCTTTGCTACTTAGAAATTTTTTCCACCAGATACCCTAAGTCATATCTCTCAAGTTAAAAGATCCATATATTTCCAGTGCAGGGGCAAAATGACACCAGTCTCTTTGCTCAAGCATAGCAAGAGTGACCTTTACTCCATTTCCCAGTAAGTTTCTCATCTCCATCTGAGACCCTTCTCAGCCTGGACTTTACTGTCCATATCATTATCAACATTTTATTTTGGTCAAGACCATTCAGCAAGTCTCTGAAGTTTCCAAACTTTCCTGCATCCTTTTGTCTTCTGAGACCTTCAAACTGTTCCAACCTCTACCCATTACCCAGTTCCAAAATTGCTTCCACATTTCAGGTATCTTTATAGCAGTGTCCCACTCCCCTGGTATCAATTTTCTGTATTAGTCTGTTTCCACACAGCTATAAAGAACTACCTGAAACTGAGTATTTTATGAAAAAAGATGTTTAATTGATTCGCAGTTCTGCAGGCTTCACAGGAAGCATGACTGGGAGGGCTCAGGAAAGTTAAAATCATGGTGGAAGGCAAAGGGGAAGCAAGTATGTCTCACCGTGGTAGAGCAGGAGAGAGAGAGAGAAGGGGGAAGTCCCATATACTTTCAAACAACCAGATTTTATGAGAACTCACAATCACAAGAACAGTAAGGGGGGCATCTGCCCTGATGAATTAATCGCCTTTCACCAGGCCCCTCCCCTGACACGTGGAGATTACAATTTGAGTTGATATTTGGGTGGGAACATAGAGCCAAACCATATCTCACACCAAATAGGAATTCTTTAAATTTCTATTGGTAAGGTAGCATCTAAATTAATTGTGATTTTGTACATCATGATAGATCCTAGGCCAAGATGGCTGATTAGAAGCAGCTGAGGTTCACAGCTCTCACAGAGAAGAAAGAAAACAGTAAGTAAACCCTACATCTTCAGCTGAGGTATCCGGGTTCTCACACTGGGACTGACTAGACAGTCAATGTGACCCTGAAAGCAAGGAAAAACAAGGTAGGGTGTGGAACTAGGAGAATTAAATGAGGCAGGGTCACACAGTCATGCTTTTCCCATGAATCTTTGTAACCTATGGGGCAGGAGATCCCCTCATGAGCCCATGCTAATAGGGCCTTGGGTCTGAAGCACAGAGCTGTCTGGTCTCTCAGTGACCACTCAGATGCATGGGAGACATGGGAGTTTTTGTATGCTCAGGTCCCAGGAATTCTGGTGAGATAGGAGATGTTCTGTTCACGCCCCTTGAAAGGGAGCAGAAGTTAGGGAGCCAAGTGGCATCATTCTGCGGGCCTCATTTTCATAGCACTTCACAAGTTAAGACACACTGGCTTGGAAACCCAGCTGCCAGCCTGTGGCAGCGAGCTGGAGACCGCCTGAGATGATGAGTTCCTGGGGGGAAGAGTGACATTTCTTCTGATAGAACCCACCTTTTGGCTTGCTGGATCCAAGGAGTCTGGGTAGTCTGAACTGGGAGAAATTTCTCAGAGCACAGCACCATACAGCTGCTCTAGCACATCATAGCCAGGCTGCTTCTTTAAGTGGGACCCTGATCCATTCCTCCTCACTGGTTGGGGTCTCCCTATGGGATTTTCAACAAATCTTGCCAGGGTTTTACAGACAGACTCTGATCTCTCTCTGGGATGGAGCCATCGGGGAAGGGGTGGCCGCTGTACCTGCAGCTCAGTTGACAGCCATTCCCACCTACTTGCTAAGGAAAGTCCTGTCTGAACGTGGGGAGTTGCCCCCCACCCAGTGCAGTATATGCAGTATGCCAAGGGGCAGCCTAACACTTCTTTAAGACAGACTCTGATCCCATTCCTCCTGACTGGGTGAGACCTCCTAATAGGAATCTCCAGATACCTCCTACAGAAGAGTTCTTACTGGCATCAAGTTGGTGCCCCCCTGGGATGGAGCTCCCAGAGGAGGAAGCAGGCTGCCATATTTGCTGTTTTGCAGCATTCACTGCTGATACCTCTTGGTGTGAGATGGTCTGAGGAAGCTAGGGTTTGGAGTAGACCCTCTGCAAGCTGCAGCAGCCCTATGGAAGAGGGTCCTGACTGTTAAACAGAAAGCAACGTCAACAATAAAGACCCCATAAAACCCCATTCAAAGATCAGCAACCTCAAAGATCAAAGGTAGATAAACCCATAAAGATGAGAAAGAATCAACACAAAAATGCTGAAAACTCAAAAAGCCAGAATGTCTCTTCTCCAAATGATTGCAACACCTTTCCAGCAAGGGCACAAAACTGGACTGAGGCTGAGATGGTTGAATTGACAAAGGAAGTCTCCAAAAGGTGAATAATAACCAAGTTCACTGAGCTAAAGGAGTATGTTCTAACCTAATGCAAAGAGGCTAAGAATAATGATAAAATATTACAGGATCAGATAATCGGAATCACCAGTTTAGATAAGAATATGAACTACCTAACAGAGCTGAAAAACACAAGAACTTCATAATATAATCACAAGAATCAATAGCCAAATACACCAACAGAGGAATAAATATCAGAGCATGAAGACTATGTTTCTGAAATAAGACACGCAGATAAGAATAGAGAAGAAAGAATGAAAAGGAATGAATGAAACCTCCAGGAACTATGGAACTATGTAAAAAGACTGAACCTATGACTGTTTAAGGTATGTGAAAGAAATGAGGAGAATGGAAACAAGTTAGAAAATATACTTCAAGATATCATCCAGGAGAACTTCCTCAAGCTAGCAAGACAGGCCAACATTGCAAATTCAGGAAATACAGAGAACACTACTTAGATACTCCATGAGATGATCAATCCCAAGACACATGATTATCAGATTCCATAGACTGAAATGGAAAGAAAACTATGTTAAGAGCAGCCAGACAGAAAGGCCAGGTTACCCAGAAAGGGAAGCCTATCAGACTAACAGGGGACTTTTCAGTGGAAACCCTACAAACCAGAAGAAATTGGGGGCCAGTATTCAGCATTCTTAAAGACAAGAATTTCCAACTTAGAATTTCATATCCAGTTGAACTAAGCTTCGTAAGTGAAGGAGAAATAAAATCCTTCTTAGATAAGCAAATGCTGTAGAAATTCATCACTACCCTGCCTCACGTGGAAGAGCTTCTGAAGGAAGTACTAAATATGAAAAGGAAAAACCATTAACAGCCAGTACAAAAGCACACTAGTAGTGACAGATCAATGACACTATGAAGCAACTACATAAACAAGTCTGCAAAATAACCAGCTAACGTCATGATTACAGGATCAAATTCACACATAACTATATTAAGCTTAAATGTAAATGGGCTAAATGTCCCATTTACAAGACACAGAATGGCAAGCTGGATAAAGAGTCAAGCCCCATTGTTATCTTGTCTTCAAGAGACACATCTCATGCAAAAACACATATAGGCTCAAAATAAAGGGATGGAAGAAAATTTATCAAGCAAATAAAAACCAGAAAAAATCAGGTGTTGCAATTCTAGTTTCTGACAAAATGGACTTACAATGATAAAAAAAAGACAAGGGCATTGTGTAATGGCAAAGGGTTCAATTCACTAAGAAGAGGTAACTATCCTAGGTATATATTCACCCAATACAGGAGCACCCAGATTTATAAAACAAGTTCTTAGAGACTTATAAAGAGACTTAGACTATCACACAATAATAGTGGGATAGTTTAACACCCACTGACAATATTAGACAGATAATTGAGACAGAAAATCATCAAAGATATCCAGGACCTGAACTCAGCTCTGGATCAAAGGGACCTGATACATACAGAACTCTCCACTACCAAAAAAACAAAAAACAATAACAGCCAAAAATCAGAATGCACATTCTTCTCATCACCACATGGCACTTTAAAATTGATGACATAGTGAGAAGTAAAACACTCCTAAGCAAATGCAAAATAACCAAAAACAACGAATAGTCGCTTAGATCACAGCACAATCAAATTAAAACTCAAGAAACTCACTTAGAACCATACAACTAATGGAAATTGAACAACCTGTTCCTGAATGACTCCTGAGAAACTAATGAAATTAAGACAGAAATCAAGAAGTTTTTTGAAACTGAGAGAGAAGAGACAGCACACCAGAATCTCTGGGATGCAGCTAACACAGTCTTAAGAGGAAGATTTATAGCACCAAATGCCCACATCAAAAAGCTAGAAAGATTTCAAATTGACTACCCAACATTGCAACTAAAAGAACTGGAGAACCAAGAGCAAACAAATTCCAAAGTCAGCAGATGAAAAGAAATAACCAACATCAGAGCAGAAATGAAGAAGATAGAGACATGAAAAACCCTTCAAACAATCAACAAATCCTGGAGCTAGTTATTTGAAAAGTTAATTAAATAGATCACTGGCCAGACTAATAAAGAAGAGAAGAGAGAAGAATCAGATAGACACAATGAAATATAAGGGGAATATCACCATTGACCCCACATACATATGAACAACCATGAGATGATACTATAAACACCTCTATGCATATAAACTAGAAAATCAAGAAGAAATGGATAAATTTTTGGACACATGCACATTCCCAAGACTGGACCAGGAAGAAAGTACATCCTTAAATAAACCAATAATGGGTTCTAAAATTGAGATAGTAATAGCCTACTAAGCAATAAAAGCCCAGGACCAGACAGAATTATAGCTGAATTCTACCAGAGGTACAGAGAAGAGCTGATATCATTTCTACTGAAACTTTTACAAAAAAGATAGAAAAGGAGAGACTCCTCCCTAATTCGTTTTATGAGGCCAGCATTATCCTGATACCAAAACCTGAGAGAGATTAAAAAAAAAAAAAAAAAAAAAAAAAAAACAGAGAGAAAACTTCAGACCAATATCCCTGATGAACATCAACATCGATAGAAACATTCTCAATAAGATGCTGGCAAACCAAATCTGGCAGCACATCAAAAAGCTTATCCACCACAATCAGGTTGGCTTCATCCACAGAATGCAAGGTTGCTTCAACATACACAAGTCAATAAATTTAATTAGTCACATAAACAAAACCAAAGACAGAAACCACATTACTAACTCAGTAGATGCAGTAAAGTCCTTCAATAAAATTCAACACCCCTCCATATTAAAAGCTCTCAGTAAACTAGGCATTGAAGGAATATACCTCAAAATAATAAGAACCATATATTATTTTGACAAACCCATAGCCAGTGCCATACTGAATGGGCAAAGGCTGGAACCATTCCCTTGAAAATCAGCACAAGTTAAGGATGTCTTCTCTCACCACTCCTATTCAACATAGCATTAGAAGTTCTGGCTAGGGCAATCAGGCAAGAGAAAGAAAGAAAATGTATTCAAATAGGAAGAGAGAAAGTCAGATTATCTTTGTTTGCAGATGACATGATCCTACATCTAAGAAACCTCATGATCTCAGTCCCAAAGCTTCTTTTTTTTTTTTTTGAGACGGAATTTCGCTCTTGTTACCCAGGCTGGAGTGCAATGGCGCGATCTCGGCTCACCGCAACCTCCGCCTCCTGGGTTCAGGCAATTCTCCTGCCTCAGCCTCCTGAGCAGCTGGGATTACAGGCACGCACCACCATGCCCAGCTAATTTTTTGTATTTTTAGTAGAGACGGGGTTTCACTATGTTGACCAGGATGGTCTCGATCTCTTGACCTCGTGATCCACCCGCCTCGGCCTCCCAAAGTGCTGGGATTACAGGCGTGAGCCACCGCGCCCGGCCCCAAAGCTTCTTAAGCTAACCAATGCCAGCAGAGTCTCAGGATACAAAATCAGTGTGCAAAGATTGGTAGCATTTCTATATATCCACAATAGGCATACAGAGAGCCAAACCATGAATGAACTTGCATTCGCAATTGCTACAGAGAGAATAAAATACCTAGTAATATAGCTAACAAGGAACATAAAGGACCTCTTTCAGGAGAACTACAAACCACTGCTCCAGGAAATAAGAGAGGACACAAACAAATGGAAAAACATTCCATGCTCATGGATAGGAAAAATCAATATTATGAAAATGGCCATATTGACCAAAGAAATTTTTAGATTCAATGCTATTCCCATTGGACTACAATTGACATTCTTCACAGAATTAGAAAAGACTGTTAAAATTCATATGGAACCGAAAAAGAGCCTATATAGCCAAGACAATCTAAAACAAAAAGAACAAAGCTGGAAGCATCATGCTACCTGACTTCAAACTTATAATACAAGGCTACAGTAACCAAAACAGCATGGTACTGGTACAAAAACAGACACATATGCCAAATGGAACAGAATAGAGAACTCAGAAATAAGTCCACACACTTAGAACCATATGATCTTTGAGAAACCTAACGAAAAAAAGCAATAGGAAAAGGGTTACTTATTTAATAATTGGTGGTGGGAGAACTAGCTAGCCATATGCATAAAATTGAAACTGGACCCCTTCCTTACACCTCATACAAAAAATAACTTAAGATGGAATAAAGACTTAAATGTAATTCCCAAAACTATAAAACCCCTAGAAGAAAATCTGGCAATATCATTCCTAGAAAAAAATCTAGGCAATATCATTCAGGACCTAGGCAAGGACAAATATTTCATAACAAAAACACAAAAGCAATTGCAACAAAAGCAAAAATTGACAAGTGGGATCTAATGCAACTAAAGAGCTTATGTGCAGCAAAAAACAAAAACAAAAACAAAAACAAAAAAACAAAAAAACAAACAAACAAAAAAACTATCATCAGCGTGAACAGGCAACCTACACAATGGGAGAAAATTTTTGCCAACTGTCCATCAAAGGTGTAATATGCAGAGTCTACAAGGCACTTAACCAAATTTATAAGAAGAAAACAAACAACTTTATTAAAAACTAGGCAAAGTACATGAACAGACTTCTCAAAAGAAGACATTCATGCAGCCAACAAATATTTAAAAAAGCTCAACATTACTGATCATTAGAGAAATGCAAATCAAAAGCACAGTGAGAGACCATCTCACACCAGTTAGAATGGTGATTATTAAAGTCCAGAAACAACAGATGTTGGTGAGGTTGTGGAGAAAAAAAAATGATTGCTTCTACACTGCTGGTGGGAGTGTACATTAGTTCAACTATTATGTAAGACAGTGTGGCAATTCCTTAAAAATCTAGAAGCAGAAATACCATTTGACCCAGCAATCCCATTACTGCGTATATGCCAAAAGGTATACAAATCATTCTGTTATAAAGATACATGTGTATGTATGTCCATTGCAGCACTATTCACAATAGCAAAGACATGAATTCAATCCAAATGCCCATCAAAAGTAGAATGGATTAAGAAAATGTGGTACATAGTCACCATGGAATTACCATGCAGACATAAAATGGAATGAGATCATGTCCTTTGCATGGACATGATGGAGCTAGAGGTTGTTATCCTCAGAAAACTAATGCAGGAACAGAAAAGCAAACACTGCATGTTCTTACAATTGGGAGCTGAACGATGAGAACACATGGGCACGTGGTGGGGAACAACACTCACTGGGGCCTGTTGATGGGGGCAGGGAGAGGGAGAGCATCAGGAAGAACAGCTAATGTGTTATGGGCTTAATACCTGAGTGATAGGTTGATCTGTGCAGCAAACCACCATGGTGCATGTTTATGTAACAAACAAACATCCTGCACATGTACCCCAGAACTTAAAAGTTGTTTTAAAAATGTACATTACAAGACATTATTCAATCAAGTACAAGAAAGAACTACATACTTATGAGCTGACTTAGAAAGATACCAATTACATATTGTTAAATGAAGGTGGTATGATGCAGAGTGACCCATATAGTATGGTTTTTTTAATGTCAAAAAACATGTATTTGTATATTTGTCCATATCTTAGGGAAGTGACTTGAAAAAGGATGTTAAATGAGGTATTGTAAACTGGTAAAATTGATCACTTCAAAGGAGCGTGAGATAGGAAATAGTGTGTATGGGGGTGGGGGATAAAATGGGACTTGCTTTTCTTACTATATTTTTGATTTGTTTGAAGTTTCATAAGTGAGAATGTAATACTCATGTACTCACTCAAAATAGAAAAAGCCAAATTCTATTTTCTCCACTGTATTTACTTTCTGCCTATAGCTTTTTAATAACCTTTTGTTTTTATTTTATATACAAAATAAAATATGGAATGCAAATTCGTGAAGCGTTCCATATTTAAAAAAAAATTCTGTTTCAGTTGGACAATGTACATTGTGAAATTGTTACTACAATCAAGTTAATTGACATACCCATTATTTCACGTAGTTACCCTTTCTACATGTGTATGATGAGAATATTCAAGATCTAAAACTTTTAGTTATGTAGAATGAGTAAGTTCTAGGGACCTCATGTATGATGATGGTAGTGAATAATACTGTACTATATTCTTACAGATTGTTAAGCGATAATGCCTATCTCACAGCACCAAAACATGGAGCATAAAGTTCAGAGGCAGATGACTTTTTCTCTGCTGCAGCTGCTTTTGCCTACCTGGGTCCATCTTGGGTTTCTTGTGCTCCAGTCCAGACCTTTTGGTTCTAGGGACATTTTAAATTTATGTACTCTTTATGTCTTGAAGGGTTAGAGATAGACTCCAGTAAATACTTTTATTTACTGACATCTGTCACTTCTTGGTAATAGCCAAGAGCAGTGACCAACACTTAATAAATACTTACTGTGTTGAGCATGATGTTAAACACTGTACGGTGTTATTTCATATAGTTCTCACAACAACTCCATGAAAGAGGTATATTAGCATTGTTTTATAATTAGGAAAATGAGGGCTCAAAGAAGTGGTTTGATTCAACTTAAAACTATGTATTTCTAAATATATTTGTCAATTTATAAATTTATGTATATTTAATTTGCAATTTATGGAAATAAAGTGATAGGAAATTAACAATATTTAGCAGATATGTGTCCTAAGTTTAGAATGGCATTATTTAAACTGCCTGACAAATTTTATGTGCATGAGGGATTCCTTCATTAGTTTGATGATTCTGCCTGGTGGTAAGGTCTACAGCATGTGGCATTACTCTCGTCATAATGCACAGTGACTGTTGGCCAGCGCTCATAAAATCCTTTTCAGTTACTATGTGTACCCTTCAAGTATCCTGAGATTATGCCTTATGGAGTCCTGTGTCCATTTCAAGTGAAAATCGTGACTAAAAAATATGTGAGCCAGAAAGCCCATAGAAAAAGAAATAGAAAAAGGCTGACACCAATGGAGTAAAAGTCTAGGTTCTCAGATGCATTAAAAAAGTTGAATTAATGATCATTATGGGTTTTATCTTTTGCCTTAATGTGTAACAATTCGTATGCAAGAATTCCCAATGGCTTCATACCTTATGTCTATTGTAGATCTATTGGACAGTCTCAGGGACTCTGTTTCTTTTCATGAATAAACATTTTTAATATGTTCACATATTTACATAAACTATTTACAATTCATATTGATGTGATACAAAAAAAAGGGAAGCATAAACTGTTTTTTTTTTTACCTACCAAAATATATCCTTTTTTATTATGCCAAATTTAAGTTTAAGTGTTTTTGAATCACTTACCACTTTCCAAGAACCCAACCAACATGTAAATTGAGAGATGTTAATATATATGTTTCTAAGTTTTTTTTTTTTTTTTTTTTTTGAGGCAGAGTTTCACTCTTGTTACCGAGGCTGGAGTGCAATGGTGCGATCTCGGCTCACCGCAACCTCCACCTCCTGGGTTCATTTAGTAGAGACAGGATTTCACCATGTTGACCAGGATGGTCTCGATCTCTTGACCTCGTGATCCACCCGCCTCGGCCTCCTGAAGTGCTGGGATTACAGGCTTGAGCCACCACGCCCGGCAGGTTTCTGAGTTGTTTTTAAAGAATCAAAGCCCCACAAAAGAAAAAGGAAAAATACTAAATTGGAGGAATTACCACTCAGAATCTAGAGAATCTAGGGCATCAAATAAAATACAGTTAGATACTTCTTATTACTCTTAGAAGTGTTCTGGTTTTTAAGAAAAGGTGACATTTTCTCAGTTAATTCAGATCACAGCTGACCTTATAAAAGGAACATTGAACAATATAGTATTTTTATTTATAGCTTTATAACAAATAGGTGATTTTCAAATGACCGTTTTGTTTTCTTTAATGTCTACCCTGAGTAACAATCCAAGGACATAAATAAATGAAGGTAATTATGTTGGGAGTGTAGGTTGAGCTAATAAGCATAAAAATGATAAAGCATTTGAAAGTTCTGAAAATTCTGTGGGGTAGTTAACAACGAATTGTGGTTGGGCAGTTAATGAAAACTTCATCGAGGAGAAGGCATGAAAATACCTATGATAGTGATGGTGGTGACAATAGTTACACTGATTACTAAATGTGAGCCAACAAAAAGCCCATGAAATAGATACTATTACTATATGCAGCTGATTCAGAGAAGATGAATAGTTTGGCAACAACTGCAAAGCTAATAAAACGTGAAATTGAGGTTTAGACTCTCATGGATCCCATTTCAAAGATTACAATCTAATTCTAAAAATAAGATATGTATTTAAAATAAATGGGCAACAATACCAGACAATACATAGGAGCAAATGAGGGCTCTGAACCATGAGTACAAGAGAAGATGCAAAGGAGATAGAGTTTCCACTGTGGAGGTTAGGCCAGGCTTCCCAGAGAGACTGCAAAGTAATGTGCCTCCTATTCTTTACTCAGTCACAACCTCACATTATGTGAGCTTTCCACAATTGTATGACCAACCTGAAGTCTCATTGAATGCTTTCAACCAGCTCACAAGGGGATAGAGGCATTTTCTCTATAAATAAATTGTCTGCCATGTTGGGTCAAATCTTTCCGCATGCTTATATGAAAACAAAACTCATCTCTGTTAAAGCAAGTTATATTCTGCATGCTATGATTTCCTACACAATCCTTTTCTCAAGAAAGATCAGGTTATTACTGAATCATCTCTAGTCTGAGGTACCATAGTGCACACTCTCTGGAATGGATCATTTATTTCAGGAGCGGGAATGTAGAACCTAAGGTCATAGGTATTTGGCTTCATTTATTTTCTGGACTTAAAGTCAGTTAATGACATATTCTAAATTCAAACAACTGCAGGGAAGAAATGCTTTACACTTTTAGATTTTTTAAAATGTGTTTTAGTAGATTGTCTCAATTTCTGCTGAGGGAATAGCATGTGTTTTGGAGTTGTAATTATGTATAATTTTGTCAATTTCCATGTTTTATGCAGTATTGTGCCCTAAATATCTAATACAAGTGTAATATGAATGATTAATTCATTAATGTTTCATACTAGCACAAGACAGCACTTTGCTGACCTCTTTGCCATGATAGTAGATGAGCTTTTATTGCAGATCTTAACAGGGTCCATAAACTATAGCCTGCAGGCCTGATTTGGTCCACTGTCTGATTTTTATAAAGTTTCCAAAGTTTTATTGGAACACAGCCATGCTTATTCCATCACATATTTTCTGTGGCTGCTTTCACAGAATAATGGCAGATTTGAGTAGACCATATGGTCCACAAAGCCTAAAATATTTACTATCTGGTCCTCTACAGCAAAAGTTTGCCAAGCCCTAGATTATAACATCGTGACTCAGGAAATGCTGTATTTTAATCTTTCTTTGCCTATTCCCAAACCCAGGAAGGACTTGAAGTTTTCATAAGTAGAGTTGATAAAACTCTAGCAGTTGGTGCAAAATGATGAGAAAAGCACAGCCAGTGAAGACAGAAAGGCTTGAGTCTTGGTTTAACTCTTTTTTACCTGTGCTGCCTTACATAAACTATTCATTCTTGCTAAGCCTCAGCTTTCTTATTGGTGACATATATATGTATATGTATAGATGTCACATATACATATATATGTCACCAATATTTATATACATATATGTATACACATATACACATGTGTGTATATGTATATACATGTATGTATATATACACTACACATATATACATGTATATACATACATATGTATATGTATATACATATATGTATATATCTCCACAAATAAGAGATAGAGATTATTTATTTTCAATAACATTTAAAGTTGATACTATTGTTATAGCTAAAACTGTAACATTTCTATTATAAGACATAATAACTTATTAAAATAATAGCTTATTTTAGAGTTGCCTTGGTTCAGATTAGTTAACCATATTTTGGTGACATCTTAAGTTATCTCTGGGAATCTCAAAGCTGGCTGTGTAGTTTTATTTACTGAGTAGTTATAATTCAATTTGATACTTTTCATGTTACTATATGGTCAGTTAAAGTATTTCCAAGAACACATTTAAAACAGTAAATATTTGTGGAAGACATTATGTTAGACCCGGAGCATATAAAAATAAGTAAGACTTTGATGTAAAGAAGTTCTAAACTGGGAGGCAGAAGCTGGAACAGACACATATGATTAACACACAGGGAATTGAACAGTGGTATAAGGAAGACACTAATGAAATTCTTGGAGTGGAATGTATTCACGATATGGTAGGTATCAGATGTAATATGGAAAATCAGAGACTTCATAGCAGTAAAGAAATTTGAAATGAGCTAAGAGAAGGTAAAGGAAAGCATTCCATGGAAAGCGGATACTACGGAAGAAACAGAGAAATACGGAAACATAGGGGTGTTCTGATAATGGGGAGGGCTGTTTTGACTGGCATACGTACATGTATAATGCTGGTGGGAGGCACTATCAGAAGAGAACACGAGGGCCAATGTACTTGGGAGCCACTAAGCCAGAACATATTGCAATTATCAGGGTGAGTTCTAATAAAGGCTTAAATTGTTTGATGACACTGGAAATGAGAAAAATCATTTTAAGAGTTGATGTAGCTTTTTCTGAGTGCTTACAGATGCTTGTATGTTCTCTCTTTCATCTGGTCCTCATAACCTTCCTGTGGTAGTAAATATTATCGCCAGTGAACAGAGGATGCAAGGGAGGCACAGAGAGGCTGAAGATAGGTAGTGAGGGGAGGTGTTGATTGAAACTCAGTTATTTGGGCTCTAAGTCCAATGTTCCTATATCACTTTATCGTTGCTGGTTGTGTGAGGAAAGCAGAGAAAGAGAGGATTCAAAGATAATGCTGAGGTTTCTGACCTGAGTGAGAGTTTAGAATTATAAAGAAAAACTGGCTTAAGAGAAGATTTTATATTTGACATAGATCTTAGGGCATTTGAAGGCATGATGAGTAATCCAGTGAAGTGTGCTTAGAAAAAAGTTGGAAATACAGCTGCGGGGCCAGATGGCCCATGTAGAAACCTTTCTCCTGCTCTACAAGGCTAGTAAGCTTTCTTGGTGTCCTTAGGCTGCCTCTTCTCTTCCCATGTCTTTCTGGGCTATTTCAATTGCTTGATTGTCCTCCTACTGACTGAGAAGCCACAGAGCTTTAGAAAAAAGAGAAAGAAAAAAGGGACAGAATGATAATGCAACCTCCTAGGGCCATGAGCTTCTATCTTCATCTCCCTTTTGGAGTTCGGGTAGAGTGTCTTGGATTTTATGTGAACCTGACTGTACTTTCCTTGGACAGCTTTGGACTTGGGATTGATGGGCAGGAGCGAAGTTCTGAATTCTGCAGTCTTGATGTTATCAGATGTTTGTTGTCTTTTTGATTTCAAGACACACCAGAAGAACCTGGGGGTGCCTTTGGAAATACCTGGGGAAGTAGAATTTAGGCACTGTCTATATGGTAAGTACATATAAACAATTTTTCTTAAAAATAAGATAAATGAGTTGATCACACAGTAGAAAACTGCCTGATTGATTCTACAACAGCATAGACAGCTAATAGTCTAGCAATCTTCTGAATATTTTGCTGAGCAAATCTTCTGGACAAAGTTTTTATTCCATGGAGAACAACATGATTAGAATTGAGAGATACAGGATTTTTTTTTTTTTTTTTTTTTTTTTTTTGATAAGGAGTCTCACTCTTGTCACCCAGGCTGGAGTGCAATGGCATGATCTCGGCTCACTGCAACCTCCGCCTCCCAGGTTCAAGCGATTCTCCTGCCTCAGCCTCCTGAGTAGCTGGGATTACAGGCACAGGCCACCATGCTCAGCTAATTTTGTGTATTTTTAGTAGAGACAGGGTTTCACCATGTTGACTGGGATGGTCTCGATCTCTTGTCCTCGTGATCCACCCACCTTGGCCTCCCAAAGTGCTGGGATTATAGGTGTGAACCACCGCGCCCGGCGAGATACAGGATTTTTTTTTTTTTTTAACTTGGCTCTAACACACACTAGATGAGTTCATTTTCCATAAAATGTGACCAAATGCCCTGAGTTGCTAAAAAAAAAAAAAAAAAAAAAAAAAAAATGTTGTAAGAAAGACTAAAGAAGTACCCTCTGAAGAAACTCTACAAAGGAGGAGCTCATATTTCCTTTGTTTTGACATCTCTTTTACTCTTCTAATCCCTTTCATTTCTGTTTCCCTTTTTTGGTTTCTCTAACCTCTGCCAGTTCTTCCAATCATGAGCCAAGAAGTGAACTTAGCAAAATGTATTCTTCCATCATCACTGCCTCTCAACTGCATGAAAGGGTCAAAAGTGATATAACAACAACATGCTTTTGAACCTGCAAAGTTCTTTAAATAAGAGGCAAAATCCTAATATAATCCTACAGCATTGACATAGGAGAAAATTACTATAATTA
The DNA here is from genome assembly GCF_048565385.1 of Saimiri boliviensis. Lineage (NCBI taxonomy): Eukaryota > Metazoa > Chordata > Mammalia > Primates > Cebidae > Saimiri > Saimiri boliviensis. The sequence continues at coordinate 91,754,169 of NC_133453.1, forward strand.
TGCAAATTAAAATAAGTCAACAAGTTTCAGAATACAATGCATGATAAGTAATGTTTTTAAAAATAACAGTAACTGAGCCTGGTCATTTGCACTTAATAATAGGCTCAGGAGGGAGCCTAGTGTCTGAGGAGAAACAGCTGTGGAAATAGATATATTGTGGCTTTGATAGGTTCTCTCTAGTAGTTTTATTTTTGTATTTGCTTTAGATTATAGAAAGCTCCCAGAGTGCCCTGCTATTGAAATTCCTATCATTCCCAGGGCTTTCATTAAGTCATTGGAATTGACAGAACTTGAATTGAGGAGGCCTACCGCTATGTCAGTTTATGCCAGGGTGATATTATCAGGGCTCTGGCTACTCTGTGCTCAGGCTTTAACTTATGTCTGGAGTTGTCTCACTGTGAAACATAAGGCATACATGCCTCCATTTGATATTAAAAGGCATTGAATATGGTCTATTACAGCAGTAAGGGCTTCAAAAAATCCAGAAGACAGGATAATAACAAAGTGGATATTTTGGCATCATGCGGCAATGAGCTTTGAAATCAGAAGTACCCAGGCTTAAATCTCATACCTCCCATTCATTAGTGGGGTCATCTCAGGAAGTGATCCAAATTTTTAGAGCCATGAATTTCTCTTTTCAAAAATGAGAATAATCCCAGCTATCATAGGAGTAATGTGAAAGTCAAACGTTAAAAGGTCAATAAGCCCTGAGCCTCGCAGGTATGTGATAGGAGTTTAAAAAATATTATTTCCTTTCTATTGACCTAATTTGAAAATAATCATTGCTTGTAGGAGTATCCTTCCATTTCTTTTCACTTTTGTGAATCTTTGAGATATAGGTGTTATTTCTTGGTTTTAGGACAAATTTGGCCCTGAGAACCCAAGGTTGGCTAGGGTTGTAACCACTTTCATTTAATTTTGCAAATAAATAAAATACCATTTGCAGCATCTTGTCATTGTGGTTTGCTTCTCATAGCTCCATCTCATATACCTTGCTGAATAACAGGTGTCAATGTTTTATCCCAGCAGAGCTGGAAGCAGTTGCAGCAACATGCTAGCAGAATGGCAAATGTTGATGATGTACAGTGATTTGAGGTTTTTCTGTCTCTTTGTGAAACCTCTTGATGCAAACCAGCTCCCATTTCCAGAGAAACAGGAAACACACCCATTTCACAATGAGTAATAAAACTTGCTATAGTCCAAACAAAATCTAAGACTAAAGTTTGGGTATACAGGAAGTGTTTTATTTAGCACATGTTGCTCATAGCACAACCATTTTAAGATCAAAAGTTTCATTTCTTTCACATTTGTTACTTCTTTCTATGCAAGCATAGGACTTTTCCATGGGTTTCATTATTGTTCAAGGAAAAAAAAATTAACATGCTGCATCAATGAAAACATTTGTCTACTAATGAGAGAAATAGGAAAGAAGTGAGTAACTCAGTCCTAGCTGGGCTACATCCTCTACAAAGCCAGCAGACAGAGTTGCTCCCTTTCGGCCCGTGAGAAGAGTGTACAGCCTTGTTGGACATGAAGGTGCTTCTTGTGCTTCTTAGTATTTATTCTTCTGGATACAGGCTGGCCAAAATTGGGATATAGAAAAGCTTGATCCTAGCAGGGTACTTTTCTCACATTGTGGCTTTCCTTCCTTATTCCTGGCTACCTGGTCTTTGGATTCTCTCCTCAGTAGGACCCAGACTCCTATTTTTCCCCTATCTTCCTCCTCTTATAAAAGTCTGACATCTGTCATCATCAGTGTTAATGTCTGCCAGCCTTCTTCTAGAGACATTTATATATTAGCAGAGAAAATCCTCTGAACATATTTCCTAAAGTTGGATCTTAATTAACAAGTATATGTGAATAAGTCATTTTCAGGCAGGGACCCACTCTTTCTCCATTGCTTAGATTATATTACATGAGATAATAAGATGCCACAGAAAAATGGGGACAGGAGCTAGTTCTTTTATGAACTTGCCCTTAAGTGGCATCACTTTAAACTATGATGTATGTCCATTTAAAAGATCATTAAAGTGGACCCTAAGGTGCATGATGTATTAGCTTATGGTAGAACAACACTCCCACTGAGAACAACAGAAAAATGGTACAAAATATAAAAAAGATGTCTTTAAAGAATTCGGTGAACGGTTGAGGTAACTTAGGGGCCAAGTTACTAGAAAAGAAGGTAATTACTGAGAGATGAGCTGATATTTTGTGAGCTGCTTTCCTTCCAGAGATACTTACCATTCTTGACTGGTGGAAAGAGTCTAAAAATCCTAGAGAGGGTTGCAGTTAAAAGGCAGAGAAGCCAGCAGAGCTTCTGATAAATTCACAATGCAAAGAAAACAATTAAAGCTTAAGGTTATGAAGGCTACTAGGATTTGAGAGACCAACATCCCAGAGAGACAGTAGATGCTGGAGGGGCCAAGATGCTAGAGGTACCCAACCTTTACGAATCTCCCCTTGAATTTTTTGTGGAATTCTTAGGCAGAGCAGGAAGTTAAGAAGCAAACCAGGAAGTCACACTCTGACAAGCGGAGTGAGGCATCTTTGGGCAGTCTCATGGAGATAAAGAGACAAAGAATTGGAGTCATGACCTGTTAAGCAGAAAGAGCTTACCAGTCTCTCAGTAATGAGAGGGCTCACATTGGAGGGGTGAATCAAAGTTAGGTGAAAGTTTACAAAAATGTAACCCAGCCATGATCTACTTAAGTCTCTGCTGAATTGTAGTGATCTGCCCCAGCTGCTAATGGGAATCTCAAAATGCATACAGTCTTTTCTTTATGGAAAAAAATTTGCCAGTTGCTTTTGATTTTTAGTAAAACAAGAATGTTTGGTTTAAATGGCAAGATAAATTATTTTTATTGGGCATAAAGATGAATCTCTAGATTTCCAGGGTCTTAAAGCTTAACCTATACCCTTCAAGAGTTTTTTAGTGTTGGATAATGATGATATACTTGTTCTGAGCTGGTCTGAAGGCAGTAGGATAAACTTGTTTAACTTTGACTGTCTAAAGTTTCATAATTTAATATAAATTATCTTATTACCTGTATCTAGGTAAACATATTCTCTCCTCTCCAACCCCATTATCAGTGCAATGTGAAAAGACATTTTAGATACGGAGCCTAGCGATCACAAGGATTAACATCAACTTATTTGTGTTTCAGTTTCTCCTTCTGTATTTTGGATCTCACTCTCACCACAGGTAGGAGGTAACTGCAAAACATATGAGATAATACAGAGAGGGCTTTATGATAATGGAAAATGCAAGGAACTCAGTAAAGATCAAGATTTCCTATCATTTCATTAAGGAGAAGAGCAAATTCTGAACTGTTTTGCACAGAACTTCACCACAGTGAGTAGGCAAGGATCTCATTTGGGTAACTGAGCCAGATATTTAATGTGGACAGAAGAGAAAGGGCTGTGATTGTGGCCATTCTATGAGGAGAATGTTGTGATAAGAACACGAAATCATGGGGCATGCAATAACACTTTCTAGGCCTCAAGATATACTCTTTGTTCAAAACTCTTTTAATTTAGTCCCTGCATGTTATGTAAATGATGTAAGCAAGTGTTAATGATATTTTTAATAGAATTAATTTAGAAGCATTATAAGCCAAATGGGATACTTTAGAGATGAGTCATGGCAGTTTAATAGGTTCAGGTACTGGTCATTTGTTTTCCAGAACTGTGTTGCCCATTCCAGTGGGAAAGGTATTAGAGAATAGGAGTCTGTATGACCTCTTGTTTATTTTCTTCCTATTCCTTTTTTTTTTTGTTTTTTTTTTTTGTTTTTGCTTGTAGGTTTGTGAAGAGTAATAGTTGTGACCTTGGAAATGAGCTCTTCTTGAAGACAGTTTTGCAGTTTTGTTTGTTTCAGTACCTGGGGCTCATGAGAAGGGCTTTGGCTATATCATTATCCTGTGTCTGGGATAGTGTCTGGCACAGAGTTGGTACTCTGAGTATTTTGCTATCTTTTATTGACTGACCAAATAAAAAACTGAAAGACTGAATTAATGCCGAGGACTTAGTCAAGGTAGCCAGAGCAAAACAGGGAGTGAAACCAACTTCCAGATGGCAGGCCAAGAAGGCAAGGATGCAAAATCCCAACACCTATCCGGTGACTTAGAGAAAATTTAAAATAGAAAATAGAGTTCCTTATATTCTCCCTGCCGATGGGGCAAAAACAGTCTATATTAAGGGTACTACTGAATGCAGTAACTGGGAAAATTAGGAACCTCACTGAGAGTGGCAGCAAGTGCAGTGATGGAGAGAGGAATGCCACCAAATGAAGCTGTGATTTGGTTTGTAAGGTACCCCTGAGTGAAAATTCAACCTAGACAGGGTTTTCCTGTTAAAATTTGTAAAAGTTTTGAATCACTCTCCATCTTATAGAAAATTGCAATTACAAAATGAAGAACAAATTTGTCTGCACCATTTGAGGATAAGATGCTAATCTCATGTCCCATCAACTCTGAATACTTTAATGTGTATTTCCTACCGTCATGACATTTCCCCACATAACCACAACACAATCATCAAAATCAGGAAATTGACACTGATACATAACTACTGTATAATTCTCAGACCCTATTTAAGTCTTACAATTTTCTCGGTGATGTCTCTTTAGAGCAAAAATATCTTGTTCAGAATCATATCTTTCATTTTGTTGTGTATTTTTTGTCTCCTCCAATCTGAAACAGTTTCTTCATCTTTCCTTGGCTTTCATGACCTTGATGCTTTTGAAAATTATAGGCTAGTTATTTTGTAGGTTGTCCCTCTGCTTGGGTTGGTCTGATGTTTCCTAATGAGTAGAATCACGTCATGCATCTTTGGCAGAAGTATCCCAGAAGGAACATTGTGTTCTCACTGTAACCTATCAGGTGCATACAATTTTGATCTGTCCTGTTGCAAATGCCATTACTTTGATCACTTGATAAATACGGCATCTGCCAGTCTTCACCACTGAAATGTTACTCTCTTTCTCTTTTGTAATTTGTAAGTATTCGATGGGAGGACATATTGAAACCATGTGAAGATCCCATTCCTTATAAAACTGGTATCATTCATTCATTCTTTTCCATATTAAACTTTCAATGTAATCATTTATTTGTATCAGTAAGGATTTATAATTTCCTAGTCAAGTGACAATAATTTGTAATTTTCATTATGTTTGAATTATCCCCAATTTGTCCAGATTTTCTCCTTCAAGTCAGTTTCTCTGTCCTTTAGACATGTCACTGTTATTTTTCGAGCACTCCTTTGCTTTCTGGTATTAAAGAAGCATTCCAGAACGATTGTATACTCTTTTGCCTTAGTCCTGAAATGAGCCATTTCTCCAAGGGCCTCGATTCCATTTAGAGGTACATGGTACTTAGTAAATAGTTTCTGTGTGCTCATTGCTATTGAGGTGTCACTGTTCCCAGGCTCTTTCAATTACATTTATTTCTCTATATACATTTCTATGCTTATATCTCTATATATCTATTTATTTATGTTGCCCTTGCCTATCCATTGCACTACAGCCTGGGCAACAGAGTGAGACTCCATCTAAGAAAAAAAAAATCATGAGCTCATACCAATACCCCCAATTTATCTTCCGCTCTCTATAGGATTAATTCTAGCTTTCTCCCTTTCCATGTTTAAGAGTTTCATGTTTTAACAGTGAGATGCCTGGTTCCCATTACCCTTGATGTATTTACTTATTTAACTAGTCTCCATCTTTGTAATCAATTCCCAAGTGGTACCAACTCCCCAGCCCTCACAAATGTCTACTCACTCTGCCTGGGCTTTGACAACTGCTACCCCACACATAGAGACACTTATCATTCTACCCCATCTCAGGTTTGTAATTCCAAACCACTGCTGCCACTGGTTTGGGGTGTGGAGGTGGCAGGGAAGGTGGGAGGGCTCTGACCCCACTCAGAAGTTCACGTTATTCTCTGAGCCATGTGTCCTCTACTTTGGTGAAGACATTTACCTTACCTAACCTTCTTCAATGATTTTAGAACTGAATTGTCCTTGAAGGGAATGAAAGAAAAGAGGGGGAAAAAAAGAAAGAAAAGCTTTTTTTAAAGTCCTAAAAATAAAAACGTCAGCTTTCCCATTATTGGAAGATCTTATCTATTTGATACTTTTGAACCAATATATATTTTAAAAACATATAGAGCCACCATGTTTCTAGGTTTTGAAGAATGAGAATCTATTTTGGGGTTCACTTTGTAGATTTGCGGGTGTGAGTTTTGTTAATCCTTTCTGTGTTTGAGGTCATGGTTTTCAAATTGTGCTCCACAGCCCCACATTCTAGGGGCTGCACTGAGAAAGTGTAGGGTGTGGGGCTGTTGCAGAGTCATAGGGACTTGCCCTTGTTTCTCACCCTGCTTCTACCAGAAAATTCTGTTTCTGTTTTATATATCAGATTTCCACATGAGATTTCAGCCAAAAATAAAAGGTTTCAAATGCTTAAAGTGTTTGAAAACCAGAGTTAGATGATCTCTCTGAGAGTGCCAGCTGGGAGTTACAAGAATTAAGCTTTGAAATTCCTACTTAAGTGTACATTTTTTTCTTCATGAATATGAGCAACAATAATTTTCTGTCATTTAAAAATGTTTTAGCATCCCTGTATGATTTAGATATATATATGATTATTTTAGATTATTTTCAAAATATGGAAGAATGGAAAACAATTACCTGTCCCCTTATTATCCTGCCCCTGACATATTTGACAAAATCACCCTCAAGATATCAAAATGCTTCCTTCCAGTATTTTTATTGTGCCTTACTATTTTCTTAATGATTGTAAGCATAACATATATAATTACTCTTAACTATCAATTTTCTAAATATAGGTTTTCTGGGATTTCAATTTCAACAAAATATAAAGCAGTAGTTTTCATTTACTTATGAATTTTTACACTGAAATATGAAGCTCCTATCCTGTCCTCAATGAACTGAATTCTGATGGGAGAAGAGACTAAGTAATCTCAAGTGTGGAAAGCACTGGAGATACAGAGAGCTGTGGGAGTATGTGTTGGGCAGATTTGACTTATTCTGGGGCAGGTCAGGAGGCAAGAATCAAAAAAAAATTTTTTTTGAGACAGAGTCTTGCTGTGTCACCCAGGCTGGAGTGCAGTGGCACGATCTCGGCTCACTGCAACCTCCACCTCCCAGGTTCAAGTGATTCTCCTGCCTCAGCCTCCCAATTAGCTGGGACTACAGGTGTGTGCCATCACTCCCAGCTAATTTTTTGTATTTTTAATAGAGACGGGGGTTTTACTGTGCTAGCCAGGATATCTCAAACTCCTGACCATGTGATTTGCCTGCCTTGGCCTCCCAAAGTGCTGGGATTACTGGTGTAAGCCACCACACCCAGCCCAAATGTGAGTTTTATAAACAAGTCTCTGGATGATTTATAAAGAACGCGTGTGGGATGGCAAGGGAGAATTCATCTCAACTAGTTAGGAGGCTACTGACTAATTGATGTGACAGATGTCAATGATTTGGACTAGGGTACAGGCATTTGGGTTAGGAAGTAAGGAACAAATGTCTAAGATATACAGACTTCAGAACTGTGTGACTGATTTAATGTGGGAGCCAGGGTGAGTGGAATGTGCCAACCTCCCCAGTAGGCCCTCACATGGGAAAATCTGCTGCACAGTGTTAACCACTTTCCCCCTGGGGATAGGAGGTTGGGGTCAACATGGGCTGCTGTGGTTGAGGGAATCAGCACATCTCTTTCACCCCTATGGCCACAGTGATTACTACACAGATGGGCACATCTCTCTTTAGCCCATCACACTCAACAAGTTTCAATTCTGGGACTTTTGTTTACATTATCAAGGAAGTGGACCCATCCTTTTTTCATGACCTTCAAGATTCAGCTGATTTAGAGACTGGAATTGTCCAGACTTGTCACTTTTGGTTGATATCAAATGTAACAGCTGAAATGAGACATACTGAGTCTATGACATTATTTGAAACCTGAATCAAGATATGTCCTTCCTGCACACATTTTATATGTAAAAGTAAAAAAATACACTTTCTTATAAGACCACTTTGGGATGAATTTCCTGTAATATGCAACTGAAAATATTCTTCCTGATGTTCAACTGAAATGGAGTGCTCCATTTAATGTAACAATTTAATTTTATTATAACACTTTGTTCTGATGATATATTTAAACAAAGTTGATATCATATTCCTATGTTGATTTAATACTCTACACTACTCCCTTTGGGTCTTGGTTTGTATTCTTTCAGAAATAAACCTTAAGACAAGGATATAATTACAAATAATTTATCTGAAAAGTTGTACCAGAAACACCAGCAGGGAATTAAGATAAAGAAGAGAAGGAAGTCAATATAATGTGTGTTTTAAGAAAGCTACCTTTTTAGGTAGCTGGAACTTAATCCAGCTGGGAAGTTTCTGAGAGACAGTGTAGAACATCCCTCAGTGTCATCATAACATAGGGGAGAAGAAGTTAATGTATTGATTTCTTTACCAATTTATTGGTAATCATGTTAATGTCTTTATTTCTTTACTTTATTTCAACCAATACTTTACCCATCGTAGGTTGAAAATTGCTTGGAGGGAATAAACTCTTTGATATGTTCACTTTGCTGTACCTATAGGCCAACATAGTTCCTGTGTCCAAAAAATAGTGCTGGGGCAGTTGCACGTATTTTCCAGTAACCAGCCTTTAGTAAGCAGAGATGAGTGCAAAAGGAAGTGGGTGGAGCACTAACAGCATCTGTTACCCACGGCTCAGCCCTTACTAGACTCTGTTTTTTTTTTTTTTTTTTTTTTTTTTTTTTTGTCATTCAGTTATCTTCAGTACCTTATATATTGTGCTCTTCCCTCATAACCATACTCCTCCATTGATTATTTCTTACCAGCATACAAACTTTCAGAAATCTCCCACCTAAATGAAAGTTTCTGTGTTTCCCTCCAGTTACTTTATTTACCATCACTGTTTCACATCAAAATTTTTTGAAAGAGTTGTATATAGTTACAATTTCTACTTCCTGACACCTGTTTTCTCATTAAACCAATCCAGTAGGATTTCTGTCCTTATCACTACACTGAAACTGCTCTTATGAAATTCATCAGTAATCTTTATGATCCCAAAATAAGTGGTTATTTCTCTACCTTCATCTTACTCAAACTTTCAGCATAATTCAAGAAAGATGCGACTCTTTCCTAAAGAATTTTTCCTTTTTTAAATTTATAACAATATATTTTCCTATCTCAGTGAAAGGAAACTCCTCAGTTTCCTCTAATAGCTCATTTTCTTGTGCCACCTGTGATTATGCCAAAGTTCCATCCACCTATATATGACCCCCAACTTGACTCATTTAATCCTCTTGGCCACACTTAGCTCTGGACAACACAGACAACCATCTTGGTCTACTTGGCACTTGGCATATCTAGGAGGTATCTTAACATGTCCACAACAAAACCTATATTTCATCCAACTTTTTCATTCACTAATCTTTTTCATTTCAGAGAATGTCTGTTACTTCCCTAACTTCCCAAACAAAAATGTTTGGGCCATTCTTGATTTCATTTTTCTTCACCTCCCACATCTGACTCCATGAGCAAGTTCTTCTTTCTCCATCTCAAAAGTAAGTCCTGAATGTGCAAATTTCCCCATATTCATCTCTACCATCCTAATATAAGGCATTATTATCTTTCCTCATCTTACTTGCAACAGCTTCCTAGCTGGTCTGTCTCTCCCGTCCTATACCCTTATAATCTACTCTTTGCACAGCAAACCAAGTGATAGTTTAAAATCATACATTATGTTACTTCCTTCTTAGAATCTTCTAATGGTTTCCCATAATATTTAACAGCAACAACAGCAACAGCAGCAACACAATCTGCCTCCTCCCTACCACTCTGATTCATTCATTTCCTATCACTTTCTTTTCTGCCCTCTGTTTACAAACCATACTTGGTCTTCCTATTTTAGTGGTTCTTAACAGGGGCAATGCCACACCCTAGAGGTATTTTTATAGTTTGTGGGTGCATCTTTGCATGCCGTGACATAGGTAGCATTACTAACAGTGTAGAGGTCACTAATTGCACATTTCCTGCTATATGAAGGGCAGATCCATGAGAGAAAGCACAGTTCTATATCCTGCATGACTTTCAAATATCCTGACAGGTATTCAAGTAGGTAAAAAATTTACTTATAATTATTTGAAACTAAAACCTAATTCTACTTTACATACAAAGTATTTTTGCATAATTTTTATATACACCGACATTTCTAGGAATGCAAGTACATTGTAAATTGAGGAAAGAGTGTAATTTGTTTTGTTAGAAACTCTATCAAGAGTTGCTCACCATTTCAGAAAATCACATCACCAATGGCAACGCCATTTGCGGTATTTGAGTTGCCAATGCAGCACACCTGCACTCGACTCCATTTGCAGTTGTCACATTCATGCTGATCCTAAGTATAGACACAAACATCTGACTATTTCATATGGCTTCTTGTTATAATACCTGAACATTTTCATATAGAAATAAGTATCATTTTATTATAAATGATCTTCCTATTCTCTTTATAGTGATGGCATTATGTTAATATTTTTAGAATTTGTGTAAATATATTTGATATGAGTTTAATTTCAGGGCAATCAAGGGGATTTTACAAACTGTCATTAAAGGAGGGTTCTGGGTCTTAAAGGTTTAGCCTGCTGCTGTAACACTTCAAGCTTGATGCTCCCCAAAGTGATCCAGGTGTCGATTACATTTACCATAGTCCTGAACAATAGACAAATTCCTTCCTTAGATCTATAGCAGGAAGGTAGGATGATGTGCCAGTTTCTGAGAAAATTCTTTTATCAGTCTGGAATTAGTCTAGTACTGTGCTATACTAGAGGCAGAGACTATCAGCTGTTTAAAAAATGTTTTTACTCTTTGTCATCAGTTAGACTGTATTCTCCAGTGTTCTTTACCATCAGATGTGGCCAAATGACTGGAGAAACAGAATAATTTTATTTGCAGCATATACTATTTTGAGAGTTCTTTTTGTCTGTGTGTAATTCTTTACTTCTGGGGATCAGACTTTCAAAGGTGCAATGTGCATTGACATTTTTGCCTTCCTTTCTTCCCAATTATTTCCTGTGAGTTGCTTTCATGGAAAGAATTTAGAAAAATTGTAGGGTACAAGGGTATGTTATAAAAACAGCACTCTGATTATCCAAGAAAGAGGTATGATAGAGAAGTGGTGGCTCCATTTTTTATTTTATTGTTTTGTCTTCAGGTCTTACTTATTGGGTTACATGCAGAGAGTGGCAGCATTGGAAGTTAATGGTGTAGAACGATTTTAAATCAAGATCAACTGTATTTCTTTAACACACCAGATAATAGCCTGTGTAGTTGCCACAGGCTTATGGTGATTCACAGAGAAATGCTAATGGACAGAAGAAAAGAATATAAGTCCTGTATTGTATGTAAAGGCTATAACATACAAAACATTTAGAGGGGATGAAAAGACATATTGCCCTTTGATGAAGCAAGTTTCAATGGACTTCAGGTTTCCACAATGATGACCCACTGCCAATGAGATCACCTGGCTGGAGTGAGAGTATGAACAAGTATTTTGGGAACTTCTCTTTGCTATTCTAATTGGGATTTACTTTCTTTCTGGCTATTCTCAACTGCTTAGGACATTTGAAGTTTTTGCATGCCTTCTAAATGCAGGCAACTTTTCAGGATATCTGTGAAATTGCATTGTGAGGGTAAAAAAGCCAATTCCCTGATGTCAATTTCCCAGAGGGAGCTTTTCTTCTAGGAGGCTCAGAATTTAGAATTGCACAGTCTATTCTTAGGAAGTAAAACACCTTATTGTTCTTCAGTGTTGTTATCAATCTTATAAGCTTAATTACCATGGTTTTATATTGAGTAATTGGGTTATGACTGATTCTCTGTTCCACTAGTACTAAGTAGTACTACAACTGTTTGCCGAGAAAATTTAGGACAGTACTATAATGACGGCTGAGGGACTGTTGGCTAGACCTTCATATAAGTTATTTTCAGAAGAGCCACCTATTAGAAAACCTCATTGGCACTCTGGACACCATCAGATAGTACTCTAAGATTCAATTTGATTAACTTTATGCAGAAATCAAGAAGCTATTTACAACAAAGCATTAATTAGAACAGTTTATTCAAACTGTAATATCTACAGGTTAAGTTGGGTTTAAAAATGTGCTTCACAACATGCTAGTCAAATTTAGTAACATTTATAATTGCTTATGGGGTGCTTAATTCAAAGAAAATGTAGAACTAAATATACTATCAATATGTAAATACAATGCTAAAGAATATGGGAGGTACACATTTCACAAGATCCTATTTTAATCACAAATTATATTTTAGGGCAAAATATAACATATGACTAAATCAAATATTTGTTCTTCTGTGAAATCTACTTTGGCAGGTATGGTCAGTCCTTCCTCCTAAAGTAATCTGTTCATACTTTATAGCACTGATATTGAATTACTATTATTATTAATGGCAATGGCAGCAGTTAGTTGGCAGGTCCTGTCCATTATTATCTTATATAGCCTCATGGTTCAGTTCAATGCCAAGCATACAGTAATTGCTCATCAAATGTTTGCTGAAATAAATTCCTACATGCATGTGTGCATTCATTAATCAATGAATGAACCAGTTCCATTGAAGACTGAATATGGTTTCTTCCACATCATGAGTGGAGTAGATAACGAGTCCTATTGAAATGGGAGAATCATGACCTTCCATGACAACAATGATTTTAGATTTTATTGGTGAAAGGAATGTAGCCTAATGTTATTTCACAATGTCCAGCTTTCTGAAAGAGGGATACAAACTAAAGATTGAATTTTAAACTATCAGCAAAAAAGTGTTAAGGTAAGAAATTATAAAATAGCATAAAATATTAAGTGAACATAAGAACAAAAATTTGATTTTGTTTTAGATGTAATTATTTAGATTAAAAAGCAGAGCAAATTGTATTTTTTTTCCTTCCTGGGGGACTGCTGCTTTCAACTGGCAAAAGTCAGCTCTGACATGAAAACGCTAGACTCTAAAAATCATGAGTGTAGGGTCAGAGTATGTGTTTGCTTGCCCATGCATTGCCAGTACTCAGTGCAAAAGTAAGAATATATTAGGTTCTTAATAATATTTGTTGAATAAATAGATCAATAAATGAACCATGTTAATTTGACTGTAGTTTTCTTATAAGCAGATTTATAGGCACGGAGCCAGTTTCTACTGAAAGTTAGTTATAATAAGTTTCATAGTTTTACTCACAACCTTGGTTTTCTAATCTTGCATTTTCCTTAAACTTATTATTTAGAAATGTGAATTCTCTTGGCAAGGGTTTCTACCACAACAACTTCATCTTGAGTCCAACTGCCTGATGCTTAAGCTTAAAAGTTATTTCACGTGGTTCCCTAGCACTTTGTCCATGGCACTTCTGTAGCACTTTTCACACCTAATTGCATTTATAAAAAGCCCTTGCTAAATGTAATTTCTCTTTCATGAAATTGTACATCTGTGAATTTACTTTTGTACACTTTTCCACAATCAGGAAAATCTTACTTTGATTAGATGCACACCTGTTGGGGATAATTTAAGAAAAGAGGGAGTAAGAAGTTGGGAATTTGAAAAGGCAAAAAAGAGGTAAAGCAGGTGGCAGAGCAGGAGAATGATTTTTAAAATGCAGCTTTGGAAGAAATTAAGGTGGCTGAAGCAAAGGTAAAATTGCATCCCATCCCATAGATTGGCTGGAGGGAGGAGAGGTGCATGTGTTCTAGGCTCAAATTGTCTTAAGCAAAGTTCTGTGAGTGGGTAGAAGGAAGGGCTAAAAGGTAACTTTTTGATAACCGTAGTAACTGAAATAAAAGTTGCCTAAGGCTTTTTGAAACCAAGTTACTGTACTTATTTGGGGTCACTGTATGATCCAAGAGAAAGAAGTCAAGGTGTCATTCACCTACTGAGAAAGCCTTTCAACTTATGTAGAGTCTAATATGTGTAGGGCAGGGCTGAGACATATGTCTATCATATGATAAATACACAGGTATGTTGTTGAAGATGCTGGGAAAACATTTTAATATGCTATTCTTTATTGTTTGGCTTTCAAGAGAGAAAAAAATGTATTTATATAAACTTTTATAGCTTAATCCACAACCTTCATGACCGTGTCTTATCTTTCTCTTAAAAGCTTATTTATTTATATATATATGTTGAAAATGTGAATTCTCCTGGCACAGGGATTTTTGGAGCATAACCCTTTGATTGGAGAGAAAAGAATACATGTTTGTGTAGCCATGTACAAATTGCATGAGTCGCAGGGATGTAAAAAAATTACTTTATCTTTCTGTAACTAGACAATTTTTTTTTTACATTAAGTTCTAGGATACGTGTGTAGAATGTGCAGATTTGTTACATAGGCATACATGTGCCATGGTAGTTTGCTGTACCTATCAACCCATCATCAGAGTTGTAGCCCTGCATGCATTAGATATTCGTTCTAAAGTTTTCCCTCCTTTTGCCCCCTACCCTGCAGCAGGTCCTGGTGTGTGTTGTTCTCCTCCCTGTGTCCATGTGTTCTCATTGTTCAACTTCCACTTATGGGTGAGAACATGCAGTGTTTGTTTTTCTGTTCCTAGTGTTAGTTTGCTGAGGATGATGGCTTCCAGCTTCATCCGTATCTCTGCAAAAAAGATAATTTCATTCTTTTTCTTGGCTGCATAGTATTCCATGGCATATACGTACCACATTTTCTTTATCCAGTTTGGATAAAGAAAATTGATGGGCATTTGGGTTGATTCCATGTCTTTGCTATTGTAAATAGTGCTGCAATAAACATACACGTGCATGTCTCTTTACAGCAGAATTATTTATATCCCTTTGGGTATATACCCTTTAATGGGACTTCTGGGTCAAATGGTATCTCTGGTTCCAGATCCTTGAGGAATCACCACACTGTCTTCCACAATGATTGAACTGATTTACATTCCTACTAACAGTGTAAAAGCATTCTTATTTCTCCACAACCTTGCCAGCACCTATTGTTTTCAGACATGTTAATAATCACCATTCTGACTGGCTTGATGGTATCACATTGTGGTTTTGAAAAACTAAATGTCTTCTTTTGAGAAGTGTCAGTTCATATATTTTGTCCACTTTTCGATGGGGTTGTTTCTTTCTTGTAAATTTGAAGTTTTTTGTAGATTCTGGATATTAGATTTTGTCAGATTGGTAGATTGCAAATATTTTATCACATTCTGTAGGTTGACTGAATACTCTGATGCTAGCTTATTTTGCTGTGCAGAAGCTCTTTAGTTGAATTAGATCTCACTTATCAATTTTGACTTTTGCAGTTGCTTTTGGCATTTTCATCATAAAGTCTTTTTGCCCATGCCTATGTTCTAAATGGTATTGCCTAGGTTTTCTTCTAGGATGTTTATGGTTTTGGGCTTTACATTTAAATCTTTAATCCATCTTGAGTTAATTTTTGTATAAAGTGTAAGGAAGGGGTCCAGTTTCAGTTTTCTGCATATGGCTAGCCTGTTTCCCTGGCACTATTTATTAAATAGGGAATCCTTTCCTCATTGCTTGTTTTTGTCAGGTTTGTTGAAGATCAGATGGTTGTAGATCTGTGGTGCTATTTCTGAGGTCTCTGTTCTGTTTCATTAATCTATATGTCTCTTTTGGTACCGGTACCATGCTCTTTTGGTTACTGCAGCCTTGTAGTATAATTTGTCAGGTAGCGTGATGCCACCAGCTTTGTTCTTTTTGCTTAGCATCGTCTTGGCTATATGGGCTCTTTTATGATTCCATATGAAAGGTAAGGTAGATTTTTTCTAATTCTATGAAGAAAGTCAATGGTAATTTGAAGGGAATAGCATGGAATCTATAAATAACTTTGGGCAATGTAACCATTTTGATGATATTGATTCTTCATATCCATGAGCATGGAATGTTATTTTTTGATTTGTTTGTGTTCTTTTTTCTTTCCTTGAGCAGTGGTTTATAATTCTTGGAGAGGTCCTTCATGTCCCTTATAAGCTGTATTCCTAGGTATTTTATTTTCTTCGTAGCAATTGTGAATGAGGGTTCATTCATGATTTGGCCCTCCGTTTGTCTATTATTGGTGTATAGGAATGCTTGTGATTTTTCACATTGATTTTGTGTCCTGAGACTTTCCTGAAGTTGCTTATCAGGTTAAGGAGTTTTGGTGCTGAATGATGGGGTTTTCTAAATATACAATCATGTCATCTGCAAACAGAGACAATTTAACTTCCTCTCTTCCTATTTGAATACATTTTTTTTTTCTCTTGCCTAATTACCCTGGCCAGAACTTCCAATACTGTGTTGAATAGGAGTGGTGAGAGAGGGCATCCTTGTCTTGTGCTGGTTTTCAAAGGGAATGCTTCCAGCTTTTCCCATTCAGTATGATATCAGCTATTGGTTTGTCATAAATAGCTCTTATTATTTTGAGATATGTTCCATCAACACCTAGTTTATTAGGAGTTTTTAACATAAAGGGATGTTGAATTTTATCAAAGGTCTTTTCTCCATCTATAGAGATAATGGTGTGGTTTTTGTCACTGGTTCCGTTAATGTGATAGATTATGTTTACTGAATTGCATATGTTGAATCAGCCTTGCATCCCAGGATGAAGATGACTTGATTGTGGTAGATAAGCTTTTTGACGTGCTGCTAGATTCAGATTCCCAGTATTTTATTAAGAATTTTTAGATCACTGTTTATCAGGGATATTGGCCTGAAGGTTTTTTTTGTTGTTGTTGTTGGGTCTCTGCCAGGTTTTGGCATCAGGATGATGCTAGCCTCATAGACTATATTAGGGAGGAGTCCCTGTTTTCAATTGTTTGGAATAGTTTTAGAAGAAATTGTACCAGCTCCTCTTTGTACCTCTGGTAGAAGGTGGCTTCTAACAAGACAATTTTCATTTTGAGATCCCTTTTCAATCTGAAGTAGGAAACTTCATTTAGCTACTTCCAGTTTTAGTGGTTTCTCAGTGATTTTGAATTTAAATCCAGTCAAATTGAAGAATTCTTCCCCTTCTGATTTCTCTTGGGGCTAATGTAACTCATAAACATATGCCAAGATGTAGCATTTTTGGAGATGGCATTTACTCCCCCATATTGATCTACTTTGTGCTGACTTTAGCTGAGACAGATCATAATCCTGTAAAAGGCTTTTGTTGTCTGCCTATCTGGCATTTAGGGACACTCTAAACTGTTTTCTACAGAAGACGCCCCATCCCCTTTTCAGACTAAAATTTTATAATTTATACTGTAGCAACTTACTCTCCCTGTGACCCACCAGAAACCTCCCTTTCTGTTGGCTTTGTATTATATCTAGGAAATTCTTTGCCACAAGGGAAAATATTGCATAGCCCCTGATTCTGACCGGATCCTTCTATGATTCTGCAGACAAAACTATTATGAATTCATCTGTTGATCCATCCATTAATCTATCCACTCATCCATCCATCCATCCATCCATCAGTCCACCCACCCATCCATCCATCAATCTATCCAGTGGGCCAGCTAACAAACATTTATTGAATGTCAGGTGCTTAGTAGGCCCTGGTAGTAGAAGGTTTCTTCCTGAAGGATTTCACTTTTTGGTAGTATATAAGAACCAAAATCATTGCCCTGATTGTCCACAAAGCTAAGACATCTAAAACTAAGACCATTTATTCCTTGCATCTTACTATCTACATTACCATAACTTACTTTTTCTATGAAACTCTTGCTCAGGCTAATGGATTTAACTCCTCACGGAAAGCATCAACATATAGGTTGTATCCTCAAATTCATTGAATCCTTTATTTCAAAAGTCTTTGCCTTGCTATTTCATGATCTTCACCAAATCCTAAGCAACCCCACCTTTCTTGTACTACCATCTCCAAACTCCAAATTGAAAGACCTACCTTACCCCAAACTTCCAATTCTCAATAAATTTCAACCTTTCTTCTTCAAGACACTGTCAAAGCACTGTAGCAGGGGAAGGGCCGTCTTGACTTACATTGTAAGTGAGGAACTCAGCTTTGCCTAATCAACAGTTGTATAGTAGCATTTGGGAGCCAGCACTCAACAGCGGTATCATCATAACTCAGTTGCAAGCCCTGCTTTGCAGAGGGAAATTAGTACATATAATTAGCCTCATTAGCTGTGAAAGATTATTTTAAATATATGTTTATGCATGATTAAAAGCCAGGCCTTTCATTGCTAATTCATCATATGGTTTGGATACCCAACAGAGATTTCTTCTCAATGAATATTTAAAACGTGATTTTTTTCTTTTTCTTTTTTTCTGAGATAGGGTCTCACTCTGTTGCCCATACTGGATTGCAGTGGCATGGTCTGGGCTCACTGCAACCTCCACCTCCTTGGTTCAAATGATTCTTCTTGTCCCTTAGCCTCCCGAGTAGCTGGGATTACAAGTGAGCACCACCATTTCCATCAATTTTTTTTTTTTTTTTAATTTTTTAGTAGAGACAGGATTTTGCCATGTTGGCTGGTCTCAAACTCCTAGGCTCAAGGGATCCGCCCACCTGAGCCTTCCAAAGTGCTGGGATTACAGTTGTTAGACACCATGCCAGGCCTAAAATGTAATCTTTTTAATCACCATATTAAGCTTTATATAATGCAGATTTTAGTCATGCCTCAGATATTGAGGTTAGGTCCTCCTGACAATGCTAGATGCTGAGCATTCTTCATTTGTACTGCAGTCAGGCTCCAGTCACCTGCTACTGTGATGGGGTTTCTAAAATATATGACACAGGAGACACTATTTAAATATACTCTTTATTTGTGACTAAGGCTTTACCTAAGTCTTGTCCTTTCTGTCTGCTGGCCTTTCCAGGTGAAGTGGGCTCAGCAATAAAAATGGTCTCCAAAACCTGTTTGCTAAGCATATATAAGAGCAACATTGGCCAGGGTTCTTAGTTGTAGGCAACAGAATCTGACCTAACAAGTTTAGTTGGAAAGGGATTTATGATAGTTCACAAAATTATTGGGAAAGTTAAAAGTACAGACTCTAGGCTGAGCTTCTGGGAACAATGCCCAGAACCACACTGAAAAACTGGCTTGCTAAGAAAGTTGCTGCTGCTATTGGCCTCAGAACCCCAGTGCTTCTGCCACAATCAGAAGGATGTTGCACTGGGCAAGTGTTGTCACTGCTGTTGGCCTCAGAGGAACCAAACACCCCTGCCGCTTTGCTGTTTGAGAGCAGTTTTCAAAGTGTGGTCCCTGAACTAGCAGCATCAGGATCACCTGGTAACTTGTTAGAAATGCAAATTCTCTTACTCTGCTCCAGACCTATGTAATCAGACACTCTGGGCATGAGGCCTAATGATGTGTGTGTCTGATACAGGCTAAAGTTTGAAAACTACTGCTATGTGAGATTGTTCTGTTTATTTCTCCAAGTCTTGCACACATGCAGGTGTATCTGCTTGGCAGAACATAGGTCATGCAAGGGACTCTATGACAGAGGATATGGAAAAAAGAAGTCTGTATTAGTACTTCTCAGAATTTAATGTGTATCTAACTCACTTGGGGATCTTGTTATAATGCAGATTCTGATTATTAGGTCCGAGAAACAGTGCCAACAAGATCACAGGTGATGCCAATGCTCTTGACGTCTGGATGACAATTTGTGTAGAGAAAGCATGTACAACATAAAAGTACTGGAAGAGAGGTTAGGGGAATTGTGATTCATCTAATATGCAAGATCTTCTACCCAACCTGTATTTAAATAAAAACCTATAACCTCCAAAATTTGCAAGAGAAAGAGATCCTCCACATGGGGAGGGGCCTGATGAATCATCACATATTGCCCTGACTTTACTTGAATCAAAAATCCATTATCTCCTTACATGAGTTCATGTCCTTTTCAGGGACATGAATGAAGCTGGCAACCATCATTCCCAGCAAACTAACACAAGAACAGAAAACCAAACACCACATGTTCTCACTCAAAAGTGGAGTTGAAGAATGAGAACACATGGACACAGGGAAGAAACGTCACACACTGGGGCCTATTAGGGGTTAGGGGGCTAGGGGAGAGATAGCATTAGGACAAATACCTAAGGTAGATGATAGGTTGATGGGTACAGCAAACCACCATGGCATGTGTATACCTATGTAACAAACCTGTACGTTCTGCACATATACCCCAGAATGTAAAGTATAATAATAATAATAAAAAAAATCCATTATTGCCTTTCTTGGAAAACTTTGAGATATCTGTATTTTAGAAGAGAGGTTAGATTTTTTTTTAAAGCCAGACTTGGTGCATAGTTCTCTACCTTTTTCTCTGAATCTCTTTGGTCTTAGAAGATTACATCTCAATCAGAAAATAAGACCTATGCACTCAATAACACGGTCTTGTCCAGGCTCCTGTTGTGACTGCCACTGTTGAGTGCCCACCTGCCAAGAAAGCCTAAAGTCAAGGAATGATACATGAACAATTCCTGGAGAGTTCATCTGTCTACCTGGTAGCTAGTTGATTACATTTGATCTCTTACTTCATTGCTACATGCTTTGTTTTCTTAGGAACATTCTCAAATTTCAGGAACAGGTTTTTCTTTCTTGCCTGGAGGACTTTGGCAAGAAAGTCCTTTACTACCTCCTTTCCTTTACTACCTCCCCAACTTCTATAGAAAAAAAAAAAAAAAGAACTGATAATGGCTTATAACTTAGGTTTCAGGTAGTGACATGGTCATGATAATGGGAATTTGTTGGGGAGACCAAGTTCTTGTCTGAATAAAGGATCAAAGTGGATGTAGGAATGAACTATTGCCTTTGCCAAGTATCTTTTCATTGCTTCTCCAGATGAATTCTCCTCATTTTTCCTATCTCCCCATACCTAAGAAGATTTGCCAGAAAGAATTATGTCATCTCCCTTCTCTTCTGGTTTCTCACTCTGTTCATACAATGGGGAGCACTAGTGTGAGTTCTGAAGAAAAGTAAAGTTGGGAGACTTAGTTTCCTGATTCCCCATGGGTTTTCTGGGTAGTAGCTATTATCATAAGCCATAAGCATACTTTCATAAGCTACTTCCATAAGCTTGTCAGATGGCCCACTCCACACCACTCTCCTGGCCCCCACAGGCCTGATGGGTAATGACACCCACTGCCCCTAGCTCTGTAATACTGCATGCTCCTTTATGTTTTCTTATGACTTTCCTACTCCAGTTGTAACTAACTCCTTTATCAAACTCTCCTTAAATCACCCTTTTCTAGAGTGATATCTGCATACTGCCAATACCCTTTCTAATTTTGGGGTGAGGTTTGACAGCACCCCTCTAAAATGACCAGGATTTGAATTCTAACTCCTTTTGTGACTGTGGAATAATTAAATTTTACTTTCAAATTATTCCAGATAATACTTAGTCATGTAGAAGATATTATTTCAAATATTCTACCATTTTGGCCTGGATATGAGTTGTATGGAGCTAGTTTTCCGTAGACTAAAACAACTGACAATCTCTAACACAAAGAGTACCACCAACATATGCTGTCACCATCCAGAGTGATTTTACATGCTTGCTAACCAGTGGTTTCTAACTTTATGTCAACATATTTCATCTTCAGATTTCAATTGTAAGGGGAGAGAACATGTTTTCTATATATTTTCTGATTGAATCATATTTCATTCATTTTATGTTCTTAATTGCAAACTTTTCATTTGGTTGGAAATTAAATTGTAATAATATGTACATTTGTTTGTGTGACTTGCTACAAAACTATACTGAGTTTCCTGACAGGATAGAAACTGTATCTATTTTGCTTATTTTTAAATATCTACATAGAAGACACAATGAATCTTTGTTTAGCAAACAAATCAAACACATTTTTGGATGGAAAAAAGATACAGAGGCTCTAATTTGGTTTATATTACTAAGAGGGTCTGTATCAATGATGTGGTTGTTTTTCAGACAACCTATGTTATTTTTACCACAAAATCAACATTTTCAGTAATATAATATATGCTTTTCTCTTGGTGTCACAATTGAAATTATGAAAACTTATTTTTTGATTGGGAGTGAAATGGCTCCTAAATCAGTCATTTGCATGGCACTGCTTGAAAGTGAATGAACAATGAATAAAAGAGCATATGAAAATGAATAAACAGATATTGACCCCAAGATGTAAACCCATAAGAGAAGCAAGTTGCAACAGATTTGTGGTCTGGGAAGTGTGGGGGAATTAAGGCATCATACTCATCAGCCATCATCTTTTAAGGTAAAGCATACAGAGGATGTTTCATTCATTTCACTTACCTACTCACTTTTATTTGTTGCTATTATTAGTAAATACTGTATATGAGATCCTACATGCCAGACGTTTTTTAGGTACTGGGGACATATCAGGCAATGGAACAGACATGGCCCTCCTTTCTTATAGTGTCCAGTCAGAAGATATTCTTTAGACTTAAAACAGTACTTCCTATGCTACCCCTTTTGTCTGAATTTCAGATTGCTTGATAATGGCTTCTGCTAGGACTTATAGAAGCAAGGGCTAGCAGTTCTTTTGTTGGCATGAGAGAGAAAAGGAAAATAGGAGTTTTCGGGGAGGAGCTAGATTCTAAAAAGCACTTCTATACAATTGATTTGAAAAGCATTGGTGAACTAAGGAAAAAAACTGAGTCCTTGAGCCAGCTAAGATGCTTCTGGCTTCCTGATGGGCAAAGCGTCATTGTTTCTTGGTTAATGAAAGCACTGGGTTTTTTTTTTTTTTTTTTTTTTTTTTTTTTTTTTTTTTTTTTTTTTTTGGTTAAACTTATACAAAATTATTGAAAAGAAATCACAGTAATTCCTTCTTATCTGTGGTATATACATCCCAATACCCCCAGTGAGTGTCTAAAACTACAGATAGCACTGACCCCAATATATGCTATGTGTTTTTCTCTTTGCTAACTGAGATGGTTACTAAGTGTCTAACAGGACATTTAAGCAGCAGAGCCTAATCTCCGTCTTCATGAGTGTGAATGGATTTCATGCCTCACAACTAATAAATTACAGTAAAAGTGATGGTGTACAACTTCCGACTAGGGCACAAAAAGCACTGCGATTTCCTCATTACTTTTTTTTTTTTCTTGGATCTTCTGCTCTGAGGGAAGTTGGTTGCCATGTGGTGAGGACATTTTAGCAGGCTTATGAATGATTCATGGAGGGAGGTACCAAGGCCTCTTGTCAACCTGCAATAAACTGAGGCTCCATCTAAGAGTTTTGCCATTGAGACTTCTTGGAAATGAAGCCCTCAACCCCAGGCACATCCTCAGATGACTGCAGCCCCAGCTGCCATCTTGACTACCACTTTGGGAGAGCCCATGACAGCTAAGATGTTCTTAGCATGATGATGGTATAAATCATCATCATGTAGTCATTCCCTGGATTTCAATGATCATCTCTGCCCAGATCACTTACATGTACCCTTTTTTTTTTAATCACCTGATGACTGCTTACTAAGGAATGATTCAGTCTCAACAAATGGCCAGAGAATCCCGAGTGTCTAGTTGGCACCTTAAATTCGACAAATACTACATAAGCATGATATTTTCTTCTCAAACTAAATATGTTATTCATGTTACTTAGGTTCAAACCTTGTTATTATCTTTTAATGGACTTTCTTCCTAGGTGCCTTGACCAATGGAATTTATTTCTGTAAGGTGTAACCCCTTACTACAGCTCAGCCTCTTATTATTTTTACCTAGAGAGTTGGATTAAATGATTTACTCACCTTCAGCCACTTCTTGTGTTAACCCAATTCAACACAACTGTCAGACCAATTTATTTTATTTTAAAGCACTTCTGTTTATTTTAAAGTGCAGCTTGACCTTTGCGACTCCTTATTACCTATAGAATACAGTTGACATTCCTTAGCATGGTATTCAAGACCAACGTATCCTTCTAAGTCCCTGTGCTTCTGCAAGCAGAACCAACTGCTTTCAAAAGTATATACTTTATGGTGTTCTTATCTGAATGTCTCATGTTCCATTTCCCTAGAGTGCCCTGTTTCCCAATTTAAAAATGTTATAGTTTTTTTATCTATTGTTTGCACTTTATAATTGCCACCTCTTTAACGATATCTCCTTTGATATACCTCTTTAAAACTAATCCCTCTACCTCTCATAATACCTTTTATTTACTTTCTTTTACCTTAGATAAATATGCACTTATTGTATCATCTGGTAGATTATAAGTAGTTCAGTTAAATATTTAAATTACATTATGTTATTAGAGCATATTTTTAGAAATCATTTTGATACTGTGTTTTAAATTTTATTTTGATATATAGGATTTTGGAGTAGAATCCTACCTCTGCCACTGTTTTGCTTTGTATTGTTTATCTTCAGTTTCCTCATCTGTAGAAAGAAGGTAGCAATAGTGCACATTCCATAGTTTTGTTTTGGTGAGACTCAAATGAGACTTTAATCAAATTCTTAGAGAATGCCTCATCCACCAAAAGCTCAACAAATGTTGGCTATTGTTACACAATGACTGAGATAAAGGGAAGTTAATAATTAAATAGTTTATACCCCAAACACATGTATGTCCTAGTTTACAGTCTTAATTACCAGGGATTCCTAAATAATCCTGATATAGGCAGCAACTACCTCATCAGGATTATAATCCAGGAAAGGACAAGCAAACACAAATATGACTCCTCCTTGTACGCAAAGTGTTTCCCCTCCTCCATGCCCTTCTGTGAATTACCACACAAGATTCATTCACCTCCCAAAGATGACTCAGCTATGATTGATTCTGTCCTTTGAAGATTTGTAATCTAGTTAGAAGAGATAGTTCTATTCACATATAACTGTCATACAAAGTAGACTATAATGTCAAAGAGAAATGGCCTTAAAGGATGAGGATGATTTCAGTGAGCAGAAAACACTGGAGAGGGTCATCTGTAATAAAAACTAAAGAACACAGCAAAGGCAGAATGGTAGAAAAGTACACCCTGTCTTTGGAGATTATCGTTTGAATACTTGATTCCTCTTCTACTTATGTCTCAGATAAACTTAAAACTTCTAAGGTAGAAAAAATGAAGGAGTAAGCTACCCAGCCACTCAAAGGACCTCTACATATAGTCAGAATTCCACTTTTGTAATAAAAGAACCAAGTGTGGCAGCATCCTCCAATCATGTTCTCTAAATTCTGCTGTATAAAGTAGTTATGAAGATGGAAAACATGGATAGTAAAAATAGAGAAAGGGCAGTAGTATGTGTTTATTATCAATGTCATATGCTCGTTACCATTCATGAAAAGAAAATGAGTCGGCCGGGCACTGTGGCTCAAGCCTGTAATCCCAGCACTTTGGGAGGCCAAGGCGGGTGGATCACGAGGTCAAGAGATCGAGACCATCCTGGTCAACAAGGTGAAACCCCTTCTCTACTAAAACAAAAAACAAACAAACAAAAAAAACACAAAAATTAGCTGGGCATAGTGGTGCGTGCCTGTAATCCCAGCTACTAAGGAGGCTGAGACAGGAGAATTGCCTGAACCCAGGAGGCGGAGGTTGAGGTGAGCCGAGATCGCGCCATTGCACTCCAGCCTGGGTAACAAGAGCGAAACTCCGTCTCAAAAAAAAAAAAAAAAAAAAAAAAAGAAAGAAAAGAAAATGAGTCAATCACAGCAAATATCAGTATCTTTTTCAATAATTGGAAAAATGCATTATAAACAACCTATAATGTTTCAGATAAAGTTTAGGTATCTTTCTTTCAAATATGTTTATTGCAAGTCTGTGCAGTTACTGTAACCAATTATGGATGTAATAAAACGATTATGACATTAATTTGTATAGCTACACTCCCTTTCCTCTTAAAGTGCTTATAATATTTCATTCTCCTTCATTGACCCAATTTCTTAGAGAGAAGGGTCTAAAGAGGCCTTTTATTTTTTTATAAAGCTTATAGAGAAAGTGGGCACTTTTCTTTTTTAAAATCATATTAAAAATAGGACAAAGTACTTTGCCAGCATGGGATATTAACATAAAACACGTGGAAAGTGCTGCTGTCACAAAATAGCTTAGACTTTTTTCTATGAATCCAATTTGTCATGGTGTTCTGAATTTTAGCATAACTTTTTCAGTAAAAATGACTCTTCACTCATCTATGTGAACAAATGGGACTTTAGGCATAGCATCACAAGAGGATTTCCTATGCTATGTTAAGACCCCAATATAGGGACATTCCATTGTGAATATAAATAACCCCAGTTCCTCTAAACATGCCTCTCCATATGCTTTTGCTTAACAATGCAGCAGATGCCGTGGATGGAAACCACCTCTTTAGCTATAGGCAGGCCAGTGAGCTTCTGTCACTGTGTTCTCACTGGTAGGTCACTGGATGTGAATGCCAATGGGGCAATTCTTTTGGCAGTCAAACTTGCAGGTGGCTTGCTGGCTTGCAGGCTTGGGGATATTTTAGGGCTGCTCTACCTTAAGAGTGCGACAGGTTTGTTCTTTTGTCCTGCGAAGGCATGTCAATTTTTTTCCAGGTCTGATGCTACAGAGACACCTCTTGGGACTGAAAAGGAAAAGACCTAGAAGACATAAATACAACATTGGCATTAATTTTTTTCCACTATATTTCATAAAATGGGCACTGAGAATCTTTGAATGTTTTATGAATGTTCCCCAATTAACCCCACATATCATGTGTTCATAGAGGCTATGAAAATTATTTCCTAGATGTTGAAAATTTATTATAAAAATTCTTAAGAGGCTGAGATGTTTCTGGATTTAAACAACACCTAAAATTGAAACTCTTCTGAGAAAACACTTGATGCCAGGAGCTAACTCTTAATGAGGTGTTAGTAATGTTTGCTTTACCATAACCTGGGCTATTAAAAGAGAGGATGCTGCCTTCTTCCTCAGCTTGTCTCTTTTACTCAAAGCTCTTATGTAGGCATTTGTTTCTGTTGATCCTTTTTGATAATTGATTCCTGCTTCTTAATACACTGCCAAATCCTCTCTCCCTACACTCTTTAAAGACTTAAGAGCATGGATTTTAATATACTTATTTACTTGTTTTACTAAAAATAGAATCACTGGCTTTCCAAATCCTGTTATTTACTAGTGTAACTGTGTCTTCTATTACTTTTTGTGGATTAGTTCTTGGGTTTGGTTTAGATTATATGTATACATCTTTAAAAATTAAACATAAATTGTTGCAGAAATTAAAACTAACCACCTTAAACTTCTGGTTTTAAAATGGCAGCATAGAAGCAAGCTGGCTTCACTTCTGCTGTCCACAAAAATACAAAAGCAGGGATATAGTGCCAAGATTTCGTTGATAAGAATGCAGAACTCAAACGTGGCCTCAGGGACAGATCCTGGGGCCACAGAGAAATGAAAAAGTTCTGAGCAGATGGTAGGAAAATTAGATTCACATTTTCAATATTCCTCTATATGGTTTGGTTGTGTCCCCACCCAAATCTCATCCTCAATTGTAACTCCCACAATTGCCATGTGTCATGAGAGGAACCTGGTTGATGGTGATTGAATTATGGTGGTGGGACTTTCCTGAGCTGTTCTCATGATAGTAAATGAGTGTCATGAGATCTGATGGTTTTAAAAATAGGGGTTTCCCTGAACAAGCTTTCTCTTTGCCTGCTGTCATACATATAAGACATGACTTGCTCCCCCTTGCCTTTCACTTTCTGCCATGATTGTGAGGCTTCTCCAGCCACATGAAACTGTAGGTCTGATAAACCTCTTTCTTTCGTAAATTTCCTCAGCTTGGATATGTCTTTGTCAGCAGCATAAAGATGAACTCATACAACAAACTAGTACAAGGAGTGGGGTATTGCTAAAAATATACTAAAAAATGTGGAAGTGACTTTGGAACTGTGTAACAGGTACAGGTTAGAACTGTTTGGAGGGCGCAGAAGAAGACAGGAAAATGTGGAAAAGTTTGAGACTTTCTAGAGACTTGTTGAATTACTTTGACAAAAATGTTGATAGTGATATGAGCAATAAACTCCAAGCTGAGGTGGTCTTCAATGGAAATGAGGAACTTGTTGGGAACTGGAGCAAAGATGACTCCTGTTATGTTTTAGCAAAGAGACTGGTGGCATTTTGCCCCTGTCCTAGAGATTTGCAGAATTACGAACTTGAGAGAGATGATTTAGGATATCTGGCAGAAGAAATTTCTAAGCAGCAAAGCATTCAAGAAAAGACAGTCAATTTTATAAGGAAAGCAGAGCAAAAAATTTTGGAAAATTTGCAGGCTGACATTGTAATAGAAAAAAAAATCAATTTTCTGAAAAGAAATTCAAACTGGCTGCAGAAATTTGCATAAGTAATGAGGACCTGGATGTTAATCCCCAAGATGATGAGGGAAATGTCTCCAGGGTAGGCTAGAGGTCTTCACAGCAGCCCCTACCATCACAGGCCCAAAGGCATAAGGGGAAAAATCATTTTGTGGGCTAAGCCCAGGGTCCCCATGCTGTGTGCAGTCTAGAAACTTGGTGCCCTGCATTCCAGATGCTCCAAGCATGACTAAATGGTACAGCTCAGGCCATGGCTTTAGAGGGTACATCTCGTAGGCCTTGGCAACTACCAAGTGGTGTTGAGCCTCAAGTCAAGAATCAAGGTTTGGGTACCACTGCCTAGATTTCAGAGGATGTACAGAAATACCTGAATATCTAGGCAGAAGTTTGCTGCAGGGTGGGGCTTTCATAGAAAATATTTGCTAGGGTAGTGTGGAAGGAAAATGTGGGGTCAGAGTCCACACACAGAGTCCCTACTAGGGCACCACCTAGTGGAACTGTGAGAAGACAGCCATCATCCTTCAGACGCCAGTAGATTTACTGACAGCTTACACTGTGTACCTGGAAAAGCCACAGACACTCAACATCAGCCGGTGAAGCAGCTGGGAAGGGGGCTGTATCCTGTAAAGCCACAGGGCTGGAGCTCCCAAGACCATGGGAATTCACCTCTTGCATCAGCATGACCCAGATGTGAGACATGAAGTCAAAGGAGATTATTTTAGAGTTTTAAAATTTGACTGCCCCGCTGGATATTGGACTTGCATGGGTATTGTAACCTCTTTGTACCCTCATTGTATCTAGGAAGTAACTAACCTTGCCTTTGATTTTACAGGCTCATAGTCAGAAGGCACTTGTCTGGTCTCAGATGAAATGTTGGAATATGGACTTTTGAGTTAATGCTGAAATGAGTTAAGACTTTGGGGAACTGTTGGGAGGCCATGATTGGTTTGGAAATAGGAGGACATGAGATTTGGAAGGGGCCTGATGAGTAATGGTTTGGCTGTGTCCCTACGCAAATCTCATCTTGAATTGTAACTCCAACAATTCCCACGTATCTTGGGAGGAACCTGGTTGGAGGTGACTGAATTATGGGGGAGGGTCTTTCCTGCATTCTCATGATGGTTAATGAGTCTCACAAGATCTGATAGTTTTAAAGATGGTAGTTTTCTTGCACAAACTTTCTCTTTGTCTGCCATTCATGTAAGATGTGACTTGCCCTTCCTTGACTTTCATGTTCCACCATGATTGTGAGGCCTCCCAAGCTGCATGAAACTGTAAGTTTAATAAACCTCTTTGTATTGTAAATTACCCTGTTTCTGGTAGGTCTTTATCAGCAGTGTGAAAATGGACTAATACACTCCTCTCCCATTCTGCCTGGCAAGTAGCATGCAGAAAATCTTTACCCCAATTTATGGTTTCTATTGTGGAAAAAGCGAGATTGAGGTGGTCAATCAATTTTCCAATGATGTTGGGTTCCCTGGCAGAAGATCTGTTCTTTCCTTAACACAAAGGAAGTATAGTGACTGCCTGAAGGGAGAAATATCCCTGAGGACAGGTAGAGACAAAGGGGAGATTGGACTACCATCCCTAGTCCTGTAAACTCTTTTCTGTAACTTGGCCAGAGGAGACACCAAATCAGAGTGGCTATTTGGCAGGACCACACTGTGGGAGGTACATTGCATAGATCCCTTGAAGTCCTAGCCAGCTTTCCCACACTACTGGGATAATTCTTTTGAGACTGCTCCCTTTTGGAAGAGTGAAACTTCAATCATTTATTGAAGCCAAGGTGAAACTGGGCTTAAGGTACCACCTGTGTCCAAAAAGGAGACAGCTATCTAACAGTAAAAATTTGTTAAGCAAATATAGCTGATAAAAAACAAATCAAGCCAGGGAGAGTAAACATAAATAAATAAATAATCCTTCAATGCAAATACAAGCAACAATAGCAAACAGAGGATTATGATTTGCCCAAAAGGAAAAAGCAAGTTTTCAGTAATTGATCTTAGTGAGACAATTTATGAGCTCACTGACCGAGAATTCAAAATAGCAGTTTTAAGGAAACTCAGTAATATCCAAGATATTACAGAAAAGCAATTCAGAAATTTATTAGAGAAAATTAAAAGATTGAGATAAGTTAAAAAATAAACAGAAATTTTATAACTGGGAAATACATTTGCTGACATGAAGAACTTCTTAGAGGCTCTCACCAGCAGAAATGGACCAAGCAGAGAAAAAAAAAAATTAGTGAGCTTGAAGACCATATATTTAAAAACACACATTCAGAGACCAAAAAAAAAAAAAAAAAACACAAACCACAACAACAAAAAACACCTATGCAATATAGAAAATTACACCAAAAGACAAAATCTAAGAATTATTGGTTTTTCAAGATGGAGCTTGGTGACAGCTAGGGTTGGAAACCTTATTCAAAGAAGTAATAGCAGAAAACTTTCCAAAACTCGAGAAAGATATAAATATTCAGGTACAGAAACATCTGTGAACACCAAACAGATTCAACGCAAATTCTATTCAACACATATAATAATAAAACTCTCAGAAGTCAAGGAGAAAGAGAGGATCCTAAAAGCAGCAAAGAAAAAGAAGCAAATCACATGTAGAGAATCTCCAATTCTTCTGGTGACAAAGTTTTCAACAGAAACTGTACAGTCCAGGAAGGAGTGGAATGACATTTTCAAAGTACTCTAAATAAACAAACAAATAAATAAACAAAAAACTGCCATTTGAGAATACTGTAACCAGCAAAATTATCCTTCAAAAACGAAGGAGGGATGAAATCTTTCCCAGAGAAAAAAAAACTGAGAGAATTTACCACCACTAGACCCATCTTACAAGAAATTCTAGAAGGAGTTCTTCAGTCTAAAAGGAAATAAACCATTAACATACAAAAAGAAAAATTTTCAAGGTATAAAACCCACTGGTAAACTTAAGTACACAAATAAAGCCAGAATACTCTATTATCGTAAATGTGGTTTGCAATCTGTTTATAACTCTGGTATGAAGCCCAAAAGACAAATCTATCAGAAACAATAAATGCTACAACAGCCTGTTAGGAGACAGGTAATATAAAAATATGTACATTAAGACAACTAAACATCAAAATGTGGAGAAGATGGAGTTAAATTGTGAGGTTTTTGTTGTTGTTGTTTTGCTTTTGCTTTTGTTCTTTTCTTTGTGATCTAAGATAAGTTGTCATCTCTTTAGAATAACTTGTTATAAGATTTTTTTGTAAGCTTCGTGGTAACCACAGCACAAAAACCTATAATAGATTCACTAAAAAAGCAACAAATTAAAACATACTATGAGAGAAAATCACTTAACCACAAGGGAAGAGGGGAGTCTCAGAGGAACCAGAAAACAGGCAAGGAAATGGCTGAAGAGTGTCCTTACCTATCAAAAATAACACTGAATGCAAATGGTCTCAATTCTCCAATTAAGTCACAGAATGGCTGAATGAATAAAGAAACAGGACTTTCAAGAAACTCACTTCACACATAAAGACACACATAAACTAAAAGTGAAGGGGTTAATAAAGATATTGCATGCAACTGGAAGCCAAAGGAGTAGCTATACTTATATCAGACAAAATAGATTACAAATCTAAGATTGTAAAAAGAGATAAAGGTCAGTATATAAGGATAAAGGAGTCAGTTCAGCAAGAGAATGTAATTATAAATAGCTGTGCACCCAACACTGGATCTCCCAAGTATATAAAGCAAACATAAATAGATCTAAAGGAAGAGATAGACTGCAGTACAATAATAGTATGGGATTTTAACACCGTATTGTCAGTAATGAACAGATAATCTAGACAGAAAATCAACAAAGAAACAGTGGAATTAAACTACACACTAGATCAAATAGGCCTAACTGACATTTACAGAGTATTTTAACCAACTGCTGCAGAATACACTTTTTTCATCAGCACATGAAACATTCTGCAGAATATGCTATATCTTAGGCTATGAAATAAGTCAGCAAAATTTTTAAAAATATCAAGTATATTTTCTAACCACAATAAAATAGAGCTAGAAATTAATAACAAGAAGAACCTTGATAAAATACATAAACATATGGAAATTAAACCGTATGCTCCTGAATGCTCAACAGATTAGTATACAAATTAAAAAGAAAATAAATTTCTTGAAACAAATGAAAATGAAAATATAAAATATCAATATTAATAGGATATAGCAAAAGCAATACTAAGAGGAAAGTTTGCTACAACAAATGTCTATATCAAAAAAGTAGAAAGACTTCAAATAAACAACCTAACAATGTATCTCAAGGAACTAGAAAATTAAGAACAGGACAAACTCAAAATTTGTGGAAAGAAAGAAATAATAAAGATCACAGTAGAAAAAAAAAATTGAGAGTAAAATAATACAGAGGATCAATGAAACAGAAAGTTACTCTTTTAAAAAGAGAAACAAAATAAATAAACCTTTAGCTAGATTAACTAGAGAGAAGACCCAAATTAACAAAATCAGATATAGAAAGGGAGACATAACAGCTGAGACTTCAGAAATACAAATAATCACTAGAGATAATTACAAACAACTATACAACAACAAATTGGAAAACCTAGAGGAAATGGATAAATTCTGAGATACCTAAAATCCACCAAGATTAAATCATGCTGAGACAAAAACAAAAACAAACAAAAAAAAACTTCAGCAAACCAAAAATAAGCAAGATTGAAGCCATAATTTTAAAAAAGCCTCCCATCAAAGAAAAGCCCAGGACCTGACTTTTAATGAATTAATATTAATCCTACTCAAAATCTTCAAAATATTTTAAGAGGAGGAAATACTTGCAAATTTATTATCTGAGGCCAGCGTTATTTTGATACCAAAACCAGACAAAAACACAACAACAAAAAGAAAACTATAAGCTGATATCTCTGATGAGCATAGATGCAAAAATCCTCAGTACAATACCAGCAAACTGAATTCAACAACACAATAAAAAGATCATACATAAGATCAAGTGGAATTCATCCAAAAATTAAAGGATGGTTCAACAGATAACAAATCAAACAGAAGAAACCATATTAACAGATTTAAGAACATAAACATACCATTTCAATAGATGCTGAAAATACATTTGACAAAATTCAGTATCACTTTTTAAGAAAATCCCTTATCAAAATGGGTATAGACTCAGGCAACTAACTTGCACAGGTATCTCCTCCATCTAAAATAAAAGTTGAAATAAAAAAATGGATATAGAGGTAGCATACCTTAAAATAATTAATGCTATATGTGACAAACCCACAACTAACATTATACTGAACAAAGAAAAATTGAAAGCCTTTCCTCTAAGGACTGGAACAGACAAAGATGGCCCACTTACACTGCATTTATTTAACACTGAAAGTCCTGGACAGAGCAATTAATTAGGCAAGAAAAATAAATAAAGGACATCTAAACAGAAAAGGAAGAAGTCAAATTAGCCTTGTTTACAGACGACATAATCTTCTACCTAGAAAACCATAAAGCCTCCGCTAAGAAACTCTTGGAACTGAACAAGTTAGAACAAACTTAGTAAAGTTGCAGAATACAAAATCAACATACAAAACTAGTGATTTTTATATATGCCAATAGCATACAATCTGAAAACAAAGTCAGGAAAATAATTCCATTTGTAATAGCTACAAAAAATAGAAAATACCTAGGAATTAATCTGACCAAAGTAGTCAAAGATCTATACAAAGAAAACTATAAAACATAAATGAAAGGAATTGAAGAGGACATAATAAAATAGAAGGATATTCCATACTCATGTATTAGAAAATCAATATTATTAAAACGACAATAGTACCCATAGTAGTTTACAGATTCAATGCAATCCCTATCAAAACACCAATGACATTCTTCACAGAGATAGAAAATGCAATTCTTAAATTTATATGAAACCATAAAATACCTCAAATAACCTATGCAGTCCTGAGTACAAAAAGAATATAGCTAAAGGCATGACACTTCCTGACATCAAAATTTACTACAAAGCTATAGTAACCCAAACAGCATGGTACTGGTGTAAAAACAGACACATAAAACAGTGGAACATAATAGATAGTCCATGTTTACAGCATGGATTATCTGTAAACTCCCATGTTTACAGCAAACTCATCTTTGACAGAAGTGCCAAGAACATACATTGGGGAAAGGACAATCCTTTCAATAAATGATGCTGGGAAAACTGGATAACTTTATGAAGAAGTATGAAATTATACTCTTCTCACTATATACAATAATCAAATGAAAATACATTGAAGACTTAGATCTAAGACCTGAAGCAATGAAAACACTAGAGGAAACCATTGTAGCAACACTCCAGGACCCTGGTTTAAAATATATATAAATATATATATATTTGTGTTTATGACCCCAAGAGTACAGGCAACAAAAGCAAAAATAGACAAATAGGATTATATCAAGCTGAAAAGCTACTGCACAGCAAAGGAAACAATCAGCAAAGCAAAGATACAACAGTGAGAATGAAAGGAAATATTTGCAAACCACTCATCTGACAAAGGATAAATAACCAGAATATGCAGGGAACTCAAACAACAGTAAAATAATAATAATCCCATTAAAAGTGAGCAAATAATCTAAATAGACATTTCTCAAAAGAATACATACTGAAGATTACAAATCTCTCTGTTTTCATGAGATCCACCTTTTTGGAGTGAGGAGGGGGAAGATGAAGGAAGAACCAAAAGAATATAAATGTGTTTATTGCTACTGAAGTGTGCACTTAAAAATGGTAAAGATGGTAAATTTTATATGCATCTTTTAACTCAATAAATTGAAAGTAAATATTGCCATCTTTCATGTTTTTGATAAATCTTTATAATTCAATACTATTTGTCAGTTTAAGTTTCTTATTTGTCCCTAATGAAACCTATGATAAATGTTGGGAAGATTTTAGCACTGCCCTGTAGATGAAGAGGCTAAGCTAAGAAAAATTAAGTGATATGTCCAAGGTCACAAATCTGTAAGGAGTAAACAGAGGACATGAACACAGAACTTCTGATTCTAAGACAAGAAATATCAAACTTTAATGTGAATTAGAATCACCTTCAGGCTTTTTAAAACACAGATTGCTAGGCTCTACTCCAAGTTTCTGGGATTCAGTAGCTCTGAGGTGAGACTTGAGAATTTGCATTTCTAACAGGTTTTCAGGGACTACCCTTTGAAAACTGCAATCCCAGACTAGTACCTTTCCAATTTGTATTTTTAATGTGCTTTTTAAAAAAATCTCTTTGTGGCTTTGTTGCGTTAGTAAGTTTAGTGGGATGTATATTTCAGAAAATCTTGAATTATAAGCCTGAGCTAGATTTACTAACAGCTAGTATACTGTCAATGAGTGAGGGATAAGTTGACTACTTAGTCTGAATAGTGGGTTGTCTTAGTCTGTTTGTGCTGCTGAGGAGGCATGTCTGAGATTGGATAATTTACAAAGAAAAGAGGTTTATTTGTTTTACTTTTCTGAAGGCTGTATGAGAAATATGGTGCCGGGATCTGGGTCTGGTGAGGGCCTCAGGAAGTTTCTACTCATGGCAGAAATTGAATAAGAGCAGAAGGGGAGCTGGCATGCAGAGATCACATAGCAAAAATGCAGAAGCAAGAGGAAGGGGAGGGAGGTGCCAGGTTCTTTTTAACAATCAGTTTTTGCAAGAACTAATAGAGTGAGAACTCAGTTATTACTGCATTTATGAAGGATCCACCTCTGCATCTCAGACACCTCCTACCAGGCCCCACCTCCAACACTGGGGATCAAATTGCAACATGAGACTTGGCAGGGTCAAACAAACCTTGTCCAAACCATAGTATGAGTTAAAACCATAAAAGTGCTGCACTCAATTGAGGTAAAAATGATCAGGAAAGTTAGTTTGCCACCTAAAATGCATCTGCTACCTTTTTTCCTAATCCTTGGCTTTTATAATTACATCGTTTATAGGTACATATTGTATATTTGAACAGCTATCTGATAATATCTGATAACAATTCATAGGCTGTCAATTGCCTTCTGTATGTTACATTCTTCTCTCAGAGCAGTATTTCTCTAAATGTGCTCCAATGAAAAACTATTTCTGCTGAAATTACTTAAGAATGGATTGTGTATTTATGCTTTGGGAGGTACTATGGCATTAAATGGGGTACTGTATCTTCAGGACTTCTCAAAACTCTCAATATATTAATGTTCATTATGACTCTGCAAAAGAAGAAAAGTGATTTCTCTGTTTCCAGCTTTATATAGCCTTAGTGATTTCTTTTAAATGAAGGATCTTGAATGACTGGTATCACACATATAGCACTGGGGAAACGTGCATAACATTTAAAAACTCCTTTTAGAGAATTAGTAGTTCTTCAAAATGTCTATCTTCATCTGTAAGTCAATTCCCAAGTTTGGTGAGAATATTCTGATTACTCTTAATCAAACTAAAATATTTGACACAAATGGAGCTGATCTCAATAATAGGAATTTATAGGAATATTTTCTATAATTTAATTTTCTCATTAGTTACCCCCTATTTAATTACCCCATTTAATGTCTTACTACTTCCCAAAGTATGATTACTCTCTTCTTCATTAAGAAAGTCAGTCTTTTCCTTCAAAAGGATATGCTCTGTAAGATTGCATGGCTCTAGCTTCTTGTTTGCCTTCACCTAGCAATTTAAACACATAACGAAACACTAATGGGTTTATCCAATGGGTTTCTTAGAATACATATTTAGAAAGCCTGTGATTCTAGTAGGAAAAAAACCTCACAACAATTTAAGAAAAACTTAATTGATGATTTCAATGTTATCAATATTTTTGTTTCATCTAGAAAATTTTAAAGTGATTTCTCACATCTGAAGATGAATCTACCTGGTTTCACTTATTTTGTTTACCATGTTTAACTGTAAAATCCAGGATTTGGACTTGTGGTTCTTGGTCCTGGAGTCTATATTTTTCTTTGTTTCACCAGACATCCCCTGAGATGTGAGGAAACCAAGGGAAACAGCAGTCACATTCTGCTGAAAATATCTTGTTTAGAGTGGAAAACCTATGACATTTAGGTTAACTGCTACTATTTTGTCTTATTTAAATTGTCCAAAATATTTATTTACCAATTATTGACAAAAATAATTAATTTCTCCATATTTTAACATCTTTCATAATATTGTCTTCTATGTGTCTGAATTGTGCTAGGTATTTTACCATCTTTAATATTTGCCACAAACTGAAAGGTACACAAACAAATGTGAGCTCCAGTGAATTCACCTAGCTTGGGCTGAATCCCAGAAAACAGCTAAATTGGGTTGGGAATATAGTTTTCTTTTTCCTTATAGTCAAATCCTCTTCACTACACCTTGCTTTCTCTAAGCTGTTCATCTGTAGACTACATATGAGACTATTTTACTGCCTAGCTTTCTGTATTGGATTTTATATATTTTGGAAATGGAGAGTACTTTTTAGTATAGAAGGCCTATGCCTAGTTTACTCTTATACTGCTAGTGGCTAATAATTTATTGACTCTGGAATTAATAAAAACATATTGTCCCATACCTGCATCAACTTGAAGTCTTTCATATCAATCAGAAGGGTTCACTTTTCTGTGAACATAGGGAACCACGTTTACAGAATTGAGCTTTTGTACTGATTATCATTCCCAG
This sequence comes from Saimiri boliviensis, assembly GCF_048565385.1. Taxonomy (NCBI): domain Eukaryota; kingdom Metazoa; phylum Chordata; class Mammalia; order Primates; family Cebidae; genus Saimiri; species Saimiri boliviensis. The sequence continues at coordinate 91,792,168 of NC_133453.1, forward strand.
GAATTTGGTTGATGTTAGAAATACCCAAAGTCTGACTTGGACAAGACCCCCTACTATCCTATGAGTATTCCTCAAGGAAGATCATAAAACAGAAGTAAGGGATCAATGTATTATTAGGTGCAGCTTTGAAAAAATTACAGAAAACTGAGCTGGACTTTCAAGAGAATCCTTTTGACAGATAAAAAGCCTAAAGTGTGTGTTGCCCTGCACTCAACCCCAAATCTCTAGACTTACATGTTTATTAGACAAACAAAGCCTCAAATCTTTTGCCATCAACTAACCAAATAGAATATTGATGCTTTAGGCATTTCCAAGGTTTAAACTGAACTGACAATTTTATAACTTCTGAGAGAAATGACAAACAGGAAGAGGCAAAGTGACCTTCTGTTCATCTGCCTCTTGTTATAAGTTTTATTCTTCTTAAGTTTTTATCAGAAAGTTTATATGAAATTTTTATTTTCTACCAGGCAAAAGGGTAGATGGTTATTATGATTTGTTTCATTTAATCATCAAATAAAGCATTATATTCACATTATAGATATTATTATACCACTTTGCAAATGATGGAACAGGCTCTAAAAAGCCAGGAAGCGCTAATTGCACAACATAACCCAGCTGGTAATTAATGAAGACAGACTTTGAACATATATATCCCCAACACCTAAGTCACCTAAGTCTTGCATTCACTTAGTATATTATATGGACATAAAACCATGAGTTAGGTTTAATTGTTATGCCCTCCATTTTATTGAGCCTCAATATAAGAAGTAGTAATGTAAAGAGTATTTGCATCTTAATTCTTTGTAAAATCATCATCAAAATTTTACCATAACCTTTTGATTGTGATTTAATTTGGTCTGAGGAAAAAACTATGTCACTTAAAGAACTAATGTTTTCTTTTATTATGATAAATGGAAGTATGTAGTTTTTTGGTTTGGGTTTTTTTTGTTTTTGTTTTTTTGTTTTTGTTTTTGTTTTTTTTTTTCTGGCTTTGTTTCCAGGAAACTCAAGACTCAAAACTAAAATTTAAAGCTTAAGCATGGAAACTGTTTTAAGGGATTTATGTTTTTACTTCTTACATAGCTCAAAAATTTTCTTTTTATACTGATAGTTTTCTATTATTATAAGTTTAAAATTCACATTTTTAAAAGGGTCAAATTATAGACTAATAGAGATCCAAAATGAAAGCCTGTATTTTTAAAATGAAACTTTTCAAATGTACCTTCTGTCTATTTACCTATCTGTATTGTTCTTACCCCCCACATTGTTTTTGTTTCAGATTTTGAAAGCTGAATTTATTGTAATAGCAAAAGTCTTAAGCATTACTCTTTCAAAGCTTGAACTGAATATTTATTTAAAGAAAAGCTTGCAACATTCTTTTAAAGGACAGAACTTACTAATTAGATTTTGGTTTAAAAATGATGAAATGCCAAGTCTTAGTTCACAGTTTATTTTAAATTTTATGAGAGTTTGCACTTGCCTTCTTTTCTCCTCCTGTCCTTCCCTGAAACATTCCAGTCATTATCACATCATATTTATAGCAATCTTTCCTCTGAAAATGTGTTCATGGAACACTGACCATGTTTCATATATAAAAATGAATCCAAAGTAAATTGATTGAAAATATGCATATTGTGTTTGAGTTAAGATGATGTCAAAGCAACTGGGTGACTTGGTTACCTTGGCACTTTAGATGTTCAACAAATAACGTTATTTGGCCAAGTCTGTGCTAAAATGAGTCCAGGTAGTTACTTGGCATTTTGGAAAACACAAAAATTGACTAAAATTTGCATTTTTCACCTAGTTCTGTTGGTGCCCCCTAGGATAATTAGCTTCAGGTGTTTTCAACAGCATGGTCTTTTGATTTGACACAATTTGCTTTTCTGATTACATAGGGAAAAGGATATCTTATGCCCTAAATCCCAAAGATATGAACCAAACATTGCTAACTTCTACAGCTCTGCTCTTTTAATTAACCTGCATGCATTTAAAAATATGCACATCTACCCTCTAATACTTGCACATACTTTGTGTATTTAATTGGCTATATACATGAATACCATTTACTTATACTGACTTCATTTCCTTGTTGAGTTTCAGAAGACATTTTTCTGCATTATCAGGGGTCTTAGAATAGATGCAGAAGAAAATGTTATTAAGCCTGTAACAAGATAACCTAATTTGTCAAATCTGAGAGTATTGGAGCTGACAGATTGAATGTTACCTTTCAGGACAAATGTTGAAAATAGCTCTGGAACAAAATCTTTGGAGAGAAGCTGTTAATAAATTGCCAAATTACTTGAATTACAATAAAATGAAATAATATCATTTCTTCCTGTTTATGATTAAATGGCTCATGGATTTTGAAAAAGAATAAAGAATAATTTATGTATTCTAATTAAAGCTGAGTTCCAGGTTTGGTGATTCTTGTTCTGGATTTTACTTTTCCCAAGTGTACTGTTTGAGTAGCTGGATCAAGACGATTCCCTAATATATATAACTCTTATGACTAAACTACTATATCTTTAGTATTCTGATGCTTAAAAGTGGCAGCATAAAATAATTATGTTCAGAATTGGGAAGTTTACTGGCTACACTGCTACTGTTATATTTATTAGCAGGTTATATTAGCATAGATTATAAAGTGAAATGGGCATTTGGCAATTTTATGGTCTATTGATCAAGGTAGGCTGCATAGAAAGATAATTTAGGACATAAACTGGTTAGATGGACTGTACATATTGATCAAATATTCAGATAATTAAGAGCTCACACTTCACTTTCTTGCTGTCTACATAATCCCTGAATATATGACCAAGACAGATAAAATACTTACCCATTACTGGGACATTATTTTATATGACACAAACCAATTTGACACAAGTCCCTCTTTCCCCCCTTTTTATATCTGAATTACAGGGCATGATGAAAGGTTTTTCACTCTGCCTCCATGGTACCTCTAATAACATCTTTAGTCATGGACTCCCCTGGACTGCAGGATAGAGGATGCCCCTTTGACCAGCTGCAGGGTGGCCAGCTCAGCTGAGTTCTGCATTGAGGGCAAAGAATCTCTTTTGTTTCATACTCTTGAAGGCTTTTCCTGGCTGGTGTTAATTTGGCAGGAGTGCACACTTGGGCTGTTGGGCTGCTGCCAGTCACTTGGTCCTGAAACTGGAGTTAGTAGGATCTTGCCAAAGATTAGACTGAGAAATCTGGATGCAGGCTGGCAATCCAAGCAAGCAGCCCCAGCCAAATTGGCAGAGTTGGGAAAACCTTGGAGAATCACAATTATTTTAGACAAAATACAAAGTTTGTGAGCTTTCTAAACATTATGTAAATGAGCCTTGATTCCTAATTCACAGAAGCACAAAAGTCCATCACTTTTGGTGTATATGTAAATGCATTAGTGCCCTGATTCATGTCAAATTTTCCTCTTTGGTTTGCAAAGAGGAAATTAAATTGTGCTGCTGTAGGGATGCTTCAATACCTGCAGCAGCAGACAGAAAACTTTGATTCCTCAAAGCATTCCTTACAATTCTAGTTCTCATCCCGCTTATGCAGCAGGGGCTGCCTGTCTGTGAGTATGTGTTTTTCTTGAGGACCCTGATATGGAATATTAATAGTACCATTGATGGAGAACCTGCCTTTTATGCCTCATATACTGTCTCATTAGGTTAATCCTCACAATGGTCTTGTGAGGCAAGCACTGTTATTCTTGTTTTCATCTTAGGGAGCTGTGATTCAAACTTGGTTTCCGAAGTGCCAAAGCTTATAATTTTATCCTAATGGGTGTTTTGTAGTACTTTTCAAAGTTTGGTGTACCTAGAAATCCCCAGGGGAGCTTTAACAATGCTGATTCCTGAGTCTTGGACATACCAATTCTAATTTCATAGGTAAGGTCTGGGGTAGGATACTAGATGTCCAATGTAACAAGTGGCATGGGGGATTCTGAGTCAGATAGTGAAAAGGCTGACCTTTGAGAAATACTGTCTATAATCTCTTCATTGCACCCAGGTGTGTAAACTAGCGTTGAAGTGGGGTGTCTTTTATTGTCCCCAATTACTTACAATGTGACACTCAGACTCCCCAGCTGCAATCCATTCTGTGGTGTTGCACTGACTTTACTTAGCAATACACGAAACTTTTCTTTTTATTCTTCTGCAGGCCCCTTGCTCCCTTGTTTACCCCGGAGTCCTTAGGTTGCTGCATTCGGAGTATCACTGAACATACCTACTTAGAAACCTCCAAAGTAATATGAAACATAAAAGTTTTATATAGATGCAAACCTTGCACACCAGATACACTTACAAGTCCTGTAGCAAAACAGACAAATTCAGTTCTTCCAACTACTTGTTTCAAGTTTTTGGGTTCATAATTTGTTCCCTTTCTCGGAAGAAAAGACTTCTCTTATGCACCACAGACAGTCTTTTGAGATCTTCAAGAAAATTTTATAGTTGTTTACATATCTTAATCTACAGCTCTGAAAAATAGGAGCAGTATTTTTTTTGACAAATAATCTGGAAATCTGCAGAGCCCTTAATACATTTTAAAGCACATTTGTGTCTTTATTTATTTCATTGAACACATTTTGTTTCTTGTTTAGGAGAAAAAAAAATGCCTTAGTAAAGTCGAGGACTCTTGCCTCAAAGCCAGGACAGAATTTGGTTGGAAATGTGACAGTTTTAAAAATATAAACATAAAATAAACAAATAAAAAGAATTTAATGAGCTTCAAGAATAGTTTCCTTAAGGCAAAAAGAAAATTTTCATGTTTATTCTGTATTTTACTCAACTATGGATTTATAGTAATACAAAGTTATACTCAAAAAGATAGATTTTTAGAATTGCGTTGCTTATAAAAACAACATAATGCTATGATGTCAATTTATGACTTTAAGATAAAAGTGATTTCCTTTAACCAGAGTCTCTTATTTTATAAGCAAGAATTTCCTATAAAAATTAGATGTATTCAAGTTAATCAATGTAACTTACAGTTTTTTCATTTATGTTTACTCTGAAATTGATTTCAGAGGATTTTAAATTTTATTTGATTTAGCATCTAGCCTCAGTAGTTGTATTTCTTTAGTGAGAAGCTAGACAGAGTATTTGCTGCAATTCTGATGATGACTTATGATTTGAAGAATAGGGGGATCTAAATGTCATCACTTGATTTTAATTGCGCTTGAGTGCTATTTTGCAATTTTTTTTCTTAAGATCTTTTCTACAAGCCTTGTCATGGGATGATAATCCTAGAGCAGGCATCCCCAAACTTTTTACACAGGGGGCCAGTTAACTGTCCCTCAGACTGTTGGACAGCCACCACATACTGTGCTCCTCTCACTGAACACCAATGACAGAGGTGCCCCTTCCTGAAGTGCGGGGCAGGGGGGCAGATAAATGGCCTCAGGGGGCCGCATGCGGCCCGCAGGCCATAGTTTGGGGATGCCTGTCCTAGAGTTTTAAGGTACAAGCAGCAGGAAAGATGGTATTTTAGCACCTCTGTGATACTTTAGGTTTATGAATTTTAAATTTGTAATTTGATTAAATCAACCAATATTACCAAGCAAATTTCTGTACTTTTGCTGAGTTGATGTTGTTTGGGGATGATGGAATAAATGCATCCTAGGTCACCTTCACATCACACATAATGTCATATAGATCACACATACATGAAGGATGTGACTGAATATGTGGCTTCATTGAACTTGTGGCATTACTGAATAAAGACAAGTTGTAAATAGAGGTTTATTGTGCTTATTCAAGTAACTTCTTTTTATGTAATAATGTTAATAATGCTTCTTATAAAGTCAGTGGGTAGTGCTGATTATTTGGTAGTTTTAGGTGGTGCCTTGTTATTTTTGAAGGGAGCAAAAGAAACAGGAAAATTTGAAAGGTCTTGGGGGAAAATGACAAGAGAAGTCAGTGGTTGGAGAAATAATCACACAAGAGAAAAGTAAAGAGAGAGGTGAAGGACTGGATTGGTGTAACAGAGGAGAACAGAGAGCTCATTTCAACTGGGAAGACTAACACAAGTGATGAGATGGGAATCAACAAGTTATGAGCAATATCAGAAAGGTGTATTTGAAAAAGCCAAACCTTCAAACTGAAGAGTAAAAATAAGTGAAGTTAGATAATATGAGAGAGTCACTTGATAGAGGGCTTGGAATTCTAGATTTTAGAATTCAGATTTTTTAAAAAATATGTAATGTGGAGTTGCTATAAAAGAATCTGGGGCTTGAGTATATAACTATGTAGAAAACAGTAAAAGCCCAAGGCAAAAAAAAGAACAAAACAAAACAAAACAAAAAAACCCACGTTTCTTCTTGAAACAACTGCTAAGAGCTAAATAGCATCTGCCCCCATGAACTCTCTAGCTAGTTGGGTCCCCACCTAAAACTTCTTTTATCACTTATATTACCTACCTGACTCCTGTGGATATATGAACTTGCAACCCATGTCTGAAGAGTTGTAGGGCAAAAAGGTAGAATTTGGAATTCACCTCACTTATTTTTGCAGATGATAGATGATCCCCAAATGCTGCTAGTTTTCCCAATAGGTGGAGAAACCATAATACACCTCCGTCAATGGGCCACAAATCACCCACTGACATAGGAAATGACAGTTAGTGACCTGAAGCATTGTTTTGAATGCTACGCAGCAACTACCATAAAGTTTCCATGTCATTGACTGATCTTGCCATTCATTGTGTTGGCATCGCCTGATGCAGAGGTATAATTCAAATCAGAACTTGGGCTCACTGGTTGGGAGAGGTTTCTCTGTGACACCAGCACTATGGAGCTTTTCAAGATAGTCATCAGAGTAGAAACATTGTGTGTAGTTAAAAATCTGAACTGTATTTCTGCCTGAGCACCACATTTGGAGATTTTGGTTTAATTGGTCTAGGTATGAGTATTTTCTGAAATCTCTCCATGTGATGGTGTAGTCAGATTTCAGGTTTGAAAACTGTTGATCTAAGTCATTGATTTATTGTATGCTTCTTGATCATGTGTCTGATGTGAGCGAAGTTGGATAGCTGCCAAAGAAGTGATACTAGGATAGAAGTTTCTTGGAACAGAGTCAGGAAAAGGGAACAGGTATCTTAAAATAGCAAACTGCATTTAGATAATAAAAATATATAATCCCTATTAAGAAAAGCCAATCATGTAGCTAGGAAAAGCATCAAAATATGAAGTCTAAAAATTTATTTGTGGCAAAAAGGAAAGAAGAGAAAGCTGAGGAGCCAAGAGTGAGCCCGTATTTGGGTATGAATAACATCTCTAAGTGAGCCACTTGGGACTGAGCTCAGCTCTCAACTGTGAGTGGAGTATCTTTCCCAGTGTATCTCCTGCGTGTTGTGCATACGACAATTACAGCAGTTCAAATGCCACTGGAAATAACTTCAGCTTCAGAAATCTGAAAGATCATCATGTTACTGCAGAGAGTGAATAGAACAAGAAATGCATTTAAACTCACTGCACTTGGAAAGGCATTTTAGAGCACCTTTATCCCATCTCCTCCACCAAACCAAATAGTTCATATAGAATGCCAGAAGTCAGGGGACCTATTTCATGATTGATCTGTTCTCACTCCTCTTTTACCCCACCTCTTCCCCTTTCCTCCTCTCCCCATTTGCTTCTCCCTTTCCCCTTTAAGTCCTTTATTCTACAACAGTATTTAAACAACTGTTTTCTCTCAGTCTACACTGTTTCACTTTTTAAAAAATGTTTTTAGTTTTGCTTCTCTTCTTCTCCACCCCCCACTCTTTTTTTACTTTTTTTTTAAATTGTACTTTATGTTCTGGAGTACACGTGCAGATCATGCAGGGTTGTTGCATAGGTACTTAGATGGCAAGGTGGTTTGCTGCCTCCATCCCTCACCTATATCTGGCAGTTCTCTCTCTGTTATCCCTCCCCAACCTCCCCACACCCCGTTGTTTCTCCCCTCCCTGTGTTCTCATGCTTTCATGTTTAATTTGATGCTTTAAAAATATCTAGTTCTGCTAAACAATCCTTTCTCCTCCTGAGGGATCAACTGTAGCTTTGGAATCAGTCAAACTGAGTTCAAATCCTAGTCTCATTGCTCATGGGTTGTATGACCTTGCTCAGGTTACTTAACGTCTCCTAGCTTTGATGTTCTCATCTTTAAAATAGAGATATATCATGTGTTTCTTATGGTTCTTGTGATGATTGAAGGAAGTACCTCATTCTATGCTTATGTATAGCAGCTACTCAAAAACACTCACATTTGCTTTGATTTGCTGGAGAGAGAAGATAAATACAAATGCTCAGTACTGCAATGGGGACCTAAATCAAAGGGGAAAAAGCTAATTCCCGTAAAAAGATATGTATCAGTAGCAGTCAGTTTTGATTTAAGTATGTTCCCGTAAATTTTTACCTAGTTTCTGTGCTCCAGAGACAGAGTAGTTAAAGTTGGCATGGGGTGTGAGTTTGATGGATTACGCCCAATTTTGTTTCACAATCTTTACATCCACCAGTTGTGAGATGTAGATAGCATTTTACTCAGAGGAATGCAAAACTATGGGAAAATCACAGCCTTGACACGTTGCACGAGCATAGACATTATTTCTTACTTTCATTTAAAATACCAATGCATGATTTTTTTTTAACCTGAGATTTTGAGATAGCTTAAAAAAATTTCAAAAGGTATTAAATCAGTTTTGTTTTGGAGGCAGAATAACATAAAAGCTTTTTTTTTTTTTTCCCCTGCTTTCGATTAATGAAATTGGTTGTCAGTGACAATGAGTGTCAGAGTTGCTATGTTTTTAAAAGTGTGTCTGTGGTTACTTTAATACATTTGTTTATGTTGAGAGTATTCTTTTCATATTTGAAGATGTGGATGGTGTTATATTATTTATGTAGCCTAGGGTTCAGAATAGAGCAGAAACAACTTATTTTTTGTTATTCATTTATACATCCAACAGATATTTATTGAAACCTTTTTGTGAGGGAGGGCAGGCTTTGTGCTTCTGCGTGATGTAGGTCCTGAGAAAAAAGACCCAAATATTGTGTTTAAGGGCTATTGGTCAAAGAAACAAACACCGATACCAAGCAAAACAATATTTATATAGAAGCAGCAATGTATAGTAAAAAGAACATGGCTTTAATGTCAAACAAATCTGGCTTAAATATTGTCTCTGCCATGTGCCAGTTGTATGCTCTTGAGCAAAGAATAATCTTCCCTAGTTAAAAATACCTCCCTTGCAGGGTGCAAATGAGGATGTTCAGTAATGCATGTAAAGGGGCTCACAAGAGCCTAACATATAGTGGGTACAGGTATAAGAAAGTCACTATTACACTTACTATAATAATGTTATTGGTGTTGACAATGGGCAATATTATGATTATTCACATTTTAAATATAGTTGCCAAGATTCAAGATAGTAAACAAACAAACAAAACAACTTGTCTAAAGCTGCATAGTTTCCAAATGGCAGTGCTTGGATTCAAACCAAGCCCTGTCTTCAGACTTAAAACCTGAACTTTATCTACTGGGACTCTTTTCACATACTGTGTCACTGGTTGTACGTTAAATATTTCCTATTAGTGGCTTAAAACTGTGCATGTGATTTGGAGTACATGATAGAAAATATTTCAGGAATATTGAATACTATCCCAAATTATTCCACAAAATAAAATAAACATAATGTAAGAAGGAAGATCCTATACTTTATTTGAGATGAGAATGAACATTTATGGCTAAGATGAATAAATAACTGCCTGATACATTATTGACAATCGATGTATATTTATTGAACAAAATGTCAAGAATGACCCCTAGAAGTCTATTTGGATGACTTCTGCATAGCTTCTCCAGAAAACTCATTCTGAAAGTAAAGAGATCTCTGGATTGAAATTGACTTGCAAAGAAAAACTTAAGTGTCTGGAATTGGAGCACTATCAATACAAGAGAATGAATGCTCAGCATAAATTTCATTGCTTGTGAGCATATGTTGCACAACTCCTGTGTATTCACAGGAATATTTGATGGGAAGACTTTGAAGGAGGGAGCTCAACTTGTGGAGAAATAAATCAGTAAACTTAGGAATTACAAAAAAAAATGTAACTATATGAATTCTCAGGTTATGTTGTCTGGGAATATTTGTGTGATAGACATTGTTACAAAAAAAATAGTCCATCTAGGCATATTGCCCATGTCTTAGTGTTTTTAGGCCTGGTTGCAGTAGATTCAGTGCAGCAAATTATCTTGGATAGCAACTGAGCTACATTGTTGTTGATAACGACTCTGTTTCCTCCACTTCCAAGTTCTCCAACTCTAACATCTTCTGATGTCCCAGTAGTCACCTGTCCAAATCTTGTTCATTCCTCATGGCCCAGTATTAAATGCATTCTTTGCCGTGACACTTTGATAATGTCTCAATCTGGAAAAGACAGCATGGTAGAATGGAAAGAAAAGCCATGTTGGAGTCATTAAATCAGGATAGGCTTTGAATTTTAGTCATTACTTAAAAGTCCCTTTATCTCTCCAGTGTTTGTTTTTCTTTCTGTTAAGTAGAATGAGAAGGCCATCCTTCTTCACAGTGTTTTTATGAAAGTCAAATGAGATGGTTTTTGAGAAAGTGTTTATGGTTTTAAAATTACAGCATTATGGAAGCTTGACAGCTGATGGAAATTGTATGAGATTTTGATGTCAGACAAAGAATAGTTACAGGTTTTTAATTTACTTGTGATCTTAATTGACTTAACTATTTTTTATGAGCGGGAAGGGGGTGGGTCAACATTTTTTAATCTAAGTTTTTTAATGTAAAATGAAAAACATGCTACCTACTTTTTAGGGTGGAGGCAGAGTATAAATGAGATAATATATTTAAAATACATGCTTCAAATATTGAATAGGGGATACTCAATAAATGTTTGTTTTATCCTTTTGGAAGCAATGTGTTTCTCTTTTTAATATCCTGCTTTTAAATCTCTTTTATGCCTTTTATTTTAATGATTCATATACTTTTCTCACTACCTCTATAAGACGAAGGTATTTGAGAAGAAGGAATATGACTTATTTATGTTTGCAGCCTTAGCATCCTAGACAGAATTCTGAGGTTAATAAAACTCAATACATTTTTATTGAGTGATTAAATGAAATAATAGGAAAGTCATATACCTTGCCTGAGTTATTTTAAAAGCAGAGATGGCCATCAGAGTAGTTAGTTGAAGAGTTGGGGTAAGAGGAGATATAGTAATTAAAGGTAAAGTATGGAAGCACTGAAGTGGAAGCCACATACTAACAATGAAACTCACACTGTTGCTTGGAGGCACACAGGCAGCACACAGAAAGGCCAAGGGCAAGGTATGTCTTGTACTTTCTTATTCAAAGATTGATTGCATGAGTACAATTATGTATAAGAGCTTTGGGCTTCTTAGGGACTAAAATGTGTATGTAACAGGAGAAAAAAAAAAAAAAAAACCTTCAAATAACCTAAATGTCAGTTTGCTTCATCTTATGGGCCACTTAAGTATATTTGAGAATGAAGAGGTCTACTGGACACACACAGCTAAATTGTTCATCCTCAGCATCATGTGCTTCTGCATGCTACTCCAGCTCTGGGTTGGACCAGCAGGCTAATTACTCAAAACATCTGGGCACAGTTACCTCTGTGAAAAACTGGGTCTTAATAATTGGCCTCAGCCGAGGAACAAATGTGGGGCCAAATCCTCCTCTCTCTATCGACCTGTTCCCTTTATTTTCTACAATACCACCTGCTTCCCTTCAGGCTGCATCTGCTTAGCTTATTGGCAACTACTAAAAGTTGGGATAATCAGAGGAATTTCCACTTAAAAAACAAAACTGAGAGAAGCATGTTCAATATAACTTTTCCTCATAATTAAAAAAAAAAAAAGAAAACTAGGAAATTAAACCTTCACAGAATGTATTCTCAGTTTCTAAACTTGATCCTCTTTCTTCACATTTAGACCTTCTGACATTCCCTCCTAATCTACACTATTCAGGATATCTATTATTGTGTATCAACCTACCCCAAAACATAGTGATTTAAAATAATATTTACCTTGTTCACAATTTTGCAGGTCAGGAATTTAGGAAGGACTCAACTGGGAAGTTTGTCTCTGATCCATGTAGCATCAGCTGAGGATGGAGACGTCACTTCCAAGCTGGGTTCTTCACTCATGTATCTGTAATCTTTATCTTCTTTCTTTCTCCACATGCATCTCATTTTCTAGGACTTGTCCACATGGCTTCCTTGGACTTTCTTCATAGCACAGCAGTCTCAGGGAAGCCAAATTCCTTCCACAGAGCTAGTGTTCTAGGGGACAGGAAGAAGAAGCTGCTAGCTCTTAAGATCTGGACTCAGAAACTTGTGTGCCATAACTTCTGCCATATTCTACTGGTCATGTAAATCATAGAGACATTCCAGAACCAAGTCTTTACTTAGACCCCATCACTAGATGAAAAGAAGTTCAAAAAGCTGAGGGCCTTTTAAATTCATACATTTGCAGTTTTACCTTCTGGAAGTCTTAAACTGTTCCCACAAAGTCCCTAGAAGTTGCATCTCCTTCCCTGCCTTCCTGATGGTACATTTAGCGAAGTCTGAGTTATTCATTCAAGTCAGGTAATGAGTTTTAAATTTGCCTTTTATTCTCCTCATTATCCTGCAGATAAATATTGACATGGACATAGAGGTATGCCTTTCCAAGGCATACACTAATTCTCTAAGGGAGTGCAATTTAAATCTATGAAAAGGAAGAAATATGTTCCCCAAATCCTCCCTTATTTCAAAGCTCTTTTTTTCATAGTGGAATTATCATTTCCCATTTTCATATTAACCAGTCTTCATTACTTTTCTTATTCAGGTTTTTCTTCTTTATCCTGACTTCACCTGTATTTTTTAATCTCAGTTTGGGAATAAAAAATTAGACCTTTGATAAATCAAATATATTTTAATATTCAAGCCTGTAGAAAAAAAAATAACAAAAAGGAAATGGACTAAATAAAGCCTTTGAAATTACTGTTAAAAAGGTTTAATTAGATGAAAAGATAAAGATGTCTTGTGCCTGCATTTTGGGAAGAAAATGCATGATTTGTCCTTTTAGTTATATAAGGCATATTTTTATGTTAATAACATCCTGCATCTGTCAACATGAAGTAATACATGCATCAGAACTCAAAAAGGCCTTGGACTATCTGGCTCAGTGTTTTTCATACTTTTTAAATTAGCATAATTATTCATTCCAAATGTATATTTAAATAAAATAAAATTGGTTCCAAATATGTAAAATATATAAAGGAAGAGCTACTATAGTTTAAGTTGAATGAAGTTAAGGTGCTGGCATCGCAGCCATCATTCTACTTTTTTACTTTCCTCCAAGGTTGTCTCTGAGTAGTTTTTAAGAAAACTTAAAATTCAGTATAACACAACCCAGTCACTCATAATATGGAAGAATCTGAGGTTCATTTTGACTAAATGATTGGCCTGTGGCTAGTTAATATTAACAATAAGTATGCATGGCTAACACATATCGAGGAGGAATGACCCAGCCCCAGGTGCTATTCTAAGCATTTGACATGGTTCAAAGCATCTAATCTCCACATCAACTCTATGGTGTAGACCCTCTAATTATCCTCATTTTATAGAAAAGGAAACTGGTCAGTGAGCTGAAGTAATTTGAAGCAATTCTCAGATTAGACCTGAGTCTCATTAAACTTAAGAACAAAGATCTTGCCACCTATGTTTCTGACTCTCATAGCAGACACCTTCAGAACCACTCTATAATGAAAACTGAATTTTAGCATTAACAGAAGCATGCAATGTATCATTAGTCCTCTGTTTTCTTAGGTTCTTTCCAGGGATTTAACAAAAAATTAGAGGTCAGAGAAGCTTAAAGCTCTGACATTCCCACAAGCCTTCAAGACGCAACCTCCAGTGTGCTGAAGGTCACATGCTTCTGTACCTGAGAGGTTGCCTCAAACGTGGCCATCACTAGGAACCTGGGGATGTGACAGTCACTGAGATGTGGAGGAAACAACGGTGAAGAGCTGGAAAAGCCTTTCCAGTATCCATGGCAGAATTAGATTTGTGTACTACCTGTGATAATTGGAAGAACACTCATCTTTTCCTTTTTCTATTTCTCTAGGGTAGAAAGACTCTGTCTACAAATACATCTTGAGGTTCCCCTTATGTATGTGAGGACTTGCATACGTATTTGTTGAATTAGTGGACAAATTGGCAGCATTATCTTTTTCTAATTAACCAAGTGATTGAGGCCAAACTGCTCTCCCCCTTCCTCCCTCCCCAGCGTGCTTTGCTATTAATGACACAAGGGCCAGCTGCAGAGTGATGGGGAGCGCCATCTGCAAATTAGCAGTTGAGGGATAGAGAAGATGCCCAGAATGCCTGAATGACCTATCAATGGGATAATCCACTTGCGGTTAATTGGGAATGAGATTCAATTAACACATTTTGTACACTGTTCATTTGAAAATTTTAATAAATTTAAAATCATGAGTAAATTATGCAGTTCTGATGCTTGGTACATGAGTATATGTCTAGGTGAGTGAAGTTGTTTAATCTGGGTTAACATGAGTAAGAGGTATTAACTTTCTTATCTGAGATCAGATGGGTAGCTTGGAAGAAGATGATAATTGAAAGGCTAAGCTGTGTGAAGCCATGAAGAATACTCTAATTTAATTTAGAACAGAAGGTTCAGATCTTGTGAATTCTGACACATGCATGTATGGAAAGAAGGAAACACACTTTAAAAATACTACTATTTTAGGTGGCATGAAGTCTATAGCTCAAACTTTTAGACCCAATTTAGTTAGATGTATAAATGCTGATTCTATCTCCTGGGATGGCCTATAAAAGTGAATATTTGTTCAACATTTTAAGATCGTCAAATTGAAAGTGCTGTGTAAATACTGGGCCAGATTAGCTCGCCATGTGTCTCCCTGTGTGCACAGAACTTTCACTGACTTCAACGGGTGGAATGTGGTGGGAGAATCTGGCTCATTATTAGTTTTCATATTTTGATTTGATCAACTGTTGTCAATTACAGACATTGGTAATTACCCACAGAAAAAGAGAGGAGGGGGAAAAAAACCTTGCTATCATAATATTTATCTTATCAGTTATGGTATTTTCCTATACTGAAAAAAATATTGTGGTGAATTGTGTAACACAGCAAGTGCTGATTTTATAGTACCCTTGACTTGAGTGTATTTTTATACATATTTTTAAAATTTATCAAACAAAATGTACATGTTTATGGAATAGTGCTGCTTCACGTATCACTATGTCCTGTTGATCTTCCCTTAGCCCCTCTCTCAGTTCAGATTTGCCTGTTAGATTCTATCCCCCAATAAAACCATAGTCTAGGCCATTGCTGTCTAAACATTTTCTGTGATGAAGAAAATGTTTTATATCTGCACTGTCCAATGCAGTGTACAATAGCCACATGTGGCTACTGAGCACTTAGAATATGGTGAGTGTGACTATGACACTGAAATCCTAATTTTAATAAATTTAAAATTAAAACTCACATGTAGCTATTGGCTACTGTATTTCTGTGCAGTCCAAACTCATGCCTTAATTATTGTGACATCCTGTTGACTACTCTTCTTACTATAGGACATTTGTCTTCAATTTCTTTTATATACTACCAAATTAATCATCTTTAAATTCTGCTTATACCATGAAATTCCCTACTTAGAAACCTATGGTGATTTCACATAGTCTGCTACAGTAACCTGCAGAGCACCATGTGCCCCAAATCTAGCTACCCTTTAGAACCACTTGGGGCCACAATGTAGAAAACGTGATTCATTAGGTCCCTGATGGAGCCTGGCAAGCTGATTATCAGCCAACTTTAAGAATTCCTAGTCTAGTATCTCCATTTTTATACATATTCATTTTTACCACTCTAGGTAAATTTATGATCATGCCTTACCTGGAATCCTGTAATGTTCTTCCAACTTTTATCCCTATCTTCTCCCTTGCTATCGCTTCCTGCTGCCACCCACAGTCATTTTCCAAATAACAGCTTAAGTGATCTTCCTAATAGTTCAAATAGAGTATATTATTCTGACAGTTCAATACCAAAGGCTTCTCATTGCCTATAGAATAAAATGCATTTCCCCCGCAAGCTCTTGGTCTACAACAGCCTACATGTTATTCTTTCTACCTGCCACTTAAACCTCATTTTTTTTTAAACTTGTTTTCTCTTGCTTACTTGTGGTATGTTCCTTTTCTGAATACAAGAAGATTCTTCCCATCTCAATGTCTTTGAGTTGCTGTTTTCTCTTTTTGGACCATTCTTCCTTGGGAACTTCAAAAGTTTAACACCTTCTTATTCTTAACATCTCAGCTCTCAAAACACTCCAGAAAAATGATTCCTTGTCCACATTGTCTGTTATCTCTGTCCATTTCAGTTATCATTAATTTTCAATTATCAAAAATTATGTTTTATTAGTTTAAATGTCTATTGCCTCCTACTATTGGGAGATAGGTTCTATAAGAACAAGGATTTTCTCTCTCCTGTCTTAATGGTGTTTTCTAAATCATGCATCTTCTTAGTTTATATTGGCCTTAACCTTTTCTTCAAACATGGTAGTTTACAAAATGAAGTTTTAAGACCAGCAACATCAGCATTATATGAAAACATATCAAAGTGCAGTTTTGTGGCTCTACCCTAGACTTCGTGAGTCAGAAATTCTGAGATTGGGGCCTAGCAATCTGTACATTAGCAAGCTCCTCGAATGCATTTGATGTGTGTTGAAGTTGGTAAATGGCTGCTCAAACACATACCATCTACTATGGTTTTCTTTGTTTATTGAGACAAGGATTTCACTTTGTCACCCAGGCCTTTTCCTATAACTCAATATAATAAGAAAAATTTAAGAGCTTGTGATCCATTTCTCTGAAACTTCCACTCATACTTTATCTTGCTCTGTGTTACATTCTGGAAATATAGCACAACTATAAATCTTCCCACTCATTTATTTATTCTTCAATTGTACCTCTTCTGTCATTCTGTGGGTGTGTCTCCATCTATGGAGTTCTGATGAATGAATAGTCCTGATCCTTATTTCAAAACATTTGAATCTAGTTGTTAACTAAGCCTAGATAAACTCAGCAAAACTTAGCTTCAGATTTAGCTCACCTATAGATTAGGATGACATAGCTCTCACTACTAATGTCTGACAGAAGAAGGAGTATGCTCTTTACTGGCAATAAATCTTATTTCTTTAATCTCTACTCTGCTTTATTTTTATTTTTATTTTTATTTTTTTTTTTTGAGATGGAGTTTCGCTCTTGTTACCCAGGCTGGAGTGCAATGGCGCGATCTCGGCTCACCGCAACCTCCGCCTCCTGGGTTCAGGCAATTCTCCTGCCTCAGCCTCCTGAGTAGCTGGGATTACAGGCACGTGCCACCATGCCCAGCTAATTTTTTGTATTTTTAGTAGAGACGGGGTTTCACCAGGTTGACCAGGATGGTCTCGATCCCTTGACCTCGTGATCCACCCGCCTCGGCCTCCCAAAGTGCTGGGATTACAGGCTTGAGCCACCGCGCCCGGCAACTCTGCTTTATTTTTTAAATCACAAAATGCTTTGTATACAATGAAAAGTTATAAGACACACAAAGGAAGCAGGAAAATGTGACCTATGAAAAAGAGAAAATAGTTAATAGCAGCGTGTCCAGAGATGGACCAGATAGTGTAATTACCAGATGGAAACATTAAGAAGCTGTATATGCATTAATATGTAATGAAGAAGTTAGACATCATATCAGAAGAAATGGATAATTTCATAAGAAAAATTAAAATATAAAATTGAAATACCTGTACACATCAAAAATAAATCACACCTTGGTGGTCTTAACAGCAGACTGGGCACAATAGAGGAAAGAATTACTGAATTCGAAGATAAGTGACCATAAGATTTTAAATAAACAAAGTAGAAAAAAAAGGAGCAAAGCATCTAAAATATGTACCTGGAGTTTTAAAAGGGGAGAAGTTCAATAATGACAGAACAAATATTTTAAGACATAATGGCCAAGAGTTATCTACAATTAATAAAGATCAACCCACCAATTCAAGAAGTTTAATAGATCTCAAGCATGAGAAATACAAAGGAAATCATACATAGGCCCATTACAGTCAAACTGCTAAAAACCAAACATAAAAGGAAAAATTAAAGAGCAACTAGAGAAGAAAAAGCAAAATGATACCAGTGACAGCTGGCTTCTTATCACAAGCAATGAAGACCAGAAGAAAATGAAATAGAATCTTTAAAGTGTTAAAAAATAATTGTCAGCACAAAATTCTAGATTCAGTAAAAATATCCTTCAAAAATGAAGATGGGATAAGTAGATTTTTCAGACAGACAGAAGCTGAAAGAAAATTTTCAACAGATTTTCTCCACATGAAATGGTAAAGTTTTTCTAGCTACAGGAAAATGATGTAAGATGGAAGACTACATTTGTGGGAAGAAATAAAAAGCATAGAAATGGTAAAAATGTAGCTAAATATAAAATATCTTTTAATTGCTATTATTCTTTATGCCTATATACTTTAAATTATCATTTACTGATTAAGGCAATAATATATCTTAGAGACTATAGCATTGGTAAAATGTATGACAAAAAGAACTTAAAGTTTGGAGGAAAAATAAATTCAATTATGCTATAATGTTTTTACATTTCTTAAAGTATTATATTACTTGAAGGAAGAATGTAAAAAGATAAAGTATATATCATAATCTCTAAAGTAACACTGAAAAAGTAACACAGACTATTACAGCTTTAAAGTCAATTGAGGATATAAATGTAATGTTAAAAAATGTTGATCCACCCATAATAAGGGAGAAAAAAGAGGAATGATGGAATAAATACCAGATAAGACAAATAGAAAATATATATAATTATGAAAGGCATTAAGTTAGCAGTATTATGTTAAATGTATCAGAATTAAACACTGCATGTAAATAATACAAATATTTTTGAATTTTTGGAAATAAGAGCACCTCTATGCTATGAATAAAAAATACTCTTTATATGTAAAGATACCTCCATGTTAAAAGTAGAGGGTTTGAAAACTTATGGCATACATTCATTAAAAATAAAAACGCTTAAACAAAAGTAATCTTAAGATAAAGAGTCTTGGAAGTAAAGATTAGAATATCATTAAAAGACCAAATGATTAAGCAGACATAGCCATCTTAAATGGGTATGCACCTAGTAACAGAGCTTCAACATTCAGGTAGCAGAACTTGATAAAACTCAAGCTACAGATAGAAAAAATCCACAAAAATAATTAGATATTTAGCACTGTCTATTAGTAAGTGTTGAAATTAGTAGTTACAAAAAAGTTAGCTTATATTCTATAAACTATTTCAATTGACTTGACTTAGTTGATATTTATAGAACACAGTACTCCCAAATTTCAAAGTACGTATTCATCAGTATGACATATGTAACATTCACTAAGATAAAATATATGCTGAGCAATAAAATGAGTTGTAATACATATCAAAGTATTAAAATCATGTAGTTATTCCTTGACCAGTATGAAGTTAAGTTAGAAAATAAATGGTGGGTTATCTGAAAACCAAGCATTTTCAATTTAGCAAAGATACATTCAAATAATCCACAGATTAAATAAGAAATATAAGGCACATAAAAGTATTTAAAAACATTTTAAAATTAATTATAATGAAAAGATAACATAAAAATGTGTAGATGCTGCTAGTGTTAAACCATTACTTACAGAAATATTTCTAGGTTTAAATGTACATATTCTAAAAGAAGAAAGGTCTAAAATTAACAACCTAAATGTTGACCTAAGACTCTAGAAAATAGGAGGAAATTAAACTCAAGTAGAAAAAAGAAAACATTAAAAGTAAAGTCAGAAATACATGAAATATAAATGGATGAGCACACTTCACTACTTCTATTTAACATTGAATTAGAACTCCTAGATACTGCTTGTCTGGTTCTTTATTGACATGAGTAAAATTGATAAACCTGTGATAAACCTTAGCAATTTATCTTTGCTAAATTGAAAAACCAAATGACCAGAACAAAACACAAAATACCCAGATGAGAAAAAAAAGAGAGACATTACTACAGACTCTATAACTTATTACAGCTGAATCAAGAAGAAATAGAAAATCTAAAAATTTAATATGTATTAAAGAAACTGAATTAGTAACTTAAAACCTTCCTCCTAAGAAAACCCCAGGATCAGATGTGTTTATTTTTTAATTCTATCAAACATTTAGGAAACATATAAGCTAGGCTTTACACAAATTTTGTCAGAAAATAGAGTAGGTGGGAGTACTTTCCACCTTCATTTATGAGGTCAGCACTACTGTAATACTAGAACCTGATAAAGCCGTTATGAGAAAAGAAAATTTAAGTCAAGTATCTCTCATTATTATAGATGCAAAAATGCTGAACAAATTATTGGCAAATTGAATCCAGCAATGTATAAATGAATGATACATTATGTCCAAGTAAGTATTACTTGGAGAATGCAAAGTTGATTTAACATTTTTAAAGAACTCAATCAATGTAATTTGCCACATTTATTGGAATAAATCAGGAGCATTGTTTGATTATCTCAATAGATACAAAAAATTTGACCAAATTCAGCACTCTTTCATAATATTAAGATTCAGCAAATGAAAAAGATAGGGAAACATCCTAAATTTAATAAAGAACATCTATTAAAAAATTTTTCACATGGCTTTATTTTCCAAATTCAGCACTCTTTCATAATATTAAGATTCAGCAAATGAAAAAGATAGGGAAACATCCTAAATTTAATAAAGAACATCTATTAAAAAATTTTTCACATGGCTTTATTTTTAATGAAACAGTACATTTTGTCCCTTAAATTGGGATCCAAACAAGAATATATGCGTTCACTACTTCTGTTTAACATTAAATTTAAAAGTCCTAGCCACAGCAACAAGGCAAGAAAAAGAAATAAAATGTCTCTAATTAGAAAGAAAGAAATAAACTGCTGTTATTTATATATAATGTGATCATTGACATAGAACATCCAAAAGAACTAACCAAAAATGTACTATTACTAATAACTGAATCTAATATGATTGTAATGTAGAAGTTAATATAAGAAAATTTTATTTCTATATACAAGCAATGAACAATTGGTAAGTTAAACTTAAATAACATTTACAATAGCAGTACAACACAGAGTAATAAGTATAGTGAAAGATACAGGGATTGGAAATTGTGAAACATTGATTGGAGACATTAAAGAAAGCACCAGCTAAATAGAGATACAAGCCATGTTTGTGGATTCAAAGATTTAGTATTACTAAGATATCCATTCTGTTCAAATTAGCCTTGAGATTCAAAGCAAGCTCACTTAAAATCCTGATAGATATTTCTCCCTAGAAACTAACAATTAATTTTTAAAGGTATATGGAAATTCAGAGAATATAGACTACACAAAACAATCTTGGAAAAAGGATTACAATAGCAAACTTTACATTAACTGTTTTCTGAATTTACTATACTTACTATAAAGCCACAGTCATAATGATTGTGAGATTGCCTACTTGGATAAACAGGTAGAGAGAATCCAGAAATGGACCTATGAACAATTGATTGATTGTTGACCAAGGTACAAGGGCCCATATCTAGAAAACTCAAAAGATATCCAGAAATTAACAGTAAGAGGACGAACAATGTAATTAGTAAATAGAAATTACTCTTGGGCAAACATTTTACAAAAGAAGATACAAGAATCTCTGATAAGCTTGTGAAAATGTGCTCAACACTATCACTCATCATGTAAATGCAAATTTAAGCCACATGATACCCACTAGAATGGTTAAAATAAAAATGACTGACAACACCAAATGTTCGTTAGGATGTAGGGCAAACAGAAATCTAATACATTGCTTGTTGGAGTGTCAAATAGTACAAACACTTTTGAGAACTGTTTGGCATTTTTTTACAGGGTTAAACTTTCATCTACCCTCTGCAATAGCAATTCTATTCTTAACCAAAAATACTTATACAAGAATATTTATAGATGTGTGTGTATATATATATATATATATATATATATATATATATATTCATAATAGGCTCAAATTGAAAATAAGCCAAATGTTCTTCAACAGGAGAATGGGTCAATAATATGTGTTACAATTGTATGCTGGAATACTACTTGTTAACTAAAAATGCACAAGCTAGTTATGTATGCAGTATAGACAAAAAGATACTAGGTTAATTGAAAGAATATGTACTTTATTATTTCAGTTATATGAAATGCAGAACAGATTAAACTATTCTTTGGTGATTGAGATCAGAAAGTTGTTGCAATGGTAGAGAAATTGAGTGAAAGGGGCAAGAGAACTTTCTGGAGTGATATAAATGTTTTAAATCTTGTTTTCAAGTGTTAGTCACACAAATATACACAATTATCAACATTTATCAAACTAAGCTGTTAATAAGTAGACATTTATTTATATAAATTATACTTCAATTTAAAAAATATTTTGGAATGTCCTGTTTGCTCTTTGATTTCCTCAGTTAATTGTTCTCATTCTTAGTTCATTTCCTTTTATTTCATGGAGTTAGTTTTCTTAAAATGTTTCACAATTCTTAATCAGATGTCATCTTTGAATTAGTAAGTCCCAGTGCACCTGTCTGTAGATGTGGCTCCACTTACTGTAGACTGCGTAATTACAGAACAATACTAAGACATGCTATTGGTGGATTATACTAGTTTATTTTCTTGACACTGAGAAGACTCCCTTTTTTTCATGACACTGGACATTGTGTACCACCTCTTTGGACCATATTTTCACAGTCAATGCTGCAACATTCCAAAGATCTCAGTTGTTGCTTCTGTGCACACGTGTGTGTGTGTGTGTGTGTGTGTGTGCGCATTCATGCATGCACATGGTGTTGGGGGCAGGGAGCAATTGGTTAATCTGCTAAATTTCTTCAAATGTTTTTGACATAATACATCATTCTGATTGTTGCCTGAGCTTTCCGAGTGTGGAACAACCTTGAAGCCCCTTCTACCTTTTGTGGCAGTTCTTTTTCTGTGCATATTTTAATTGCTTCCTATTTGGGAGAGATTTCTTAATTTTTTTTGACATAAATTTAACTCTCTCATTGTTTCCAATGCTATAATAAATTTATGATTTCGGAAAATGGGTGCATTTTCTTCATTTATGAAGATTTGAGTTGGGACATAGAGACAAATGCATTTGCTATATTTGCCATCTTAATCCAATTTCCCCAGTCAGTTTCAATTAGCAGCTGTGCTTGCTGCTTTACATACTGATGCACGTAGTAACTCTCATTATCACTTTCATGTGCCCTGTATAATAGTATATGGACCTGGCAATGGCTTGGACTCTTGCTATTTGTAAAATGAGTATTCACAAGTTCACAAAGGTAAATATGGATTGATCTCTAACATACAAGCAGTTTTGAGGAAGGAGAATGTTTCTTCAACATGCTTGTATTAGCAACAAATGAGACTGATGCTTTCGAATCTGCATCTAAAGATTCAATTCTATAGACAGGAAGCCCCAAACTGAGACTGCAGGAGAGCCCTATTCAACATTACCTAAAATCTCCCTAAGCACCTCGCCCCTACTGTTTATCATTGTAATGCTGACCTAACACTTTAGGAGGTGGATGTGTTTGTGCACTGAAGTCAAATGCTGTTTGCTGAGGATACTGTGACTTCCATTTGACTTTCTTTCTGGTAAAAGCAGATGGAAAAGGTTTTCTTTCGTTGTTTGCTTTCACATTAAAAACAAATACTGCCAAAAACAAGGATTTAAGTACTGCAGTTCCCCCTCACAGCTGTTATTTAGAGGTGGTCCAAAACTCTTCAAAGAACATCAGGTAGTACAAATCCATAGGAAGCCAGTAGTGAAAATGGCATTTGCTGGCTATTATTTTTTGCCCACTATTATAGGTCATTTGTAACACCTAGGGCAGATATGATATAGAATTTACAAATTACAAATGAAGGGAACAATTTTATTAACAAATTTTCCATTTTACAAAGCAGGAAACTCAGTGAAGCACAGAGTAATTAGGCAACTTAGATTTATTTTGAGAAGAATGTAGAAAAGATTTTATGAAAATCTGAGGTCTTTACAATGTTGCTTGACAAAAGACTACACTTTTATAATGATAATAAATTGGCAATAAATCAATCATGTTTACCAAATGGAGTTTTGGTGCTGGAGTTACAATTTGCAAAAAGTACTTTAACCAAACAGACATGTTTGACTTTCTTATTAAAATAAATATTTATTATAAAAAATTTTTAAATCTCTATTTCTACAATTCAGAGGTCAATATCATAAATATTGTAAAGTTTTCTTGTCTAGATTTACTGCTATGTTGTAAAAATCATATACTTTTATCAGGAGATTTTATTTTTATTTAACATTCTATCTTTAAAAATAGTTTCAGTAGATAAAATATGTATTAATATGGGTGGACATTTATTCCATCTACTAGACAACTTATTCTCTTTCCAGTTATAAATTATGGTGTAATCAATTCCTTTGCAGATAAATCTATGGGTGTATATTTCCTAGAAGTTTGTTCTGAGGAGAATGATAAGAATAAAAAAGAGGTTGTGTCCATGATCAAGTTGTAGCTTCCATCTCCTAAATTATTTCCAGTATTCTGCTGATCTGAGGAGCTGAGTCAGAATCTTCTTATTCTCTCATTCATGTTAACAACATTCCCTAGAAAGTTGAAGAGGATGAGCATTCTTCCATAAGAAATATATGAATAGTTGTGCTTTCTTATCAAAGTCTCTAAATTCCTAAAACCCATTTGTGTGATTTGAATATATATTATTTTTTATTATACTTTAAGTTCTGGGGTACATGTACAGATAGTGCAGGTTTGTTACATAGATATACACATGTCATGGTGGTTTGCTGCACCTGTCAACCTGTCATCTACATTAGGTATTTCTCCTAATGATATTCCTCACCAAGTCCCCCACCCCCTGACAAACCCCAGTGTGTGATGTTCCTCTCCCTGTATCCATGTGTTCTCTTTGTCCAACTCCCACTTATAAGGGAGAACACGTGGTGTTTGGTTTTCTGTTCTTTATGATATGATTAGGCTGTGTCCCCATACACATTTCATCTTGAATTTCCACATGTTATGGGAGGTACCTGGTGGGAGGTAATTGAATCATGGGGGCAAGTCTTTCCTGTGCTGTTCTTGTGATAGTGAATAAGTCTCGTGAGATCTTATAGTTTTGAAAAGAGGAGTTCCCCTGTACAAGCTCTCTCTTTTTGCCTACTGCCATCCATATAAGATGTGTTCATTTGCTGAGAATGATGGTTTCCAACTTCACTTCATCCATGTTCCTGTATAGGACACGAACTCATCCTTTTTATGGCTTCATAGTATACCATGGTGTATATGTGCCACATTTTCTTTACTCTGTCACTGATGGGCATTTGAGTTGGTTCCAAGTCTTTTTTATTGTTAACAGTGCCACAATAAACATATAGGTGTGTGTGTCTTTATAGCAGAATAATTTATAATACTTTGCATATATCCTCAGTAATAGGATTGCTGGGTCAAATGGTATTTCTAGTTTTACATACTTTATTGCTAGCAAGATGGCTAAATAAGAACAGCTCTGGTCTGCAGCTCCCAGCAAGCTCGATGTAGAAGGCGGGTGATTTCTGCATTTCCAACTGAGGTACCCAGTTCTTCTCATTGGCAATGGTTGGACAGTGGGTGCAGACCACCGAGGGTCAGCTGAAGCAGGGTGGGGTGTCACCTCTCCCGGGAAGCTCAAGGGGTCAGGGAACTCCTTCTCCTAGCCAAGGGAAGCCATTAGGGACTGTACTGTGCACTCCGGCCCAGATACTGTGCTTTTCCCATGGTCTTCACAACCTGCAGACCAGGAGACTCCCTCCGGTGCCTACATCACCAGGGCCCTGGGTTTCAAGCACAAAACTGGGCAGCTGTTTGGGCAGACACTGAGCTAGCTGCAGGAGCTTTTTTTTTTACCATACCCCAGTGGCACCTGGAATACCAGTGAGAGAAAAACATTCATATTCCTGGAAAGGGGGCTGAAGCCAGGGAGCTAAGTGGTCTGGCTCAGTGGGTCCCACCCACAAGGAGCCCAGCAAGCTAAGATTCACTGATTGAAATTCTTGCTGCTGGCACAGCAGCCTAAGCCAGACCTGGGATGCTAGAGCTTGGTAGCAGGAGGGGCGTCCACCATTGCTGAAGCTTGAGTAGGTGGTTTTATCCTCATAGTGTAAACAAAGAAGGGAAGTTTGAACTGGGTGGAGCCCACTACTGCAGCTCAGCAAGGCCGCTGCAGCCAGACTGTCTCTCCTCTCTGGGCAGGGCATCTCTGAAAAAAAGATAGCAGCCCCAGTCAGGGACTTATAGATAAAACCCCCATCTCCCTCGGAGAGTGCACAGGGGAAGGAGCGGTTGTGGGCACAACTTCAGCAGACTAAATATCTCTGCTTGACAGCTCTGAAGAGAGCAGCGGACCTCCCAGCATAGCATTCAAACTCTGATAAGGGTCAGACCACCTCCTTAAGTGGGTCTGTCCCTGACCCCCATGTATCCTGACTGGGAGATAACTCCCAGTGGGGGCTGACAGACACCTCATACAGGAGAGCTCTGGCTGGCATCTGGTGATTTGAATGCTTTTTAAAACTCTTAATAACTGTAATCTAGTTGTTTCCTGCAATCTGGCTCCAACTTATACTCCCACCAAAGTTATTGTAACTATTATTGATTTTTTTTTTTTAGAAATTCTGATCATTTAACATCAAAAAATGGCATTTGAATTCTCATTTTCATTTGCATATATTTGTTTATAAAAAATATTACCAGCCATTTGTATTTCTTCTTTTGTAAAATATACATTTGTGCGCTTTATCCATGTAGGTTTTAAATGGTTAATCTTTTATTTATATAGATAAATGTAAAACATGTACAAATTGACATTAAGGGCATAACCATGTTTATTTAAAATATTATAATTTTATGTATCTTACAATTTTCTTTGATGTTGTTTTGTAAAATGCAAATATATATAATTTCACAATGTATATTAATCCTTTTTTATTCTTTCAAATACATAGCATTTTGCATTATTAAACTTTATTCTATAGATATGGCAGATGTCAGTTAAAGTTTTGTGCATTTTAGTAGACCAAGCATGTTCAGATGCACAGATTTGGTTTGATTTTTAACTGCTTCTTTCAAAGGGTGTCCCATTATATATTCTCTGTTATTTACAATTAACTCTCTTCAAGTAAAATTTTAAAATATGCAATTATCAATAAGTAGTTACCAGTGATATACATGTAGTTGTTAAAGGCTTGTTAAGACTCTTTTTCCTTCCTCTAGTTTCGGCCCCAGAATTTTGTGATATCCAAAGATAGGCCACCCCAGATCACGTTTATCTTAGGACTCCTGAAACATTAAGTTACTTAGTTTGAAGTTACCAAGCTAAGTTCTGCGAACATGTTTGAAGGACAGGTTCTGATGACTTGGAATTCTTGGTGCTGAGTTGTCTTTTGCCCAGAGTCAGTGCAATGTTATCCATTCTGCATTTCAAGTAAGCGGTAGTCCAGTTGTGCTCATGGATCCGTCATCAAACACAGCTTAGATTTCAGCTTTAACTTATCTCAATATAGGCTTACTCTGAGTGACAAGATCCTTGTAAGCGGTATTTGCCATCCTCTTTGATATTGTTTCTAGTAGGATGACTCATGGCTCTGCTTTGCCCTAGAAAATGTTTAATTACACTAGGGGCTTTTCATTGAGTAAAAGCATCATTGACAGATCAGCTGCCACCCTGACAAGTTGGATTGTTATTCTGCTATCTGAAGGTCACACAGCATTTACTTTTGTAACACTAACCATCTGAAGGGAATTTCAGCTAGATTTCTAAACAGTCTGATGCTGTCAGGTGGAAAGACAATAGAAAGTTCAGAAATACAGAAACATTTGTGTGTCTTAGTGAGATGCCATAAAGGTTTGAATGTTAAAAAGCTTAGATATTCATTGTGTTATAAACTTTTCAGAGGGAATAAAAAATAATTTTACCTCTTTGGGTTTTCGTTTTGTACTTCATTCTAACAAAAGCACACACATATGTAGCTTTTATATAAAACCTACTTGATGATATATTTGGCAATTTAATTACAGTACTTTGAAACATAGGTCTTACTAAAGAAAGAGTTTTCTGTGGTTTTGGTGATGACTATTCTTGTGAATGACACAAGCCACCAAACTACTAAATTTGAGTACTTGGGATCCCCATTCGAAAGGCTACCAGGCAGCTAGAAATCGTCATGAAATCTCCATTTTAGCCTGGGTGCAGGTATCTGTTGTAAAGTGATCTTCATTTGGCTTGAGTGATTGTCCCATCCTCATTTCTCACGTGGAGCTCTGTGCATTCTGAGTGCACACTGGGCTGAAAAGTGATTCTGGTGAGGAGGATTATATTCTCTTTAGTATGTTTTCAGAGCATTCAGAATGCTTTCTCCCCACACATGGAGAACACAGGAAGCTTCTTGTTGATAGGTTTTGATTGATAACCTTATGATTGATAAGGCTAATACTGCCTTATTTGCTCCCTCTTGTATTTTCATTGATGGGAACAGGTTCAGGGAGCAAGTTAAAAAAAAATCATGTAAATCTTTCAGCAAGAAAGCTTTTGTCTTTTTTAATTTTTCTTCATTGTTACTTGCTTATCACCTCCTCACCTTCTGACCCACAATTCTTAGAGAATAACTGTTCTCACTTTTAAAAACCAGAGATGTGGGAGAAATTAAGTTCCATTTTACTATTACCTTAGAAATCAGTTCAGGTGGGTAGACAGACTTGTGAAGACCAGCATTTGGTCTGCAAACAAGGCCAGTGATTGGTGATTACACAGGCCTGTGTCTTGTCAGATTCATGAATTTAAGTTGTTGTGCTCAGATACCCCTTGTTCATGAAAAGTCTGGATCAAAGCATTTGCTTCCTCAAGTGCTGAATGACTGGTGGTTTTGTACCACTCTACCTGGAGCGAATTCCAAGGCTGAAAAGGTGGAATTGAGAGTTTACCTACAAAAAGCTGGGATCCAGTGTGCTGGGTGAGCTGCATGATTCCTTATGGCCACTGAACCCCAGCCTTTTCTTTCTAACCTCTTCCTGGGCCACAGAGGACTTTTGTGAACCCTGTACATTTTTGCCTTTATGTGCCCCTTCTTTCATAAAAAATATTAAAAAGTTATCTTACAACTATATTTGTATAAAGACAACTACAATTCAGACTGGATTCATTACGACATATTCATCACTATTATATTCATTTTTCATTCTAATTTAATAAAAATGAAAAAAAATTATGGACTCCTAAAAGTATTATAGGTCCTAGGCACTGTGTCTAATAGATAAATAGGCCCTGCCCTCATATATGCAACCAAGTACATGGTTCTTTGTTCTGTCATTTAGACCACAGGCATTCCCTAGTTTTAGGCCCAGACTCTGCTCAAATCTTGCAAACTATTCCACGTGGGATGCTCCCATGACAATCAGCTGGCAAATGGTGGTATATTTTAACTGGGAAAGACTACACACTACCATGGTTCTGTTACCTAACTTCAAATATTGCTGTTTGCTGAGAATCACCAATGCCTCATTCCACCATTATATTCAGTCCTCTTGAATACTTACAGAGGCCTGGGACACACTTGGGTAATGGCAGCTGTGCTACTTGCACCAAGTTATTTGCCAAAGGACCCGATCCTACAGGCAGCCTGATTTCCTTTCTTCTTTCATTCATTAGCATTGCAATATTTCTTACAGAGTCTAATAGTTACTCACTGACTGCTGGCAAGGCAATGGCAGGCAAAACAAGTATCCTGTTACGAGCAAATTTTGTTATTTAAAGACCAATTTTCTTCTTTGTGGCAACTTGGTTCCATGTGAGAGTTCTTTGTCCCATTATGCCTTTCATTTATCTTTTCCTTCACTGTTCAGCTTCTCAAATAGTTGTTGACTTCATCTGTGGCTACTTTTGTTCCTGTGATGAGTTCAGCAAACACCTGTTGAAGCCCTCTGTTGTGCCAGGAGCTCTGCCATATGCTCCCTTATTGCCCACAGACTAAACAGGCATCCTGAAATCTCAGGGGATTGAAATTATACTTCGGGACCTTTTGTTGGTGGTTGTTATGGGGTTTGGTTTTAATTATGAAAATAATAAAGCTTTGGGGCCAAAAGGAAAAAAAGTAACCACTTAGTTAAGTATGTAGATGCAAAAAATGAGAATTGAGTATTATCTCCATAATTTTAAAATTTATAATTCTCCAAGATGATGCTCTTCATTTTTTTTGTCTTTTTTTTCCTCTGTTGCTTTGAAAAGGTTGTATTTCTTCCTTCTGACCCCTTTCCTTCATCTTTGGTAATACTACTGTAACTACCCAAAGGATCCACTCACCGCTGCCTAGACAGAGCTGATTATAGAGACAGGGGAATTGCATTGGAGAAAGATTAATTCATGCAGAGCCTGGTGAAGTTTTATTATTACTTGAATAAGTCTCCCCAAGCATTCAGGGATCTGAGTTTTTAAAGATAATTTACTGACACAAGAACAGAAAACCAAACACTGCACGTTCTAACTCATAAGTGGGTGTTGAATGATGAGAACACATGGACATAGGGACGAGAACATCACGCACTGGGGTCTGTTGGTGGGTGGGCGTCTAGAGAATGGATAGCAGGGGGTGGGGGAATTGGGGAGGGATAATATTAGGAGAAATACCTAATATAGTTGATGGGGGGATGGATGCAGCCAACCACCATGGCATGTGTATACCTATGTAACAATCCTGCATGATCTGCACATGTACCCCAGAACTTAAAGTATAATAATAATTTTTAAAAGTGCAAGCAAACAAAAACAACTAAATCCATGTTCCTGAAATTGGGTTCAAATATTTATTCTCACAGTAAATAACTTTCACAGTGAAGATAATTTGTCTTTTAATAAAGACAATTTTAGTATTTAAGCAAAATAATAATAATAATTTGGCAGGTAGGGGCTCAGGAAGTGAAGAGTACTGATTGGACATGTTAGAGATGGAATCCTAAGGGGTTAAAGTGAGGTTTTCTTGCTCTCTTCTGTTCCTGGGTGGGATCGCAGAACTGGTTGAGTCAGATTACCGCTCTGGATGGTGTCAGCTGATCCATCTATTGCATGGTCTGCAAAGTATCTCCAGTACTGAACTTAGGTTTTTACAATAGTGATGTTATCCCTAGGAACAATTTGGGGAACTTCAGACTCTTGCAGCCAGAGGTTGCATGACCCCTAAAATGTAATTTAATCTTGTAGCTAATTTGTTAGTCCTACAAAGGCAGACTGGTCCCCAGGCAAGAAGGGTGTCTTTTTGGGAAAGAGCTATTACCAATTTTGTTTCAGAGTCAAGCCATAAACTGAATTCCTTCTCAAGTCTAGGTCAGCCTACACCCAGGAATGAACAAGGACAGTTTAAAGGTCAGAAGCAAGATGGAGTCTATTAGGTCTTATCTCTTTCACTTTTATAATTTCCTCCATTATAGTTTTTGCAAAGATAGTTTTAGGGTGGGCTGCATGCTAGGAGCTGGGGCCTTTGACAGAATGATAGAGCCTATAGCACATGGATAGAGAGAGTGCTGGGGAATAGATAGACCAGGTTCACATTCCTCCTCTCCAATCTCCTGGGTCTCCACATTGGACAAACAACCAGCAGCTAGTAGATGAGAGAACTCTTTGCTATAGTCCATGTGGATTAGCCTCTGGGCAAGGACAGGATACAGAAGGATGAAGGAAGGATGCATCTACAAGGGGCAAATGGAAGACATTAGCACCTACTCTATGTAAAACAGAATGATTTCCCAAATGCCAAATGGAAAATTCTCTGGAAATTCCATGGTACAGAAATGTAAAATGTTTGAGGTATTTGAATACAAATTGATAAACACATATTTTGAGAAGCACAGATATACCACAAGGGTCATAGAGACCTTAGATTTAGAAAATGGAGACATATAAAAATGAATAAAAAGATGTTTTTTCCCAAGATATCAGAGGTAGTATATTTATAAGCATCCCCTCCATGTCTTTAAACTCAAAGACACATAAGGAAACAAATCAGAAGAGAAAAACCACAAAGAAAAATTTCAAAGAGAAAATTTTAGGGTCAGAACAGTTAATGGGAAAAGAACTCTCAGCAAGGAAAGTAGACAATTAAGAAAATGTGAAAGTAGTGAAACTGCCTTTGCAAAAATTATAACTGAGGAAATAATAAAAGTGAAAAGAGATCAGATCTAATGGCCTCCATCTTGCTTCTGATCTTTAAGCCGTTGTTCATTCCTGGGTGTAGACTGAACTAACCCTGAGAAAGAATTCAGTTTATGGTTTGGCTCTGAAACAAAATTGATGATAACCTTTTCCCAAAAAAACACCCTTCTTGCCTGGGGACCAGTCTGCCTTTGTTGGACTAATAAATTAGTGACAGAATTAAAAATTACATTTTAGGGGTCATGCAACTTCTGGCTGCTCCCCAGATTGCTTCTGGGGATAACATCACTGTTGTAAAACCTAAGATCAGTCCTTGAGATATTTTGCAGACCCTCCAAAAGATGGATCAGCTGACAACACCCAGAGTGGCAATCTGGCTCTACCAGTTCTGCAATCTTACCCAGGAACAGAAGAGAGCAAGAAAACCTCACTTTGACTCCCTATGATTCACCAATTAACATGCTCTACTTCCCAAGTCCCTACCCACCAAATTATCTTTAAAAACTTTGATTCCTGAATGCTCAGAAAGACTGATTTGAGTAATAATAAAACTCTGGACTCCTGCATAGCCAGCTCTGCATGAGTTACTGTTTCTCCATTGCAATTCCTCTGTCTTGATAAATCAGCTCAGACTAGGCAGTGGGCAAGGTGAACCCATTGGGTGGTTACAACACCTTGAAATTCTTTCTCAGAGTTCTAGTAACTGATTCCTACCATGCTGCCTCTGGCTTGGGGTTTGTGAGAGTGGATGTGAACCCTGAAGTATTTCACTTCCCTTCTTGCTTTTTCTAAGCTCTTCCTAGATTATAATAAATAGCCCCATTATTAAAATTTTCTCCGTTATCCCATTTGATTGTGCCATTTTTTTTCCTTTCCAGGCCTTAATTGATACACCTAAAATTTATTCAAAGTATTTGGGGGGTTATTCTTTAGTTTCTCTTTTTTTCTAACAATATTGATTTTGCTTGCTGTTTGCTCAATTGTTTTAAATTCTCTATAATTGCTATCAGAGTCTTGCAGCTGAATCTGCCATGAATAGCATTTGATGGACTCCAGTAATGGTGGTGGTGGTGACAGGAAGATTTCATTATCTGTTTACTTCAGAATGTTTTTTCCTTGCTGAAATCTGAGATGAAAATGGATTTTCCATTACAAAGCTCCAGAACATTTTCTGTATATTAGGATTCTCCAGAGAAACAGAACCAATATATATATTTGTATAATATATATATATATATATATATGTAATATGTATTATGTTTTATATTATGAAATATATAATACCCAGGATGTAACTGCTCACATCTAGGACAGACACTTAAAATCACATCTCAAACTAGGGAAGCCTACTGTGTCATGGGTGCCAAACATCTGCTCCCTGTTCACTTACTGTAATAAAAGCAATTTTCTCTTTCTTTCTTTTTTTTTTCCATATTATCTCCTCTCATTTAAGAAAAAAAAAATATGTTACACTTTGGATTTGTTAGTTAACAGCAGAGACAACTTTGCACATTAAAGTTTTCTAGCAAAAACTCTTTAATTTTTACAACATTGAAATTCTTCTTCTGACATGTCCCAAGGTTTTTAAAATCACTTTTAGTTTTTTGCATTTGAAATGAGATTCAATTATAAAAACACCTTTTCCATTCTGTGAATATCAGAAACCTCTGCTAAATATTATTTGAGGAGAAATTTGAAACAGATTCTGTTTATATTATATTTATGTATTTTATATATTTACATAGAATGTTCTTAATATAGCCTTTTTAGTTATTGAGTCTTTAAAGTCTGTTTGTTGCTAGAATATTCCACAACTAAATTTCTAGATGGAAGATATGTAGCTGATAAAATTGTTCTTACGTTCAGGAGACTGCTGCATGTCCTTGCATCCCAAATAATGACTTCATGCATAAATCTGATAGCCTTTAGTTGATTAAAATATTTCATTAGTCAGAAAATATCTCTCCTTGGCCCTGTGAAATAATTGAGACATTAATTTTGTTCCTTAGATTCTTCAGTCACAGACCAGGGTATAGTCAATAAATTCTGTGATTTGGAGGAATTCAGTGAAACGTATTGTTAATGCTTTCTGGCACACAAAACAATCTTTTTTTTTTTCTAACTGCCATGGCCTTTTATCCCTAATGCTCATTTAGCACTAATCATTAGGCAAAATAAAATATTGATATTTAGTGAGATGTATTTCAAATCAGTGTTAATTCTTTAGTTCGGTGGATGGTAAACTATGACCCATGGACAAATCCTGTCTTTTTTTGTAGAACCTGTAGCTAAGAATGATTGTTACATTAGAAAAAATTATTTGATGATGTGAAAATTATATAAAATTCAAATTCTAGTGTTCCCTTATAGTTTTATTGGAACAAATCACATTCATCTGTTACATGTATATAGGTGCTTTCACAATACAATGGCAAACTGAGCAGTTGCCACAGAGGCTGTAAAATCTAAAAACATCTGGCCCTTACAGGAAAGTTTACTGACTCCTGCTTTAAATAATCAAGTATAGTTTTTCTTTACTTAAAATAATAACCTAATTGAAAACCTTAGCTTTCTTGGTAGCTATTGAAATAATAATGATTGACTGCTAGTTTTATAAGAGAATAATAGGCCTCCTAGCATTATTCCCACAGACAAGGCCATTGCTAGGGAGATAATGGAATTATATAAAATTGTTTAGAATTTCTCTCTTGTTGGTTATCAGATATGGAATATGATGTCAGCTCATATTTGCCAGTGGTTTTGAATATCTTTAAAACCCTATGTGGGATCTTTTACTCTCTCAATATACATACAGGAAGAGCAAGAAAGGGAGCCCAAATCATTGTTGGCTTCAGATTAAATAAATCTCATCATGTTTCTCATAAAATAATGACTACTGTAGGCTGGGCATGGTGGTTCATGCCTGTAATCCCAGCGCTTTGGGAGGCCAAGGCTAGCAGATCATCTGAGGTCAAGAGTTCGGGACCAACCTGGACAACATGGTAAAACCCAGTCTCTACTAACCATACAAAAATTAGCTATGTGTGGTGACACATGCCTGTAATCCCAGCTACTCAGGAGGCTGAGGCAAGAGAATCATTTGAACACCAGAGGCGGAGGTTGCAGTGAGCTGAGATTGTGCCACTGCACTCCAGCCTGGGTGATGGAGTGAGACTCCATTTCAAAAAAAATTTTAAAAACCATAATGACTACTGTAATAAACACATTGCTATCACTGATGCCCACTATAGGAGACAAAAACAAAAAATCTATGGATAATTTAGCAGAAAACAAACCAACTGTTCTTTTACACCTATAATTCTGACATAAAATATATGGGTCTTTTTCCCACACCATTCAATTTTTCAACTCTCTAGACACCAACAGTGCGTCTTATAGTTTGATTCTGTCACTAACTATTCAAAGCTAGTGCAGACCCCCCCTAGGTAAAGGGCTTAGTGCCACAAAACTGCTCCCCACTTCAGATGTCAAACATGGGTCCCAAGCTGTCACCTGTACTTCTGACTTATTGGATCTAAATTAAGAGTTCCCACAACTCCCAACTTGGGTTCAGTAATTTGTTGTAACAGTTCACAAAACTCAGGAAACATTTACTTATGTGTATTAATTTATTATAAAGGAAATTAAGAAGGATACAGGTGAACAGACAGTGAACAAATACATAAATGAAGTCTGAAAACATCTTTAATACTGCAGCTTCCATCTTTGTGTCACTGAAGGTGTGTCACCCTCCTGGCACATAGATGTGTTCACCAGTCTAGACACTCTTCAAACCCTATAGCTTAGAGTTTTTATGGAAACTTCATTACATAGGCATGATTGATTAAATAATTGGATATTGATAATTAAGTCCATCTCTAGATGCTCTTCAGAAGTGGGGCTGAACATTCTAATCCTTATGTCATGCCTTGCTCTATCTGGAGACCAGCCCCATCCTAAAGGTATCTAGGAAGTCTAGCCACCAGTCATCTCTTTAGCATGCAGAAAGACACATCACTACACAGATTTGAAGGTTCTTAGAAGATCTTTCATCAGGAATCAGGACTAAGATCAAATATTATAACAAAAGATACTATCAGTCAGGAAATTACAAGTATTTTAGAAACTCTGTGTCAGAAATGAGGTCACAGACCAAATATATATTTCTTATTCTGTCACAAATATAGTTTGGATATATTTTCTTCATCTTTGTACTCAAAATGGGGCCCAGCAAATATAAGAACAGGTGTCTCAATTATGGTCTCATCCATGACTCTTGATTCTTGATGAACAATTGCACATAATATCTTTATTTGTTTTTTTTTTCTATCCCCTTGCAATCTAGTTCCCAGCAGGAAATTTACTGAGCTGCCAACTTGTGATCATCTAATTGACTCAGAAAGAATCTGAATGAGTTTCTAAATATCCAACTGAAATCAATTGTGACTCTCTTTATTTTAGGCCCCAGGCAGATTAAAATTGAGACAATAAATGGAAGCACCTTATTCTGAAAGAATGAGAGTTCGCATCTTTGTAGCAAACATCACGTACATATACCCTCACATTCACAGACACACATATACATACACCACACTCAAACACACTCATTTACAAAACTTTGTATTTGGAAAGAATACGTAATTAGATATATGTTCAGCATCTTACAAGTTCTGTCTTTCTACAATCCATGATTTCAGCAGTCTGGGAAAACATTTCATCCAATAAAATAAAATGTTAGAACTATATTAGTCCATTTTCTGTTGCTTATAACAGGATATCTGAAACTGGGTAGTTTATAAAGAAAAGAAATTTATTTCTGACAGTTACGAAGGCCGAAAAATCCCAGGGTAAGTTGCTGCATCTGGTGAGAGCCTTCTTGCTGGTGGGGACTGTGAGGAGTCTTGACGCATTACAGGACATCACTGATGAGAGGGCTGAGTATCCTACCTGACGTCTTCCTCCCTCCCTCTACTTTTGAAGCCAATAGTCCCACTCTCACAGTAATTCATTAATCCAAAAGCTCATTAATCCCTTAATTCATGAATGAATCAATCAGTTCACCTCTTAAAGGCCCTATCTCTCAATACTGCTACAATGGGTTTTAAATTTTAACATAAATTTTACAGGGAACTCAAACCATAGCAAGGACTATTGCTGGTAGTGGAGAGCCATGACGAATACACAGCTTAATTACTTAAAGATGTCTGTACCTTAGTTTTTTTTTACCAAAGGTCTTGAGACTCTTTCTTTCCAGTATATTTTTCATTTTCCTCATGGAAAAGTTATTCCAAGGTTCTTCTGTTTGTGCACATTTTATATTTAAATGTTTTCATTAAATTCCAATTTGTGTGAAATAGAAACAACAAGAATTTCAAACAGTATTGTTACGGGTTTAGTAGCCCATCTGCCATTCTATCTTCTTTTTCTAACAGTTGGAAAAGAAACAACTGTGAGAATAAACAAAGTATTTAACACCATGCCTCCATGTTAGAATTCTAAGTATCTGAACCTTCAGAAAGGAGGAACTGACTCTTCAGTTTTGATTGTGGTATGTAATCATGATGAGCACTATTAAGAACTGTGATTAGAGGTAAAGCATTTGTAGCATTCTAGTGACTAAACAAACATATACCATTAACTATTGTTTAATGGTGGGGCAGCAAAGTGATCTGGTTGCAATGCAATGAGAGAATTGTTTCAGTTCGGATCCTTACAAAGGAGGCTCTTTCCAACAATGGAGTTCCCCAAGCCCTATTCCTATCCCTACCAGAAGAAGAGAGTATATGGTGGAGTCACAAGAACAATACAACGGAACAGTTGTACACAGACAAAGGCCATTTCTGACCCAGCCAGGAGAGCAGAAGCAAGCATTTTGCAACAATTTGGAGGAAGGAATATTGGTAGGAAATATTTCAAGACACAGCTTTGAAAAAGCTATGTGCCCAAGTCCAGTTTATGTCCTTAGAGAGATAAAAGCCTAATAGAGTGTAGAACTGAAGTGGCATCGTTGTCTACGGTAATACCTGCGGGTCAGTTCCTCATACCAAGGAAATCAAGGACACGGATACACACAAGGAGTGAGTTTAAGAGCAGAGGTTCAATAGGCAAAGAAAGACAAAGAAAATAGCTCTCTCTCCTGCAGAGAAAGAGGGGCTCCTGAGTGGGTCTTCTGCCCATGGCAGAGTGCATGGGTTTTATAGACTGACTTGAGGAGGCAGTGTCTGACTTACATAGGCTCCAAAGATTGGTTGGACCATGTGCCATTTACATATTGTGCAGAGGCCTGTCACTCCACACTAACCTTTTATTATGCAAATGGATTCTCTTCCTGACATGTGCCATATTGTCTGTTCCTTGACATAAATGGGAGTGACAAAGAAAAGGGAAGATGGAGCCTCCAAGTTGAACATGCTTTACCCCCAGTTAGCCTTTCCTATTGGCAAAGATGCTAGCATTCACCTGTGCAAGCTTCCAGCTTGCTTATCTATGTCTGCAGCTACATTTTACAGGCTGCTCTTTCTTAAAAAAGAAATGATTTGGGGGCCACTTTTTATTAAAAGGAAAACCTCACTAAGAGCTTCCTCACCCTAACTAGATACCTAAATAATTTCTTTTTAACTCCTGTATCAGAACTATATGGGATCCACTAAACAGAATTAACAAAATTTCAACAATGCATTGAATGTGTTTGTCAGAGGTATTTGAACCAGAGTAACACCATCTTGAATAGGAATTGGGTAAAATAAGGTTGAGACCTACTGGGCTACGTTCTCAGACTGTCAGGCATTCTAGGTCACAGATTGAGATAGGAGGTGGTTACAAGATACAGGTCAGAAAGACCTTGCTGATAAAACAGCTTGCAGTAAAGAAGCTAGCTAAAACCCACCAAAACCAAGATGGCCACAAGAGTGACCTCTGGTCATTCTCACTGCTCTACTTCCACCAGTGCCATGACAATTTACAAATGCATGGCAACATCAGTAAGTTACCCTATATGTTCTAAAAGGGATGGGGGCATGAATAATTCACCCCTTGTTTAGCGTACCATCAAGAAATAACCATAAAAATGGGCAACCAGCAGCCCTCAAGGCTCTGTGTCTATGGAGTAGCCATTCTTTTATTCCTTTACTTTCTTAATAAACTTGCTTTCACTTTACTCTATGGACTCACCCTGAATTATTTCTTGCATGAGAGCCAAGAACCCTCTCTTGGGTTCTGGATCAGAACCCCTTTCTGGTAACATCTTGTGATCATGGGAGGGACAATAGTGAGGAAACCCCCAAACCAAAGGCTAACTTTGGGTAAGTGGTAGGGTCTGATAACATCTTCCTGGTGAACCACAGAAGGGACAATACAGAAGAGACCTTTTGACCCAGAGGAAAATCATCTGCGTGTCCCATTTTGCTGACTTGTGTAAGTGGGGTGTATATACTGGGTTACAGGATGAGATTGGGTTAGAGACCCAACTTAGGGAGGTGAAGTCTGTCCTACAACAGAGTGGATTAAAGAACCCTCTTAATAAAAGGCAGGGACACTTGACCGAACTTGGGTTCGAAGCCCAACTTAGGAAGGTTAGAGTCCTTCCTAAGATTTAGGAGGTTAGCGGCCCTTCTGGGTAAAGTTCCTCTCAGCTAAGAATGGGTTTGGCATTATGGAATGTTAATTGCTATTCTCTTTGGAATAATTTGCCTTGTACTCTTTGCTGACAGCTATGGGTGATAGGATTAGGCATGGAAGGGATTGTGGGACATGGGGAGCTTTACTTTTTCCCTAAAGAGGGAAACCTGAGAGCTGATGGGACTGCTGTAAAAGATCCCTTTGCAACTGACAAATGACTGTCTGGACTTTTCAGTATCACTGCAATGGGTGGATCTTTCTCTGGACTCCCTGAGCTGCTCACCTTCCCCATCCTGCCTTAGGCAATGCTTTTCTCTTTTTTCCTTTTCCTATCTTTTCTATTACTCAGAGCTACCATCCTGCCCAGAGACCACATATTGAAACTCCTGGTGGAAGGTTGGATTAATGATGATAATGCCCAACAGGGTGCAAATTTGAGCCTTGCCAGTTTTATGGTGGGTGCTAAGCAGAGGGGCTAAAGTCTATGTTTTGTGGCACATATTTTACTCTGGCCAG
The DNA here is from genome assembly GCF_048565385.1 of Saimiri boliviensis. Lineage (NCBI taxonomy): Eukaryota > Metazoa > Chordata > Mammalia > Primates > Cebidae > Saimiri > Saimiri boliviensis. Next base: position 91,832,637 of record NC_133453.1, read on the forward strand.
AATGGAAAAAGATAATTTTCCTTTGTTTTGTGGCTTGGCCCCAGGGCTGTAGTGCAGGCAGCTGGATCACGACAGTTGCTCAGGGAGAGGGAACCCAGAATCCTGGCATACTGGCAAAAGAGTAAGAATTTATTACCAGTCAGACTTCTGCTCTCTTTCTCTGTCTCTGTGCAAATCATTTGAATGAATGGTAAAAAATCACTGTTTATCTCCTCTGTAAAGTTTTATAATTAAAACTTTAGGAAGTTAAAGTCTGTTCTACAACTATAGGAAAAAGGATTTGTGAGGCTAGTTTTCAACTGCAGTGAATTTGGTGTGCTTTGTGTGTCTTTCTGAATTGTTTTGTCATAAGAAGGGTACCTTAGGATATAATGAGAGCCTAGGCCCCCCATAAGCCTGCGGTTCAAGATGACCCAACAAACTGGTCAGTTACAAAGTTTTCTGCAGGCCCATGAAAAAAAATTGGATAAAGTTTTCTTCTTATCTTGTTTCATGGGAACTTGATCTTGTAACCACATTGCAGTACTTTCTTTTGGTTTCTGCCATCATAGTGGTGGCCTGGGTTCAGAGTTCAATTCCTGGTTAGTTTCTGTCTGTCTGTGTATTTATATGTATTATATGTGCTATACTTATATGAAAAAAACTTTTGGTTTAATAATAAAAGGAGCCTAAATCAAATATTTTATCAGAAAAGTAAAAAGTGTAATGCCTCTTAGTTTAGGTGACTTTAGTAACCTTTGGGAAATAAAAACCAGTTTTACATGCAAGGTGTATAAGAAAAGCGAAATATGGTTTTGGTAAAAGATTATAAGATGCCATGGGAATGTGAATTTTTCTGCCTAAAGTATCAAAGGATTGTTTTAAGTGTTAGATAGGGTTTGAGAAAGTTGTGGAAGGTAAAAAGTTAATCATATAAAAAAAATTCTGTGCATGAACATATTAGCTAAAGTTAAAGGGGTATGCAGTTTTTACATAAATTGAACATTGGAAAAAAGCACAACAGAGCTTAGAACACTGATTTGCTCTTTAACAAAAAATTGTAAATGGTTATAAAAGGTATGAAAATCTTAACTTATGGTCATACTATTTAAATTGGATAGATTTGTCAATAAGGTTTTATGAAGAATTGTGTTTAACATTAATAGTACACCAATGTAAAGGTGAAATTTGCCTTCTTTGGTATAAAAATCCATACAGGAAGCATTGTCAAATATGGAGTGGTGTTTAGCTTTCTTTGGGCTGTGTTTGTATAAATACGTTATTGCTATCTCTTTCAAAATTATGGGAAACTCCTATAATCCTAATATGACCTAGTATATGTTTTTACTAGTTGCAATTGTTATGTACAATCTTTTTGACTTTTTGCTTAAAATGTTGCTGATTCTTATTTTTCAGAGTCAAGGGAACTTCTGTTCTGAGCTATTTATAGCTTTTAACAATTGAGTAAAGTATACTCCTGTGAACAAAATTTAGAGCATATTTGTTTCTCTCTACCTGATTTCTCCAAAATTTGAAAACTATTTGTAAATATTCTCAACTTATGGAATATAGTTATTTGTATAAGTGCAACAAGAATCTGTTTTATTTTGTCAAAAAAAAATCATGGTTGGAGAAATTTGTTATTTTATTGAGGCTTTGACTGGAATGGTATGCTTTCCTTTAAGGAATCAAGCTTGAATTATAGAGCCAATAAAAGCCCCTTGGAAAACTGGCCTTATGCCTTGTCTACACAGTCCCTGTGTACAGTTCTTGACCAGTAGTAAGTAAATAATGTCACTTTGTGACAGTACCAGGAAGCTGAAATTATCCTGGGACCTTAAGAGGAGAGACATTTACCCAACTCATAGGAATTTAAGGGTAAAAAACCCATGTCAGGCCTAAGCTCTAAAAAAATCTTACCTGGGATTCTTTCAGTGAAACAGAGTTCCATCAAAGCCAATTTAATAAGAACATATGTGAAAAATAATTATTCTTGCTACATATTATACAAATAATCCATCCAAGTATAATGAAGCAAATCAGCCTTACCATGATTTGTTCTTAGTAAAAATAGGAAACTGTAGAGAGAAAAAAATAAAAATTAATTTTTAAGAACTGTGGTACACCTGTTATTCTAGTCTCAGTTTTTTAGATTTTTTCTTGCAATTTAAACTAACGCTGTTTATTTCTGTGAACCAACCAGTGATCTCTGAACATAGCTCATAAGAAACAAAATGGGTGGTTAATGTCAAAATCTGGATTAATATTCTAATTCTGGACACATTGGAATCAGCTAGCAACCCCATATCAGCTTGGTTCCAACAGTTGCCAGTTCATGAAAAATCTTCTGATTTAGTATACTTGGGATAATTTAGCTTATTTTGCTTTGCCGTTATGGAATATATTGCTATTGTACTCTTTGTATAGGAGTGCAGGATAAGCTTACTGGATGTTTTCTTATACTGAAAAGTTATTAATCGTCCAGATATGACCTTTTGTCAGAACTCAGAGTTATGAATAGCCCTCAATATACTTATTCTTTCTGACTGAGTTCCTCTCTACGGCAAATACAAGATACCCTAATAGGTAGGCAGGAATATCATTGCCCCTGTTCAGCATGAAGAAATTACAGAAGATGTAACTTTGTCCCTGAGCAACTCTTAGGATTAAGGATTCTACTGTAAAAGAGAGGGAGGAAATACGAGAAACATATGAACCAGCATAACACCTTTTTGAAAAAGAACTGGGTAAAATAAGGCTGAGATCTGTTGGGCTACATTCTCAGACTGTTAGGCATTCTAAGTCACACATTGAGATAGGAGGTTGGCACAAGATACAGGTCACAAAGACCTTGCTGATAAAACAGCTTGTAGTAAAGAAGCTAGCTAAAACCTACCAAAACCAAGATGGCCGCAAGAGTGACCTCTGGTCATCCTGACTGCTACCCTCCCACCAGCACCATGGCAGTTTACAAATGCCATGACAACATTAGGAATTTACCTTATGTTTTCTAAAAAGAATGGTATGAATAATCCACTCCTTGGTTAACATATAATCAAGAACTAACCGTAAAAATGGGCAACCAGCAGCCCTTAGGGCTACTGTATCTATGGAGTGGCCATTCTTTTGTTCTTTTACTTTCTTCATAAACTTGCTTTCACTTTACTCTGTGGACTAACCCCGAATTATTTCTTGCATGAGAGCCAAGAACCCTCTCTCTCTTTAGGTCTGGATCAGGACCCCTTTTTGATAACATGTTCATACATATGACAGAACACACATAGTATTTATAGCTGTGTGTAATTATGCTCAGCAAAATTTCTCAAAACTAAGAATTGTTCTTTTTAAGAATATAGAGAGGTTATTAAGTATCAATAATAATTAACAAGAATGAAAACATTGTCAATGTTAGAATTGTCAATGCTTGTTATTTGAACAAGTATTAAAAACATTGTCTCATATTTCAAATATGAGAATACTCTCAGTAGTCCTTGCCATTGTCTTTGCACCAAAGAATCTGCCCCCATTCCCATAGTAGATACTTTAGGCGGTAAACACAACAAAACAAAAACACAAGTATTTAAAGGACGGTACTGTTAATCTAAATATCTTTTGTTATATAAGCAGTACCCCATGAGAAGGCCACATTGTCAGGTGGGTAGCTGGCTCCTGGAGTCAGACAGAGCTGTGTTCCAAAGCTTGCTCTTTCATTATCTATGGCTTACACAAGGCACTTGGCCTCTCTAGATATTATTTTCCTATTTGTTTCAGGGATATGTTGACCACCTATGGCTGCTGAACAAAGTATCACAAACTGAGTAGCTTAGAAAAAACAGACATTTAATTCCCACAGTTCTAGAAGCTAGATGTCTGAAATAAAGATGTCAATGGAGGTGGTTCCTTTTAAAGGATCTAAGAGAAACTCTGTCCCATGCCTCTTTCCTCACGTCTGATGACTGTCAGCATTCCTGGGTATTCCTTGGTTTGTAGATGAATCACTTTGATATCTGCCTCTGTCTTCTCATAGCATTCTTCCTGTGTGTGTCCAAATTCTCTTTTTTTATAAGGGGACTGATCATGGTAGATTAAGACCTACCTTCTCTTAACTTGAATACGTTTGCAAATACCCTATTTGCAAATATGATCACATTTGCTGGTAGCAGGGATTAGGACTTCTACATATGTTTTGGGGAAACACAACTGAATCACTATCAGGGATAATAATCAAATACCTTCTTCAGAGCACTGTAAGAGGGATTAATTAACTCAATAATGCAATTCACTGGGAGTAGGTTTGTGCCCATAGCAAAACATTTTTTGGCCTTCTCAATATGTGGCATGTGTGGCTTTGTAATATAGATGAGGTCTGTGCCCTCTCCACACCACTGGCTCCACTACCATCTACTCCACTTGTTATCTTGGCAAATTATTATTATCATTATCACAAATATTACTGTAATGTTGCCCTCACATTGCTGCTTCTGTGTGAGTGTGCTAAATCCTGTGCAAAGCTTGATGCTGTCCATGAACTTGCTCTCTGTTCTAACTGTTCCAAGTTCTGCTTGGAAGTGGCATCGAGCTGGTATGAACTGGAAATCTGAATGGCTGTATGAACACAAAGACAGATGGCAGGATCCCCATTGGAATGTGTGGCCAGCACATGGCTGCTATTTGTTTTCACTCTCGAGTAGTCAGCAGACACACTGTGACTGTACTGCAGCTGCAGTGAGATTTACTTCCAGAACTTTTCATGACTGTGGGGCAGCGCATGACAGGGGTTACTTGGACAGGTGAAGTCCTAAGAAGGAAGCGAAGAATCTTTTCATTTCTTGGGAACACAGTATAGGAGGCAAGTTCCATAGTAAATGAGTAGACATATTCTAGTTTTCAAGAGAGACTTGGAAGCCAAATTTCTGCTTCCCATGTAAGTCTAACTTTAACCAGAATTTAACCAGGCTAATGATCAAGTATCTTTGCCTCCCTTGCAATGTAGTTCAAAATTAGCCCCTAAAGGTTTTCAGGTGAATCTTGCTATTTTTTTACTTGCATGTTACCAAATTTCTTGCACTCCTGACACATGCACAGTTTTCCTGGAATGAAATTTCAGTTTATTTCACCTGGGTAATTTCCACCTCCTTAAAACTTCAACTCAGGCTTCTATCTTTCCCAGGGAACCTCCTTCATACCCTGCCTCCTCCCTGCTTTTTGGAGTTTTGGACATCTATCTTATTATTTACCAAGTTAAATTAAACTTTTTTTATTTTTAGTCTGGACAATATCTTTTTCATTTTGAGTCTTAGGGTTGATGAAGTAGTTAGTGTTTAATAACAGTTGGATTAAATTATAACAAATTTTTAAAGAATAATTTAAAAAATACCTCTCTCTGTGTGTCTGTCTCTCTCTCTCTCTCTCTCTCTCTCTCTCTCTCTCTCTCTCTCTGTTTGTCTTTCTCCTTCTTTCTCTCCTGGGAGAAAAATAACCAAAGATGTGAAACCCTATTTAGTCCTCATTCAAGGAGTGAATATTTTTCTTTAATTAAGTGGACATAAAACAATTTCTAGAGAGCAAGAGGTAGACTAAGCTGTATCTAAAAGACATTCATTTATTCAACAAATATTTACTCAGTATCTTCCATTGTATCTTCAATGCCTACATTTTGTTCCTAATGCTAAGAAGTTATCAATCAAAGGGTCAAACATGTCAAGAGATAATTTTGGTACAGGAGATGAGAAAACCAAGAAATTACCCCTATGATGCCATAATCAAAGGTTCAAAGTTTTCTAAAACATGGGAAGGAAATCTTCTTCTAATAGCACCTAAATAAATTTCTGTTTATACTTTCTCACCATCCATACACTTTAAACTATGTCTAATTTTGTTTACACCCCTACTATTTCACTTAAATAGCTTTGTCAAAGACAGTAATGACCTCTATGTTGTAAAATCTGTTGATATTTTTCTTTGTATATTATTTAACCTATTAGCAAAATTTAACATAGTTTCTCATGCCCTTTTAGAAATATCCTCTTCTCTTGGGTTTCTAAGATACCTTGCTTTCTGGATTTTTCTCCAATGCCCCTGAAGACTCTCCTTTATAGATTCCTGACCCAGAGGCAGTTTGGCTGTGAAGCTGATAACAGCTTAAGTTTCAGGACCCCTCCATTGCATGGACCTCTTCCAAAACCACAGGAAAGAGCTAACTTGGTCATATGTTTTAGCAAAATTTGCAAAAGTAAAATATTTTAACCACAAGGGTTAAAGCAAGTTATTGTTTTCACTCCAACTTCCCCATTCCTCTTGCCACAAAGTTGAGTGGTGTTAGATTGTTTCCAGGTATTTTAGGAATCCAGTTACAGCGAGTTTGGGTGGAGGATATGTTTCCTTTGGATTAGTGGGTTACATGTATGTGATTTACAGTCATGTCATGTTAATGGGGCTTTTGCCAAACATCCCACTGGCCAACTCACCTGCTTCTAGGGCATGACGGTACAGGGCCAAAGGTACCACCATGACGTGAATGTTTCTATGGTCCCAACACTGGGTAAATATTGGTAGTATAGAGGAGAAAAATGCTGGGAAAAAGATCAGATTACCTTTCTATTCTCCCAGTGGGAAATAATATTATAAAATTTTGTCATATGAAAAAAATAATTGGAATATGCAGGAAAAAATAAAGGGAAAAGTATTTGAAAGTAGATCAGGCAGTTAAGACTTCCAAATATTGATGAATTTTCCTGCATTATGTGATGTTGGTGGAAGTTACTCTCATTTTTATACCAGTAATTTATTGCAATTAATTCATCATTTTAATGTATCCAATTTTGTTATAAATTTTTATTATTTTCCTTGAAGAAGGCCCCCTAAATTACATAAGCCCATAAAATCTAAGTTCATTACTGAGTTGCCCATACCTGCCATCTTAGCCCACTAATTTTTACATCTTTCCTAGGTAATATTATTTTTCCTATGGTTTTAAAAGCCATTTATATGCATCTTTGTTAGTTGATTTGGATCTGCCTTTGATCACAAAAGAACTGGAACCTGGAATATTTTTGAATACCTTCTTTATTTTTATTAGATTTTTAAAAATCTAACAAAACAGGCCATAAACTCTGGTTCCAACTCAGTATGACCCTTGGAAAATGGGCTAACTTCTTTTTTCCTCTCGTGTCCTCTTCTGCAAAATTTTAAATCACATAGGCAAATCCTAAAGAACACAATTAAATACTTTGTTTCAAGGCTCATGATGATGGATAAACAGTTCTTATTTAATATGTTGAACTAAATTAAATTAGTACAACCTGCTAACCCCTTTAGCATTTGAATTTTAAGAAAAGGAAGCAATTCTACGATAGAGTGTTTTCAGAAGAAGCTGTAGAGACATGGAAGTAGGCTGGGACTGACTGAAAAAAGAAAGTTTTATTGGCAGGTTTGCAAGAGTCTGCGAATACTTGGAAGAGGTTACTGATATTCTTGACATAGAAGAGAGAGTCCAGTTAGTAACATAGATACATTTTGAATTCATTCCAATGGGTTACTGTACTGATCCTGAATCATCAAGTACTTTATTATATATCTATGTATTATTTATTGGTGTTAACTGTGGTATCAATTCTTTTAGAACTGTGGTTCTTGTACACACCCTATCTTTGTAGCATTTTCTCCCTTACCTATAAAAGCCCAGAGATCAGCAATAATTTTAGGTCAGTACGCAGACTTTCCTAGTCATTGTACTGTTCAGTATCGGACTGGCACCCTCCATAGGTACTGAGCTTACTTTCATCCCATTCCTCCTTTATAGATAGGAGGAATGCATGAAAGGAAGTTTGAGGAGGCTATATTATGAATGGGATATGGTTGGATTCACTCCAAGATAAAATCCAAATAAAAAAGAAACAAAAGTGAGGAGAAATCAGAGTGTATGATCAGATAATTGATACTTTGCAGAGTAAAAGTAGGGCTGCTGCAAAATATGCATCCCTGCCCATCTGAATATGTTCTGTCTCTTGCTTGCTCATGTGTTTGTGTCTTCCTGTCTGTGAATCATTATGTGTGTCTGGTGTTTTTACATATCTATATGAAGAATGAGTGGGTTGATCCGAGTGAGCTCTGAGGTCTTTTTCGGGTCTGGAATTCTATAACTCTGTCATTTTGTGTTTTTATCAGTGTTCACCTATATATTATTGCATATGCTGGCATAAATATATCCTGGATATTTTTTGCTCTGTACCTGCATGGCTACAATGGAAGTTAGTGGGAGGAAGTCTTTCCTCCAACCTTATGATTTAATTAGAGTTAGATAGATGAATGGAAAAACTTCTCCTTTGCTTTCTTGCTTCCTGGTCAGTCTTGGAACTGCCCAAACTTGGGAATTTTCACAGAATGAATCAAAGGAGATTTCACCTGTGATTGTTAATTTTGTATCAACTTTCCCCGCCTATGAGGTGCCCATATATTTTGTCAAGCATTCTTTTGGGTGTGTTTCTGAGGTTGTTTTTGGATAAAATTAATACTAAAATCATCAGTTTTCATAGATTTTCCTCCCTAATGTGGACTGGCTTCATTCAGTCAGTTGAAAGCCCGAATAGAATAAAGAGGCTGAATCTTCTGTGAGTAAAAGGGAACTTTTCCTGCCTTACTGCCTTGAGCTGGAACATCAGTCTTCTCTTTCCTTCAGGCTCAAATGGAAACATTGGCTCTTCTTAGGGTTTGATTTTGCCAACTTTTGAACTGAAACTTATACCACCAGCTCTTCTGAGTCTCCAATCTGTTGGTTACACATTTTGGGATTTCTCAGCCTCCATAACCACATTAATCAATTCCTTATAATAAATTTCTTTACACACACACACACGCACACACACACACACACACACACATACACACACACTCATTTGCACACCCCACACCTTGTTGGTTTTTTGTTTGCCTGGAGAACCCTGAATAATACAGCACCTAAGAAATCTGTGAGAGTGAATGGGATGGGCTTCTGAAACCTTCTTAGAAATGGGGCCTTGAGAGTGACTTTGGGGAATTATAGACAGAGAAAGTGAGAGCCTAACTGATTCACAGTTGCCTCCCACCTAGCTTAACTTCAAGGAGGGAGGTGATTCTAATCACAATTATAGTAGTTTAGACTTGCCTGAAATATGTCCATCGGAAATTTCAAAATCTATGTGAAGAGACTGCCCCTAAATTTTGTGTAGCTAAATGTGGCCCCTACAGGAATAAAATTCTAAACCCTTGAAGTTTAACTTCAGATTTCCCTTTTTATTTTTTTGGTGAGAGCTAAATCAGTAGAGTGTAGTGGAAAATTCGCTGAAATATAGACCGTGTACTCCAGCTCTGCCTGTTTCAGCCAAGTGGAGGCTGTTTTGCCTCCTTGGGCTTCACTCAATTCTCTCATCTTTGATGTTGAGATAATACATGCAGGTCACAGTGTTGCTGTGCAAATTGGACAGATTAAGGAATTAGAAGCTGGTTTCTGAACTAGGATGGACTGTGGATGTGAACATTCACATCCAAGGGTACTTTAGAAATGTTAAGCAGATGTTATCATGGAGTTGAAGAAGTCCTGGCAAAGTATAAACTGAAAGGTTGGTGCTGCTGTATCATAAATTGAAATCTGATATGCAATCTTTCAAATCTGTATTAAGGATAAGTGCAGAGCAGTGACTTGTTTCAACTTTCTTAACCTCTTTAAATAGTAGTACCTTCTGTATAATGACCATGGTGATGTCTCCCATCCTGCCTCTGGGATTCCCAAAAGGACTGACAGAAATGTTGGGGGCCAAAGTTGGTGAAAGTATAAGTTAAAAGATGAGAGATAATATAGTAATAAATGTACATAAACTTTTTGATTCAGCAATTTCCTCAGATCTATTATTCAGAAATATTCAACACATACCTTCAAATATATACACACTCATATGTTCATTACAGTGTTCTTTACTAGAGGGGAGAAACATCCTAAATAGTCATCAAGTGTAATTGTTTAAGTGAATAAGGGTATATCAATCAAAAGAAAATATAGGAAAACTTGAAGAACAATAAAGTAGATCTATGTGTACTGACATAAAAACATATCAGATATTATTTATATATATATACAGAGATATATATTCAGATACAAATAGACGCACATATGCTTGAATAGAGTGTGTGTGAGAGAGAAAGAACCAAAAGAAAATCACAAAACTGTAATATATAGCATAATCTCCTGTATTATTTTAAAAGTTCCTGTGTAAGTATGTTGATGTGTAAAAAAGGAAATGCAGGGAAAGTTTGGAAGTATACATCAAGCTCTTAATGGTTGTTACTTCTAGGGGTGGGAATTGGGATTTGGACAGAAATATAGAAAAGATTTTTCACTTTACCCCTGTATTCTTCAGTATAATTATATGTCCATATAATCAAAATGTAAAGAATAAATATATGTATAATGTTAGTGTCCTTTAAAGTAGATAACATATATATATAAGTATATATGGTATCAGTAACACTTGTATAAACTATAAAGAATGACGATTACAACTTATTACCTTTCTACATCACCTAAATGAATGTATTCTCCATGATTTATTCCAGTAATTTCACTTGTTTTAGCTCTTATCTATTTTAAAAATAAAAATAGACTATAGTGAAAATACCTCTTTATTGGGTTTGTGCATTCCTATGTCTTATTCTCCTCTCATGTCCCCTAACACAGTGCTCCAAATTCCATGCAAAAAAATCAACTGGAGGCTTGTTAAAGCACATATCAGGTCCCCAACAACAATGATTCTGATTCATTCGGTCTGATTGAGCGCTGAGAACTTGTATCCTTAACAAAGTCCCAGGCGATGAGGAAGCTGTTGGTCTGAGGATTCTACTGTGAATACATCTGCCCTAAAGCCCCACCCAGAAAGCCCATATTTATATCTTACTTTATTCTGCTAACATTTATTAAGCAAGAAGTGTGTGTGGTGGTCTCAGTTCTAGGTTCTGAAAATCTAAAGTTGAAATAAAATCTCTATCACTAAGTATTAGGTTGGTGCAAAAGCTATTGCTGTTTTCCTCATTTGCACTGACCTGATAGTACCCAGCTTGATGGAGGATAGGGAAGACAGACAAGTAAGAAGATAATTCTATTTTGGTATAAGTGCTACATTGAACATGTGATGTGATCACAGAGCATAGGCCTTTCATGGAGGAACAGTTGGTAAGAAGTAGAGGATGGAGTAGGGAGAGGAGATGCTGGTTTTATACTACAGGATACCTGATAATAATGCCAACTAGACAGCTGAGTACATACCTGGATAATATAAGGCAAAATCAGGAAATAAGGATAACATAATGTTGCTTTAAAGAAATCTCTGGTCCTGTCTTTTTACTTGTAAAATAAAGGATGAACAACTGCTCTTGCCATAACACTCTATGCATGTGAGATTTTCTGTCTTTTCTCTTTCAATCCACAAACCCTCATTCTGCTGAGTTCTAACCATCTGGGGTGCAGTGTTCCCATGCAGGCAAGACCAAGCAGACCCAGCATCACCTAAATGCTGGGCCTTCACCACTGGAGTGTCACATTCCTACCATTGCTTACTCCTATGCTCATCATCTTTCTACCTTCCTCCACCTCGCCCAATGCTCCCCTATGCTGAATAATTTGAAGTTCCCAGAATGATCATGCTCTCTCATATCTAGGATTTGCATATTTCACTCATTTTGCCTGGAAGCACTCTGTCTCCATCATCTCTTCTGGCTGACTCCTACTAATCCCTGATGACTCAGTTTTGTGTTCATGCATCCTAGGTCCTCTCCTCTAAAACAATCTCCTTCTCCATCTGGGATAGGGTCTTCTACAGCATGTTCCCAGAGCACCCTATTCTTTTACCTACTAGGTTGTGTTTACATACCTGTCTCCCACAGTGATAGCAAGTACCTTGAATACCGTGGACTGGATCTAATTCATATTTGGGCCTGGGTTTGAATAAGTACCCAATAAATGTTTCTTCAAGAAATGAGTTCTTGAGACTCCTTGAGGCTTGTCTCTTACTAAGAAACTGCAATTTGTCCTATATTGCATTTATCTTAGGGTCTTGCCCACCTCTAGGGAATTGCTAACTAATAATCCAGCAGAGTATTAATGTCTACTGGTACATTGATTCTTCCAGAAAAGATATTTAAACATACGTCATTTTAGAGCTGTAAGTACCCAGAAATCACCAAGTTTAATCTCACTTTATGATATGATTAGGCTGTCTCCCCATACACATTTTATCTTTAATTCCCACATGTTATGGGAGGTACCTAGTGGGAGGTAATTGAATCATGGAGGCAAGTCTTTCCTGTGCTGTTCTTGTGATAGTGAATAAGTCTCATGAGATCTTATGATTTTGAAAAGAGTAGTTCCTGTGTACAAGCTTTCTCTTTTTGCCGGCTGCCATCCAAGATGAGACTTGCTCTTCCTTGCCTTCTGCCATGATTGTGAGGCTTCTCTAACTACATGGAACTGTAAGTCCAATAAACCTCTTTCTTTTGTAAATTGCCCAGTCTCCCGTATGTCTTTTTCAGCAGCATAAAAATGGTTCAATACAGTAAATTGGTACCAGCAGAGGTGAGTGTTGCTGAAAAGATACCCAAAAATGTGTAACCAACTTTGGAACTGGGTAACAGGCAAAGGTTGGAACAGTTTGGAGGGCTCAGAAGAAGACCGTAAAATGAGGAAAAGTTTGAAACTTCCTAGAGACTTGCTGAATGGCTTTGACAAAAATGTTGATAGTGATATGAACAATAACGGCCGGTCTAGGCTGAGGTGGTCTCAGATGGAGATGAGGAACTTGTTGGGAACTGGAGCAAAGGTGACTTGTTATGTTTTAGCAAAGAGACTAAAGGCATTTTGCCACTGCCTTACAGATTTGTAAAACTTTAAACTTGAGAGAAATGATTTTGGGTCTGGTGGAAGAAATTTCTGAGCAGCATACTATTCAAGAGGTGACTTGGGTGCTGTTAAAGACATTCAGTTTTATTAGAGAAACAGAGCATAATAGTTTGAAAATTTGCAGCCTGAAAATGCAATCGAAAAGAAAAAACCCATTTTCTGAGGAGAATTTTAAGCTAGCTGCAGAAATTTGCATAAGTAACAAGGAGCCAAATGTTAATCCCCAAGACAATGGGCAAAACAACTCCAGGACACGTCAAAGTCTTCACAGCAGTCGCTCCATCACAGGCCCAGAGTCTTAGGGGGTAAAAAATAGTTTTATGGATTGAGCCCAGGGTTCTCATGCTGTGTGTAGCCTAGAGACTTGGTGCTCTGCGACCCAGCCACTGCAGCCATGGCTAAAAGGGGCCAAGGTACAGTTTGGGCTATTGCTTCAGAGGATGGAAGCCCTAAGCCTTGGCAGCTTCCATGTGGTCTTGAGCCTATGGGTGCACAGAAGTCAAGAATTGCAGTTTGGGAACCTCCATCTAGATTTCAGATAATATATGGAAATACCTGGATGACCAGGCAGAAGTTTGCTGCAGGGAGGGCTTCTCATGGAGAACCTCTTCTAGGGCGGTTAGGAAGGAAAATGTCAGGTCAGAGCCCACACACAGGTTGCCTACTGGGGAACTGCCTAATGAAGCTGTGAGGAGAGGGCCACCATCCTCCAGAACCTAGAATAGTAGATCACTGACAGCTTGCACTGTTCACCTGGAAAAGCTGCAGACACTCAATACCAGCTTATAAAAGCAGCTGGGAGGGAGGACGTACCCTGCAGAGTCACAGAGGCAGAGCTGCCCAAGACCATTAGAACTCACCTCTTACATCAGCATGACCTGGATGTGAGACATGGAGTCATAGGAGAACATTTGGGAACTCTAAAATTTGACTGCCCTCATAGATTTCAGACTTGCATGGGGACCGTTGCCCTCCTTTTTTGGCCAATTTCTCCCATTTGAAATGGCTGTATTTACCCAATACCTATACCCACCCTGTATCTAGAAAATAGCTAGATACTGATTTTTAGGATCATAGGTGTAAAAGACTTGCCTTGTCTCAGATGACTTTTGAGTTAATGCTGAAATGAATTAAGATTTTGAGGGACTGTTGGGAAGGCATGATTGGTTTAGAAATGTGAGGATAAGAGATTTGGGAGGGCCAGTGGTAGAATGATATGGTTTGGCTGTGTCCCCACCCATATCTCATCTTGAGTTTCCATGTGTTGTGGGAGGTACCCAGTGGAAGTAATTGACTCATGGAGGCAAATATTTCTCATGCTATTCTTGTGATAGTGACTAAGTCTCAGGAGATCTGATGGTTTTAAGTGTAGTTCCCCTCCACATGCTCATTCTCTCTTTGCCTGCTGCCATCCATGTAAGATGTGACTTGCTCCTCCTTGCCTTCTGCCATGATTGTGAGGTTTCTCCAGTCACGTGGAACTATAAGTCCAATTAAACCCCTTTATTTCATAAATGTCTTTATCTGCAGCATGAAAATGGACCAATACACTTTAGAAATGAGAAACAGAGACCCAGAGAGCTAATATGACATTTCAAAGGTCACAGAGTTTCCCACAAATTAAAATGAGTACACATTAGTTAAGGTTTTATCCCCATTTCTTTTGAAAGCAGACTTCTACACACTTTAACCCAGGCGTCCCCAAACTTTTTACACAGGGGGCCAGTTCACTGTCCCTCAAACCGTTGGAGGGCCGCCACATACTGTGCTCCTCTCACTGACCACCAATGAAAGAGGTGCCCCTGAAGTGCGGTGGCAGGGGTGGGGGGGCGGATAAATGGCCTCAGGGGGCCGTAGTTTGGGGACGCCTGCTTTAACCAATCAGTGTGACTATTCATGGCATTTTTCATTACTGCAGTTCTTCTGAAAGTTAATTTAGTGTTCAGGGCTTTTTTTAATGCCTTTCAAAACATACCATAAAAGCATAATTTTTGTTTTAGTTATATGTTGAACTGGGCTACTATACTAGTAAATGCTTTTCTATTATATTAATCCTTTAATAATATTTTCATAGAATTTATTATTTTTCTCAATTCTGTCTTCCCATATTCAGGAACTATCTCCTTGTCCCTGTCTTTCAACATTTTTTTGTTAAAAAGTTATTTCCTCTGGAGAGTCTCTACTCTTTCTATTTACTCCCACCTTCACCCTGAAACTTAATTGTGTGTTAAATCTCTCATAGCCTTGACATTCCTAAATAAATGTAAAATAATTGGATATGGGAATAAGTTAAGGTATTTTTAAAAGCTCTTATAGAAAATATTTTGTTTCTTTTGGTCAATTTCTAAGCACCCTTGACTTGGACAACATGTTCTAGGGTAGATTTTTCAATTTCATAAGACAGTATTGGAGAAAAAAAATAAAATGATATGGTTCAGTCTTTTTACCTTCTCACCTACAACATAGCCTTGTGATGTTCCAACAGCACAGAAGAATCTCAAATTAAAAGTTACAACCCATTTTTCAAGGAAACCTGATAACCTGCCATGGGGGCTCAGTGACACATTTCTAGACTATTTTGTGACCAGGGATTCTTTGATGTTGTAAGAAACCATATAGCACTCACAGAGAAGAACCTGGAATCTGGCTACAGAAGGTGGTTAAACTTCATTCAACTCTCAGTACCTTTAAGCTTGAGACAGAATTCCTTGGAAGCTCCTTGTTTGGCCACATGTACCAGATCTAGACCAGTATCTGTTCTTCAAAGGTGCCTTTCTCATTTAAAAATGATCCCTTGCCCTCCAGACAGGAGACAGGATCTTCTAATGCCCTAAATATTTTATAGATTTATATTTGTTGGCTTAAATTTTTCATGTCTTATTTTAAAAAGGCTTCTCTGTCCCTGCACCACCACTCTCTGGACTTCATCCACCAGATGTGTGTTGTTAAAAACAGATAGATCCTTCTATACTGTAATGGATGTAAATATATATGTATACATATATATGTATATATACATATACACATATATATACACACATATATATGTATATATGTATATATATATATGATTATTATATATGTTACAGGAATATTAAATGCAAACACATGTTTATATAATGTCATATTACATTTGCATATATCATAAGAACTATCATATATAATCATATATTTATGAATGAGTTGAAATATACTATTATTTGCATATACACATCTTCCATCTTTTATTTGGAAATATTTGGCAATACAAGAATTTAGAATACAATTGTAAACTTAGAAATAAATGTTAAAAATTTGTCATAAAACCTCTTACTTTCTTTGCAAAGAAAGATGATGGTTTTCTTCTAGACAATCATGTATAACGTAAGGCAACACATTGGAAGCAGCACATTGGACAGGTGTGGTGATGAGGATGACCCCTTAGCAGCCTGCGCATCCCACTTTCCAAAAGGAGGTGGGCATGCTTTTAAGCAGAGTCTTAAACTGTCGGCTTGCAGGCCCAATTACAATGCTTTTAAATGATTTGAATTTAATGCCTTTCCAGTTTCATAGCCCTCACTGCTTTAATAGGAGGCCCAGCTTTCCTTATGGATATCACAGCCTTTTCTTTGAAGTCATTTGAATTTGCAACCTTTTGTGTTAAGAGCATTACCGAAGACGCAGCAAAGTCGTGTGTCATCAGAAAAATGGAAGAGGGTTTGAACAAAAACCACCTCTGCAGTGCTGAGTCCAAGAAGTATTTTGCGGAAGGAATAAATATCAACTGACTTTTTCATTTGCAGAAATCTTTGGCACCTCTTGTTGAGCACCAATATTTCAGGGTTAGACAAGAGCATGTCTCATTATACTTTCCCTTGTTTCTTTCCATAGGAATCTTTCTTTTCTTTTCTATAGCAGCAGCCCCTAAACCCTTTTCTTTGGGTTACTTTCACTCACTCCAAGCCTGGGTGGGGAGTAAGAGTCTTTCAACTGACTTTGTCCTGCTGTTCCTCTGAATGCAGGTATTCTCATTTTTTAGATGTGTGTGTGTGTGTGTGTGTGTGTGTGTGTGTGTGTGTGTGTATGTGTGTGCACATGCACACATACACTCATTTCTAATTCCCAAGACAAAGCTTAAGAGGGATAATGACAAAAATAGCCAAAATAAAGTTACACTAAATTAAATTGTAAGTCTAGTTAGCCTTTTCAGAATGCCCTTCCTACATAGTACCGACAACTTTTAATAACATAGCTAGAATTTTATTTTAGATGTGTTAGCATATGCTACATAGACTTTAACTCAAAGTAGAATCAGAATAGAACTGCTACTAAGCCCAGTGAAATACTCTATCCCTAATAAAATCCATTACCTTGCTCCTGAGTTTGAGTCCTTGTGGTTGCCCCCTCCAGGCTCTTGAAGTGCAGAAATCACTTTCTTTCTTCCTGTGTGCTGAATGCTTGTACCTAAAGGTTACAAGCTAGTCCATAATCATTTTTGTAGATCTCTCTTCCAACCTTCAGTGAACCTCAGGATAAAAAAAGACTCTTTCCTGTCTGGTCTAGAAATTCCTCTTCTGGACTTCAACTACCCTATGGTCACATTTCTGGAAACTCAACTAGTGATATCCCTTAGAAGTCATGGGGTTTCCAGGTCATGCTGTGTCTCACAATGACTAGAGTGTTTCAATAAATGCATCAATTACTGCTGTTAGAGCCCTGTTCTCTGATGAGCCCTGCCTGTTGTTTTTAGTTCTACTCCAAAGGAATAGTTAACCCAGACAAATATATTTAACCCAGACAAATATAACTGGACATCAGTGATTTAACCCAGCATTTTCTAAGACTTGTTTTCTAAAACCCCAGTATTCCAGGATGAAATAAATTTGGGAAACCTTGAATACTATCACCCTTTGGGGAAAATCACCATTTACATGACATATTAAGGGCTCTGAAAACTTCTTTAGTAAAGATTCCTGATTAGTTTTTGATGCCAAGCATGTTCCAACTTAATTGGCCATGGAATCATCTTTTCCCCTTCCCCCCTCACGATAGAATGACCTTTTAACATCATTTAATATCTTAAAGATCACTGGTGCAGAAATGTAGATTTAATACTTTCTGGTATCATCTTGCAATAAACTATTTTTCCAGTCAATCTCTTCTTTCACTTTTCTAGGTGACTATTTCACTCCATCATCTCTCTCCTCAAACTTCTAGTACCCCTTCCACTCTCTTCATTCTGGATGGATGACTTGATTCTCACTTCAGTCACTGAGAAAATAGAAGCAATCAGAAGAAAACCTCTCTATCCACTCATTACCAAATTTTGCACATTACTTGCACCTGTGCTATAGATTCAGCCTTCTCTTCTGTTATAGTGAATCAATTGCCTTCACTCTTATGTGAGGTTAGCACTGCAGGTGACATGATGAAGCTCATTCCTTCTTAGCTATTTGAGAACTTTGCTCCTCCAGGGATGCTATTTCTGTCCTGCATCATTAAATTTTCCCCTCCCTACATTATTTCCCAACGTGCAAACATATTATACTGTCTCTTATATTAAAACAAAACAACAACACAAAACCCCTCTCTTGATTCCTATATACCTTTCCAGTGAGTACGCATTTCCTCTGCTCTGGTTTACAGGAAAATTCTTGAAGGAGTTTGCTATTCTCAGTATCTCTCTTATCTCTTTTCATCTCCTCTATAATCGACTCCAGTAAGAGTTTTGCCCTCAGGAACAGTTCTTATTTGGCATGACCCTCGATGTCGATAAATCAAACAGTCAATTCTCTGTCCTCATTTACTCATACTCAGGCTTTGAACCCGTTAATCATTCCCTCCTTCTTGAAATTCCCTTTTACCCGTGAGTTCAAATAGATCTAGATGGTTTATTATTTCTGGCACAGCAGGCAGCATGACTTGCTTGTTTGCATCCGGTTCCTCTGTCTCCCAAGTTCTATGAAGGTGTTGCAAAGGCAGCCTGAGTAGATGCTGTACACACCTTGTTAGTGTTCCAGGTTCGGAGCTTTGAGTTTAGAAAACTCCAGTCCTTTAAAGTGGTTGACAATAAGCCTGCCTGACTTTTGACGCACAGAAAGAGATGATCTTTTATTATGTTGGTCAAGAAACAAACCTGCCCTTTAACCCAGAGACACTGTTTGAGCTTTCAAAGCTGTTTGCTCTACAGATATCTTTAAAAGAGTCCTTCCCAACAAAGTTCTCACATGTAGAAACATCACAGAGAATTGTTTCCCAAACAAAACTCCTGCCTGGAGTTCTCCTCTCATGTTTATATGGCTTTCTCCTCCCTCTTTTCATTCAGATCAATTTCAACTGTCACAGGCCTTTCTTGACCACCCCATTTCTCCCCTTATCTTTGCTTTTCTTTGTAGCACTCAGCTCTACCTGAAATTATACTGCATAGGAATTTAATGCTATATTGGCTATCATCCCTATTCAAATGCAAATTCCAGGTGCCTAGAACTTTGTTTTGTTCACTGTTGAATCCCACCTCCTGGAAAAGTACTTGACAGGGTAGGTAATCACTAAATAGTTGTTAAATGAATATATGAATAATTCTGTTCAGTAACCCTGTCTACCTCCTCAGACTTTTAGAATGAATCACTCAGATGTCCTGTCCCCATGCAAAGAAGTAAGACTTTTAAACTAATATTTTTCTTTCAATATAAAAAAGTAGCTTAACCACAAAGCGAACATTAATGCACACAATTTGCACAAAAGGAAGAAGAGAATAATTTATTAATGTACGTGAATTGTGAGTGTTCTCTGAACCTTGAATAACAATAAAGAGATGTGTATAATATATTTTAAAATGATTTTCAAGGAAAGTGGTTAAATATTAGAAAACCTTAAATCTTTAAGAGAAAGGCTTCAGTTATCAGGAAAATTTACTAACATGCAATAAAACTGTGTGATTATCTTAATTAATGAGCTATACTCTGTTGCATTATCTGGTTCAGTCATTGTCAGAATATACTAAAAATAAACAGAATGTTTTTGCTGTAATCTATCCTTGTAGTTAGATTAAAAACAACAACACACAGTTGATTCACGTAATTTTCACTGAGTCTTGTCATATATAACAGCCATGTGTCCTACCCACACGAGCTTTAGCAAGTATATTTTTTATTTTTTAAAGTGTGTGTTCTTCTGCCTGATTTATTTTAAAATTCAGGTTCTAATTCTATTCAGATACTTAGCCAGGTGACCTCTGTGGGTTTATCTGATTTCTTCTGCCATTCAGCAGTCACTTTAGTCTGAGTACAGATCTCAGCTGTCTTCTTTCAGTTCTCAAGCCTATTAAGATTTTGTTGTTGTTGTTGTTCCAGTAGGGTTAGCGAGGTGTGAAGTTGATGAGCTCCCACCCTCTGTACACTAGTTCTTCAATGGATTACCAGCTCAAGAATAGGAAGATAACATTTCAGCAGCAGCAAACCCAGGAAGTGGAGCATCGTTGTCTCCGCCTGAATCACTGATTGAATCATCTGTGTGCCTGGGACAGTAGGCAGGCCGATTTCAGGCCACCATATGTGTGTGAGGCCTGGCTGTGTTCTTCTCCTGGACTTTCCTCTGGGTGCTAATTGCTTTAGTGAGAGAAACTGTGCAAAGCAATTAAACAGCCCCCTTCTCTCACAGTCCTAGCTCTCAAAAGCTAGGGGCTGGGACAGGGCTCCTGCTCTCCCAGTGGGTTGCAAATTGCTCAGAATGAATAAATACATTTGTTCACTTTTCAAACTGTGACCAGCCACCTGGTCTCTTGTGTTGCTCTCAGAGCAGAGAAGGCAGATGACGGGCTCCTCATTGCTGAACTCCAGCCCATAAAAATGCTTCACCGCACTCAGCTATTTTTGCAAGGACATCTGTTGCCAAAAAAGAATTTTAATTAAGCAAAAACACATCTCTGTTTTGTCCATGGCAAGGAGGCTTGTGAAAGCTTTCTTGTCTCAGATGCATGCTAAATATGGAGAAATGGAAGCCTTAAGGTATTTTGTGAGGGACATTTTGCTGCTCAGTTTGAGGGACACAACAGATTTTCCATGGGAAGGAAATTATTGGAAGTGCATGTTTGCACTTTTCAAAATAAGGCCCAGACTCCATTAATAATTAATTGTACGTAATATAATCTGACATGTTACTCCATGGTTTGATAAAGTCGAAAGCTATTTCCACAAGGCAACTTGCCAGTTCTTTTGCTCTCTTCCAATCTTCCCAGGTGATATTCATCATTTTAACATCAAGCTTCCAGAACACCACATTAACACATAAATTAGAGGACCTGGTGCTGCACTGGCTGTTATAACTAGTCTAGATATAATTGTCCAATCAGAAAGGAAAAAAAGCAAAGTGATAAATGAAGTCAGAAAGCAGGTTGTAGACATTAATACTGCATAAATTGCTTAAGATTGGGTTGGAGAGTCTCAGGGCGGTGGGGCAGGCAGCCTATCTCTAGTTTTCATAAATGCAAGTATATTGAGTGCTTTTTTCACTTTTCAAATACTGACATAATAGCAGATACAAATTCTTTATATATGAAACTGATTCTGTAACCATATATCTTTCAAATCCCTTAAGTGCCTTTCGGGGCACCCTCTTTGGCAGCACAAGCTTATCAGACAAGCTGACTACAAGAGGGGCACTTTCAAGTAGCAGGCCCAAAGGGGCACTGCTGGGAAGCCTGGTAGTATGAATTACCTGATAATATTAAGGTTATTTCTGACCATTTCTATTATTGGTTGGGGTCGCTTCTTTGCTCTCTCAGAGGGTGGACAGAGAAGATCATCTAGGCTGAAGCAGAAGGAGCTTGTATTTCTACATGATAGAATCTTTGCAGATGGGAATCTAGCCGTTACATCAAGGACTGGAATACAGAATCTCATATTATATATCAAACTTACAGTGTTTCTTTCTACTCTGAAATCTTTCTGACAATTCAATATCCACCTTTTTTGAGATTTATTAGTCATTGGGAGTAGCAGGGGGAAACAGTGCTTTTTTTTTTTCCTTTCTAAGGATGGTGGCCATGTTGTTTGTGATTGCCAGAATACCCACTATCCCCTTGCTCTTCCCCATTTCTTAACAAAATTAGTTTTGTTCTACCTAATGTATAATATAAATGAGCATGAATCTCCCAGATCCCAGTCCCCTTACCTAAATAAATATTTATGGAATTAAAGTGCATAGCACTAATCCTTTCAACACTTACCAGTTTTATAACGATTGTTCTGAGGGCAGTGATGATAACTGCTTGTGCAAATTTAATTTAAAGTTTGCTCTCAACTTGGTTTTCTTTAGGCTTGTCATTGCAAGTTAGGAAGAACAGATAAATTTATTAGCTAGCAAAACTGCCAAGTCCCAGATTAAAAGCTTCAGAAACTGCTAAATCCAAGGCCTCAATCAATGTCATCAGAATTCAGCCTGTTCTTCTATATGCTTTCCTCTATGATGACATATTCTCAGGCAGGCCTTTCTACTTGATGGCGTCAAGCAGCTCCTGCCTCAACTTATCCTTGCAGCACTTCCTTTCTGTTGATTCTAGCAGAGAACTAGACTCTAAGTACCCTGGTGAGAGCACCAAGTTGCATAGACTGCCTTGGTTTACATTCTGACTCTACCATTCAAAAGCTATTTAATCTCTTCAAGGAAATGTATATTCTGTGACTCGGTTTCCTCATCTGCATATTGGAGATAATAGTAATTCCTACTTTGTAGGCTTGTGGAAGTATTAAATAAGTTTAATGCATGTGCTAAGCACATAAAATTTATTGTTGTTTTATGCCATCTGTGAAAATTAATACTGTGGCTGATGTGTAGAATGCATTGATTGGACAAACCTGAGTCAAGTATTTTCTCTGGAAACTGGGATATGATCTTCTCACACTTAAATCACAAGAGTGAAGAATAAAAAGGGAGTCATTCCCTAAAATAAATCTGAGAGTCTCTTATAAGGCCAGATAACTGAGGTCAACAACCTTAGTAATGTATGCAGCTAGCCAAGGGACTCTACAGTAGGCATTGCTTAGAATCTAATCAAACAAAATAGTGGAGGTGAAAATGTATTTTAAATAACAAAACACAGATCTCAATTCGATTGGGTTATTGACTTGTTCTAGACACTCAGTAAAAGCACAACACTGTTCTAAATCCTAAAACTGGATACACAGCAATCTGGCCTTTCTTATCATGGACTTCACTATATTATTGAGAACATAGACATTGAGGCACAGCAAATAAGTGACTTGTGTTCAACTGGAAACAAGGACAAGGAGTCTTATATAAATTAAAAACGGTGAGGTCAACAATTATGAATATATCAGAGTAGCTTGTTCTAATCATAAAAGATTTATTAAAGGAAATCATTTGCTAATGGAAATATGAAACTACAGAATAAGGCAATATTGAATTATTAACCCTCCAAAATAACTTTTCCACACCCCCAATATTGAACTTGAGAGATTTGTTGCATTGAATCTAGATTAAAGGAACAGTAAGGCAATATTGAATTATTAACCCCCCAAAATAACTTTTCCACACCCCCAGTATTGAACTTGAGAGATTTGTTGCATTGAATCTAGATTAAAGGAACAATTCAACCCCTTCCCCAATCATCAAAACCTTTTACCTGGCTTAGGCACTATGGGCACTTTTCTCAGCTAAGTCATGGAATATAGTCACATCATTCTCTTAGGATTAATCATAAAGCCATACTTAATTTCTTGGTGGATCATCAGAACCTTTTGGAACGATGGAAAAAGACATAAAAAAGGCTTTGTAGCTAACTTCAGTGTTAGTTATCACTCCCTTATCTTGCTGAATGTTTTCTTCATGTATGACAGATGAACCACTCTTTAATTTTTTTGTGTAATATGCAAAAGAAAAAGTTTTTTTTTTTTTAATTGATTGACAATGATTACTAATCTAGGTCCTTCGGAAGGCAGACTGCCCATCTAATTAATGTAGTAACATGAATCAGTATGATATTTAGGAAACTGTGTGCTAAGGCTTCTGTCCACTGACTTGTAAAGGTAAGTTAGCATACAAGAGGTGAGTTGTGAGAAAATTGGTTTTTCTCAGAAGCAATCTACATAAATAGCACAATATTGTCTTCAGTTAGCCCCAGCCCTTTGTAGCAAAGAATGTTGTCTCAGATGTCAAACTTAGTGGGAGCTGCTAAAGTCATTACATAAATATGGTCTCTAGCTACACGTTATTTTGTATAGTTTAATAATTTTAAAATAGCATATGTTCCCTCCTTCTTCCTTATAGTAGTAAGGTAAGGAAAATGGAAGCAGCAGCTGTGCTTAAGGGTGGATGGTTGGGAATCCTCAAAGGCCTTCATACAAATACTCTATAATCTGGCATTCTCAATACAACAGTGCATTTGCAATGTAAATAAAGTCTCTAGTCAAAGCTCTTCCCCAAGTCACCCCAAATAGGCATGCAATCTAAATAAATAACATTGTCTTACCTATGAAAACACAATTTCAAGGCTGATTCCATAGTTCTCCAGATCTAACAAGTAACTCCTCCACTGTCCCTCTAAATAGAAATTGTGGGGCTGCTATTGGAAAGAAGCAACTATCAGAATCATCATTTTACCATTGGAGAATACGAGACTGACTTGTGGAAAATCAAATAGATCTTCTTTGTTTTATCTATTTGACTGTGCTACATGTGTCAGTGCTTAGAACAGGATACTGTAGTGTTTTTTTTTTGTTGTTGTTTTTGTTTGTTTGTTTTGTTTTTGAGATGGAGTCTCACTCTGTCACCCAGGCTGGAGTACAGTGGCGTGATCTTGGCTCACTGCAACCTCCACTTCTTAGGTTCAAGCAATTCTCCTGCCTCAGCCTCCTCAGTAGCTGGGATTACAAGCAAGCACTGCCATGTCCTGCCAATTTTTGTATTTTTTAGTAGAGATGAGGTTTCACCATGTTGGTCAGGCTAGTCTTGAACTCCTGACCTCATGATCTGCCCACTTTGGTCCCTCAAAGTGCTGGGATTACAGGTGTGAGCCACCATGCCCAGCTGATACTATAGCTTTAATTTAAGGAATACCATCACAAATAGGATATATAGGGCATTACTTGGCTACTTGTGGAATAAAGCAATGGTTTGGATTTTTGAGCCAAATTACTGAAGGCTGTGATCTTTTAAGATTCAAATTGGGGAGGTCAGACGTCTAGAATGGTGAAGTAAAGATGCCAAAAAATCACTCCTCTATAAAAGCAAATAGAACATGGCAAAATTGTCAAACTCAACTTCTGTTTGTAGCTTCTGAAATTAACCAAAGGCTTAAAACAATCTACAGACAGTTTATTCAAGAAAGCTAGATAAATCTTGATTTTAAAAAATTGAGTTTGGTAGAGATTTATTTAGTTACTTATTTATTAAATTACGTTAAAAACTTAAAATTTACCGCTTTAATTATGTACAATACAGAAGTGTTAACTATGTTCACATTGTTGTGGAATAAATCTCTTTCAAAACTGAAAATCTATACCCATTAAACAACTAATTCCTGTCTCTCTTGACCCTGACAGCTGCCATTCTATTTTCTGTCTTTATAAAACTAACTACTTCAGATATCTCATTTAAGTAAATCATATAGTGTTTGCCTTTTGTGACTTGTTTATTTCATTTTGCATAGTGTCCTCAAGCTTTATCCATGTTGTAGAATGTGGCAAGATTTATTTCTTTTTAATATACTATGTTAGATATAGAAAACTTTTTCTTTATCCATTCATTCATTCATGGACATCTGGGTTACTTTTACCTATTGGCTATTGTGAATAGTGCTGCAAATATCTCTTCAGGATCATGCTTTAAATTCTTTTGGTTATATCCCTAGAAGTGGGATTGCTGTATCATATGATAATTTGTTTTTAAAATTTTAAGGGTGTGCTATACTGTTTTTTATTGTGGCTATACTGTTCCCACCAACATTTCACAAATTATCCATTTTTTTCCACATTATTACCAACTTTTTAAAAATGTTTTTTAAAAAATTGTTCTTTTCCTTTTTTTTTTAAATTTGATACTGCCATCCTTAGGTGTATGAGGTGATGTTTTACATAGTTTTGATTTCCTTTTTTAATGATTAGTTATGTTGAGCATCTTTTCATATGTTCTTTGGGTATTTGCATAGCTTACATAATTTCTATATTTGAAGAAATGTGCATTTATGTTCTTTGGCCATTTTAAAATTGCATTTTGTTTTTGTTGAGTTGTAGAAGTTTTCATGTATTCTGGATAGTGACACCTTATGACATACATGTTTGGAATCATTTTATCCATTCCATAGGTTGTCTTTTTATTCCATTGAGTGTTTCCTCTGATGCACAAACAGTTTTAAATTTAATGCAGTCCCTTTTATCTCAATTTTCTTTTATTTCTTGTGGTTTTGGTGTTGTAGCCAAATAAAGCACTGCCAAATCCAATGTCGTTAAGTTTTTTCCCTTGGAATGTTTATAAGAGTTTTATAATTTTAGGTTTTTGTTTAGGCTTTTAATTCATCTTGAGTTCATTTTTGTGTATAGTGCAAGATAAGGGTTCAACTTCATTCTTTTGCATGTAGATACTCAGTTTTTTCTTTCTTTTTTTTTTAAAATTGAAAATATAGGCAAATTTTATTAAAGGCATTTTTGTGCCCAGTAAGTATTCATAAGTTGGTGGAGGATTATTACTGTAGTAGTGACCTAAAAAATAGAAAATAACAACAAAACCAATACCAGGGCCAGCTACCAATGAAGGGAAAAACAATCAATAGTTGCCTCAAAGTGAGCACTGGCTTTTATAAAAGCAAGACACAAGTAGCCACCTTGCCCAGCCAGGTGCTTATCTAAAGGCTCAGTAGCCACTACACACTATGAGAAGATGGAAAAACACGGTCAACATCACAGCAACAGGCTTAATCATATCAAGGATAGAGAAGGCAAAAGAGTCCTAAGGAAGAATGACAAAGCACTCGTGCATCCACGAGAAGATGAAGCAACCAGAATAGGTTGGTCACTTTGTCATCTGGGTCCTAAACAGTGTCCTCTGAAAAAGTGTCATAGTCATTTTTTTCAGCACCGTTTATTAAAGAGACTGTCCTTTGCCCATTGTATGGTCTTGGTATTCTTTTGAAGGTCATTAAACCATATGCATGGGGGTTTATTTCTAGGCTATTTTGTTCCATTGGTCTGTATGTCTGCCTTTATGCCAGGACCATGCTACTTCAATTACCACAGCTTCAAAATATATTATTTTATTCTCCAATTTTATTCTTTAAAATATTGTTTGGTCTATTTAGGGATCCTAGGCACTCAATATGAATTTTAGTGTTTCTTATTTTTTTCTGCAAAAAAACACATTGCAATTTTGATAGACATTGCATTGGCTCTGTAAATCACTTTGAGTTGAATAAGTAGCTGAACAATATTAATTATTCCACTTTATAAGTACAGATGTCTTTCCATTTATTTGTGTCTTCTTTAATTTTTACAGTGATATTTTGTAGTTTTCAGTGTATTGTCTTTTGTCTTCTTGGTTAAGGTTATTTTCTAAGTATTTTATTCTTTTGGATGCTATTGTAAATGGGGTTGTTTTCTTAATTTTCTTTTCAGATTGTTCATTGTTAATGCATAAAAAGCAGCTGAATTTTGTATGTTGATTTTGTAGTCTGCAACTTAGTTGAATTTAATTATTAATTCTAACAGTCTTTTTGTAGAATCTTTCAGGTTTGCTATGAAAAAGTTATGTCATCTGAGAATACATAATTTGGTTTTCTCCTTTCCAATTTGGATGACTTTTATTTTGTCTTCTTGTCGAATTGCTGTGAGTAGGACTTCCAGTATTATTATAAATAGAATTGATGACAGTGGGCATTATTACATTATTTCTGATCTTGAGAAAAAGCTTTCAGATTTTTACTGTTGAATATGATGTTAGCTGTAGGGTTTTACTGTATGGCCTTTATTATGTTAAGGTGATTTCCTTCTACTCCTAGTTTGTTGGATATTTTATAACAAAAGATTATTGAATTTTGTCAAATGCATTTTTCTGTATAAATTGGGATGCTTGTGTGTGTGTGTTTTTTCCTTCCATTCAGCTGATTTTCATATGTCAAACTATCTTTGCTTTCCAGAAATAAATTCTACTTAGTCATAATATATAATCCCACTTGGTCCTAATATATAATCATTTAATTTGTAATTTGGTTTGCTGGTATTTTGTTGAGGATTTTTCATATCAATATTCATCAGAAATATTGGTGTGCAGTTTTCTTGTAGTATTTTTTTTTGTGGCTTTAGTAACAGGGTAATGCTGGTTTTATAAAATGAGCTTATTAGCTTCCTTCCTTACAAGGAAGTTCCTTCCTGCTCAATATTTTTTTGAATAGGTTGAGAAAGATTGTGTTTAATTTTTAAGGGTGTGAAAGAGTTTCTCAGTGAAATCATCTGGCTTGGCCTCTTTCGTCATTTGTGGAAGGTTTTTGATTACTGATTCAATCTCCTACTGATAATTGGTTGGTTCAGATTTCATCATGATTCAGTCTTGGCATGTTACACGTTTTTAATTTGTTGGCATATAATTGTTCATAGGAATGTCTTATAATCCTCTTTATTTCTGTGGCACCAGTTGTAGTATCTCCTTTTTTTATTTCTGATTTTAGTTACTTGAATATTCTTTCTTCTTAGTTAATCTAGATAAAGATTTGTCGGTGCCAGGCACAGTGGCTCATGCCTGTAATCCCAGCATTCTGGGAGGCCGAGGCAGGTGGATCACCAGGTCAAGAGATCGAGACCATCCTGGTCAACATGGTGAAACCCCATCTCTACTAAAAATACAGAAAATTAGCTGGGCATGGTGGCACGTGCCAGTAGTCCCAGCTACTCAGGAGGCTGAGGCAGGAGAATTGCCTGAACCCAGGAGGCAGAGGTTGCGGTGAGCCGAGATTGTGCCATTGCACTCCAGCCTGCGTAACAAGAGCAAAACTCCATCTCAAAAAAAAAAAAAAAAAAAAAAAAAAAAAGATTTGTCAACTTTGTTCATCTTTTCAAGAAACCAATTTTTAGTTAACATTGATTTTTTATTTTTAATTTTTGAAAATTCTTACTTTCAATTGTTTCTGCTTTAATCATTTTTGTTTTCTTTCTTTTGCTAACTTTGAGATTCTCTTCTAGTTTCTTGAGCTTTAAAGATAGGTTGCTTATTTGATATGTTTCTTCTTTTCTTACTATAAGTATTTGTTGCTATACACCTTTCTCTTACTACTATTTTTTCTGCAACTCATAAGTTTTGATATGTTTTAATTTTGTTTTCATTTGTCTCATTATATTTTCTATTTTTTCTTGTGATTTCTTCTTTGACCCATTGATTGTTCAAAACTGTGTTAAGTTCTTCATATTCGTAAATGTTCTATATTTCCTTCTGCTATGATTTTTAATTCCGTTCCATTGTGGTGAGAAAGAATACCTGTTATAATTTCAGTCTTCTTAAGTGCATTAAGTCTTCTAGTATGGCCTAATATGTGGTATTTCTAGAACAGTTTCACAAGTCCCTGAGAAGAATGTATTCTGCTGTTGTTAGATGGACTGTTTGGTATATGTCTGTACAGTCCAACCGGCATGTAGTGTTGTTCAAGTTCTATGTGTTCTAAATAATTTTCTACTTTATTGTTCTATCCACTATTGAAAATGGCTGTTGAAGTCTCCTATTATTACTATGTTACTGACCATTTCTCTTTTCAGTTCTGTCAAGGTTTGCTTCATATATTTGAGAATTCTGATGTCAGAAGCATATATATTTATAATTGTTATATCTTCCTAACAAATTGACCTTTTATCATGATATATATTATTATATATATCATTCATTTTCTCTTTTTAGAGTTTTTGACTTAAAGTCTACTATGTCTGATATAACTATATCCACTTCTGCCACCTTTTAATTAAGATTTGCATAGGACACCTTTTTGTATTCTTTTACTTTCAGCCTAGGTGTGTTCTTAGATTTAAGTTGTCTTGCATACAAAATATAGATGACTCTTGCTTTTAAATCATTTAGCTAATGTATGCCTTTTCACTGAGGAATTTCTTCCATTTATATTTAAAGTAATTACTTATAGGGAAGAATTTACTGTGGTCATTTGTTAATTGTATTCTGTGTTTATTGTATGTATTTTGGCCCCTTTTTCCACTTCTGTTATTTTCTTTCATATTTTCTTGATTTTTTTTTAAATTTTTTGTAGTGATGTGTTAACTTATCCTCATTTCCTTCTGTGTGTCTTTTACAGGTATTTTCTGTGTGGTTATGATGATTACATAAAACATCTTAAACATATAACAATCTATTTTAAACTAGTGATGACTTAACTTGATTGCATATAAACACTCTATTTGTTTACAGCTCTGCCCCCAAACATGTTGTTTTAGATTTCATGAATTATATCTTTTTATACTGTGTATTCACTAAAATAGATTTATAGTTTTAATACTTTTGTATTTTAAATACTATACCAGAATTAGAAATAATTTGTGCATCAACATTACAAAATTACAGCATTCTATGTTTGTCTATATTACACATGTACCATAGCACTTTATATTTTCATATGTTTTTATGTTGCTATCTAGTATCCTTTTCTTTCAACTTGAAGAGCTTTCATTAGCATTTTTGAAGTGCAGATCCAGTAATGATGAATTCCCAAGACTTTTTTTTATCTGAGAACATCTAAATTTCTCCATCATTTTTGAAGGAGTTTTGTCTGATGTAATATTTTTTGTTGACTTTTTTTTTCTTTAAGCATTTTGAGTG
The DNA here is from genome assembly GCF_048565385.1 of Saimiri boliviensis. Lineage (NCBI taxonomy): Eukaryota > Metazoa > Chordata > Mammalia > Primates > Cebidae > Saimiri > Saimiri boliviensis. Next base: position 91,863,334 of record NC_133453.1, read on the forward strand.
TATCATCTCACTCTCTTCTGGACTGTTTCTGCTAAGAAATCTGCTGATGATCTTCTGGGATTATCATGAAATATGACAAGTTGCTTCTCTGTTGCTGCTTTCAAGATTCTTTATGACTTTTGACAGCTTGATTACAATGTGTCTCAATACAAACTTCTTTGGGTTAAATTAGAGTTTGCTGAGCTTCTTAAATTTGAAGGTTCATTTTCTTCACCAAATTTCGGAAGTATTTGGTCAATATTTTTTTATTGGGCTCTTTGTCCTTTTAGCTCTTGCTTGTTCTTCTGAAATTTTCACCATGTGTATGTTGGTGTGCTTAATTGTATCCCACAAATCCCTTATCTTTCTTCACTTTTGTTCATTTTTTTCTATTTGCTCCTCTGCCTCAATTATTTCAAATGATTTATCTTCCAGTTCACTGATTCCTTTTTATCATTGATCAAATCTACTGTTGAAGCCCTCCATTAAATTTTTCAACTCACCTATATTCTTAAGCTCTAAAATTTCTTTTTAAAAATAGTTTGTGTTTGTTGATATTCTCATTTTGTTTATGCATCACTTTTCTGATTTTTTTTTTTTTTAGTTTTCTGTGTTGTCTTTTAGCTCACTGAATATCTTTATTACAGTTATTTAAGATTTTTCTTTTAAGAAGCTCATAGGTCTTTATTTCCTTGGGGTTAGTTTCCGTAGTTTTATTTTGTTCCTTTAATTGAGCCACGTCTCTCTGTTTCTGAGTATAGTTTAAAATAATTTGTTAAAATTTGGACATTTGAAAAAATGTCACCTCTCCCAGTCTTTACTATCTTTGTGTATGGTAAGACTATCACCAATCAGTGTAGCTAGATATTCTTGGAGTATCTTAAACCTTTTCTGAGGATGTGTCTTTTCTGGGCTTGAGCATGTAATTTTCCAGCTAAAATGTTTTCTTCCTATTTATTTTTAAGAAATGTGAAATATCTTGCTCTCTCTGTTGTCTTTGTGTAGTAATGTAGTCTCTCTGAGGCTGCAACAAGTTGCTGCACTGGCCATTATTCTGAGTAGCCACCAAACTTTCAAACTATGCTGGTTGCTGTCAGTGCTTTCAGTCAGGCAAGACAGAAACTATTCCTTTGTCCATCCCCTGAAAACCAAAATTTTTGGTACATAGTCTGTTATTCTCTTTCCTTCCCAAGGTAAAAGCTGTGAGTTGGGAGACTTTTCCTAATAGTTCTATGTTCTACTTGCTAGGGACAGGGCTATAACAAATAAATGCAATGAATTTTTTACGTGTTTTTTTTTTGGTATGCTTCTTTTTATTATTATTATTATTATTATACTTTAAGTTCTGGGATACAGGTGCAGAACATGCAGGTTTGTTACATAAGTACACATGTGCCATGGTGGTTTGCTGCACCTATTAACCCATCATCTACATTAGGTATTTCTCCCAATGCTATCCCTCCCCTGCCCCAACCCCCTGACAGGCCCCAGTGTGTGATGTTCACCTCCATGTGTCAGTATGTGCTCATTGTTCAACTCCCACTATTATATGAGAACATGCAGTGTTTGTTTTTTTTTTTCCCTGTGTTTGCTAGTGCTGGTTTCCAGCTTCATCCATGTCCCTGCAAGGACATAAACTCATTCTCTTTTATGGTTGCATAGGATTCCATGGTAAATATGTTTCACATTATCCACTTTATCATTGATGAGTATTTGAGTTGGTTTCAAGTCTTTGCTATTTGGAATAGTGCTGCAATAAACATACTTATGCATGTGTCTTTATAGCAGAATGATTTATAATCATTTGGGTATATATCCAGTAATGGGATTGCTAAGTCATATGATATTTCTGGTTCTAGATCCTTGAGGAATCACCATACTGTCTTCCACAGTGGTTGAACTAATTTACACTCCCAACAACAGTTAAAAGTGTTCCTATTTCTCCACATCCTCTCCAGCATTTGTTGTTCCTTGACTTTTTAATGATCACCATTCTAACTGGCATGAGATGGTATCTCATTGTGGTTTTGATTTACATTTCTCTATTCACCAATGATCATGAGTTCTTTTTTTTTTAATGTGTGTTGACCACATAAATGTCCTCTTTTGGTGTTTGTTCATATCCTTTGCCTACTTTTTGATGGAGTTGTTTGTGTTTTTTTTTTTTTTTTCTTGTAAATTTGTTTAAGGTCCTTGTAGATTCTGGATATTAGCCCTTTGTCAGATGGATAGATTGCAAAAAAGTATTCCCATTCTGTAGGTGGCCTGTTCACTCTGATGAGTTTATTTTGCTGTGCAGAAGCTCTTTAGTTTAATTTGGTCCCATTTGTCAATTTTGGCTTTTGTTGCCATTGCCTTTGGTGTTTTAGTCATGAAGTCTTTGCCTATGCCTATGTCCCAGGTGCTATAGTATAGGTTTCTTCTAAGATTTTTATGGTTTTAGGTCTTACACTTAAGTCTTACATACATGTTGAGTTAATTTTTGTATAAGGTATAACTAAGGGGTCTGGTTTCAGTTTTCTCCATATGGCTAGCCAGTTTTCCCAACACCATTTATTAAATAGGGAATCCTTTCTCCATTGCCTTTTTCTGTCAGGCTTGTCAAAGATCACATGGTTACAGGTGTGTGGCATTATTTCTGAGGCCTCTGTTCTGTTCCATTGGTCTATATATCTGTTTGGTTACCAGTACCATGCTGTTTTGGTTACTGTAGCCTTGTAGTATAGTTGAAGTCAAGTAGCGTGATGCCTTCAGCTTTGTTCTTTTGTTTAGGATTGTCTTCGCTATATGGGCTCTTTTTTGGTTCCATATGAAATTTAAAGTAGTTTTTTTCGAATTTTGTGAAGAAAGTTAATGGTAGCTTGATGGGGATAGCATTGAATCTATAAATTACTTTGGGCAGTATGGCCTTTTCATGTTATTGATTCTTCCTATCCATGAGCATAAAATTTTTTCCATTTGTTTGTGTCCTCTGTTATTTCCTTGAAGAGTAATGTGTAGTTCTCCTTGAAGAGGTCCTTCACATCCCTTGTAAGTTGTGTTCCTGGGTACTATATTCTCTTTGTAGCAGTTGTGAATAGGAGTTCACTTAGAATTTGGCTCTCTGTTTGTCTATTATTGGTATATAGAAATCCTTGTAATTTTTGCACACTGATTTTGTATCCTGAGACTTTGCTGAAGTTGCTTATCAACTTAAGGAAGTTTTAGGCTGAGACAGTGGGGTTTTCTAAATATACAATCATGTAATCTACAGACAATTTGACTTCCTCTCTTCCTATTTGAATACCCTTTATTTCTTTCTCCTGAATAATTGCCCTGGCCAGAACTTTTAGTACTATGTTGAATAGGAGTGGTAAGGGAGGGCATCCTTGTCTTGTGCCAATTTTCAAAGGAAATGTTTCCAGCTTTTGTCCATTCAGTATGATATTGGCTGTGGATTTGTCATAAATAGCCCTTATTATTTATTTTTATCTATTTTTGGAATAGTTGTTTTCTATTTTTTCCATTTATTTCTATTTTTTCTATCTCTATTTTTTTTTTCTATTGTTTCGAATAGTTTCAGAAGGAATGGTACCAGCTCCTCCTTGTGCCTCTGGTAGAATTCAGCTGTTAATCCATCTGGAGCTGGGCTTTCTTTGTTGGTAGGCTATTAATTACTGCCTGAACTTCAGAACTTGTTATTGGTCTATTCCAGGATGTCATTTCTTTCTGGTTTAGTCTTAGGAGGGTGTATGTGTCCATTTTTTCCCCCCAGATTTTCTAGTTTATTTGTATAGAAGTGTTTACAGTATTCTCTGATGGTAGTTTGTATTTCTGTGGGATCAGTGGTGATATCCCCTTTATCATTTCTTATTCTGTCCATTTGATTCTTCCCTCTTTTCTTCTTTATTAGTCTAGTTAGCAGTCTATTTTTTAAATCTTTTCAAAAACCAACTCCTGGATTCATTTAATTTTTTGAAGAGTTTTTCATGTTTCTATCTCCTTCGCTTCTGCTCCGATCTTATTATTTCTTATCTTCTGCTAGGTTTTGAATTTGTTTGCTCTTGCTTCTCTAGTTCTTTTAATTATGTTGTCATGGTGTCAACTTTAGATCTTTCCCACTTTCTCCTGTGGTCATTTAATGCTATAAATTTCCCTCTAAACACTGCTTTAAATGTGTTCTAGAGATTCTGGTATGTTGTGTCTTTGTTCTTATTGGTTTCAAAGCACTTCTTTATTTCTGCCTTAATTTTGTTATTTACCCAGTAGTCATTTAGGAGCAGGTTGTTTAGTTTCCATGTAGTTGTATGGTTTTGAGTCAGTTTCTTAATCCTGAGTTCTAATTTGATTGCACTGTGTGTTTCTTATAATTATCATTTTTTTTTTGCATTTGCTGAGAAGTGTTTTTCTTCCAATTTTTTGGTCAATTTTAGAGTAAGTGCTATGTGGTGAGAAGAATGTATATTCTGTTGATTTGTGGTGGAGAGTTCTGTACATGTCTATTAGGTCTGCCTAGTCCAGAGCTGAGTTCAAGTCCTGAATATCCTTGCTAATTTTCTGTGTCATTGATCTGTCTAATATTGACAGTGGGATATTAAAGTCTCCCACTATTATTATGTGGGAGTCTAAGTCTTTTTGTAGGTCTCTAAGAGCTTGCTTTATGAATCTGAGTGCTCCTGTATTGGGAACATATGCATTTAGGATAGGTAGCTCTTCTTTTTGCATTGATCCTTTGACTATTACATAAGGCCCTTCTTTGTCTTTTATGGTCTTTGTTGGTTTAAAGTCTGTTTTATCAGAGACTAGGATTGCAACCCCTGCTTTTCCTTTTTTTTTTTTTTTTTTGCTTTCCATTGGCATGGTAAATCTTCCTCCATCCCTTTATTTTGAGCCTATATGAGTCTTTGCACATGAGATGGGTCTCCTGAAGACAGCACACTGATGGGTCTTGAATCTTTATCCAATTTGCCAGTCTGCGTCTTCTAATTGGGGCATTTAGTCCATTTACATTTAAGGTTAATATTTTTATGTATGAATTTGATTCTGTCATTATGATGCTACCATTAGTTAATGTAGTTTCTTCATAGGGTCAATGGTCTTTACATTTTGGTATTTTTTTTGCACTGGCTGGTACTGGTTTTTCCTTTCCATATTTAGTGCTTTCTTCAGGAGCTCTTGTAAGGCAGACCTGGTGGTGACAAAATCCCTAAGCATTTGCTTGTCTGTAAAGGATTTTATTTCTCTTTTGCTTATGAAGTTTAGTTTGGCTGGATATGAAATTCTGTGTTTAAAATTCTTTTCTTTAAGAATGTTGGATATTGGCCCCCACTCTCTTCTGGCTTGTAAGGTTTCTGCTGAGAGATCACCTGTTACTCTGACGGGCTTCCCTTTGTGGGTAACTCGACCTTTCTCTCTGGCTCTTCTAACATTTTTTCCTTCATTTCAACCTTGGCGAATGTGACAATTATGTGTCTTGAGGTTCCACTTCTTGAGGAATATCTTTCTGGGGTTCTCTGTGTTTCCTGAATTTGAATATTGGCCTGTCTTGCTAAGATGGGGAAGTTCTCCTGGATAATATCCAGAAGAGTGTTTTCCAACTTGGTTTCATTCTCCCCATCACTTTCAGGTACCTCAGTCAGATGTTGGTTTGGTCTTTTCATATAGTCCCATATTTCTTGGAGGCTTTGTTAGTTCTTTTCATTCTTCTTTTTTTATAATCTTGTCTTCATGCTTTATTTCATTAAGTTGATCTTCAATCTCTGATATCCTTTTCTCTACTTGATTGATTTGGCTATTGATACTTGTGTATGCTTCATGAAGTTCTCATGTTGTGTTTTTCAGCTCCATCAGGTCATTTATCATCTCTAAACTGGTTATTCTAGTTAGCAGTCCTATAACTTTTATCAAGGTTCTTAGCTTCCTTGCATTGGGTTAGAACATATTCTTTTAGCTCAGAGGAGTTTGATATTACCTACCTTCTGAAGCCTACTTCTGTGAACTCATCAAACTCATTCAAACATAACCAGTTTTGGTCCCTTGCTGTTGCAGAGTTGTGATCCTTTGGACTAAGAGAGGAATTCTGGTTTTCTGAATTTTCAGCCTTTTTGTGCTGTTTTTTCTTTTGTTTGTTTGTTTTTTCATCTTCATTGATTTATCTACCTTTGGTCTTTGCTATTGGTGACCTTCAGATGGGGTTTTTGAGTGATTGTCCTTTTTGTTGATGTTGATGCTATTCTTTTCTGTTTGCTAGTGTTCCTCCTAACAGTCAGCCCCTCTGCTGAAGGTCTGTGGGAGTTCACTGGAGGTCCACTCCAGACCCTGTTTGCCTAGGCATCACTAGTGGAGGCTGCGGAACACCAAAGATTGCTACCTGCTCCTTCCTCTGGAAGCTTCATCCCAGAGGGGCACCCACAAAATGCCAGCTGATGCTCTTCTGTATGAGGTGTCTGTCAACCCCTGCTGGGAAATTTATCCCTGTCAGGAGGCACAAGGGTCAGGGACCTACTTGAGGAGGCAGTCTGTCCCTTTACAGAGCTTGAACTCTTGGCAGGGAGATCCACTGCCCTCTGCAGAGCTAACAGGCAGAAGCATTTAAGTCTGCTAAAGCTGAACCCACAGTCACCCTTTCCTGCAGGTGCTCTGTCCCAAGGGGATGGGAGTTTTATTTATAAGCCCCTGACTGAGGCTGCTGCCTTTCTTTTAGAGATGCTCTGCCCAGAGAAGAGGAATCTGGAGAGGCAGTCTGGCTACAGTGGCTTTGCAGTGCTGTGGTGGGCTCTTCCCAGTTTGAACCTACCAATTGCTTTGTTTACACTATGAGTAGAAAGCCACCTACTCAAGTCTCAGGAATGGTGGACGCCCTTCTGCCCACCAACCTGAGCATCCCAGGTCAACTTTAGACTGCTGGGCTAGCAGTGAGAATTTCAAGCCAGTGGATCTTAACTTGTTGGGCTCTGTGGGGGTGGGATCTACTGAGCAAGACTACTTGGCTCCCCAGCTTCAGCCTCCTTTCCAGGGGAATGAGTGATTCTCTCTTGCTGACATTCCAAGTGCCACTGGGATATGAAAGAGAATTCCCACAGCTAGCTTGCTGTCTGCCCAAATGGCCACCCAGTTTTGTGCTTGAAACCCAGGGCCCTGGTGGTACAGGCACCTGAGAAAATCTGATCTGTGGGTTGTGAAGACCATGGGGAAAGTGTGGCACTGTCCCCCACAGCACAGTTTCTCACAGCTTCCCTTGACTAGGGAAAGGATTTCCCCAACTCCTTGTGCTTTGCTGGTGAGTGCCACCCTACCCTGCTTCTGCTCACCTTCTATGGGCTGCAGCCACTGTCTAACCAGTCCCAATGAGATGAACTGGGTACCTATGTTGGAAATGCGGAATTCACCCACCTTCTGCGTTGGTCTCACTGGGAGCTGCAGACCAGAGCTGTTCCTATTCAGCCATCTTGCCAGGGAATCCTTTTTACCTGTTTTAATGCAGTTATATTTGATGCTAGCCTGGACTGCTGCAACCTCTTAACTGGTTTCCTGTTTTCTCACAAAGGCAATTTGATCTACTGACAATACACTTATTGTTGTTAAGTCACTGTTTTTAGGGAGAAAGAGGGCCTAAGGCCTCCTGTTCTTCTAGCTTGTTGACATTGATTCTCCTGAATTTTGTGGTTTTAATCTTCGCTATTCCAATACCTCTCTCCTCAGTATCATGGTAATCTTGAAAACAGTCTTCCCATCACTATAGTCATGAAAAGCAGCAATCCAGCAGCCATGGGAAAAGGCAGAATGAGTCTGGAGCATCCAAAGTCCTCATTCCCAGAGAATTTTCTTTATTGGACATGAAGGGCAGTTCCCTGGAAACCACCACTTGCAGGATTTGTATTTATTTGCATTGCTTCAGGGCTTACTCAATCAAACAGCCCTTCCTTTGGAGAATTTTTTTTTTTTCAATAAAATCAGTGTTAATTGTTTAATATGTAAGCTGCAGAAGGTGGCAATAATAGTTGGAATAAACAGGAAGCAGATCAAAAGACATAAAAGAAAAGGCTGAGGAATGAGATGCCCATAGGAGGCTGTGAAAAACTAGAACATATTTCTGAGAACTTAGAAGGACACATGTGTGTGTAGGCTTGTGCATATTTCTAGGAAAGCCCCTATTCTCTTATGTCTGGTTGATGTTGAGGCTTTGTATAAATAGGAAGTGAAGCCTAAGGAAAAATGTAAACTATTTGTTGGAACATTGAAAGTTCCTCAACACAAACACAGAGCCTCTCAGTAAAGATTGGTAGACTTACTGGTTTAAGTCATTTAAGAATCTTTCTATTCAATCATAGCAGACCATTAAGCTATGAAAGAGACTTCAGTGGCCATGTATATTAAAGGTTACAGACTTTAAATAATTAGTTCAATAATGTCATTTAACAAACATCAGCAACAGCAGCAGAAGAAACAGTATTGAAACAAACTGTATCAATAAAAATTCCTGGATGAGCTGGTTGAATTTCCAGAGCTGATATGTTATTCATGAGATAGCCAAATATAAAGGGGTCCCCGGAGACCCTCCAGACTATCTGTGCACTGGGAGGAGTGTACACTGGGGTGGAGCCTCTGGAAGTCTGCACCACTTGCAGGGAGGAGAAGCCTAGCCCCTCCTCTTTCTCAGTGGTAACCTGGGATTCAATCTGTGAGATGGGGACCTGGTAACAGGAACTTCTCTCACTTTGGTGACTTTTTTTCCTTTTTGTCCTACAAATTTCTTTTTTTTCCTACCCTTCTATATATCTGTGAGCCTGGTTATGTGACAAGGACCCCATTTTTAGATGAACTAAGGACAAAGTTCTACAAAATTATTATTTATAATATCCAGTTTTAAAAAAAAAGTCTGCTACATATAAAGAAGAGGAAAGCAGGACCATAAACAGAAAAAAAAACAAGCAAACAAACAAACAAATAACAATAACAAAAAAAACGGTCAATAGAAAATTCCCCTGAGGAAGCTTAGACATTGGACTAAGTACAAAAATAATTTAAATTAACTATTTAAATATGTTCAGAGAACTAAAGAAAACCATTGCTAAATAACTAAAGGAAAGTATAAGATAGTATTTTATCAAATAGAGAATATCATTTAAATAGTAAAAATTATTTTAGAAACAAAAATTTTGAATTAAATAGTAATATGATAAGTGAAAGAAAAATACAGCCATTGTAAGTGCTCAACAGTGATTAGAAATGGAAAATTTCCAAAATTTGATTAAAGAAAAAAACAATCTACACATCCAAGGAGCTCAATAAACTCTAAGTAAGATAACTGAAAGAGATCTATACTAAGACACATTATAATCAAACTGTCAAAAGACAAAGACAAACAGGGACTCTTGAAAGCAGCAAGAGAGAAGTGGCTTATCACATACAAAAGATTCACAATGATGATGGAGAATTTCTCATGAAGAATTGTGAAAACCAGGAGGCAGTAGGATGATATATTTAGAGTGTTAAAAGAAAAAAGACTGGTGACCAGCAAAACTATCCAGCAAATTTTATATCTAGTAAAACTATAATTTTAAAAACTATAAAAATTTTAATATATTCCCAGATAAACAAAAACTAAAGAAATTACTCACTAGCAGACCTGACCTATAGGGAATACTAAGGGAAATTTTTTAGGCTAAAATGAAATGATATAAGGCAATAGTTCAAATTCACATGAAATGAAGAAACAAAGAACACTGGTCAAAGTAACTATGGTACATATAAAAGATAGTATAAATGTATTTTTAATATAATTTTTTCTCCAACCTAATTTAAAAGATCATTGTATAAAGCAATAATAATAAAGTTCAGTTGATGAGCTTATAATAAATACAGATTGAATTTGTATAATAATAGCACAAAAAAGGAAGGAAATTAAAGTTATATAGTCACAAAGATTTTACATTCAAAATTATATTTTATATATTTTAATTATATACATTTGTTCTTTGAAATTAAGTTGATATTAATCTGAACTCGGTTGTTATAAATTAAGATTTTAGTGATAATCCTCAGGGCAACCACTAGGAAAATAACTCAAAAATATAGTAAAACAAGTGTTTCACTATATTTAGTAAAAAAATATAGTGACATAAGAGTTAAACTTGTACACTAGAAAATACCTTTTTCACATAAAAGAAGCTAATAATAGAGAAATAGAGGAATAAAAAAGACAAAACACAGAAAACTGATAAGGGCCAATTCTACCTTATTAGTAAATATATTAAATGTAAATGGAGTAAACAGTGCTATCAGAAGTCAAAGAATAGCAGAAGGAATAAAAACACATTATCTAACTACATACTGTCTACAAGATACACACTTTAGATTTTTACATCCAAAGAAGTTGAATGTAAAAAGATGGAAAAAAAGATATACCATGCAAAGATGTGGAGTGGCTATAGCAGTATCAGATAAAATTTATGACAAAAAGTTACTTTAGATAAGAAAAAACATTTTATAACAATAAAAAGGTCAATTCACTTGGAAAAAATAGCAGTTACAAACATCTATGCACCCAGGAAGAGAGCCTCAAAATGCGTGAAGAAAAACCTGAGGGAATAGGAGAAAAAAAATAGATCATTCTACAATAATTGCTGGAGGCTTTTTTTTAAAACGTCACATTCAGTAATAGCAAAAATAACTTGACAGAAAATCAAATGAAATGGTGGTAAATATCATTAGTCATAAGAGAAATGCAAATCAAAATCACACTGAGATACTAATGTATACCTACTAGGATGGCCGAAAAAAAAAAAAAAAGAAAAGAAAAGACAGATAACCACTAGTGTTAGTGAGGATATGGAGTAATTGAAACCCTCATACATTATTGGTAGAATTATAAAATGGTGCAATCACACTGTAAAATACTTTGGCAGTCCCTTGAAATGTTAAATTTAGTTCCGGTTATCAAAAATAAAAAAAAATTGAAAACACATGCACATATAAAAAACCTTTGTATGAATGTTCACAGCAGCATTATTCATAACAGCAAAACAATGAAAACAACTCAAATGTCCATCAACTGATAAAAGAATAAACAAAATATGGTATATCTGTGTAATGGAATATTACTCAGCCCAAAATTGGATGAATTATAATATATGATACAACAAGGATACAAAGAAAAGCATTATGCTATGTGAAATAAGCTAGGCATAGAAGTCTGTATATAATTCCATGTATATCAAATGTCCAGAATAACAAAAATAGATAATAGATTCATGGTTGTAATGGGAATGGGGGAAGAGGAATGGGGAGTGATTGTAACAGGTATGGAGACTCTGTCTAAATCAGTTAGTTAGTGGTAATGGTTGTACTAATCTGAATATACTAAATGTGCTTAATTTTACACTCTAAATATGTGAATTTTATGGTATGTGGATTACACCTCAAAAAAACTGTTACTTTGCTAAGTCTTGCATGGTACTGAGAGTTTCTCTGTTGGTTTGTATACAAGCAAACCTTGATTGATGAAACAAGCAAATGATTCTAGTGACTGAGTAAATAGTGGTATTTATTTTCCACTAGGGAAATGGTTATAATTATAATGATTACAATTTGAATAGATTGCTTACATAAGTATTACAATAGTTTCTCTCTTTTGCCCCCAGATGTGTTTCACTGATGACTCTTACTGCTTAAGTGGGTAGATTTACATAAATTACACAATGTAAACCCTTTCAACCACTTTTGGAACAGGGCTTGTCAAGGGCAAAAATGAAGGCATAGGCTTATCTTGGTGGATCACAGAAATGAGCCAGCTACACCTCCTGTTTGATAACTATTTCTTACACACCCATTTCTCAACAGGCATTCTTGAAGAGTTGAGAGATAATTCTATGAGTCAGGCCCAATAAGGAGAACCAGGCCAAGTTCATGTTGCCCAGAGAAAGTATCTTAAATTTTCTTTCTTTTTTCTGGCACCTTCACATGATTCCTATCTTGGGAGTATAAAACTGTGTGTGCCAACTTTTAACAACTTTTATGTTCTTGAGAACTAAAAAAAAGGTCTTGGCAAGAAAATCTGCAAGTGTAATGATGGACCCTGAAAGAAGCTGGGGTGGGGTTCAGCAAGGGAAAGGAAAATCAAGAACGAAATCTAAGACTCTTTGCCACAAAACTATAAGTGGAACATATACTTCTTTAGCTTTTTGCCTTGATGATACTCTACTTCCCAGGAAGAGTCAGCATGCACTTCAGCAGCATGAAAATACAAGATGGTTTGAAAGCTGGGCACTATTTTGAGGTGATTTTGTTACAAACGTGTGTCTGTTAGGCAGGTTTCTAAATTTTTTCTTAAACATATTCTGAATCTACTGTTCAGATGAAAAGTTGAATTCATAATGAAGTCTTTGTAGATTTTTTGTTACTAATTTGTTTTTAAGATGTTACTAATATGTCATTTTCTATAGTTTAATACAGACCATATATCAATAACAATATTAATATGTAAATAATATATAATAAATACAAGATAAAACTTAAGTATATTATATATAATAATTAAATACTATATAAATTATAGTAAATAATTAAATACTATATAAATATGTAAATTATATATATATATATTACATATGTAAATTATATATACACACATACACGTATAGACACAAATATGTTATTTGCAATCTCAATAACAATATCATTGTAGTCCTTTTTAAATCCTATTAATATTATTGTAGTCAGTAGGATGAAAAAAGAGTTTGTGTTTTTGATATGGAAATGAGCTAAAGACACAGAAAAAGTATCTTTGAAAATATGAAATTGGCATTCAAGTTCAGAGGGCTGAGTAGAGTCCAATTACTTTGGAGGTTAAATGTACTGATTCACTACTCTGATCAAATTTCTCCTTTCTCATTGGTTTTCCTATGAGATTATCAGCAACCTCTAGGGAGCCCACATAAGGAACTAGAACCTAGGGAAATAATTATAGCCGGATTTGAAAAAAATTAAGCCCTAGACTTTGACTTTTAGAGTTACTATTACTGGGGATCCTCAAGGTCTTGAAGACTAACATCAGCAAGCTAACAGGAGCAAGTAAAAAGGCTATCAAAACAGAAGCACAAGTAAATGAGTGTGGTTAGAAAAGTGTCAGAGGAAGAAGGACTGAAACTGAATTAGAGGTTATCTAGGTTAAGGTCAGGGATCCAGGAGAAAAAAGCTCAGGATGGAACCTGAATCAACTAACAGAAATCCAGAATGAGCCCTATACAATGCTTGTGGGGAATAGGATTAAGGCTGAGAAACTGAGGTGATAAAGCAAAGTATAATCAGAAGTTAGCTTTGTTTAAGGCTAGATTAGAACCTAGGAGTGGCTGTTATGGGTTAGCAAAATTTGGAATTAGATGCTGAGAAAGTAGATAGAATTCATAAAATGGAAAGGACATTGGTTATACCTACTGAGATTTATCTGCTTTTCTGGGGATCTTGGAGAGCTACGAGATTGTGTGTGAAAATGTTATCATCACCACTATCATCATCGTCATAACCTCAACCATTTATTAATATCTCATTTATATTCCAGAGGCCAAAAACTTACAAAAACCATTTAATCCTCTAACAGCCCTGTGCTTTAAATTTTATCTTAATTTTGTATTTAAAATATCCAGATATCACTGATGCTCTGAGAAGTTAGTTAATTTGTTCAAAGGCATGTAGGCAGTAAATAATAAAGCCAAAATCCAAACCTAACTATATTACCTGTATTCTTAATAATGGAACACTCTGCTACAATAGCATCTCTTCTCCATTAATATTCAAGAGGATAAAATGCAGTGGAAGCTGCATGAAACTTAAGATTAGCTTAGCTTACTACTTGTCTTAGGTAGTCATTGTAGTTTAAAGATGAAGGGGTAGTAAGATATGAGAAAGGGATTGATGAGCTATAGTGAAAACACAAGCAGAGTTTTTCCTGCTCATTAGACATTATACCCATTTAAAAATGACACCTGTATACTGTATCCTAATTTTGTGTATGTGGAAATAAGGAAGCATAATCTATGTCACATGTCTGTCCTATAAGCTCAAAGGCAGTCAGAGATGGAAGGGTTCTCTCAGATTCCACAGTTCACCTCTCTTACTCTGTTAGATGACTTCCAAACTCAAGCTGAACAGAAACCTCCTCTACTAAACTCTTCCCAACTCCAAGGCTTCTGGGGCAGAAGTAGTTTCTCTTCCTTTGGTGCTTTACATTTTGTATTGGCTGCAAGATAATTTTGTTACGCTTTGTTGTTCATATTGCTGCCCCATTGTTACTGAGATTGCAAACAATTTAAAGGCAGAAATTCTGTCCTAATCTTTTTTTTCTCAGTACCTATTACCTAACACAGAGAGATAAATAGTTATCACAGTGTACTGAACTGAATTTTATGACCAGTCTAAGTGCCAAGATGTTAAGCAATTTGCTTAAGTCACTTGTAGATTTATTGCTAAGACAAGGAAAAATTTCTCCTACTGGTAGTTTATGTTGGGTATGTATTTGTCTCTGTCTCTTTGTATCAAGTATGTGAGGTGGGAAGGCTGCAAGTGTTACTTTCTAGTCATGCTCCTTCGGGCATAGTGCTATCGCTTTCAGGTTATTGCTCAGTACTATTTGTTTTTTAAATTTATTATTATTATTATTTGCTGTGTTGGCATCTATAAGACAAGGATAGAGTTTTTTAAATTTACTTAGCACAGTACCAAGGGCAAGGCTACTTTATTGCCTCTTGTCTTTGATAAAAAGATGGGAACCCTAATTTAGTAAGGGCTAAATTTATTTCTATGCAATCTCATGGGGAACTAGTGAAAATTTGGAATTAGAATCTAGGTTTTTTTGAGCTCTCACAGCATTAAACCATCCCTGAATAGCCCCAGAAAGAGCTCTGAACAAATATGTTATAACTATAAATGCTTAGAAAAAAAAAAAAACAGTGTCCACAAACAAACCAAAAAAGACCTTATATGTTTGTATATGATTCTGTATGCATATGTATTATGAGCTTGGAGAAAGGTGCAGAGGTCACTCTATATTGGCTTTTTTGAGGGAAAGTGGTGGTAATCAAAGGAAATTCCATTTGGAGGTTATTGAGTTTAAAATTCATATTTGTGTGGTTTCACAGAAAAATTAATACATTTTTTCTTTCAATTCTGACTTGCTGAATTATTTGACATCTGGACATGTTCTTTTCCTTTAGGCCCACCTAGTAAGCTTCTTTATTATACGAAGCAGAGATAACAGGCTAGTGCAACAGAAGGACACTTGCTGAGACTAATGATGAGGGAGCCACATGACTTCGTGAGGACCCAGAGATGGGACCAGTGGGACAGCCTGGCTTCACAGAAACTTAAACCTAAGGGTGACACTATGGGTTCAAGAACACTTTCAGGATTTCAGAAAACCATGCCAGACTCATTCTTGCTCTTGGTACTAATAGCTACATTCCCTGTGGTGTTTTCCATTTCTGCCTCACCACCAAGTGACAAATTATTCCCTGTTTCTCAGTTAAATTTCCTAACAGGGAGAGAGTATGGGCTTAACTTATATAATATCTTGAGGTGGGAGGCTTTCATACCTTCTAAAACATTATTTTCCTTTCTAGCCTAAGTATGGGCTACAAAGTGGTCTTTCTGTCAGGTGTACCCCTTGGTACAGCCTGTTGTATGGGAGGTGGACTCATGTGTTGTAAATCGTGTGGGTGTGGGAAGAGAGAGGAAGGCTGACTAGCTCCTGCTTTTGGTAAATCTATCCAGTGTTTGTATTTCTTGTGTGCTTTAGCACCTAGAGAAGGGAAGAACCTATACATGTGTCTCACTTGTTATTTCTGGGCCCATAATTATTTATTGGCTGTTTTTTTTTTTTTTTTTTCTCTTAACTCTCATTACATTCTGGTGAGATTGTCTCTATATAAGTTTGCTACCATCACTAGACTGCAAGCTTTCTAAGAAACAGGAATGTGATTGCTTAATGTATTATCTCAGGCATATAGTATTGGGCCTAGCTCATGGACATCCTCAGCAATTATTTGTTGAATAAGTGGATGGCCTATAGGACAACTGTGATAATTTCTATTTGTTGAAACAGCGTTCAATTTCCAAGAGCCTGAGTTCCTTCTTCTGTTAACCTGTAACTGATATTTGTCCTTTCTTCGTGATTCTTCAAAGCAATGTCAGGTCTATCAGGTCTTCAGAGTATTGACACAATTATGAGTATCGTGGAAAATTATTATTGAAAGATGGCAGTGGCCAGCAAGGCAGGGCTGGGCAGGCCTGTATAAGGTGGGAGGCTGAGTAACTTGCTGGGGTTGGTTGTGTAACATGAAAGGCGATACACCAATTTGGAAATATAATGCAAAAAGGAGGCTATGAAGATCATATCTGTTTCTATCTCTGATTTAGAACGCTCAGAAACAGCTGTCAAACCCTGCTTGGGACACATTCACATCCTGCCTGTGATATGAATCTAAACAGGCTGATACTGACACAATCACGGAATTGTTCCAAGCTGCACAATAAGCTTGTCATAGCCTTGGGCTCTCAAGCATGTTCTGATGGCTACATGGAGGCACCAGAGCAGTCTGAGAGGCCATTTTCTCTCTACAGAATTTTCAGGACATTTCTAAATGCCACCCATCAAAGTTTAGTTTCTTCCCACGGCACCTTGCCTGGGAAAGTGTTATTGGGGGTGCACTTGGGTGGGAAGCATGACGTCAATATAAAGTTACAGACTGCCTAAAGGTCAAAGACTCCCCTTTGCCCCAAGCTCTGGTTATGCTAGACCAGTCAATCTGCCTGTTCTCTAGCCTCTTAGGAAACATGTCAATGGCATGAAAGAACACAGAGCCTACATCTGTTTTAGCCAGGGTCACATAAAGGCGGCTCACAGTAGCTTAAGTCAGTGACATTTCAGGAAGCATTTTTAATTCTATAAATCCTTCTCAGGGTCTTTCTACCCTACATGACATATATTACAGATGGGAGAGTAAAGGGAATGGAATGGAGGTAACAAGAGTTGATTATTTTTAAAGATTGTACACAGATACTGCCAAGTGGTCGTGAATGGAGACAATGATATGGAGATTTTAAAGGAGAAATTCTTGACCTCCTTTGCCTCAGCATTCTAGACAAATAAGGCAAAAGAATTATACACAATTGTCAATGGTTATTTATTCCTCAATAGCTTTGTGATTAAGAGCATAGGCTTTGCTGTCGTAAAAACTGGGTTTGAATCCAAACTTTAACACTTACTAACTATGGAGTCTTGGCTGAGTAAGTCCCTTAAGAGCCTGAATTTCCTCATATGTAATACGGATAATCAAATCTCCCTTGCATGTTTCTTGTAAAATTAAATACATTGAAGTAAAGCACCGAGGACAGTAGATGGTATGGTGATTGCTGAATAAGTAGAAGTTTGTGATATAATTTCATTTGAAAAGTACTGCCTTATCTCGGGCTTGCCGATCTTTTTCTTACCATTACCCAGGTTTTTATAGTGCTTTTGATTGACAGGAACTTTCAGAGAAACACTGAGTCAGGGCTTGCTCCCCAGTGAATATTAGACACCACCACTGGCAAACAATCTAGGGAAACAGCAAAGCCTTATTTTGAATCCCATAATGGCTGGTGCCAACGCCTCCTCGTAAAATGTGGATTTACCTACTCTCTTTGCCTCAATTTGGTTTGAATGATTTAACAGATATACCCACAGATGTCTGTTACACTTATACTTGCATGTTACCACATGCCCTGGATACCACTATAAAGGACTTTTCCCATTTGAATTTCTCCTAAGTTACTTTAAGTGTTTATTGATACTGATGTCATTACTCATCAACTTTGTGCAGTTCTGGCTACTGATTTTTCGTTTCCCAACTATGAAATGTAATTGTTCAATTTTGAGCATCAACTTTAGCCATTTGGATCCCTGAATTAATTAATTGGCTCTCAATCCGTAAATTTCTTGACATATAAGAAAAAATACTTTAGTTGTGATATGATGTATTTTACTAACTACTTTATTTTTATGAGGCTATGTATGGCACAGTATAGTGGTTAAGAGCACAAATGCCAAGGTGGATATTTCAGGTTCTAATTCTAGAAACATTACTCTTTATATGTGACCTAAGAAATGTACTTAACCCCTCTGGACCTCCATTTTCTTATCTCCACAGAGTGCTCGTATGGATTAAATGAGTTCATATATGTAAAGCACCAAAACATAGTAAGTGCTAAAGAAGTATTAATTATTATTATTATTGTTATGCATATATAACAGGCTTGCCACTCCTCTTCCGGGTAAAAGCACTAATCAAATTGTTATCACTGTCTTGCTAGTATTTAGCTCTAGAACCCCAAAGGTGACATTCTGATGAATGCCCCTGATGGCAAGTAGGACTAGGGGTTATACTGGCATCTGCAGAGCTGAGGATGAGAAAGAAACTTCTTATACCTAGAACTGCGGGTTTGCTGGATGTAAGACAATGTGACATGCTAAAAGTCAATGGGGTGTTTGAGAAGAGGAATCACATAAGTCACAAAAACAACTTTGAGGCATAATATATAAAACTGGTGTGGAGGCCAGGTGCGGTGGCTCATGCCTGTAATCCCAGCACTTTGGTAGGCTGAGGTGGGCAGATCACGTGGTCAGGAGTTTGAGACCAGCCTGACCACCATGGTGAAACCTCCTCTCTACTAAAACCACACACACACACACACACACACACACACACACACACACACACAAAATGAGTCACGTATAGTGGTGGGTGCCTGAAATCCCAGGTACTCAGGAGGCTGAGGCGGGAGAATCACTTGAATCCAGGAGGCGGAGGTTGCAGTGAGCCACTGCACTCCAACCTGGGTGACAGAGCAAGACTCTGTCTCAAAACAAAACAAAACAAACCAAACCAAACCAAAACTGGTGTGGAGAAGGCGATGAGGGTAAAGGGGTGAAGAAAGAGTCATGGACATTATTAACGGAGGGTCGTGAGCTGACTGCAGGAGCTAGTCTCAGGAAAATTCTTACTGTTACATGGGTGGGTTGACTACATTCAAAAGAGAAAGAGCAGCCTTGAGGATCTAACAATTCTTTTCTCTATTATGTTAGGTTTGTCATTTTCCTTAATTCACTTGATTCATGGAAATCCTTGGCATGTTGTAATGTATTCTTGAGATTAAAAAATATATATTTCTCTTGGCAATTCCTATGGCCCAGTAAATCAGGTTTTAGGCTGCTCATGGTGCCCACAGGGGTCCAGGATTTCTTCCAACAGTAACTTAGTGGTTGTGAATATAGAGACCTTTGAATCATATTCTTTGTCTTTGTTTGTCTGGGCTGCCATAACGAAATACCATAAATTGGGTAGCTTATAAACATAGAAATTTACTTCTGAAAGTTTTGGAGACTGGGAAGTCCAAGGTCAAGTCACTGGCATATTGGGTATTGGATGATGGCTCACTTCCTGGTTCAAAGCAGAAAACTTCTTACTGTGTCCTCACATGGCAGAGGGAGTAGCTAGCTCTCTGGGGATCTCTTTTATAAGGACACTAATCCCAATCACCATGACTCCACTCTCATGACCTAATCACCTCCCAGAGGGCTTGTCTCCTAATACAGTCACCTTGAGGGTTAGGATTTCAACATTTATATACTGGGGAGATAAATGTTAAGACAATAGCACTCTCCAATACCAGGAAAATAACAAATAGCTTCTAATTTATGGAGACAACAGATTATATAAATTGCATAAAATTAATCTCCTATATATACTACTGTAATTAAGTATATACTATGTGCTAAGTGTGATCATGGTTTCTATCATCTTATTGATTCCTTAGATAAATCCAATAAAAATCAGATATTATTAAATTCATTTTTATGTAACTGATGTGCTTCTCAGATAGATTACATTATTTGCTTCAAAAAAACAAGGACTGACTTAGGTAAAGAAGGATCACTCTGCGGTGAGTTGGAGGCAAAAACAAAATCAGTGAGGCCAATGAGATGACTATAGCAGCAGTCTACATGTAAAAAGGTGATGATGTCGACCAAGGTGGAAACAGTGGAGACAGTAAGAAATTGTCAGATGATGGATAAACTTTGAAGGTAGGACTAGCATGAATTCCTGACAGAATAAATGTGGATAAGGAGAAAAATCAAGGAATCAAGAACGACTTTAAGTTTGTTGGCCTGAGTAAAATAATAAAATTAAAATGCCTGAGATGAGAAAGGCTGTAGGGGAAGCTGATTTAGAGGGGAAGGACAGGAATTCCACTTTGAATTTGTTAAGTTTGAGATGTATACTAAACATTGAAGTAGATATGTCACATACGAAGTCTGAATTCAGAGGAGAAATTTTGAATAAAGATAAAAAGTTAAGACTCTTTGGAACATTGATACACTAAAAAGCACAAGACCCTAAGTAAGAAAAAATCACCCTGGGAGTATCCATAGAAAAGAGAAAACCAAAATAGATTATTGGGCCACATCTCTTAGAAATTGGGGAAAAAGGAAGGAGATGGCAAAAAGAATAGGAAGGAGTAGCTACTGGAATAAGATGGAAAAGAAAAGATTCTGCCAGCCTGGAAGCCTAATGCAAAAAGTATATTAAAGAGATGGGTGGGATCAACTGGGTTAAAATACTGCTACTGAACTGTATGAAGACATGCTGACCAATAGACTTCACAACATGGAGTTCACTGGCAATCTTGAAAGGAAATGTTTGATAACATCAGTGGATGTGGAAATCTTTGAAAGTACAAAGGGCCAACTGGAGTAGATTTAAGACAGAATGAGAGAACATTGGGAGGTATCCTGGGGTTGTGGGGGGCACAGATTTAATTACTTATATATAAAGTTGTATACATCCACAGAAACTCGGAAGGTGTATGTGGAAGCAGGATTTTGACCTTGATCTCCTGCCCAGTTCTTTATGGAAAATTTTTGCAGAAGCTTTTATGAATTGGATCCTATATATTTAGTTTTTCCCCCTTCTAACCACCACCAAAGAAGTCACATTTTAATCGTGTATTCTGTCATATTTTTATGATAAATGGAGACTCTGTGTTATGAGTTGACCATATTATGGTGCTGGGTTTATGTGTGTGTGTGACTGTAGACAGAAAGGCAACATGCTGTCCATTCTCAGGTTTCCTCTGATTGGCTTGGGGAGTGAAAACAAATTTTTCACAGAATAGAGTCTAAATTGGTCATCAAAATAGGGTTGAATGTTGCTCTGTAGCCTATGAGACTAATATCAGAAGCAGGAGTTTCCAGTCGGGGCATTGAAGAATGAAGAGAATAAGGGCTTGGCATAGCTTTTTTTTTTTTTTTTTTTTTTTTTTTGAGTCTGTGAAAGGAAAATTTGAGAAAAAAGAATAGGCATCCAAGGCTATTGCTTATGATTCTGCTTCCAAAAACAATGAGTGAAGAGATATGTGTACAGATGCTCCTCAACTTACAATGGGATTATGCCCCAATAAATCTATGTAAGTTGAAAATATTATAATTCAAAAATGCATTTAGTACACCTAACTTGTCAAACATCATAGTTTACCCTCACCTACTTTACACATGCTCAGAACACTTATATCAGCCTACAGTTGGGCAAAATTATCCAACATACAGTTTGTTTTATAATGAAGTGTGAATATCTTGTATCACTTATTGAATACTATACTGAAGGTGAAAAACAAAATGGTTGTATCAGAACTCAAAAATAGTTTTTAGTGAATGTGTTTGTTTTTGCACTATCATAAAGTTGAAAAATTTTAAGTTGAACTGCTGTAAGTTAGGGACCATCTGTATATGCTAAAGGATGAGTAGACATAGTCTAGGATGGCCCTTGTTACTGGGTTTGAGAACTTGACTATATTGTCATCTACATGGTAAGTGACTCTTACAAACAATTGATGGACCCTTTCACTAATTTCAGCATTACAAGCACTCTCTGATTATTAAACTGATTTAAATGTAGGGAAGGGTTGCCTTATATATTTATAGGGTCTCTATTAGGTTATGAATCAATTAGGACAAAGAACAGAGTTTTTTCTTTTATCTTTCAAATTCACCACAATTCAGAGTTTATTGTGCTTTCAGTCAACACTTTTAATAAGCCCTGTTAATACATGAGGAACAATAGTAGATGGGGCAGGTGGATAAAAATCTGTGGCAACTGGGCTGGTAATTGGGAGTGGTTGGGAAAAAATCTTTCTTTGGCTATTGTCTTAACAACTGTAGAGAGTGCTGTAGGTGATTCTTAAGATTTTATTTTTGAAATTTTTCTCTTGAAGATTAATCATTCTTTGCTAAGTCTTTACTTGAAGAAATTAATTTCTCACTGAAACTTAAAGAAAAATCCTGCATCTTATGTACCTTACCTTGTAGCCAAGTTCATATTCTTAGGTCCCTATGCCTGCTTATCAAATTAGCATTTATGAAACATCTAGGGTTCACAGTATTTATTCTAAGGACTCACACCAGCTATTACATAAGTAGTAAACTAATAAAGTACTACCATTGTTTAAAAGCTGTGATTTTCACCTTCCATTTCCTGGATTTTATTAAGTAATCAACAAATATTGAAATATTGAAAGAAATGCAAATTCTTAATGGTTGTCTACATTTTACATAGTATAAATGTATAATTCTTTGCATCTTAAAAAGATTTTCAAGCAATAAACATTTAGGTCGTTTCCAGTTTTACTACCACAGTGCTATAATTATTAACATGGTCAACGTATCTTTTTAATTTGTAGACATTCTTTATGTTTTGTTGCTGTTAATTCTTTGTTATATGCTTTACAAATCTTCTCTTTTAGACTTTTTTTCTCTTCTTACATTTGCTTGTCTTTTTAGATCTTGTTGATAGCATAGATCAATCTCTGATACAAACAACATTATAACTATTCATGCAGGGACAAACACTAAAATATACAAAACAGCTAGCCAAATAATACACATTCAGAACTAATGATCAATTAATATATAGCTCTACCTCTTTGTATTTATGCTAGGTGTCTTGCCTAACATTGTTTATTAGTTAATTGCATAATTGAGGGTCTCTTCTAAGTTGTCTAAAATAACTTTAGGAAAAGCCCAGAGTCTATTAATCTTGGGAGAGCATGTTTATCTCTCAGAGATGGTGTGAAAAAATATTTATAACACAATGAGAGTTTTAAGCTCTTAGAAAATAATGTTTTTAGAAACAAAAGTGGTTGCCATTGATTTAAACATTAATATGATTCTTATTTTTATATGTTAAAACTTTTAATGTTTAATTCATCATTTATCATATCACTATTCTACTTTATATTTAATCTTTCCATTTATATTTTAAATCTCAGGAGACTAAAGGCTGCTGGACTGAAAACTTGTCAGAGGTTGTCATTACTATTGTAAATTATACTCTTATCCTCCCATCATTATGCAATGGCTTCATTTCTCTAAATATGAACTTCAGAGATGTCATCAAGATGGCTGACTCAAGGAGTCTAGCACTTGTCTTCTCAATAAAGAAGGATGAAAACAGAAAGTAGATTACCATACATAGAATAAAGCATCAGAGGAAAATGCTGAAAACCAGCAGAGTAGTGACAGGGACACTCTAAGGCATGAACACTTGATTTGATTTGACTTTTCTCTATTTTTCTCTTCTATTTTTTTCTTGTTTCCGGTAGAGCTGAAAGTCATGGA
This sequence comes from Saimiri boliviensis, assembly GCF_048565385.1. Taxonomy (NCBI): domain Eukaryota; kingdom Metazoa; phylum Chordata; class Mammalia; order Primates; family Cebidae; genus Saimiri; species Saimiri boliviensis. Next base: position 91,886,996 of record NC_133453.1, read on the forward strand.
TACTAGAGATGGCAGCATAGAGAGTGAAGTGACACAGCTGGCAGGATAGGCTCAGAACTAGCAGAAACTCCCCACTGCAGGGAATAAGTAAGTAAGAGATGTCCAGAAATCTACATTCTCATCATGGACATCTGCATTTCTAACTACAGGAAATCCCCTCTGCCCTCATAGGCCCTTAGACTAGTGTAGGGAGCTGCCTGGAGTCCATGAGAGGGAATTCATGCTGGGTCCATCCCTTAGAACCCAAGCTGCTGAAGCACAGAACCATTTTGGGAATGGAACCAACACTGTAGTATATCCTACCCTACAGTTCAATATTTTCTGTATCCCTATGTCCCAGGGCCCCATCAATATCTCCCACATTTACCCAGAGGACTGCAGCATTGTGGTTCCTGCTGGATCCAAGGATGTGTCTATGTTGCTGGCACCTAAGCCCATGCAGTGTCCTATATAATCAGATAGTCCATCACATCAGGGAGGTGACCTCCATGATATCGGGGCTTACAAGTGCCTAAAAGCAGCATGCCTGGAGCCACCACCACACACACTGACCTTGCTCCCTTCCAGCAGTTGGGCCATGATGTATCCCTATACTTCACCTAGGGACCTTGGAGCTGACCTGTTTACCTTGTATAAACAACACCAGCACCCAGTTATCCCACCCTGCCTACCATGGACACTGCTGACACATATGCACACCACCCAGAGTATGGACTGACTAGCCTGCTGCTGCTATTGCTGGTGCCTACATACTTGCCTAGGTTTTTGAGGACCAACTCACCATCATCACTGCTAGTGTCCAGTGCCCCACTTAGGGACCCTCGGAGCAGACCACCTGGCCACCAGTGCCCATGCACCCCACCTGAAAACCTAAGGGCCAGCTGGCCTGGAGCCCAATGTTGCCATTGCTGACACTCACATGTGCCATCCAGGAACCTGAGAGCCTATCCACCCAGCCCTTCAGGCCCACTGCTGGATTCTTTGCATCCTGCCTGGGGATAGACCACAATAAAATAATGGTTGAGAATTTCAGCACCCCACTTTCAGCATTAAACAGATCATCTAGACAGGAAATTAACAAGGAAACATTGGACATTAACTGCATTATAGACCAAATGGACCTAAAAAACACAAAATATTTTATCCAACAGCTGCAGAACATACATTATTCTCATTAGCCCGTGAAACATTCACCAGGAAAGACCACATGTAAGGCCACAAAACAATTTTGCAAAAATATCTAAGATCAAAATAATATCAAGTATCTTCTCAGATCACAATGGAATAATACTACAAATAAATAACAAGAGGAACTTTGGAAAACCACACGAATACATGGAAATTAAACAACATTCTCCTGAACAACCATAGGTTAATGTAGAAATTAAGTTGAAAATAAAGGGATGTCTTCAAACAAATGAAAATGAAAACACAACATACCAAAACCTATAATATATTAGACAAGCAGTGTTGAGAGAATTTTATAGCCCTCTTATAGGCATTATAAATGCCTATATCACAACAGTAGAAATACTTCAAATAAACAACCTAATGACCCACCTCAAGGAACTAGAAAAGCAAGAACAAACAAAACAGAAAAATAGAGAGGAAAAAAATAATAAAGAGAGCAGAATAAATGAAATAGTGACCAAATAAATGCAAAAAATCAGCAAAATGAAAAGTTAACGTTTTGAAAGGATAAACAAAATTGACAAACTGTTAGCTAGGTTACTCAAGAAAAAAGTGAAAAGACCCAAATTGATAAAGTCAAAAACTAAAAAGACATTGCAACTGGTACAACAGATATACAAAGAATCATCAGAGACTATTATGAAAAACTGTATGCCAACAATTTGAAAAACTTGGACAAAATAGATAAGCTCCTGGACATGTGTATTCTGTCAAGACCGAATCAGAAATAAAAATTTTTAAATGAACAGAGCAATGATTAGCCATAAGATTAACTCAGTAATAAAAATCTCCAAATAAAGAAAAGCCTAGAACCAGGTGGTTTTACTGATGAATTCTTCCAAACATTTAAGGAACTAACACCATTTTTTACTAATTATTTCAGAAAACTGAACAAGAGGAAATTGTTCTTAACTCATTCTATGAGGCAAGCATTACCCTCATATCAAAACCAGACAGGGATGCAGCAAAAATGAAACCTACAGCCCAATATTCCTGATGAGCATAAATGCAAAAATCTCAAAATATTAGCAAACCAAACTCCATAACACACCAAAACTAAAATACAACAGAATTAAGTGGGATTTGGGTCATAACCCCAATAGGCATGATACCGATATTATAATACTGAATGTTAATATCCCAAAAGATCAAAATCCCAAAAATATAATTCTGTAAGAAATAATTTAACAATTATTTATAAGACATTCATTTACATTTTTAAATGTGAATATATCTGAGAAACGTAAAAACACAACACTTCATAGGTCACTTTGCCCAATAAAATAAGCAATAACATACATATTTTAACAAACAAACACTCAGGTATGCTAATGACAGTTGCACAGATATAAGTTATGAGCAGGTGAACTATATTCATAAAGAAATATATCAAAAGAAAAAACGTATAAATATATATCATGATGGTTGGTAATTGTGTGCGCCCAGCTTTGTAAGTATGGTCATCTGAAAAACTATGATGGACACCCTGTCTTTTGATAAAATCAGTCAAAAACCATGATGAGTCACCACCACATATGCAGTTGCCCTAAAAACCAAGATCTTGAGAAATTTTATCTTTTACAATTGCACATGTACAAGAGAATATCTCTTCATGTATTGAGAATGTTTCAACATTTTTATGTATACACAATGCTTACACACAAAGTTAACGTTGTGATAATGCACCTTTGTGGAACCAAATTTTCAGAAAAGGCATAAACAAATTAGAACCCTCTAAAAGTCCTCATACAATTTATATTTCCAGTATTGAAAATGATGCAAAAATGAAATACATAGCATGACAAATTATAAAATATAATGCTGACAATTTAAGATACTGGGGAAAAACTGAAAGAACAAAAATCACCATCCTTCCAAAAAATTAAGACAATTTAAGGATAAATTATGGAAAATTGCACAGAAATAGTTGATAAGAGCTGGAAGACATTCATGATCACTAAGTATTTTTGAAGTCTTGCATTTAAACAAATAACTACTTTTTTCTTTTATGGTATGGCTCTCCTTGGTTGGTGAAAATGGTCACATTGATTTTTCTATGTGACACAGCTCTTTCTGAAATTTTTCTATGATTTGAAGTAAACTGATTGAGCATTCTGTATTACATTTTCCTATATTCCGTGCTTGCTGTGCATCTACGTTGTTTTGAGTATGCAGAAATCCATTCCACATGTATTCACATAGAGAACACAAATTTGGTGGAAATAATACCAATTATCTAATGACAACACTGTGGCATAAGTGTCTTCTTCTTCTACTGTGCACATGATTGTTTTCAAGCCAGTTAGTAACTTCACTGCCTTCTTCAGGCAAATGAAGCTTTAATTCATTAAAATCTGACATTATATCAGATAAAAGGAATATCAGTGTGGACTCATGATGTATTTTTAAACTGGAGTTTTTATTATGTTAATATCGTGTGACCACTCCACACGTTAAATTTCTACCAGCTGCAAATAAAGACAATAACAGAGTAATATTTCCACTTAACAGGATGCAACTATCCTGTGTACAACTATAACACACTAATCATGTACTCAGATTTGGCTTTAGGAATTTTAAAATTTAACACTGGGATCATGATTGTCAGGATTTTCGGTCTTATGGATTTGAGACTTTCAGGGCATTTAGAAATTTTGATACTTTGAAATTTCAACATTTAGAATTGTAGTAGGTGGGACTGTGTCTTTTAAGATTATGTTTCATGCTGGATAAAGTGGGATTTATCCCAGGAATACAAGGATAGTTCAACATATGCAAATCAAAATATGTTATATTCACATCAACAAAATGAATGACAAAAACCATATGATCATCTTATGAGATACAGAAAAAGCATTTGATAAAATCCAACATTCCATCATGATAAAACCTCAAGAAACTGGGCATAGAGGAAACATATTTCAAAACAATAAATACCATATATGAAAAAGCCAATGTCTAACATCATACTGAAGAGTAAAACATTAAAAACTTTCTAAGTTCTGGAAGAAAAATTCTCATTTTTACCACTTTTATTTACATAGTACTGGAAATTTTAACCAAAGTAATTAGGCAAGGGGAAGAAATGAAGAGAATCCAAGTAGGAAAGGAGAAAAAAATGTCCTTGTTTGCACATGCCATGTTCTTACATTTAGAAAAGCCAAAATATTACACCAAAAAACAAAAACAAAAAAAGTTAGACATGATAAACAAATTCAGTATAGAGGCAGATTACAAAATCGACATATAAAAATCAGTAGCATTGGTGTATGCCAACAGCAAACAATCTGAAAAAGAAATCAAGAAATCAGTTCCATTTATAATAGTTATAAGAAAAACCTGGGAATAAATTTAACCAAAAAAAAGTGAAGTAACTCAATATAAACTTCAAGACAGTGATGAAATTGAAGCAAACACAAGAAAATTGAAAGATAGGTTCATGGATTGTAAGAAGTAATGTTAAAATGTCCATAGTACCCAAAGCAGTCTACAAATTTAATGACATTCCTATCAAAATACTAATGACATTCCTCACAGAAACAGAAAAGAACAATCCTAAAGTTTGTGTGAAATCACTAAAGACTCTGAAGAGCCAAAGCAATTCTGATCAAAAAGAACAAAGCTGGAGACTTCATACTCCCTGACTTCAAATATACAATGTAGCTATAGTAATCAAAGTTATGCAGTACTGGCCTACAAACAGATACACTGACCAATGGAACAGAATAATGAACCCAAAAATATAAATCCCTGCATTTAGAATCAATTCCTTTTTTAAAATTTTTTTTCACCAAAAGTACCAAGAGCATATTTTAGGGAAAAAGTCTCTTCAATAAATGATGCTAGGAAAACTGGATATCCATATGGAGAACAATGAAACTAGACCCATATTCCTCACCATATAAAAAATGAATGCAAAATGTGTTAAATACTTATATGTAAGATCTGAAACTATGAGACTATGCGAAAAAGGACTGGAGAAATTCAGGACATTTGTCTCAACAATGATATTTTTTGGTAAGATCTCAAAAGCACAGGAAATACAGGTAAAATCAGATGAATGAGATTACATAAAACTAAAAAGCTAAATCAGCAGAGTCAAGAAAACCCATAAAATGAGAGAAAATATTTGCAAATAGTCTGACAAGGGATTAATAAGCAGAATATGTAAGGAAACTAAACAATGCAAGAAGAAGAATATAAAATAAAAATATTGAAAGTGAGCAAATGATCTAAATAGATGTTTTTCAAAAGAAGACATACAAATGCTGACAAGTATATGAAAAAATGCTCAACAACACCAATCATGAGGGAAATGCAAATTGAAAACACTATAAGAGATTACCTCACCCCAGTTAAAGCGGCTGTTATCAAGAAAACAAAAAAATAACAGGTGCTAGTGAGGATGTGGAGAGATGGGAACTCTTGTACACTATTGATGGGAAAGTAAATTAGTACAGCTAGTATGTAGAACATTATGAAAATTCCTCATAAAATTAAAAATGGAATTACCAATTTCATTACTGTGTATATATATCCAAAACAAAGGAAATCAATATATCTGAACTTCCGTGTTTATTGTAACACTATTTGCAATAGCCAAAATATGGAGTCAACCTAAGTTGATTCCATCCATTCAACTGATGAATGGATGAAGAAAATGCAATATGTATATATAAGGAAATGCTATTCAGCCACAAAAATAATAATAATAATCCTTCATTTGCAGCTACATGGATCAGACTGAAGGACTTAATATTAAATAAGACATGGAGAGAGAGACAAATATCAGAGGTACTGTCTCATATGTGGGAGCTAAAAGAATGGATCTCAAGGAGGTAGAGAGTAAAATGATTGCCAGAAGCTGGGAAGGATAGGGGGAAACAGAGGATGAGGAGAGGTTGGTCAATGGGTACAAATATATAGTTATGTAAAAGGAATGAGTTCTAGGGTCCAACAGCACAGTAGGGTGACCATTGTTATCAATAACTTATATATTTCAAAATACCTAGTAGAAAGGATTTAGAACATTCTCAATACAAAGAATTTCTAAACAAAAGATGATGGATATCTTAATTACCCTTATTTGGTTACTAAACATTGTATTCATGTATAAATATATATATATTCAATTATGTATCAGTAAAAATGTTTAAAATGTAAAAAGAAAATACAGTATAAACAAGTAGTAAACAAATATCCAAGAAACTCTTGGAACAACCGAGAAAAACACATATATGAACTTCAATAGGATCAGATATGAATCAAATTCGTCAGAAGGCATTATATGTGTCAGTAATTTGGTCTCTGCTGCTCATACAGAGAATCCTTGGGTTAGCTGAGTGATGAGTTAAGAAGAGCAGAATCCTTGCAGGGTTAACATCAAACATCCTATCTTTTCTTTTTACTTATTCTCAAAGCCATTAAAGCCAGGAACAGGATTTGGGTTGTTTGTTGTAGGAAACATGCTTCCCAGAATCAAGCTTAACTGGAGACTGAGAAAGAGATCAGAGACAATTGGATGATAACTTTTCCTCCTCCTCCTCCCAAGAGGGTGCAACCCCAGGGACTCTTAAATTTGGTTCAAGGCTTAAAACAGCCTCATGTCTATAAACCTTTTCTTAAATGGAAGCATAGCAAACATAGATTATGTAAATTCTTCTTTAATAGGGATATAAATCCAAATATAAAATGACTATGATAAAGCACAAAAGTAAGCCTTTCCACATCCTGAACAGACACTCCCACTGCCACCATGTTCCTTCTGTTGGGCCTAGTAATATCCATCAAAGGATGCTGCTCTGATATTCCTCATCTTTTCTTGCTCTTTGGTCTCGTCTCCTCATTTGCACTACATATTGAAAATTTGGCTAAATAAATCAAGAGTCTGCTGTATGAATGAGCTCCTTTTTTTTTTTTTTTAAGCCAAAACAAACACACCTGAAATGAAGCTTAAGTGAAGTTGCTTGCTCCACCTAAGACCAGTTATGACTCTGATTTTTTAAAGTCTCTGGATCAGGTACTGTATAGTGACCTCTATCTTTAGAAGCAAACCATAATGTATCTTGGTATGCTAAGGAAGCCTTTTAGGCTAAACATCTCAACCCACCTTGTAAGAAGGCATAGCTATATAACTAGGACTGACCATTGTAATGAAAAAGGAAAATTATTTGGTGAGACTTCCAGGAAGTAAAAATGGGGCGGAAAACAAGGGCAAGCTTTTGCATATATATCAAACTACAATTGATTGCTGTAGCCTAAAAGTGGCTCTGATGAATGTAGCTCCAACAACTATCTTAGACTTGCAGTGAGATTGGAAGTCATATCCTGAGGATGGTTGGAAAAAAGAATAGAGGGGGCTGTGTCTCTGTGGACCATGGATCTGTTAATTAATCTTAGACTCCCTAGCTCTAGAGTTCTTTTGAGGAAGAGATAAATGGATACCTTGTGTAAGCTATTTTTAGGTTTTCCTTTGCATGTAACTTTCTTTCTTTCTTTCTTTTTTTATTGCAAAAGAGAAACACAGTAGCCAAACGATGGAAATGTATTCATTTAGTTCAGGAGATGCAGCAGTTTTCCTTTAACTGTTCATATATAAAACATTTTCAGTCGAATATAATTGCTGTTGCCATACTAAGACAACTAATTTGATGCTATAGCACCAAATGAAAGAAAGGCAGTTTTTGATTTGAGGTTGTGACCCTACTTTTTTGGATTTCTGAACATGTTATCTTTTGATTACCTTGAGAATATCCAGGACAACCAAGAACAAAAACTACTTTCTACATTAATCTTCTCCCATTTCTCTTATCTAATTTCCATGGACAATGCTGTCCAAAAGTACATCTGCAGCCAGTAATTGATTTGTTATTCAGTTTTGATACTGGCCAGGTCACCAGTCATTAATCAACTTAATAATCTCCACCTCCTAGGAATTATAAAAACACAGCCACACAAAAACATTGGGGTTGTCTGGTTGTATTGCTGGGGACAGTGGCATATGCCCACCCAGCCATCAGAGGCACAGCATCCTCTGCATCCTTTGTCTGTGTTGCATAGAGAGGTGCATGAGCAAGCAAGTGCAGGGTCTGGGGTCCAGCCACTGCACACAGCCTGGCACTATGGCTGCTGCTATAGGCAGGCAGCTACAGGCATCAGCACAAGCATTGCCTCCATGCAAGCCGAGCTGGATCAGATGCAGTGCAAGCAGCTTCTGCTCTGGGCATCCACATCTGGAGGAAGGAAATGTGGTTCTCAGAAGTTTGGGGATACCAGAAACCGCAGAGCCCCAAAGAGGGTGTCACAGCCATGGCTCAGTGAGCCCCTAGGTCTGGGTTCCCCAAAGGGCCGCAGCTCTTTTCTTCTTCTCATCACCTGCAAGGTGGTGATGGTGGGGGTGTGTTTCAGCCCTATTTGTGTTACAGCTCTTTCAGTCCCACCATTCAGTGGGTGCCCAGTTTTTGCGTCCAGGAAGAATGAGGTATGTGGATAACTGGAGGGTGAGCAAGGCAGAAAGGAGCTTCATTGAGCAATGGAACAGCTCTCAGGAGAACAGAAGTGGGTAGCTCCTTTCCTTAAGCAGGCAGTCCTGATGAATGTCCAGCTCTCAGTAGAGAGGAAACCTGCAGTAGTTAGCCCATTTCCACAGCTGGTTAGTTCTGAAATCTGAGTCTGGCTGGATCTGAGGTTTTTAGGGCTCAGAAGGGAGGAAGTGCATGCTGATTGGTCCACGGGCAGGCCCAGAAAAAGCACACTGAGTTCTCCCTCCAGGCTGCAGACTCCACTTGAAACAGGCAGCCTGGGTTGAAGGTGGGGTTTCACCTGGGACCTACCTCTTTCTGCCCAGAAACCTGTCTGCCAACTGCGGACATCAACATGCTGTCCATGGCACTCAGGCTCTTCGTGCCAAGGGGTGCCTGCAGGTCCATGCCAAACCACCCTCAAACCCCCTTGACCTCCCTCCCATGCTTGTCAGTGCCCAATGTCTCGAAGGTGCTGGGGCAGCTGGGGGCTGGCATGTCAATAGTGCCCTGAACATACACACCTGCGGGCTCGGCCACAACTTTGTTCCACCCTTTAGTGGATGCCAGGAGTGGGGAGAGGCCAGGCAAAGGGAGCAGGTGCTTGTGAGCCTGTGGGGGTTTGGGGACTTTCTAGGCCCCCAAGAGCACAGGGATGCTGGGGTCCGCAGCTATGGCTAGGTGGCTGCTGTTGAGCCCGGGAGCATGGGGTCCCTGCCCTGCCCCCTGACTTGGTAGGGGATGGGGCTCCTGCCTGTTCCTGGCCCCACCAGCTCTGTGAAACACACATCCCCGGCTGCTCCTTTCCTTCTGCAGCCGCCGTCTTTGCAGCGGCTGCTCCAGACAGGTCTTGGCTGCCATCATTACCAGCTGATAGTAGGCAGGGGGTTGGATGAATCACTGTTGGATGCACAATGAACATCTGGAAATACCACAGGGCAATTACCTCAACAATTCTTTATCTCTATTAGTGTGTTATTTTAGTTAATTTAAACAAATTCTGCTGCTCTTTGCATTTTCTTTCACGTTGGCAATGTGAAGTTAAAAAATGTTTCATAGTGTTTAGCATGGAAAATAAAAGTAACACAAAAAGTAGTACTGAACTTTCTGGTACCTCTGAATTGGGGGAAGAAAAAATTGACCTTGTCCTAGAAATGACTGGTAGTCTGTTAAGTTAGTCTATGTAGAGGGCATGTATGCATAGGTGTGTGTGTGAGTGTGTGTGTATATGAGTGTTCATTTACTCATTGAATTTCCATTTATGTCTGAAGGTGTCTTTTCTGTGTATTCCTTGCTTTTTTCTATTTTTCTCTCTGGCTATCTTTCTCCTTGTGAATTTTAGGGTTTCTTAATATTTATGAATTATCATTTCTAAGTTCTTTCCTCTAAATCTCATTCTCTCTCTCTGTGTTAACAATAGTTCTCTAAAATCTTTGCCTATCCCTCTGCTTATAATCTTTTTGTTCTATCTTGTGAATGTAAGGTCATAAAAGTGAGGTAAAAAATGTGTTGTATTTTCTCAATTAAGAAAAAGACTTACGGTTTGAAGTTGCTGTCTTAACACATTAGCTCTTGTTTCTTTCCAACTTTTAATCTCATGACATGTATAGATATATAAAAATAATATTCTTATAACATCATGTAAAAGCAGATGGGATAGCCTCATACCAAAAAAAAAAAAAAAAAAAAAAAAAAAAAAAAAAAAAAAAAAGAATCATTTCTGTACTATACCAGCAAATGAAATCAGCTCCAAAGTATACAAACTTTAAGGCTTGAGTTGAGTAGAATTCTAAAGTAATCTAAGGTCAGAGAATGTGGAGGCTAGGAAAAGGAGAAGGCCATAGAGAGTTGGCTATGGAATAGTTCTATTAGAACCTCCCTCTTGGATTAGCTGGCTCCACTATTTCTTGGCTGTCAACAGGGCTACACCTCACTTGCCAGTCCTTTGACAGTTCTGATGCAAGTGATCCCTGGAATGGATACTTTGGGCTATCAAACCAGGGCAGTTCTTTACCCCACTTATTCCTGCTAGAAGCAAAGAGAAATTGATATCTACATGAAAAAATGACCAATACTTGGTAAGAAAATCTACTAGAACCTTCTTCACTGCGAATGAAAGATGTGTATACCTATGAAACAAACATGCATGATCTGTACATGTACCCCAAAACTTAAATTGTAATAAATAAAGTTTTTAAAAGAAAGAAATATTTTTCACTTCGAATTAGGACATATCTGAACTTTCATTTACTGCTAATGAAAGAAATACTTTTCACCTGGATTTAGGACATATCATTTTCTAGGATCAGTCAATCTAGGCCTTCATTGTGACCTTGATTACAGATCAATCTAGGCTATCACTAATCAGACAACAACAAACAAAATCAGACAACAAGAAAAAAGGAATAAAAATATTAAGGAAAACTATTGATAATGGGAACAAATAGTTAACATAAACTTATTACTGCTATATAAATTTCTGGAGTCATGAGGAAATATATTAAGCTTACTAAAAGTCAACAAGAAAACTAATAACAATAACAATCAGATAGCTCTAATAAGGAAGTTCTCAAAATTCATGAAACAATCTTAAAGATACAATAATTGACTTAAGACAACATGTAGAAGTTAAGCTGAGTATTAGAATAAACAGAACCACAGTATGAATTCATGAAATGAAAACAGAATGAAGGAATTCTTCTAGAATGTCACAAAAAGGTCAAAGAGATAAAAGATACAAAAGAAACATTAGGATATATAAAAATAGATATGTTAGTTTTCTTAACAGTGAAGAGAATTTCAGAAGAGATAGAGAAGAAGTAATACCTAAAACATAATGGAAGAACACATTCCTTAGCTGAAGACAGATTTGTCTTAACATTTGGAGGAATATCTGAATGTCAACAAGAAAAACTAAACTAAATTTCAGAAGGTCTATGATAGAAGATCCTAAACTTTCAGAGAAGAAAATTCTAGTTTGCCATATAGAATAATCCTCAGACTGCCATCAGACTTCTCATCTGCAGGACAGAAATTAGAAAGAAAAAAATTCTTCAAAGCACTGGGGGAACATAATTTAGAATATACATTTCTTTTGCTATTGTTAAAATAGCATTTAAGAATAGAGGCCAAGCAAAAGATGCTCAACCATATTAAGGATTCAGAGGTCACCAACAAAAAGTTTCAAATGAATTACTGAGCTTATACTCTAGCCACATTTAGAAATAAAGTTTCAAGTCTTTTTCTAAATAAAGATGTTGGATTGGTGAACATCAGAAATTAAAGCATGCTGAAAGTTTTATTTTGTTTAGGATGAAGATTAAATATTAAATAATATTAATAGTAATTGGAAATATACTAAATGTGCTTTAAGAGTGAAGGAAAGAAATTCTATAACACATTGATATGAAAGAGAAAAATGAACAATAAGAAAATCACTCAGTTGTACTAAGTCACTCCATGGTAAAGTCAGGGATAAGGCAGTAATGCCTATCAGTGTCATTGTTCCAATTTGTTCTGTAGAACCTAACATGAGTTTATAGAATATAAATATTAGAAGAAAAAAACACTGTCAATATTTGCAAATTTTATGATTTTTTACATAGAAAATCCTGACAAAATAATTGAAAATATTAAGACTCTAATAAGAGGTCAGCAAAATTCCCACTTATTGGTTTTATGAACAGCAAGAAAATAGCTTGACTATAAATGAGCAATTACCAATTAGGCATGAATAGAAAAATATAATTTTAATAAGAGTAATAAAATTATAAGATATATAAGAAGGAACTTAATAGAAGTTTTATATTACAGGTATTGATAAAAATTAAAAGATAAAACAGAAACCTGAGTAAATGGACAAAAACATGGTATCTGGATGTGAGACTATCATAAATATGTCAGTTTTCAAATTAATCTATAGTTTTAGCTTCGATCAACTTCCTTCTGGCAGTTTTTTTTTTAATTTAACTTTTTATATTGAAATCAGTTCAAGTTTATAGAAGTGTTTACAAAAATAGCACAAAATTCCCATATACCATTTACTCAGCTTCTTCTTAATATCTTAAACAACCTTAGAATATTTATCAAAACTAAGAAATTAACGTTGGTAAATACTATTAAGTAAAGAACTTCTTAGTCTTCACTGATTTTTCTCTTCCAGAATTCAGTCTGGAATATCACACTATGTTGTCCTATCTCCTTAGACTCTTTCAATCAATGAGCCACCTTCATTCTTCTCTTGTCTTTCACCACTTTGACACTTTTGAGGTGTACTGGTCACATTTGGCACACTGTACTTCAGTGTGGGTCTGTTTGAAGTTTTCTCTTCATTAGATGGCAGGTTATGCATTATTGGGATGGATCCCACAGAGGTGATGTGCTGGAGTGCATCATCTCAGGGTATGCATGATGTTGGTTTGTAATACTGGTGATATTAAACTTGATTACTTGATTAAAGTGGTATCTACCAGGATTCTGCACTCTAAGATAACTATTTACTCCTTTGTAATTAAAAATAAAATATCGAGACAGGGTTTGATCAGTTTCTGGTGCCAGAAAGGCTGGGGACTGCTGCTCTAAGGAAGATGCTTTCATGCCTTCTCCTTCGCTTCTGGTGGCTCCTGGCAGTCCTTGTCAGTGCTTGGATTGTGGCTGCATCACTTCAATTTCTGTCTCTGACTTTTCATAGCCTGTGTCTGGGTCTCATGTGGCCTTCCTCCCTGTGTCTTCGCATGGCCTACTTATATTTCATTGATTTGCTCTTCAATCTCCGATATCCTTTCTTCTGCTTGATCGATTCGGCTATTAAAACTTGTGTTTACTTTACGTAGTTCTTGTGATGTGTTTTTCAACTTCATCAAGTCGTTTATGTTCTTCTCTAAGCTGGTTATTCTAGTTAGCATTTTATCTAACCTTTATTCAAGATTGTTGGTTTCTTTGTATGGAGTTAGAACATGTTCCTTTAGCTCAGAAAAGTTTATTACCCACCTTCTGAAGCCTGTTTCTGTCAATTTGTTGCACTCCTCGGTCAAGTTGTGATCCTGTGTTGCTGAGGAGTTGTGATCCCTTGAAGGAGAAGAGGGGTTCTGGTCTTTGATGGTTTCATCTTTTTTGCACTGGTTTTTTTCCCCGGTCTTTGTGGATTTACCTGGCTGTGGTGTCAGGAAGCTGCTTGATGAGGTCGCTTGTCTGCCTGTGGAGGTGCTACTGGGTTTCTAGGACCTCCTTCAGGTTACTAGGGAAGCTTCCTTTGTCTTTTTTGTTTATACTGGGAGATTAGGCCCGCCTCTTCCACTGACCTATAGGAGCTGCTGGGTTGTCAAGAACGCCGTCCTGTTGCTATGTAGGCTTCCTGTGGTTTTTGTTAAAACGTGTAGTCTAGTCCCACCCCTCCAGTGGTGGGTTGTGCCCTTCCTCCACTGGGCTGGATCATTCAGGGTTCATCTCAGACTGTGGCACTGGCTGAGCAACCCACTAGAATCAGAGCTTCAGCCCTCTGGAGTTTGTGCGGGAGGGTAGGGTTGCACCCAACCACACCCGGCCATCTCCCCCTTTCAGCTTCCTCTCTCTCTGGTCATGGAGTAGAGGCCTGCCCAGCTGCTCCCACTTACTGTTCCCTCTCTCTCCGGAAGAGGGGAGGCAGCGATAGCTCAGTCTGCAGGCTCTCATTCAACTCTGCGCTTGTAATTCCTGGCGCTTGACTAACAAAGATCCCCTGTTCTATGTACTGCTGAGGCTTTGGGGGAAACGCTGTATCTGGACCGGAGTGCCAGAGAGGGAGCCTCTCAGGTCAGATGCACTTTCTGGGTGAAACAGCACCCCTCCCTGCCTTGGTCTGCCCTGAATGGGCTTTGCTCAACATTGGACCAAACCTGTTAAAATGCGCCTGGTACCTCAGATGGAGATAGGAGATCTCTGGATTTCTGCGTCTCTCTCACTGGGTGCTGTGTGCTGGATTTGTGTCTAATCAGCCATCTTGGATTGGATCCTTAACCACATGTTTGTATTGATACCTCTGTCATTTTTCTAGCACCACAATATTCATTCTAGTCTTCATTTCCTTAATTGTAGTTACTTGCTCTAGGTCTCCTTATGCACAGTACATTTACTTATTTGTTCAAGTATAAAAACAAAATAGAATCAAAATTTCTACCCTAGATCCCTGTGAGAAACAATTTCCCAACTACAGTACAGTGTTTGAGTATGGTCTTTCCATCTTTAGCTTTATGGTATCCAAAGTACTGTTCCAAAGTTGCTTAATTATCTTGTTTCTTCCCATTCTCTTTAATATGATAATGTGATTTATTTATAATATAGATTCATTTGTCATAATTCACATTTCATCTTTCTTCCTCCCACATATACATGTTGGCTGATTTAATTTAAAAAAATTCATATGCATTAAAGAAGACACAAATAAATGGAAAGATATTTAATGTTCATAGACCAGAAGAATTAATATTCTTAACATTTCTATGCTGCTTAAAGCACTGTATAGATTTAACATAATCCCTATCAAAATTTCAGTGGCCTGGAACCACATGCAACTCTGAATCACAAAAGCGATATTGAGAAAGAAAAACAAAGTTGGTTGTATTATACTTCCTAATGTAATATTTTATTATAAAATTATATTAAAGCAGTATAGTACTGTTATAAAAATGGAAACATAGACCAATGAAACAGAATAGAGAGCTGAGGAATGAATTTAAACACATGTAGTCAACAAATTTTTGGCAAGGACATCAAGAAGGCACAATGGGGAAATGATAGTTGCTTCAGTAAATGGTACTGGGAAAACTAGGTTTTCACATGCAAAAGAGTGAAACTGAATCCTTATCTTGTACCAGATTAAAAAAAAATCAAGTGGAAATAGATAAAAATCTAAATATAAGACCTGAAATCAAAAAACTCCTAGAAAAGAATACAGAGGAAATGCTTCTTGACACTTGATATTGGTAATAATTTCGTGACTATCACACCAAATAACACAGGCTACAAAAGCAAAAACTAATAAATGGGATCACCCCAAACCCAAAATCTCCTGTACAGCAAAGGAAACAATCAATAAACTGAAAAGGCAACCTATGAATTGGGAAAAAATATTTGCAAACCACATATCTGATAAGGGGATTATATTCAAAATTTAAAGAGAACTCTTACAATTTAATAGCAGAAAACAAATGACCCCACTGAAAAATGAGCAAGAAACCTAAACAAACATTTCTCCAAATAAAACATTCAAAAGCCAATAGGTAGGAAAAGTGTGAAATATTACTAATTGTCTAAAAAATGTAGATTAAATCCACTGTGAGACATCACCCATTAGGATGGCTATTATCAAAAGACAAGATATAATAAATGTTGGAAAAGTTATAGCGGAAAGGGAACCCTAGTGCACTGCTGGTAGGAATGTAGATTGGAACAGCCATTGTGGGAAACAATATGGCGGTTCCTAAAGAAATTAAAAATAGAACTACCATATGAGCCAGTAGTCTCTCTTCTGAGTATGTACCCAAAAGATATAAAATTATTACCTTGTAAAGCCATCTACATTCTTCTATTCATTGTAGCATTATTCACAATAGCCAAGTTATAAAAACAACCTTAGTGTCCATAGATGGATGAATGGAAAAAGAAAATGTGTATATATACATATTCCATTATATATGTATTAATATATATTCCATTATGTATGTTAATATATATATTCCATTATATGTAATGGACTATGTATATATATATACCTTATTAATTTACTAATATATAAATAAATAATATATATGAATATAAATAGAAATATAATGGAATAATATATATGAATATATAGGAATATAATTAAATATCATTCAGGCTTGAAAAAGAAAGAGATTCTGCCATTTGCCATAATATGGGTGGACCTGGAAAACATTATGCAAAGTGAAATAAGCCAGACACAGAAAAAAATGCATAATCTTGCTTATACGTGAAAGCTTTATAAAAAGGTCAAATGTGCAGAGATAGAGAATAAAACAGTGGTTACCAGGGGCAAGGGAGGAGAGAGGAAATGGGGAGATTTAGGTCAAAGGATATAAAGTACCAGATAGGTAGGATGAACAAGTCTAGAGATCTAATGTACATCCCCTAATGAGGACTAACATTAATAAAAATTATACTGGGGATTTTTGTTAAAATTTTTGTTATTTTGTAACTAAGATTCTAGCTCTTTTAGTCACACACACAAAAGTAACTATGTGAGATGATAGATACGTTAATTTTCATCACTATAGTAACCATTTTACTATCTATATGTATCTCATAACATGTTGTAAACCTCAAATATACAGAATAAAATTTATTGAAACAATTTTTATGTGCAATATGTTTCACCTTTTGGTTAGTATATAGTTCCATAGGTCTTGAGAAATGTCAGAATCTACCACTATATTTACCCCCAAATTCCTTTATGTAGACAGCATCTCTTCCAGACTCCTGAGGCTGGCAAACCACTGATTCATTTTCTATCGCTTATAATTTTGCCTTTTCTGGCATGTCATATAAATGGAATCATGCACTATGTGGATTTTGGGTCTGACTTCTTTCACTTAGTAAAACATATTTATGACTCATGTATGTTGTGTGAATCAATGGTTTGTTATTTTTTTTGTCATCTAGTAATCATATTTACTGAATTGTTTGTTCAGATATTCTGTCCATTTTTTATTAGAATGTTCATGCTTTTATTGTATTTTTAGAGGTTTTATATAGTCTGGACAGTAAGTCTTTTCTCAGAAATGTAATTTGCATATGTATGTATCTTCTTAGCCCATGGCTTGTCATTTCATTCTTTTCACAAGATCCTTCAGGTAAAAAGGTTTTTCGTTTTTAGAAAGTCCACATCTATCATTTGTTGTCTTTTGTGAATTATAGTTTTGGTCTCATATCAAAAATCTCTTTACCTAACCCGATGCCATGTGGGATTTTTCCTATGGTTTTTAATGAAGGCTTGTGTTACTCAGTGGAGACGAGGGCATCAGGAAGTGTTTCTTGCTCCTTTTACACAGCTGTTTCCCCCACACTTCCTCATCTCTTTCCAATCATTTCTCAGTGCACCACGTGGGGTTCAGGAAGCGATAGCCTGCAAGACCTATGGCCCTCCATGGGTTTCCTTTTGTCCTGCCAGCCCACAATCAGCCTTTACTATTTTTTTTCAGCTATTCTAGCTTAAGTTTTCCCACCATATGTTTGCTGTCTACTCCAGGTGAGTGAACACTCACATCTCCTTTTTTTCTACAAATCTCATCTTTCCTGAGATATTTGGGACTATTTGTTGTGTCTCAGCTCTCTAATGTGTTCAAAAAAAAAGCACAAATTTGAAGTCTGGCTCTTTTTCATTGCAAGGGTATAAGTGATCTCCTTTTACTTCTGTGGCTCTGAAAATAAGCTGAAATTATATCATTGGGATATTTAAGAAACTAGAATAGCTGATTTTAGTAAATGGAGACGAGTAGCCAAGAAATGTTTAAAAAGAAAAAGCAAAATTTGTATTTCAAACATTGTATTACAAAGTTACCTTATTATATTTCTAATAATATTTTTCTATGTGATACAGCTACCTTAATTGAAACAGTATGATTTTGGTACAGAAATAAGCACAACAGGTCAATACAACAGGATTGATTTTTCAGAAACAGACCCTACAAATATGATAACGTGATATATGATAAATGATATAATTCAAATCACAAGAGACACAAATTATTTACTAAAAGATTTAGAAACAATTGACTAGCCATTAAAATAAATTACATTTTCTATAATAGTCACAACAATATATTCCAAATATATGAAAGATCTAATTATAAGGAAAATTAAGAATTATGGTATTATATATATGAAATTATAAGACAATGTTTACGTAATTTTGGCATACGGACAACCTTTTCAAAAAGATATAAAACCTAGATATCACAAAGAAAAAGACTGAGCATTTGAACCAACTAATAATCGAAAGTTTAAAATGTCTATATAACATAAAACATCATAGAGTTTTAAAATGGTACAGGGGAAAATATTTGCTTTGTCTGTATGACTCCACAAGTTAATAGAAGCATTCATAAATAGCCAAATAAAATTATTGACCAAAGATATAAGTGGGCAGTTCACAAAAGAACTGAAATGCCCAATAAACAGGAAAATATACTCAGTTTCCTACTTGTCAGGAAAAGATAAAATAAAAAACTAATTAGATTTTGGGTTTTACTCATAAGAAGGCCAATTTTTAAACAAGTTTATAAATAATTCTTATTGATGACAGTATGAGGAACTGAGAACTTTTATATACTGTTGATGAGTAAGCATATTAAAGCTTTTAACTTCTTAAAAGCATGTTTGCTTTTTCAGGAGTTTAATTGAGCAGTATTAATGACAGTTTAACTTATTCACTCCTAGGATTTCCATAGTCATAAGAAAAACATCCTATGTGAGTTTGCAATTGTTGACGCAACTGAAAAATTCAACGGAAAGAAATTTATCAAAGAAACATTGGCTTTAAGTGAGTCTTCATAAGTAGGCACCCAGTTTCCTGCTGATTTTCTGTTCTCCCTTTTATCCTGTGGTTGCCTCCACCTGTGATCTGGAGATGATGCTATGAGCTGAGTTATGTCCCCTTCAAAAGTGACGTGTTGAAGTCCTAACACCTAGGACCTCAGAACATAACAATATTTGGAGATAGGGTCTTTAAAGAGGGCATTAAATTAGAATTAGGTCCTTAAGGTGGGACTTAATCCACTATGACTGGTGACCTTTTAAGGATCATTAATAAATGAGAAAATCTGAACACAGATACACACAGAGGGAAGACAATGTGAAGAAGACACAGGGAGAACATGGTCACCTATAAGACAAGGAGAATGGCCTGACACAGGTCCTCCCCTCATGGCCTGTAGAACAAACTACACCTGCTGATATCTTGGTTTCTAGCCTCTGGAGCTGTGAGAAAGTAAATTTCTGTTGTTTAAGCCACTCAGTTTGTGGTACCTTGTTAATGGCAGCCCTAGCAAACTGATACAGATGGTATTTGACATCTCCCAGGGCTATATTTTTCCTGTATATGGGAAACAAAGAGTAAGTATCTCAGAATGCTCATCAAAATTCCTGAGTTTCATTTGATTAGAACAGTTTTAAGGTATGCACCATCTTCTAAATCCATCAGTCTTATCAGAGATATTAAATGGGCTTATTACCTTAATTCACAATCTCTACTTCTGTTAGAATCTGATTTCCAGACCGAAAGGGGTTGAGTGGAATGTGAGGGTTGTTGCAAATGGGAAGCAAAGAAAGGATGCCAGGTGATTGTCTTCTCTGTTCTTTGACCTGCAACTACTCTTTTCACTAACTGAAGGAAATGCTGACATATGGGTCCAAAGGGCGCATGTGAGCTTTTTATTATGCTATTCTTTTTTACTGTGTAAAACTGGAATAAATCTTAATGACCACCAGTAAAATGACTGCTTAATCTGTGGTAAAACCACAGAATGGATTAGCATGCCTTCTATGCAAATGTTAAAAATAATAAATTATATCAACATGGTTTGAAATGGAAAGATCTACATGACCAAAAAGAAAAATGTGAGCCCTACACAATATCTACAGTTCGGTAATAATTACAAAAAACAAAACTTACCGTGTTTCTTCATGTATATATAGGTATTTATATGCATTTAAACATGTCTGGAAGGATATCCACCTAACTGGCAACAACGGTCATGTCAGAGGAGAATTAGGATGATTGATTATGGGAACTTTTGCTTTTTCTGTGGTGGTTGGGCTAGTTTTGAAAATACACTTGGGTAATTACTATTTGTAAAACTAAAAATCAAAGTGCTTAGTACTATGTCTGTAATATAATGAGTAGTTACTAACTCTTAGCTATTATTATTATTATTACTATTATTATTAAGGATATGTGGGCCTTCCACAAATCACACTTCTACCAATGTGTATATATTAGAGAAGGGAAAACAGTACCAGGCAACTAGATTACATATGTGCGTTATGTTTACATGCAGGTGTAAATGCACAGTATAGACACAGAAAGTCCCTCACCAAGTTGGTAACCAGATTGCCATTGTGTGGGAGCATACAGAGTAGGGAAGGGAGAAAGGTGGCCTCTGTTTTTATGCCGCTTGTTGTATATTAACTTTTCACAAATATGCATTGTTTTGGTACCATTTGAAATACTCAAACCTACTTATATAATCCTTGGTTTGCTTCTATAATCTATATCCTCATTTACTTAAAAAAGAATCTCAGCAAGGAAGAGCAATGTGCAAAAGCATTAATTTGAGCCCTGTTTGTGTTCCTATATTTCAGTCTATTAAAGGAGAATGAGGATTGTTTGTCAAAGCAGGACCAGCTGGGATTCTTTGGCTGACTCCCAGATGCAACTGTGAAGAAGCGGATATTGGGTGCTCTCCCACCTCGTCAGGAGCAGCGTTCTCCTGCCTGCTCTTGGCACCCCGTAGCATCCTGTGCCCTGCTAAGGTGTTAACTGACAACTGACAGATTTTACTAAGAGCCTACTCTTCCCAGTAGTATTTTCACTTCAAAAGTTGACTTAAAAACTTAAAAAAAAAAGTTATCTGAGAATCAAGGCATAAAGTTTTTTTCACTACATCTCATAAATAGGATCACAGCTCCATCTTCAAGGCAAATAAACAAATGCTCCCTTGACCCTGGAGATGCCATTAGCTACCATCCCATGTTTATCAATGTTCAAGAAAAATTTCTGATAGGACAATTCATTGTCTCTTCTACTAACTACCCAATCATTACAACGCGAATGAAATCTAGCTTTAATCTTCTCTCCTTAAATGGCTTTCTTTAAGATCATCATCATTAAGATCTAATTGCCAATCTGAGGTACTTTTCTTCAATGCAGTTCAGTACTCTTTGGGAAAGTTGTGTTGCAGCATTATAGTTTTAAATTTGTCTGTCTGTCTCTCTCCCTATCTTGATGGTATAGTTCTTAATGTCTGAGTCTCTGCCTCATCCATCTTCATAATACTGTTATCTTGCATAATGCTTAGCCAATGTTATTGCTTACAATATATTTGCTACCTGATATCTGTTGAAAGACTAAATGATTTGGTAGGACCAGTGCTGGTCACATAGTTGAATTGAATAAAATATATGCAAAGGCATGACAGGCAGTGGAAATGTTAGACCGAGGGAGGGATTTTGAGCAGGTTAATTCATCTATCAGTCCTTCAATAATTTTACCTGCCCACTCTTAAGATTGGCTCTGATTGCATGATTTAGGAAAATACAAAGGTCTACCCTGACTGGAGCAGGAACTAGAACTCACTGAGGTTTGATTGAAAGAAAAGAGTGGCATCTATAGTATAACACTGAGTAAAGCATGGAAGTCAGAGAGGAAGAGAGAGTTATTCTGATAGCAGGGCAAGAAAGTGATTCTAGTGCACAACGTTTTAATCAGACGTTATATTAGGTAGGTACAAGAGTAATTGCAGTTTTTGCCATTCCTTTTAATGGCAAAATCCATTCCATTTTACTGGCAAAAACCGGAATTACTTTTGCACCAACCTAATACTCATTCCTACACCCCAAGGACACAGGACAGACCTTTTCAATAATGTAAACACACATGCATTTCTAAAGTAGTTGAAGTGAAGATGACCTTTAGCCACTTTTAATGGCATCTTCAAGCAACTCCTGAGCTCTGCTGAAGAAATAGGTACAGGATTTCAACTTTACACGTGAGTTTTCAAGACACTGCAGTAAAATAGCCTGCCTCTGGACATTCCCCTACCTCTCATATGTCCCCTCTACTTATTGACCCAGGGTCCTCTTACATTTGTCTTACTGTAGTGCAAATCCTGTTTTGGGAAGGAATAGTGCACAGGGGAGAAGGGGATACACTTCCCAAAGGATAAATGTGCTACACTACAAGTAACTTTCCTTCCATTGAACACCTCCAAAATTACACAGCATAATTTTACATAGAGCCTGCCCTGAGTGTAACAGAGCTGTTGTAATAGAAACGTGTCATAAGATCAATGTCTTCCACTTCTAAAACAAACATCTTGGCTATGCCTCTGTGTTTGTTTTGGCTTCAGAAGCTGAATCCTTTATCAAACAGTAGGAGACTATTATCTGGTGATAATGTATTTTGATTCCATTGTTATCTTAAAACTGGTTTCTTCTGGGCCCATTCTTCTTGTATTTTTGTTTAATGACATGTTTAAAAATCTTTTAAGAGCTGTATTAAAATGACAGATATTTTATGTTGCCAACATAAACCACAATCTCCAAGGCTGATGATAAACTTTGGTCCTGGCCTCAGCTACTGTAGGCTTTGAAGCTCTTAGCTGCTTTTCAAATGTTGGCATCCTTGTCAATCATTCTGTATCAAACTTATAGTTTGTGTGAGGAAGCCATTTGTTAAATTGCAGCCTCCTAGACTCAAAGAACATTTACCAAATGCTTTCAGATAAAATGCCATCTTATTCTGTAAAATACTGGGAAGCTTGCAAGGGGAAGAAATGCCTGAGGGAAATAGCAAATTTCAGGAGAGAAAAGTGACATAACACATTACTCTATTCTCTATTGCGCTTTTGATAAGAACTGAGAGCAGCACTTTATCCCCTCTTTTCTATGTGTGTTTGTGTTATTCATTTGACTAGATAAAGCTCTTTGGGGCAGGGTACAGATACCACATTGGTGGTCTCAAAATTACAAAGGAATGGTCGTCCCACCACAGTAACAGTGATTCACTGGCGACTGCTGTGCCAAAGGAGTATTTCTCTGGATTTTCTTCATATTCTGTAATCCATTTTCTCCTTTCGAGTGACCCTACTCTTCTCTAAGATTAGAAGATCTTGTAAATTATGGGAAAATGCATGGCAGAGATGGTGAAAGTTCAGTAAATATTCCTTTTTCTCCCCTCACACTATCACATCTCCTGCTCCAAGGCTGCCTAGTAGCTGGCCCCATAGTCCCATTATATTTTCATAAATCCTTTTGGAACTTATCCCTTTCATCCTCATATTTTAGTTAAATATGCAAAAGATGCAGATTGAGGATTCCCTCTGAAGTACCAACTCAAATGTCTATCACTGTCACCTGCATTTTAAGTTACAGGGTCTAAGTTAGTGGTTCTCAGCCAAGGAATATCACAAGTACACAAAGTGGTGAGTCAAACCTGAATAATATGTCTGTCAATACACGGTACATTATGTTTGTTTATATACAATATGATATAAAGTTATTTATTTGCATATCCTTTTCAAATGTATATTTGCAGTAGGTGAAACAATATATTACTAATTAATCACTTCTATACACAGAAGTGGAAATTGCAAATCATCTTGCAGCAGAGTTCTCACATTACAGGAGGACCTACTTCAGTAATTTTTCTTAGTTAAGCTGTTGCTAGGCAAGAAAGTGCCATTGTGCTGCGGGAATCTTGTAAGAGAAAAAAATTTGGTCCCGGGCATCTTGGTTTTCAGAGTTAGTCTTTAGAGATAAAGATGAAAAGAAGCAAAGATATTGTTTGTGAAGGATGGGTGTGAGATTCTAACCTTTTATCACTGAGAATAGAAGTAAGGGAAACCTACCTGGGTGGACAAAGCTAAAGGATGCCAGAAGTCCTAGAGAGGCTCTGACTATAAATTAAATGGCTGGAAACCTCATCTCAGTATAGATTCTGGTGCTTTTATGGGAGAGTAGAGTTGGTGTGGCATATGTCTGAGCCGGGATGTACCTGCAGGTCCCACCACCCTTTGCAGAAGAATGACTGAAGGACTAGGAGTCTTGTTTGAGGAAGCCTGGAGGTGATGACAGGAAACAGAATGACCAGGGCATCACTGCATGCTACGTTCGTGTTCCTTGTACCGCAGTGTATTATTGTTCAATAGCAATCACTCAACAGCAGTATGGCAGTGGTCATGAACTAGAAGGATTTTACAGTTCTTACTCCACTTAATGTTTAGAAGGAAGTGATATATTTTTTTCCAAGTAAGCCTCAGAATTATTTAATAGGATTCATAGAAATTTTGCTAATAGAAGCCTATGGAAATTTGATGATAAATTGGAAAAAAGAGTTATTACCATATTTGTATCCCAAGGTTTTAAAGTGGATAACACCACTGAATATGTGTACTACCATGATTTGAAATATTCAACATTATTTAAACACATTATTGAATATATAATAGTCTTTTGAAATTTTGTGTTTTATTAATCAGCAATACCCCATGGGAATTTGAAAATTTATCAGTATAAATGGGGTTCTCATTATCCCAAGGAATTACCAATTAAGAGGAATAGCAAGTAAACAACCTTAAATCTCATGAGTTTTCCCTATTGTTTCTACTGCTCAGAACTCTTAATAAACACATTTTAAAAAGACTGTACTTGATCCAGGGGCAGTCATTAAGGAAAGATCTGGACTGCACTTTGCTCCTGGGGGAAGGGAGAAATTCTATGTGTAACAACTAGTGAGAACTTGTTTTAGAGCTCTTAGAAGAAAAGAAAGAGGTGACAGATAGCCAGATGTATTAGTTTGCTAGGACTGCCATAACAAAAAACCACAGATTGGGTGGTTTAAACAACAGAAATTTATTTTTTTACAATTATGGAAGCTAGAAGTTCAATATCAAGATGTTGGCAGGTTTGGTTTCTCCTGAAGCCTCTTTTCTTGACTTCTTTCTTCCTTCTTTCTGTGTCTTTACATGATGGTCCCTTGGTCTGTATGTATCTCTGTCCTCATTCCTCCTCTTATAGAGACACCAGTCATATTGGATTAGAACCCACCCATATGACTCATTTTGCCTTAATTAACTCATTAAACACCCTATCTCCAAACCAAATCACATTCTGAGGTAGGGGTAAGGACTTCAACATATGAACTTTTGGAGGGGACATGACTCAGCCCATAATACCAAGTGAGACTTTTGAGAAGGGCCCTAAAGGATGATTACAGCAAGGTTGCATGATCCCCAGTTTTTCCTCCTTGGGACTTGGTGCCATGTTCTGAGCTCCCAATAGTCTCTGAAATCTCAGTTCTTGCTGTGTTGGGGCAGGGCTGTTCAGCTCATTTTGGAAGGTAAAGGAAGAAAGAGACATAAGGAAGACACTAACTCAGGCATGCTGACTTGGAACTGGAAATCAGTTTTAACATGGAAACACTTTTCTGTGTCGTGATCCATTTCTTTTAGAGTATCAGTTTTTTTTCACATATGTAATTGGTTAAAATGACTTTCTTGGGTTGGCTGAGTGTTTGCCACAATAACATTGTATATATGCTTGCTAACTCGCAAAAAGACAAACAAATATTATTGATAATCTAGTCACAGATGGAGTCTTCTTGTAATTCTTTACTTTTTCCCTTCGAGGTCTATTATAATGCTTCTTAAATATGTTTTGATTGATTACTTTTTGGCTCACAGAGTTTTGTCCAACATCTTGTTTGCCTCAGGCTGTGAGCAATTGTGGAGGATGGTCAAGTTATACAGAAAGGAGAACTGACTCAACATATTTTTTTAAAATTCTGGTAGTCATGACTGTGGTCAACTAGATTGAACAGAGACATAATCAACACCTCAGATTCATGAATTCATGCAAGAATACTTACAAGAAAAATGATTATACTTTTTCTCTTAACAGAAACAGCCGGTGTCAATGATGTGGATGGCTGAAGTTTTATTTGTATGACAGCGGTTGGTATAACAGCCCTTCTGCTTTTTACATTTAAAATACCCCATAGGGAAGCTTGCTGCTGAGAGAATGGCAAGACATGGACCTTAAACTCCATAACAGGCAGAAATCCTGGGAAAATTCCTCTTTTTGGATTGAATGACGGAAGGCTATTTTTTTTTTAATCTTTATTGAATCCTCCCATGACTTATCCATTTCTAAGAGAACCTTGTAAGATTTTGACAAAGAACATTCCTGTTCATTTTTACTGAAGGCATAATAAGATAAAATAGGCAAAAAAAGAAAAAAACAACCCCAAAACAAACAAACAAACAAACAAACAAAACCTGAAATGAAGGTTGGGTTAGTCTAAGTAAAGACTTAGATACTGAATGCTTTTGATTTGATTGTAGCTGAAAAAGTTTTCCTCTTAAGTTACATGAAGAAATTTACTTTTAGAAGGGATTAAGTAATTCTATGGCTGAAATAATAATTTAGGGTATTAAAAAATAAAGTACCTTGCCTTCTGGGTCCTTTATGGACCTCCCCATAATGAAGAATTAATAATGGTGATACAATTAGTGGAGACCTGCAATCTGCTAGGTATTGGGCATACATTATTTAACTTAATTCTTACAATTCTCTACAAGGCCTACTCTTAGCTCTATCTTTATACTAAGGAAACAGGATCCAGGAGTTTAAATAACTTCTCCATGGTCACAGAGTTACTGTGGTAAAACCTGAATTTGAACCCAGAATATCTGGTTCTAAAGCTGGTGCTTTTAATTATGTCCTTAACTATTGCACTATAATGTCATATCTTGCCCCTAAATATCTCCTAACTGTTCTCAGCCTTGACTACTTAAGAATTAGAAAATAATGTAAATTTACCCTTCTATGCCTCCCTTTTTTCATACTGTTTGGCTCCATATTCTATATAACTCACCAGTTCTTGCCTCATACCTTACTCTTTTGAGGAAACCGAGTAAAGAAATAAGACTTTTTAGTCAAGACCCAGTGTGTTTCATCATTCATTCACATCTTCATTTGATATATGTAACCAGTCATTGATCACATTTAGAGCAGCTAATTTGCATAGTTTTAAAGTATAAATATTGATTCTTTTAGGTATCTGTTTTCTTCTTATTTTTAAAATTATATCTCTTCAAGTAGATATTTCACAGAAGAAATAGTGAATATATCCACATCTATCTTCATTTGAAATGTGATAAATGGGTGTATCCTGGAAGCTCCTCTATTTTTTCAGTTAGTTTTTATGATGATATGACTGAAAATAGCATTGCAATTGGATTACGAGAGTAAGATTAGAATTTAGCAATAGGTTTTTAATTCTTTTGCTAATTTGAGTGTATAAGAAAAGGGAAAAGACCACGCAAACTTCTGACTCAAAGATAGAGGCTTTATATTCAATCTTATTTACAAATAGTAACATTTCAATGAAGTAGACAGTTTGAGGGATGGAGAAAGTACTTGTTAATGGACTCTCCAGGCAACTTCAAGATTATCCATAATGGATAATCTCTATTTCAATTTTTTGATGTTACTATGAAACTTTTTGACTCTTTTCTTTTATGATTGATATTTTGGAATATACCAGACTCATCGTCTGAATAGAAAAGAGAATACAGAATTTAAAAATATAAGTAATGCCAGTCTCCCACAGAATCATATAAAATGGAACTTGCACACTGCAGCTGCACTTTAAATTTATCCCTTTCTTACAAGTGTCTGCTCCACTCAGTTGAAATGAGTAGTCAGTGGGCAAAGTAGTAAGGTGGTTGTAGCAATCCAATATCTAGTTGTGGTAGTAATAGTACTTCATATTGGCTTTGAGTGACAGCATTTTATGGGTTATCCGTTTTTTAGCATATTTATTTTTTAATAGAAGCTTGACCCTAGAAGGAAAAGTTAGACCCAGAATCTTTAAAATTGCAGCAACAACTATATAATATACTTTCTTTCTTTCCCTTTTTCTTTTCTTTTTTTTTTTTTTTTTTTTTTTGAGACGGAGTTTTGCTCTTGTTACCCAGGCTGGAGTGCAATGGCGTGATCTCGGCTCACCGCAACCTACGCCTCCTGGATTCAGGCAATTCTCCTGCCTCAGCCTCCTGAGTAGCTGGGATTACAGGCACGTGCCACCATGCCCAGCTAATTTTTTGTATCTTTAGTAGAGACGGTGTTTCACCATGTTGACCAGGACGGTCTCGATCTCTTGACCTCGTGATCCACCAGCCTCGGCCTCCCAAAGTGCTGGGATTACAAGCTTGAGCCACCGCGCCCAGCCATACTTTCTACATTCAACTACCACAACTTATTTCTATCGTCATAAGTAAAATATTTTCTTTTGATGAAGAACTGTGAGAAAAGAGTAACATTCTTCAATTTTCTGCAATTATGAGTGTGACAAGCTATGAATTAATATTTTTGTAGTTATTAAAAAGGGGATTGAATTATTGATTTGATTATCAGCTTGGTCGTTGTTGGTGTTTAATGGTGCTACTGATTTGTGTACATTGATTATGTATCCTGAGATTTTACTGAATTTATTTACCAGATCCAGGAGTTACTTAGATGAGTCTTTAGGGTTTTCTAGGTCAGATGATCATATCATTGGTAAATAGTGACAGTTTGACTTTCTCTTGTCCACTTTGGATGCCCTTTATTTGTTTTTTCTGTCTGATTGCTCTGGCTAGGACTCCCAGTACATGTTGAATAGAAGTGGTGAAAGTGGGCATCTTTATCTTTTTCCAGTTCTCATGGGGAATGCTTTCAACATTTCCACATGCAGTATAATGTTGGCTTTGGGCTTGTCACATATGGCCTTTATTACTTTGAAGTGATTCTCTTCAATGCTTATTTTTTTGAGGTGAGGGTCTTTTTTTATTATAAAGGGATGCTGGATTTTATCAAATGCTTTTTCTGTGTCTATCCATTTTATAATAACTGTAAAAAATATAAAATAGTTAGAAATATACTTAACCAAATGAAACGTTTCTACAAGGAAAACTATGAAACACTGCTAAATGAAATCATAGATGACAAAAACAAATGAAAACACATCCCATGCTCAAGGGTGGTGAAAATCAATATTGTAAAAAAGACCACACTGTCCAAAGAAATCTACAGATTTAATGCAGTTCCTGTCAAAATACCATCATCATTATTCACAGAATGAGATAAAAACAATTCCAAAATTCATATGGAACCAAAAAGGAACCCACAAATCCAAAGTAATACTAAGCAAAAATAACAAATCTGGAGACATCACATTACTTGACTTCAAATTATATTACAAGGCCATAGTTACCAAAATAGCATGGTACTAGTGTAAAAATAGGCATGTAGACCAATGGAACAGAATCAAGAATTGAGAAATAAATCCAAATTCTTACAGCAAACTGATTTTTGATAAAGCATACAAAACATAACATGGGGAAAGGATATCCTATTCAATGAGTAGTGCTGGGAGAACTGGCAAGTCACAAGTAGAATAGAACTGAATCTCTATTTCTCACTTTATGTAAAAATCAGCTCAAGATCGATCAAACACTTTAAAGAACTGAAACCATAAAAATGCTAGAAGACAAAAAAAATTCTAGAAGACAACATTGGAAAATCTCTTCTGGACATTGGCTTAGGTGAAGAATTAATGGCTAAGACCTCTTATTAGTTCATTCCCACACTGCCATAAAAAACTACTGAAAACTAGGTAATTTATAAAGAAAATAGGTTTAATTTACTCACAGTCCCACAGCTTGTACAGGAGGCATGGGTAGAAAGGCCTCAGGAAACTTACAGTCATGGCAGAAAGACTAATGAGAAGCAAGTACTTCTTCACATAACAGCAGGAGAGTGAACAAAGGGGGAAGTGCTACCAATTTTTAAACAACCAGATCTCATGAGAACTTACCATCACAAGAAGAGAAAGGGGGGAAATATGCCCCTATGATCCAATCACCTTCTACCAGGTCCCTCCCCCAACATGAGGAATTACAATTTGACATGAGACTTGGGTGGAGACACAGAGTCAAAATATATTATTCTGCCCCTGTCCCCTCCCACATCTCATGTTTTTAACATTCAAAACACAATCATGCCTTACCAACAGTCTGCCAAAGTCTTAACTCATTCCAGCATTAACTCAAAATTTTAAGTCCAAAGTCTCATCTGAGACAAGGCAAGTTCCTTCCATCTATGTGCCTATAAAATAAAAAACAAGTTAGTTACTTCCAAGATATAATGGAGGTACAGACATTAGGTAAATAGAACTGTTCCAAGAGGGAGAAATCAGTTTAAAAAAAGGGGTTACAGGTCCCATGCATGTTCAAAACCTATCAGTGCAGTCATTAAGTCTTAAATCTCTAAAATAACCTCCCTTGACTCCACGTCTCACATACAGGCTCCACTGATGCCAAGAGTGGGCCCCCAAGGCCTTGGGCAGCTCCATCCACCCTGGTGGCTCTGCTGGGTATAGCCTTCATATGTGCTTTCATGGGCTAGTATTGAGTGCCTGCAGTTTTTCCAGGATCATGGTGCAAGTTGTCGGTGGTTTTACCATTCTGGGTTCTGGAGAATGATGTCCCCCTTCTCACAGCTCCACTAGGCAGTGTTCTAGTGGGGACTCTGTGTGGGGGCTCCAACCCCACATTTCCCCTCCACACTGCCCTCGTAGAGGTTTTACATGAGGGCTATGCCCTGTCAGCAGACTTCTGCCTGGACAGCCAGGAATTCCCATGCATTCCCTGAAATCTAGGTGGAGAATTCCAAGCTTCAACTCTTGTCTTCTGCTCTTCTGCATACCCACAGGCCCAACACAACATGGAAGCTGCCAAGGCTTGGGCTTACATCCTATGAAGCAATGGCCCATGCTCTATCTTGGCCCCTTTTAGCCACAGCTGGAACTAGAGCCACTGGGACACAGAACACCATGTTCTAAGGCTACGCAGAGAAGCAGGGCTCTAGGCCTGGCCCACAGAATCATTTTTTCCCACCTAGGCCTCTGGGTCTGTTATGGTAGGGACTGTCAGAAGGTCTCTGAAATGGCCTGGAGGTATTTTCCCCATTATCTTGGCTATTAACATTAGGCTTCTCTTTACATATTCAAATTTCTGCAGCCTTGAATACCTCCTCAGAAAATGAGGTTTTTTTTTTTTTTTTTTTTTGTTGTTGTTGTTTTTTTCCCTACTACATGGGTTGAGCTGCAAAATTTCCAAACTTTTATGCTCTGCATCACTTTCAAATATAAGCCCTAGTTACAGGTAATTTCTTTGTCTATGCAAATGATGTAGGCTTTTAGAAGCAGCCAGGTCACTTCTGGAATGCTTTGCTGCTTAGAAATTTCTTCTGCCAGATACACTAAATCATCTCTCTCAAATTCAAAGTTTCACAGGTCTCCTGAGCAGGAGCACAATGCCACCATTCTCTTTACTAAAGCATAGAAGAGTAACCTTTATCCAGTTCCCAATAAGTTATTCATCTCCAACAGAGAACACCTCAGCCTGTACTTCACTGTCCTTGTCATTATCATCATCTTGGTCACAACCATTCAACAAGTCTCTAGGAAGTTCCAGACATTTCCTCATCTTCCTGTCTTCTTCTGATTCCTCTAAACTGTTCCAACCTCTGGACATTACCTAGTTCCAAAGTCACTTTCACATTTTCATGTATCTTTATTGCAATGTCCCACTTCTCTGTTACCAGTTTCTGTTATTAGTCTGTTCTGATACTGCTATAAAGAACTACCTGAGACTGGTAATTTATTAAAAAAAAAAAAAAGGTTTAATTGGCTCACAGTTCCATAGGCTGTATAGGTGGCATGGCTGGGGAGACCTCAGGAAGCTTATAATCATGGCAAAAAGGCAAATGGGAAGCAAGCACTTCTTCACATGATAGCAGGAGAGAAAGAGCAAATGGTGAAGGTATGCAGTTTTAAACAACAAGATATCATGAAAACTCACTATCATGAGAACAGCAAGAGAAAAATTCCCCCCTATGATCCAATTAACTTCTACCATCTCCCTCTTCCAATATTGGAAACTACAACATGAGATTTTGGTGGTGGTATGGTTTGCCTCTATGTCCCCACCCAAATCTCATCTTGAATTGTAATCCCCACATGTTGATGGAGGGACCTGATGGGAGGTTATTGGATTATAACGGTGGTTTCCCCCATGCTGTTCTACAATAGCGAGTGAGTTCTCATGAGATATGATGGTTTAAACAAGTGGCACTTCCCCTACTTCTCTATTTCTCTCATGCTGCCAAAGACTTGCCTTGCTTCCCCTTCACCTTCTGCCATGACTGTAAGTTTCCTCAAGCCTCCCCAGGCATGCAGAACTGTAAGTCAATTAAACCTCTTTTCTCAGGTAGTTCTTTATAGCAGTGTAAGAACTGATTAATACAGGTAGGGACACGGCAAAATCATATCTGACCACAAAAGCAAATGCAAAAGAAACTAAAATAAATGGGACCTGATTAAATAAAAAGCTTTCACACAGGAAAAGAAATAATCAGCAGAGTAAACAGCCAGCCCAAGGAGTGGTAGAAAATATTTGCAAACCATGCATCTGACAAGGGACTAGTGTCTAGAATCTGCAAGGAATTCAAACATACATGTAAGAAAAAAATAAACAAATAAGATCATCAAAAATTGGGCAAAAGATATGAATGGACATTTCTGAAAATGAGATGTGCAAGCAGCTAACAAATCCATGAAAAAATACTCAGTATCACTAATAATCAGGAAAATGCAAATCAAAACCACAGTGAGATACCGCCTTACTCCTGCAAAAATGGTCATAGTTGAAAAGTGAAAAAGCAATTCATATTGGAAGAGATGTGGTAAAAAGGGAATTTTACAGATACTGGCATAATCCTTTGTGCTGATCTCTTGTATTAGGGATGGCTTTTTCAATAGGACTGAGTTGTGGCTAAAGCTTTTGATTATCCTCCTTCAGGAGTGGTTCATCAATGAACTCTGCCAGTATACTAAGTGACTTTATTTTTTAGCTTCAATAAACCAGTTATTCAAGTTGTCATCATATCTCTAAATGAAAGAATCTATTTCTTCTTTTACATGACTTTGCCTATTTTTACTCTAAATTAATTTCAAAATCTAGTCTTCTTAAGGTATCTGATTTCTCTTTTCTTTGAATTCTTGGTTCCTACCCCACACTATAATTATGAAAGCTAATTTATTATGAAGGCAACTGAAAGCATATAGTACAGCTCCCAGCATTCTTCAGACATTCAGTGAATATTTGTGCTTTGAATATGAATATCTTCTTTGACGTACTTTATGATTTTATTGTATATTTTTATTGGTTATAGGTAACATAGCATACTAGATTTTCTGAATCATTTCATACCAATTTCAAACAATTGTTCTCATTTTCAAATACTCGTTTGCATTTTGTTCTAAGCCAACTGAGTATCCTAAAAATTCAATTTTTCAGCATCTAAACTATATCTCCCAGATGCTGTTATATCTCTGAGACAAAAAGCATTTTTCAGACTATGGTATCTGATTTCTAGTTACAGAAAATGTCCATTAGAACTTAAAGTATGTAAAAAACAACTCTTTATTGTAAAATTGGAAGTGATGTTTGTCATAATGTTACTTTGTAAGTTGTACTACAATGAGATATAGTTACTTTAAGTATTGCAGGTGGCGCCCACTACTTTTCTTTTTGTATTACAGTTGGTTGTCAATGTAGGTATTATATTTTTCATGTTAGCCGCTAGGTTGGATATGAAAAAATGGACAATGTCTTACTCATCTTTGTATTCCTTAGGTACTGGTAAATATACATAGAAAAACAGAAAAATACCCTAGGAAGCAGTCAGGTTCTAAAATGAAGAGGATGAACTTGATTTTAGAATGCTTCTTTTTTAAAATTATCAATTGAAAAAGTCACATCCATCAAGGTATATGCATAAAAGATGCACCATTATTCCAGATATGTGTTCAGTAGGAGCATCCTTCTCCCATCTATTTTTTGGCTATATTTCTGATAGAGATATATGTTAGTGGATTAGTAAAGCAAGCTATCTAAAATCGCTGAAACATCTGTCATTGTTTGTCTCTTTTCTCAGTTGATTATGTTAATTCTGATAGTTTCTATGACAGTGGATAAAAGTTCTTATGTCATTTTGCAGCTAACTTAATTAGGGTCCTATACGGGCTTCAGAGAAGACAGTAGGATTTCCTAGGTACTGTTGAATTCCAGTCAGACATATTTTGAGGACAATCTACATAGACTAAATCACAGACTTTTTGTTGGAAACATTTATAATTTTTAATTGTTTCCTTTATTCTTATATAACCATATTATCATTGAACCTCTGAGTTATAAATAACGTTTTCCTAATGAATGAACTGCTCTAGATAATTTTCTCTGTATTTTGCATGAGAAGTTTTAATGATAGAAAACCTGCTCCAACAAAAAGCAGCTTTATGGAGCCCAGATTTATCTCTCTATAATCTCCACACCTTGGTTTCCTCTCTGTAGTCATGCAAGTGTAACATACATTTTCTTACTTCCTTCTGAAAATGTCTTAAAATATTATGTGACTTGCTACAGTAAGGATGGCAGTGAACCAAGCGATAACCCTTTTCCTGGTCTCTGAAATTTCATGAAATATCATCACCCTGTTTGGATCTTCTTTATATACAGCAATATGAAATGACATTTTCTTGTGTTTTCACATTTTTAGGTCAGTGACATTCCATCTCTTAATTAGTGTTCTGTTGCAGTTGTATGAATATAGATGTGCTCCCTTGGCATTTTATTGGAGTTTAAGAAGATCTTCCTAAGACTATTAAAATATTCCAGTTTTCTTCTTAATCTACTTGTTTTTTAATTTTGCTAAAATTTAAAAATGTAAAATTACTAAAAATATAACATATCCGTATAGTCATTAAGGAGAAAAGGACTGTGGAGATTTCAAAACATATCTGCAAATTCTTTCATGCCATTCCTATCAGCAGTGAAGTCCAATTCCTTTCCTTTTGAATGAAAACAGAATGCAGCAGAAGCACTGCTCCATGAATTCTGAGCTGTGGTTCTAAAAAGCAGTGGCTCAGCTGCCTGGCTCTCTCTTGGGATACTTGCTCATGAATCCCTGACCCCATACTTCAAGCAGAAAATCTTTGAACCCACGAAGAGGAGTCATGTAGATGTTCTGAGATATAGTTGGTAGCCGAAGTCCCAGGCAGCAACCAGCATTAACCACCAGGCATGTGAGGAAGCCTTTGAGATCATTCCTGCCCCAGGTACTATCTGATTGCAACCTATGAAAGACTCCAGGGAGAAATAGCTAGCTGAGACCAGGCACCTCTCAAAATCCTAAAAGACAACACCAATAGAAGACTATTGCTTACACATGAAGCTAAGTTTGGAGTGGATTGCTATGCCACTATAGATAACCAGAAAATATTTTAGTATTACATAGGAAAATGCCATAATGAGATGAAAAACCTGGGGTATTAACTTTGGAAATAAGATAAAAGCAATAGCTGGAAGAGGCTAGTTTGTTATTATGGTTTAAAGGGTCTTGAGGATTTTTGTCAGTGAGAATTTAAATACAAGTGAGGAAACGGTTATTAGCCACTGGAGGAAAGTCTAATTCCTTTCCCTGGCTCCCTGTTGGGATACTTGCTCATGAAAGTGGAAGTGAAGCTCCATAAAAGCTGAGATGGGGTCCTAAATGGCAGTGTTGCTTCAGCCTGGCTCTCTCTCCACATTCTTTCTCTTGGATCCCTTGCTCCGTGATGGAAAAGAGACCCTTGTTATGTAGTGGTGGGAAGCTTAGCAGCACTATCACCCATTATAATTTGGAAAATAAATGTAGTTAATGAACTGGATGATCTGTTTAAGCAGATTTCTAGGCATAGTGCTGAAGATTACCGAGTTCTTCTAGCTGCCTGTAATAAAGTGAGTAAAGAATCAAAGAAATAAGAGCTTAAAAATAAACTGTTAAATATAAAGAAGCCAGGACTTGGGTTTCGAAATAAAACAGTTTCTCATTCCCAACCTCTCCAGATGGCAAACTATTCTCAAATTAGGAAATAGCTTTCAGGCAAAGATCAAATCCAGGGCACTGTCAGGAAAACACGATCTAAATATGACTTTAAAACACTTTCTAAGACTTCAGTAAGATTTAAGTTGGTACCTCATATACCTTTTCAGACAAATAAAAAGGCTATCTAAGGATTTTAAGACCATGCATCATGGTTTCTTTCTTTTCATTAAAAATTAGGGCTTCTAATAATTTTGAGGACATTGTCCCCCAAAAACTTTACCAGGAGCTCAAAGTAGAGAAAAGTTACATCAAAACTATTTGTGTAAATGGTTTTTGCTAAATGGAGTGAACTCTAAAAGGGATTCATAGAAAATCCATAAAAATTTTAAGTTGATAGTACTAACAGAAACACTGCCAGCATGGACTAAAAGGAAAAGTAACAGTAAGAAACGAAAAGAGGTCTTGGTGCCCCAAAACTTCTTGGGAAGAAAAAAGTGAAGAAGAATATTCAGCTATAATAACAGGTTACATTTTAAGTGAAAGGAAGACAATTGAAAGGGTGGGACCAAGACCCGGAAGATGGAACAAGGAACCATAGAGACTCATTACAAGGCACTAGGAATAAGCCCTGATTAGGAAGCTGGGAATATATGCTTGGCTGGATTTCAAAATTACAATGGATCATGACTGTTATGCATTTACCATTTTTCTTTTTCTTTCTTTTCTTATTTATTTATTTATTCATTTATTTTCTTGATACAGGAGCACATATCTTATGTCTCTTCCAGCACCGTATTTTTGGTATGTGAGAGGTACGCAATTTATTTCTTAGTTCACGTGTATTCAGATCCAGCATCTGAGAAAACATATTTAAGGTTACCTGAATCCAGTTTAGATAACATCCTAGACAGTATGCTTGAGACTGAAGATCTGATAGATGAGATTTTCCTCATCTATCAGATCTATCAAAAAGAAGTTAATTTTGCATGTGGGGCTAATGTAAACAATCTTGGTCGAGAAGGTAAATGTAATTTTCCTTTCCTTCAAAATGGCTAGGCTTAATGACTCACTTGTAGCAAATAGAATGTTGCAGAATGAGTTACAAGATTTTTAAGGCTAGATCATTCCTTTGTCCAAAGTCTCTCTTGAGATACTTGCTCTTGGAATCCAGCTGCTGGTATGTTATAAGGAAATTCAGACCATTTGGAGAAGTCATTTGCAGGTGTTCCAGCTATCACTCCAGCTCAACTCTCAGCCAACAACTAGTATGTCCCACCAGGCAAGTAATTAGGCAAACATTCAGGATGACTCCAGTCATAGTTGCCATCTGAGAGAGAGATAAGAGGCCTCAAGAAAAAAACATCTAGTTGAGTCCTGTCAATCTCTGAAACTGAAAGAGATAAAAATAATAAGTGATGTCCATTGATGCTGTTAAGTTGGAACAATGATTTTACAGCTGTTGCTGTCTGACAGGGGCTGATATATATGAACTGATCCAGAGCAGTTTTCAACACACAGTATTAAAGTAAGGCACAGAGGTGAGTGCATAGTATGCAACTGTTATTGTTTTGTTGTGTGTTTTGTTTTTTAAGTATGTCACTTGAGACTTTTCCTCTTGCCTGAAAATTGGTAACTAGGATGTAAAGCTGAAAATGACAGGGCTTTAATTATTTCACTTTCAGAATAGAGCTGAAAATAATTGGGATTATATCATGAGGGCTTATCTACCAAAAGCTGAATGACTGCTGTGCTAGCCAACTTCCCCTTATATGGCGATGATTGGGAGGGCTTTGGCAGGCATAAAAAAAAAAAAAAAATAGGACAACCCTGCATCAGAAAGTTAGAAATGGAATATTGAATCTTTTTTCTTCTTTCCCATGGGAGAAAGAGAAGGATCGCTTCTCAAATTCCTTTCCCATTCCAAATAGGGACTCAAAAAGACTTGCTTGTAAACACTGAGTGGCAAGCAAGGATGATTGGCATGTTTTCTTGAACTAAGCAACTTGCTTATGCAAAGGAGTTTCTGACCTGCCCTCTGTACTCATGTAGGTGAGAATAGAAGAGTTTTGAAGAGAGGCAGAGAATTGGGGAGAGAGAATGACAGTGAGATAGTCAGCTCTCTAGCGTTTATCCTGGAAAGGATGGGTAACATGGGCATATGGAATGTTGAACTATCTTGCTGGTGCACCATCACTGAAAAAGCAGTCTCCAATGGTAAAATAATACAAGATATATTGTGGGATGTTGGTAAAGGAGATGTGGAAGAATTCTGATTGAGACCATATCCACACTGTGAAAGAAGGGAAAAGATATTGCCACTTCTTGCAGTAAAACCTGGAACTCCCTACTACATGCACACACAAATAAAAAATATACCTATCAAAAGCATCACTGGTTGATGCATTTGCTATACACAGAACTTAGCCAGCCGGTGAAACCAGAGAAACAGAAACAGCTAAAAATATTTACTGCCTGGCCCTTTTAGAAAGTCATTGTCAGTCTCTGGTCTGAAAAAATTGACATGGCATACTAATGAAAAGAAAATTGGAGTAGCTATATTCATATCAGACAAAATATGCGTCAGAAAAAAATATTTTCAAGAACAAGATAGGTCATTTAATAAGTATAAATGGATCAATTTATCTAGAGAACATATAAATTGTAATATTTTATATAATAATAACAGAGTTACAAAATATTTGGTAGAAATGCAAAGAGAAATAAATCTACAATTATAGTTGGAAAGTTTCAAAACCTCTATTTGTTAAAATACAAGTAGATGAAAATTAGTAAAGATATTGAGAACACAAACAATACTACCAAACAGTTTGACCTAACTGACATTTATAGTCCATTCCACCCAATAGCAGCAGAATATACATCTTTTCCAAATGCATACAGAACTTTTTTCAAGATATATCATATTCTGGACCATTAAGATGTGACTCAGTAAATTAAAAAAATAAAAAACCTTTTATGTAGTACAAAGTATACTCTCTAATCACAATGAAATTGCTATAAATCAAGAAAAAAAATGATATCTGAAAAATTCCCCAAGTATTTATTTGTAAAATAAACCACACACCTCTAAATGCCTACAGAATTAAGAACTAAATGAAAGAAAAATTAGAACCTATTTTTAACTGAATGAAAATGAAAGTACGATATATGAGAATATGTGAGATGCAGCTAAAACTTAAGAGAAAACTTTCCTAGCATTATATGCCTATATTACAAAAAAAGAAAGATCTCAACTCAAAGATCTAAGCTTGTTCCACAAGAAGGTAGGAAAAAACAACAAATTAGACCCAAAGTAAGCACAGAAAAGGAAATTAGAAAATATAAGAGCATAACTCAACAAACTAGAAAACAAACAGAAGACAAAAATAATGATATCCCATTACTTTTTAAAGAATTGATAAGATTGATAAACCCTCTAGCCAGAATCATCAGAAAAGAAAAAAGATTTGCCAAGATCAAAAATGAGAACATGGTAGTTTCTACATATCTTACAGAAATCAAGACAATAAGAAAATACCACACCAACTTTATGTTCATACATTAAAAAACTTAGAAGAAGCAAACACATTTCCTGAATGGCACATATTACCAAATCTCACTCAGAGAAGAAGTAGGTAACCTAAATAGTCCTCTATCTATTAAAGAAGTTAAAATTAAAAAAAATATATGTCCATAAATAATACTCTAAATCTTTATGGTTTCAGTAGTGAATTATACAGAATATTTAATAAAGGAATATTACTGATTCCACAGACTCTTTCAAGAAACTGAAGGGGTAAAAGCTTTCCCAATTTATTTTATGAAGCCAACATTATCTTGATAAAAACAAACAAAAGTCAGAAGAAGACATAACAAGGAAAGAGCTACAGCCTGGTATCCCTCATAGACACTGAGGATTGCATTCTTAACTTTTACTATGTCAAATTCAACAATACAATAAAAATAATAATACATCATGACCAAATAGTATTTATTCTAGGAATGCAAGTTTGGCTAAATATTTGAAAATCAGTCAATGTAATTCATCATATTAATGGACTAAAAAACAAAAGCCTTATGGTCATCCAAATAGGTGTAGAAAAGCATTTCACTATATAGAATCATTTTTTTTTTAATTCTGAAAAGTGCAAATAGAAATTACCTCAGGCTGATAAAAATCCTCTATGAAAAACCAAACATCATTTTAGTGGTAGAAAACTGAATGTTTCACCCTAAAACTAGGAACAAAGCAAGGATGTCCACTCCCACCATTTCTATTCAACATTCTACAAGAAGTCTAACAAGTATAATAAGGGAATAAAAAGAATTTAAAGGCATCCTGATTGAAAAAGA
This sequence comes from Saimiri boliviensis, assembly GCF_048565385.1. Taxonomy (NCBI): domain Eukaryota; kingdom Metazoa; phylum Chordata; class Mammalia; order Primates; family Cebidae; genus Saimiri; species Saimiri boliviensis. The sequence goes on from NC_133453.1 coordinate 91,927,804, forward strand.
AAAAAGAAAAGCATTACTTACTTGTAATGGGATAACTATAAACACAATCTTGTGGAATAAATTGGAAAAGCAGCTAGAATAAATAGAGTTAGCAGAGTTACAGGATACTAGGCCATTATGGAAAATATATTATTTTTCTGTATACTGGTAACAAGCAATCAGATATTTAAATTTAAAAAATACAATTGATAGTAGCATCAAAAACATGAAGTCCTTAGGTTTAAATCTGGCAAAAATGTGAATGAACTCTACACTAAGAAGTATAAAATATTGCTGAGAGAATAAAGGATGAACTGAATTAAAGAAATATACCTTGTTATTCTATTAGTAGACTCAATAATGTTAACATGGCATTTCACCCAAACTCATCTGTAGCTTTAATACAATCCAGTCAAAACTATTCAAGCTGTCTTTTGTAGATATCACAAAATGATTGTATAAACAACCTTGAAGAGAAGAACAAAGTTGAATAACTTATACATTATTTAATTTCAAGACCTGTTATAAAACTACAGTACCAAAGTATGGATCATTAGAACTGGGTAGAATGCTCAAAATAGGACTTCACATATAGTCAATTGACTTTTTACAAAGAAAAAAAGCAATTTAACTGGGGGAAATTATCATTCTCTTCAACAAATTAGAACAACTTGACAGATGTAGGAAAACAAAAACCAGAAACAATCTTCCTCTACAAGACCACCTTGGCCCTTACTTCACACAGCATCTCATAACATAATTAACCTGAATTTGATCATATACCAAAATGTAAGAGCTATAAACATTTTCTAATGTTTCATTCACTGGAATGAAACATTGGAAAATATCTTAAAGATCTTGGGTTTGTCAAAAAATTCTTAAATATAATGCAAAAACCATGAACTATTAAATAATAAATTCATAAATTTATCTTAAGCAAGATTAAAATATTTGCTCTTTTAAAGCCACTGTTATGAAAATGAAACAGCAGGAAACAGACTGGGACAAAATACTTGCAAATCATATATCTGACAAAGGACGTGTTTCTTGAATATGCAAAGAACTCATAAGTTGATAATAAAACACAAATAACTCATTCAAAAATGGATAACATATTTAAGGAGACACTTCACCAAATATACAGATGACAAATAAGGACATAAATATATGCTCAACATCAATTGTCATTAGAAAATGCAAATTAAGCCCTACTGAGCTATTCCTTCATCCTTACTAGAAATGGTAAAATATTAAAAAGATTGAGTGTTGGCATGGCTGTGGGGCAACTGGAACTTGTATACACCAGTTCTAGGAATATGAAATGGCATAACTACTTCGGAAAATAGGTTGCCTTTTTCTTTAAAGTTAAAATATGCATTCTACCATATAACCCAGTCATTCTCTTCCTAGGTATTAAACATCATGAATGAGAACATATGTTCACAAAGACTTGTTCATGAATGTTCGTAGTCAGAAACTGAAAACAACCCAAATATCCACCAACAGGTGAATGGTTAAACAAATTGTGGTGCATCCATAGTGTGGAATTTTACTTAGCCATGAAAGTAAAAGGATAATTTTTACATGCAATAATATGGATGCATCTCAAAGTAACTGTAATAAGTGACAGAAGCCAAAATTAAAGAGGTACATACTCTACTGTTCCATTTATATAATAATCTAGAAAATGTGAAGTAATCTATAATGAGAAGAAGCACATCAGTATCTGCCTGTGGATATGGGTGATGGGAGGGAAGGGTGCTTTATGAAGAACTACCAGGAATCTTTGGGAGTGATGGATGTGTTAATTATTTTGACTGTACTGATGGCTTCATTAGTGTTAAAATATATCAGTTTGTTAGATGTACATTTTTAATGTGCAGATTATTGTATTTCAATAAGTTTGTAATTTGTTATTGATTGGCCAAACATATATGTGTGTGTTTGTGTTATACAGACACACACACACACACACACACACACACACACACACATATATATATATATATATATATATATATATATATATATATTTTTTTTTTTTTTTTTTTCCTGGCTGGGCCCTTTATTGTTATCTTTTTTTTATATACTTTAAGTTCTAGAGTACATGTGCAGATCATGCAGGTCTGTTACATAGAGATACATATGCCATAGTGGTGGCTTGCTGCATCCATCACCCCACCATCTACATTAAGTGTTTCTCCTAATGCTATCCCTCCCCAATTCCCCCAACCCCTGCTATTCTTCCCCTAGATCCCCACCCACCAGGCCCCAGTGTGTGATGTTCCCCTCCCTGTGTCCATGTGTTCTCATTGTTCAAAACTCACTTACGAGTGAGAGCATGCAGTGTTTGGTTTTCTGTTCTTATGTCAGTTTACTGAGAATGATGGTTTCCAGTTTCATCCTTGTCCCTGCAAAGGACATGATCTCATCCATTTTTATGGCTGCATAGTATTCCATGGTGTATATGTGCCACATTTTTTTTATCCAGTGTATCACTGATGGGCATTGGGTTGGTTCCAAGTCTTCGCTATTGTGAACAGTGCTGCAATAAATTTACATGTGCGTGTGTCCTTATGATAGAATGATTTATAATCCTTTGAGTATATACCCAGTAATGGGATTGTTGGGTCAAATGATATTTCTAGATCTAGATCCTTAAGAAATTGCCACACTGTCTTCTACAGTGGTTGAATTAATTTACACTCCCACTAACAGTGTAAAAGCATTCCTATTTGTCCACATCCTCTCCAACATCTGTTGTGTCCAGATTTTTTAATGATCGCCATTCTCACTGGTGTGAGGTGGTATCTCAATGTGATTTTGATTTGCATTTCTCTCATGATCAGTGATGATGAACTTTTTTTCATATGTTTGTTGGCTGCACAAATGTCTTTTGAAAAGTATCTGTTCATATCCTTTGTCCACTTTTTGATGGTTTTTTTTCTTGTAAATTTTTTAAGTTCTCTGTAGATTCTGGATATTTGTCAGATGGGTAGATTACAAATATTTTTCCCATTCTGTTGGCTGCAGGTTCACTCTATTGATAATTTCTTTTGCTGTGCAGAAACTCTTTAAGTTTAATTAGATCCCATTTGTCAGTTTTGGCTTTTGTTGCCATTGCTTTTGGTGTTTTAGTCATGAAGTCTTTGCCCATTCCTATGTCCTGAATGGTATCACCTAGATTTTCTTCTAGGGTTTTTATGGTGTTAGGCTTAGTGTTTAAATCTTAATTCATCTAAAGTTAAGTTTTGTGTAAGGTGTAAGGAAGGGATCCAGTTTCAGCTTTCTGTATATGGCTAACCAGTTTTCCTAACACCATTTATTAAATAGGAAATCCTTTCCCGATTTCTTGTTTTTGTCAGGTTTGTCAAAGATCAGATGGTTGTAGTTGTGTAGCATTCTTTCTGAGGCTTCTGTTCTGTTCCATTGTTCTGTTTCTCTCTTTTGGTACCAGTACCATGCTGTTTTGATTACAGTAATCTTGTAATATTGTTTGAAGTCAGGTCGTGTGATGCCTCCAGCTTTTATTTTTTTTTTCCCTTAATATTTTCTTGGCTATGTGGGCTCTTTTTTGGTTTCATATGAAGTTTAAGGTGGTTTTTCCCAATTCTGTGAAGAAAGTCATTGGTAGCTTGATGGGTATAGCATTGAATCTAAAAGTTACTTTCAGTAGTATGGCCATTTTTATGACATTGATTCTTCCTAACCATGAGCCTGGAATGTTTTTCCATCTGTTTGTGTCCTCTCTCATTTCCTTGAGCAGTGGTTTGTAGTTCTCCTTGAAGAGGTCCTTCACATTCCTTGTTAGTTGTATTCCTAGGTATTTTATTTTCCTTGTAGCAATTGTGAATAGGAGTTCAGGCATGATTTAGCTCTCTATGCTTGCGATTTTTGCCTATTGGTTTTCTATCCTAAGACTTTGCTGAAGTTGCTTATCAGCTTAAGGAGATTTGGGACTGAGGTGATGGGGTTTTCTAAATATACAATTATGTCATCTGTAAACAGGGACAATTTGACATCCTCTCTTCCTATCCAAATACCCTTTATTTCTTTCTCTTGCCGGATGGCCCTAGCCAGAACTTCCAATACTATGTTGAATAGGAGTGATGAAAGAGGCCATCCTTGTCTTGTGCCAGTTTTCAAAGGGAATGCTTCTACTTTTTGCCCATTCAGTATTATATTGGCTGTGAGTTTGTCATAAATAGCTCTTATTATTTTGATATACAATTCATTGATACCTAGTTTATTGAGAGTTTGGGACATAAAGGGCTGTTGAATTATGTCAAAGGCCTTCTCTGTATCTATTGAGATAATCATGTGGTTTTTTTGTCTTTAGTTCTGTTTATGCAATAGGTTACATTTATAGATTTGCAGATATTGGACCAGCCTTGCATCCCTGGGATAAAGCTGACTTGATTGTGGTGGATAAGCTTTTTGATGTGCTGTTGGATTCAGTTTACCAGTATTTTATTGAAGATTTTTGCATCAAAGTTCATCATGAATATTGACCTGAAATTTTCTTTCTTAGTTGTGTCTCTGCCAGGCTTTGGTATCGGGATGATGTTGGTCTCATAAAATGAGTTAGGGAGGATTCTCTCTTTTTTATTGTTTCAAATAGTTTCAGAAGGAATAGTGCCAGCTCCTCTTTGAAGCTCTGGTATAATTCTGGTGAACTTGTCTAGTCTTAGACTTTTTTTGGTTGGTAAGCTATTAATTGCTGCCTCAGCTTTAAATCTCATTTTTGGTCTATTCAGGAATTCATCTTCTTCCTGGTTTAGTTTTGGGAGGGTGTAGATGTCCAGTAATTTATCCATTTATTTTTGATTTACTGTTTTGTTTGCATAGAGGTATTTATAGTATTCTCTGTTCGTAGTTTGTAATTCTGCGGGATCAGTGGTGATAGCCCTTTTATCATTTTTTATTTCATCTATTTGATTATTTTCTCTTTTCCCCTTTATTAGTCTGGCTAGCAGTCTGTTTTGGTGATCTTTTCAAAAAAACAGTTCCTGGATTCATTGATTTTTTTGTGTGTCTTTATCTCCTTCAGTTCTGCTCTCACCTTAGTTCTTTCTTGTCTCCTGCTAGCTTTTGAATTTGTTTGATCTTCCTCCTCTAGTTCTTTTAATTGTGATATTAGGGGTGTTGATTTTAGATCTTTCCTTGTTTTTCTTGTGGGCATTTATTGCTATACATTTTCCTCTAGACACTGCTTTAAATGTGTCCCAGAGATTTTGGTACATTGTGTGTTCATTCTCCTTGGTTTCAAAGAACATCTTTATTTCTGCCTTCATTTCATTGTTTATCTAGTAGTCATTCAGGAGCATGTTGTTCAGTTTCCATGTAGTTGTACAGTTCTGAGTGAGTTTCTTCATCCTGAGTTATAATTTGATTGCACTGTGGTTGGAGAGACTGTTATGATTTCTGTTCTTTTACATTTGCTGAGGAGTGTTTTACTTCCAATTATGTCATCGATTTTTGAATAAATGTGATGTAGTGCTGAGAAGAATGTTTATTCAGTGCATTTGGAGTTTAGAGTTCTGTAAATGTCTATTAGATCTGCTCGGTCTAGATCCTGAACTCAAGTCCTGGATATTCTTGTTAATGTTCTGTCTCATTGATCTAATATTGACAGTGGGGTGTTAAAGTCTCCTACTATTATTGTGTGGGAGTCTAAGTCTCTTTGGAGGTCATTAAGAACTTGCTTTATGAATCTGGGTGTTCCTGTATTGGGTGCATATATGTTTAGGATAGTTAGCTCTTCTTGTTGCATTGATCCCTTTACCATTTTATAATGCTCTTCTTTGTCTCTTTCGATCTTTGTTGGTTTAAAGTCTGTTTTATCAGAGACTAGGATTATAACCTGTGCTTTTTTTTTTTTTCTCTCCATTTGTTTGGTAAATCTTCCTTTATCCCTTTGTTTTGAGCCTATGTGTGTCTTTGCACATGAGATGGGTTTCCTGAATACAGCACACTGAGGGGTCTTGATGTTTTTTATCCAATTTGCCAGTCTGTCTTTTGATTGGGGCATTTAGCCCATTTACACTTAAGGTTAATGGTTAATATTGTTTTGTTTTGTTTTGTTTTGTTTTGTTTTGTTTTGTTTTGAGACGGAGTTTCACTCTTGTTACCCAGGCTGGAGTGCAATGGTGTGATCTCGGCTCACTGCAACCTCCACCTCCTGGGTTCAGGCAATTCTCCTGTCTCAACCTCCTGAGTAGCTGGGATTACAGGCATGTGCCACCATGCCCAACTAATGTTTTGTATTTTTAGTAGAGATGGGGTTTTACCATGTTGATCAGGATGGTCTTGATCTCTTGACCTCATGATCCACCTGCCTCAGCCTCTCAAAGTGCTGGGATTACAGGCTTGAGCCACTGCGCCCAGCCAGGTTAATATTGTTACATGTGAATTTGATACTGCCGTTTTGATGCTAGCTGGTTGTTTTGCTCATTAGTTGATGCCATTTCTTCGTAGCATTGATGGTCTTTACAGTTTTGTGTGTTTTTGCCATGGCTGTTACTGGTTGTTCCTTTCCATGTTTAGTGCTTCCTTCAGGAGCCCTTGTAGGGTAGGCCTGGTGTTGATAACATCTCTTAGCAGTTGCTTGTCAATAAAGGATTTGATTTCTCCCTCACTGATGAAGCTTAGTTTGGCTGAATATGAAATTCTGGGTTGAAAATTTTTTTCTTTTAGGATGTTGAACATCGACCCCAACACTCTTCTGGTCTGTAGTGTTTCTGCCAAGATCTGCTATGAGTCTGATGGGCTTCCCTTTGTGGGTACCCTGACCTTTCTCTCTGGCTGCCCTTAGCATTTTTTTCTTCACTTCAACCCTGGTGAATCTGACAATTATGTGCCTTCGGGTTGCTCTTCTTTAGGAATATCTTTGTGGTATTCTTTGTATTTCCTGTATTTGAATGTTGGCCTGCCTTGCTAGGTTGGGGAAGTTCTTCTGGATAATATCTTGAAGACTGTTTTCCAACTTGATTTTGTTCTCTCCATCACTTTCAGGTACACTGATCAAACATAGATTTGGTATTTTCCCATAATCCCATATTTTGTGGAGGCTTTGTTCATTTATTTTCACTCCTTTTCTCTAATCTTGCCTTCTCCCTTTATTTTATTGAGTTGATCTTCAATCTCTGATATCCTTTATTCTACTTGACCGATTCAACAATTGAAACTTGTGTATGCTTCACGAAGTTCTCATGCTGTGTTTTTCAGCTCCATGAAGTTGATTATGTTCTTCTCCATGCTGGTTATTCTAATTAGCATAAGGTTCTTAGTTTCCTTGCATTGGGTTAGAACATGCTCCTTTAGTTCAGAGAAGTCTGTTATTACCCACCTTCTGAAGCCTTCTTCTGTCAATTGATCATACTTATTCTCCATCCGGTTTTGTTCCTTTGCTGGTGAGGGGTTGTGATCCCTTGGAGAAGAGGCATTCTGGCTTTTGGAGATTTCCGCCATTTTGTGCTGGTTCCTTCCCATCTTCGTGGATTTATCTACCTTTGGTCTTTGAAGTTGGTGACTTTTGGATGGGGCTTCTGAGTGGATATCCTTTCTGTTGATGTTGAAGCTATTTCTTTCTGTTTGTTAGTTTTCCTTCTAACAGTCAGGCCCCTCTACTGCAGGTCTGCTGGAGTTTGCTGGAGGTCTACTCCAGACCTTGCTTGCCTGGGAATCACCCATGGGGGCTGCCAAACAGCAAAGATTGCTGCCTGTTTCTTCCTCTAGTAGCTTTGTCTGAAAAGGATACATGCCAGATGTAAGCCAGAGCTCTCCTGCATGACATTTCTCCCAGTTAGGATACACAGGGGGTCAGGGAGCCACTTGAGGAGGCAGCCTGTCTCTTAACGGAGCTCAAGCACTGTTTGAGGGGGATCCATTGCTCCCTTTAGGGCTGCCAGGCAGGGACATTTAAGTCTGCTGAAGCAAAACCCACAACCACCCCTTTTTCCAGGTGCTCTGTCCCAGGAAGGTGGGGGCTTTGTAAGTCCCTGATGGGCTGCTGTCTTTTTTTCTGAAATGCCTTGCCCAGCAAGAAGGGAATCTACTTGGCAATCTTGACAGTCTGCCAGCAGAGACCTTGCTGAGCTGTGGTGCTTGACTCCACCCAGCTGCTTTGTCAGCTTCCTGGTCACTTTGTTTATACAGGTGATGTTGAAGCTGCCTGCCAGAGCCTCAGCAATGGTGAGTGGCCCTCCCCCAACCCAGCTCGAACATCCTGGGTCGAGCTCAGACTGCCATGCTTCAAAAATTTCAAGCAAGTGGATCTTAGCTTGCTGGTCTTTGTAGGGATGGGACCCACTGAGAGAGCTTGCTTGATTCCCTTGCTTCAGCCTCCCTTTTACAGGCGAATGAGCAATTCTTTCTCGGTGATGTTCCAGCTGCCACTCGACTAAAACAGGTGCCTAGTTTTGTGTTGGAAACCCAGGGTGCTGGCATTGTAGGTGCCAGAGGGAATCTCCTGGTTTTCAGGTTGTGTAAACCTTGGGAAAAGTGCAGTATCTGAGCCAGAGTGCTGGAGTGTCCAGAAAAGTCCCTAATGGCTTCCCTCAGCTGGGAATGTGAGTTTTCTGGCCCCTTGCACCTCCTGGGTGAGCAGTACCCAACCCTGCTCTGGGTTGCCCACCTTGAGCTGTTCCCACTGTCTAACCCATCCCAATGAGATTAACCTGGTTCCTCAGTTAGAAATGCAGAGATCACTTGTCTTCTGGCACTCTCTTGCTAGTAATTACAGACTGGAGCTGCTGCCATTCTGCCATCTTGGCAGAAGTCCTTGGATAAATATGTATATAGGTATGGCATAAAAGAAAATACTCAAATATTTAATAAATATAAAAAGTTGCTCTGCACTATTTATTATCAGGGAAATATAAATTAAAACTACAAAGAGATACTCATCAAGACAGCTAAAATTAAAAGAACTGACAAAACACCAAGTCTTGGCAAGGATTGGAACAATTGGAACCTTTATCTAGTGCTGGCTTGGTGTTTATTGTTATAATCACTTTGGAAAATTGTTTGGCAATATCTACTAAGTTAAATATACGTATACCCACAACCCTGTAATTTCAGTTCTAGATATTAACTAACAGAAATAATTGTTGATGTCTATGCAGAGACATGTAAATAATGCCTACAGTAGTTTTAGCCATCATAGTACTAGTCTATAAATAACCAAAAGCTCAATTAATTTTAAGATTAGCATGCAGTAAAATTTTACATGCTAACAAAAAAGAATAAACTGTTCACACAAAGGCTTGGATAAATTTTATAGACATAATGTTGAATAAAAAAGGATAGAGATAAAAGGAGCATGCTACATTATGCTGTTGTGTTAGTCCATTCTTGCATTGTTATAAGTATCTGAGACTAGGTAATTTATAAGAAAAGAAGTTTAATTGGCTCATGATTCTGCAGGTTGTACAGGACGCCTAGTTCCAGAGTCTTCTCAGCTTCTGGTAAGGACTTCAGGAGGCTTACAATCATGGTGGAAGGCAAAGGAAAAGTAGGCATCTCACATGGCAGGAGTGGGAGCAAGAGAGAGAGCAGAGGTGAGGGCCAGGTTGCAAATTTTACAACAACCAGATCTCAGGGGAATTCATTGACTATTGTGAGGTTAGCACCAAACCATGAGAGATCCACCCCCATGACTATAGCGCCTCCTACCAGGCCCTGCCTCCAACACTGGAAATTATAATTTAATATGAGATTGGGCAAGGACATTTATTCAAACAATGTCAGCAACTCATATAGTGATTTTGAGAACTATTGATTAAAAGAGGCAAAAGGGAGATTTATGGGACCTGTAAATAATCTAGTTACATGACTATGTATTATGTAAAACATCATCAAATGGTATTTTTAAGGTTTTTTAAATGCTTTTTATTTTATGTAAGTTATCTCATTTAAAAAATTACTAATATATATAATTCCCTACATATATCAACTCATTAGAAAACTGAATTTAAATAAATATATACACAAAGGCATACATATAGGCACACAGACTTACAGATGAAAAAGCAGATAGTTGCAGGTATACAAATAGAATATTTCTGAAAGCATGCAGAAACAATTGATCACAGTAAAAATGGAAACTGTTCTTGCTTTTCAAATCACACCATTTTGCATCTTTTGAAATTTGTATCCTGCACATGTATTTTCTGTTCTAAACAAGAAATAAAAGGGAGCGGCAGGAAGAAAATATTCACAAAATAATACACGTCTGCCCTAGCGTCTGCTTACCTTGTATTAATCTCTTGATTCTATAATCTAGTGATTGACATAATTTGGAAAATATTTAAATGACCTAATTTTATATGTAGAAAATTTTATAGAATTTTCTGATGTGTGGAATAGATTTTTAACTATAAATGCTTATGAATATAAGAACACAAGTAAGGTTTGCTGATAGAATTGTTTCCCAGCACATTCTTAACACCACTGAGAGTCCCTTCTTCTTTATCCTAAAATGTCAAGTAAGGGATCAGAAGACTTTGAAGTGTTGGTCTCATTATTCAAGGAAATGCTGCAGCATGATTCTCCTCCCATTATTAGGAGGCTGAGTTTTTGCAGTGCATGTCAGATAAGCTTCTCTGTTTTCTCTACCAGTTCTTTGAGCCTTCTTCACTTTTTGCGGAGGCATAATTTGGGACTTCATTTGGCCAAAAACTTAATGAGTAGTAAGAATCCCAAGGTTCAAGATGGCCTTACTATCTGTTAAAGGCAAAGTCAAAGAATCAAAATCACTAATGGATGTTGGGAAATTGCTGTACGTTGACCTTAGATGGATTCTCTAGTTAAGTTTAGATCAAATTGAAGAAAAGCATGTGAGTTTCCTTGCATTGGCTCCAGCTAAGAGAATCTTATGCCTGTATGGCCTTTCTAGTGATGTTAAGAGCCAATGTTGAAACTGTACTTTAAAGAGCACCAAAGTTAAAATTCACAAGCTCGGGAACAACTCATTTTCACAGCAATGAGAGCTGGCATTGCAAACACTTCTCTGTGGTGACTTACATACTTATTCAGTGATTTAGACTGCTTCTCTGGCACGGGTCAAATGGGATATTAACATGGGATATAATCCTTTCTCACTCTGTAGGCAATGGCTCAGTGTGATATTGGCACCATATTAAGCTTCATTAACCCTACAACACGTTGCCTTCTTACTCTTGGCACTCTGCTGCAGGCTGCAGGCAGTAACCCATGAGTAATCTGATTACCTACAACCGACTGTGGCCGCATGGAATGGAGGCTGACTACAGAGTGGAACACAATTATAGTCTTTTGAGATTCAATTAGAAAGCTGTTGGTAGAGCTTCGTTCAGAATTCTGAAACTGGCTCCAGTAACCCCTCGTGAACTGCACGTTCCTTTAAGAACCCATAGTAAATAATGAACTTAAAAGCTTTACCTGTTCCTTGTATATCTTTTAGAATTTGTCCTCCTCATGTACGTAATAAATCAGGTTTGCAGTTAGAAACAAGAACTGTTTCCACAGATTCTACTTGGGCTATTTCTTGCCGTCTCCAAAAGGGAAAATGTTATTTATTTCCTCCACAGATTTATTCTGCTCTTAGGCTTCTTTATGACTGGTCATTAAAAAGAAATGCTACTTAGCATGGAACAGAACATTATCAAAGGATAATTGTCCTTTAAATAAAACCTGAGGTTAAGAAAGATTAAGTTTCACATTTAAGAAACCAAAATTAAGACGAAGATGTTCCAGACTGGATTATATCATTCTGTGACGTATCATAAGCATCAATTATACTAGATATCATATCCATAAGATGTCGTTCTTTGCTTGCTGGTGGTCTGAATATCTAATTGTGCATTTAAAATGACGTAGTTTAAAAATGCATATTGGAAGAAACAGCACTTAGTGAGAAGTTGTTTCAAGTAAATTAATCCATATTTAATAATAAAGTGTTTGTTTACTGCATTATTTTTGTCCCCAAACTTGATTCGTCTTGTTTATTTGATGTGAGATTTGCTTTTTTCTTCTTCTGGGAATTATAGAATGAATGTGAGTTTTGGAGACAGATTTGAGCTTGAATTTTGGCTTTGCCACAGTCTGTTGATTAAATTAACTCCTTGGGAGTTATTTAATTTTTTTGAACCTGTTTTTTCTCTTCTGAAAAAGGGAATAAAAATACCTTCTGGCACTATTGTAATGGTTAACCAACAGCACATGATGAGGGGGATGGCACAGGGTAGGAGACAGAGTAAACCCTCAACGCACTTCTTTTCTTTTTTACCAGTTTTCTAGATCCCAGTGGAAACTTCCTAGGCTTACTCTGAATTCATATCTTTGTTTTTCTCACTATGTATCACCATATCAGACATTATATATATATATATATATATATATATATATATATATATATATACATTTTATTTCATGAAACTGGAGGATTCATTATTAATTATTGAAATGCATTGTTTTAAGGCATTTACTTGAGTTCCTGAATTTCAGTATGCGGCATCTGACTTTGAGTGAATATGAGATTTTTCTTTTATACTCACTTTCCTTTCTTCATAGGAAATATGAATATACAACTGGTAAATTAAATTCAATCAAGTTCCAAAGAACTCAGGGTAACCTTTCTGAGTAACGCCAGTTCCTTGGCCTCTGTGAGGTGAATTCATAAAAAGTCTGAAAACTGTAGACATTTTCAAATCTGAATGTTGAATACTTACAAATGCTTAGAATATATGAAAATATCTCCACTTGGCTCTGCAAGTGTACAGCTAGAAAACTACTGAATGCTAAATGCATTCTTGATAATATTGAAAGGCATGACTAAGGAACTCCTTTCCTCCCTTAAGTGCAGATTACCCTGTTTCTGGTGAATCTTCACTGGTACTGGCTCCGATAGCAGAACTAGTAAGAATTTGATAGCTAGTGATGTGGCCTATCATGTCACCTATTCGTGTTCATGAGTCAGATGGCTTAGTTAGGTCCAGCTATTGCTTATAATAATTTAATCAGACTTGCATTTATCATGTTGTGTTCCAATGTGATACATTTCACTTTATCATTATCCACAGCAAGTCACTCTGTGTCAAGGGAACTGGCCAAGCTCAGCATTCATTATTAATCATGAAGGATTTAGAGACAATTTTCCAAAGTTTTGCCAACACATTTTGCTAGATTTCTATTAACATAATTAGCTACAGCTGGGTTATTAATATAGAAAAGCCAAATGGAGTCCTGAGGTTCCAAAGTGACTTGTCTTAACTTGACCTTCTTTTCCAAGAATAACCCTAAAAACAACTCTGGATACATCCCCAGGTATGGACATGGCTGGAAGAGGAGGAAGCTGGTGTGCCTTATTTTTAGTTCTTATTTTTAACTTGACCCTCAGGCATGTCCCTATCACCAGTGGGAAATCTAGATCAATAACAGTTCAGAGGAGGGGAATGGAACATCTTATGGAGTTGGTTTAAGCTTTTCAAGCAACTTACACAAGAACAGAAAGCCAAACACCATATGTTCTCACTCATAGGTGGGTGCTGAACAACGAGAACATGTGGACTCAGGGAGAGGAGCAACACACACTGGGGACAGTTGTGGGGGTAGGGGAGAGAGAGCAGGGGTTACGGAGGGAGAGGGTGGGGAGGGAGGGGAGGATGCGGAGGGATAACATGGGGAGAAATGTCAGATATTGTATGCACCTAAAGTAAATTAAAGAATATATATATATATATTATCTAAGAATGCCAAAAAAAAAAGAAAAAAAAAAAAGAAAAAAGAAAACTGGGGACTCTCTTAGGAAGGGGAATGCTAACTTACCTAAGACTGTTTGAAAACATCCTTCCTGACTATATCCAGGTTTGAGGGATCTTTGATGGAACTGACATACTCAGAAACAGCCTTGATCACCACATCACAGGGAGGAAGAACCGGTGGATGAGCTTGTACCTAGAAAAGGCAAGATAAGCAAGGGATGCTGACATCAAAGATGGATCACTAAGAAAAAGGATGAAGTTGAGGGGAGATGTGGAGTTCAATTTTGGTAAATCTGCTAAGACAATTAAAATATTTTCTTAAAAAAAAAAAAAGAAAGAAAGAAAGACTCCTGGAAATGGTACAGAAACTCAATTTGTAGATTGGTCAGTAGTGTTTGTGACTCTCATGAAAGTATTGTCATTCTTTTCTTTTTTCCTTTATTTTTATTATTTTTTTTCTACTGCAGTAATATAATCATCAGGACGAAGCTTGGCAACAAATTGATATTTTCATTTGCTTTCACATTTTTTTCCAATTTTTACCTCTTCTTTCATCCATAGCTAAGACCCTATTGCCTCTCCCTGGGCTGGCAGATTTAAGAGTCCTCTGTGCCTCTACAGTTATGGCCTTTGTAGCCAACTGGATTACTCCTGCCAATGCATTTGTTTCCTTTTCACGTAGAACTCCTTTAAAACACCACAGGCAGCCTCTGGTAGTCTGTGCTTATTCTCAGGTCAGTTTCAGTGCATTCTTATGTTTCCATTACAACATAACCTGCCTCTTAAAATATTGATAAATAAGAATGATTTAACTGAAGCTTTGTATCATGAAGAGAGTGTCAAGTTCTATTGGACCCACATAGTTAAACTGGCTCCACAAGTCCTTGAAGCATCTCTGCTCTTCTCCCAAAGTTTCTCTTCCAAGGCATTTCTTCTTCCTTTCTTTTTCTTATTTAGAGAACTGTCTTGTTTTTTCTCCACTGCATTATCACTTCATTTTCTGGTTCAGCAAAAGACAGCATCTGCCTCAGTATCCATTCTAAGTGAGGACTGGGGTGGAAGTAGTGGTACTAACAACAAATCTTTTATTATTATTATTATTTTTTGAGACCGAGTCTTGTTCTGTCCAGGCCAGAGTGCAGACATGATCTCGGCTCACTGCAACCTCTGCCTCCCAGTTTCAAAGGATTCTCTTGCCTCAGTCTCCCGAGTAGCTGGGATTACAGGCTCATGCCACCATGCCAAGCTATTTTATTTTATTTTATAGAGACAGGATTTCACCATGGTGACCAGGATGGTCTTGATCTCTTGACCTTTTAAGACACCCACTTCAGCCAGAGTGCTGGGATTACAGATATGAGCCACCACACTTGGCCAACAAATCATTTTACTGTGAGGCACATGTGTATTATTTCTTTTGAACCTTCTCAACACTTTAATGAGAAAATGGAGTCTTGGAGAGGTTTAGTACCCAAGGTCAAAATTACAGGGCAGAGCTGGGATAGAAACCAGGTCAGGCTGGCTCTAAAGTCCTTCTCCTTCCCAGTAAACTAGTATATGAGATAATTTTAGGTGAAGGTTAGGCTGACTTTCAAAAATCTTAGTAATTATATATTTATTATAATATATGTATTTTAAAATATAGTACAACAAATGTGATTTTATAGACACTATTGCTTAACAAAAATAAGTGAGTCGATTGAAAGTTGTTTTCAAATGCCTTATTAATGAAATGGTACTACAGGTAGCCCATGGATATGAAAAAATGTTGTGAGATGCACTCAAATGAAGTTGAGGAAATGCCATCTTTGAGCACACTAGATTCTGGTTCTGCCAACTGCTCTCTAAGAGTCTGCATTCTATGTTTAATGGAACAGACTTTGTGCTTCTGTGCTACCTTTTCCATACAAAATGTTTACCTTGTTCCATTTCTTGCTGAAATCCTGTTTAGTGGTACCCCCTTCATAAAACCTTTCCCTGTTTACCCTCTTCTTAATATCTTCATTCATACACCAATATAGCCCTGAATAATTACTCTTTTAGAGGGTATTTGTTGATGTATAGTTTCCCTTCTTTTTACCTTGCAATCAAAGACTTCCTCATTTACATTTCCCTAGCTTCCTTCCTTATAGTACTTTGCATGAAGTAGAAATGGACCTAGTAATTTAAGGTCAATTGACTAGTGACCTTAATTGCATCTGCAAAGTCCCTTTTGGCATGCCATATAACGTGAGTACATGAGTAAGATCAGGAAGAGCAGGCCATGTCCCCAAATTCTTCCCACAACACTTCCCAAGCACCAAGAACAATTCCTTCCTGGCACATAGTAGAGACAAATAAACATGCAGCCCTGGACACCTGAGCTAGAAGTTTTACTTGAAGAACGTTGGATATTTGCTTGTTGCATTTGGAAGAAAAGTTTCTGAATCCTTTCAATTTTGTTGTGTGGTATGAGCCTTTATATGAGCCTGGCACCACATATAAAGAAGTGTTGTGTTTATTTTCATCTTTGAAGAGGAAAGAATCAGGAAGTGAGAGAGGAAGGAGACAAGAATTGAGGACAGTAAGAGAATACTCAAAGCCATCTGCATGGGAGCCTCTGACTTTCTGTTTCACAAAAACTGAAAACAGAAAATTTTCCACTTTTGTTAATATTGCTGGTACCAAGACTCTCGCTCTTGGGTGCCAGATGTGGTTTTCCAGGCTCTTGAAGCTGTAATTGCTTAACAAACCAGACACCCTCAGCGGTTTGCTTATACGTACAGTCACATGTTTGTGCCTGTAACAGGAGTTCTAGTAGATGTGGCATAGTTCACAGGGGTGGCTGGGAACTATGAGGCTTGGGATGGAATCCATGGCTTTTTTCTTTCTTAGCAATAACATTATCATTTTATCTTTATTACATTTAAACACTAGATATTTAAACTTAAATATGAGAGATTACTTCATTTCTTACATGAATGCCTAAACTCCATAGGGAAATTGATTTGGTAATTAGGATAATGTTTGACTATGAGAAAACTTTAGATTAATTGAAAATGATAAATTAGTCATTTCTCAGCTTTGTATCTGGCTTCCCTCAACCTTAGATATGTTGCCAGTTTAGAACTTTTATCTTCTTCTTCAGAGAGAACTTTCAGATTTCACATTCAAAGTACAGGGGTCCAGCTGGCCAAACATCTCATTTAGCATCCTTGTCTGGCTGTTTCTACCAGTTGAATAGAAAAACATTTTCCCTGACTGAGATTACTGCTTTGGGTGCCCTCCAGAATTACGGTTCTGCATGGCCTTTTCACCTTCTGATGAAATTATGGAAAAAAGAAAGAAAGAAAGAAAAAAAAAAAACCTTGATATTGGGAATCCATAGGATTACTTAAGGAAAAAAAAAATCATGATTTTTTTTCTCTCTCTCCTCTTTCTAATTTTATCATTTCTTCCACTCTTGTTCAGTCATTTAACAAACCTAGGTTGACTGTTTTCCTAGATGACAGACATGAGCTATACATTTGAGAGATAGGTTTCGGAATAGGTTTGGAGCGGTTTGATTTTTCCGCTCCACATCTCATGTTAAAATGTGACCTCCAGTGTTGGAGGTGGGCCTGTTGGGAGGTGTTTGGATCATGAGGTCAGATCCCTCATGAATGGCTTGGTGCTGTCCCATAGTCATGAGTGAGTTCTCACTCTATAAGATTATATGAAATCCAATTGTTCGAAAGAGCCTGGCACCTCCTTCCTCGCTCTCTTGCTCTTGTTACCATGTGATATATCGGTTCCCCCTTTACTCTCTGCCATGATTGTAAGCTTCCTGAGGCTCCACCAGAAGCCTACAGATGCTGGTGCCATGCTTGTACAGCCTGTAGAGCCATGAGCCAAATAA
Source organism: Saimiri boliviensis (assembly GCF_048565385.1). Taxonomy (NCBI): domain Eukaryota; kingdom Metazoa; phylum Chordata; class Mammalia; order Primates; family Cebidae; genus Saimiri; species Saimiri boliviensis. Next base: position 91,945,402 of record NC_133453.1, read on the forward strand.
AACTCTTATATTTATAAATTACCCAACCTCAAGTATTTCTTTATAGCAATGCAAATGAACCAATACAAGGTTCAGATAGTTTCAATTCATTGACTGAAATATGGTGAGGAGAGTTGGCTAGGCATGAGGGAAGAGAAAATGATTTTGGGGAGACAAGGGGAGAACTCCTGAACCTAGAGCTGGAGTGGACAAACTGTAGTCGCTATATGACTGGCAAGTTAAGAATGTTTTGCATTTTTAAATAATTAGAATAAAACAAAGAAATAATAAAAATTTTGTGACACATGAAAATTTTATGAAATTCAGATGTCAGTATCCATATATAAAGTTGTTTTAGAACACAATAATGTTCACTTATTTTATTGTCTGTGTCCACACTGCTAGAGTTGAGTAGTAGTGACACAGATAGTTGGGACCTGCAAAGTATAAAATATTTATTATCTTGACCTTTACAGAAAAAAATATCCAACCCCTCACTTCTGAAAAAAGGATTAAGAAAGAGGATTGAATTCCCCATTTATTCTTTGGAAACTCAAATGACATAGCAACTGTAAAGCAGCAGGCTGTAGTGGATGACAGAGAGCTAAGGCTCGCAGGGTTGTAGATTGGATTCATAGTTTGTAAGAAGAAAGAGAAGGGAAATGACACATCTGGCCATGAAAGGAGAGAGGTGAAGCATTCTGGAGCTCAGTCCTGGCAATGCATGGATGCTACTTCTTCAAGTGACAAGCAGTCTGTATTCTATGCTAAAACGGTAATAGAAGTTATTGGAATTCTTTAGTAACAAGTGATAGAAATTCTATGCTAATTTAAACCACAAGAAAATGTATTATCTTATATGTCAGGTTTCAGGGGCTAGAGCTCATTCTCCAAGCCTTGCTGGTCTGTGTAACTTCACTTTGCAAGCATGCTGTTTCCATGTGGTAGGTAAGATGGTTGCCAACCTCAGACTCACAGCTTTTTTGTTTAGAATAGTCTTAGTGAGGACTTGGCATGGTTCATATACTCATTCCTGAATCACTTCTTGAGAATAAAATGAGAATAAAGAATTCTGTTTAGCAAATCTAAATGACCGCAGAGAGTGGATTCTGAGCTGGAGAAAGGATTTCTGTTACCAGAAAAGTGGCTAAGGTTCTGGGCAAAGACAATAGATATCTGCTACAGTGAGGTGGTGGTGGAGAAGTGGCACTGGTGCTGCAAGCAGATGGATGGATGTGGCATCTTGGGCAGCATCAGCAGCACTGAAAATACAACATCACTGGGCATGGTTGGGAAATACCTCAGCAGGTGGATGGGCCAATTACTCAAACATGGAATAGAGACTGGCTGCATGTTGTGAGCTGCTTTTGAGATCATGCACACACAGTAAAACTAGGAAAGGGACCTTAGATGAAGACTGAAGTCCCAGGGAAGTCTAGCAACAATTTCAGATTCGTGATTATGAAACCCTTGAGTATAGCCTCAGGCTGAAGTGGTTTGGAGAAATACCTGTGGCCCAGAGATGAATGTGGCTGGGCCCTTACAAAGTGCTATCTGTTTCACTTAGTCTAATGGGTAGAAACAAAGATAAACAGCTATAATTCAATGAAGTTTAAGTGCCGTAATGGAGTTACATGGTGAGATCTTAGAAAGTATAAAAAAGAAGATAGTGTTTGGGTTGGGTCTTCTGAAAGAGTGACCTAGAAAGTCAATAAGGAAAAGTCCTTCGGCAGATAAAACAGTATATGCAAAGGGATGTGAATTTCAGAGAGCCAGTAGCAAGTATCTCAGTGTGGCTGAAGAAGAAAAGCTGGAACTTATTCTGCGATTTCTTTTGGACCTACCTAATAACACTTATTGAAATACATGCCCTGTCCAGGCACTACTCTAGATACTTTCAATCTCTGTCTTGTTTTATGTATAGCATAACTCTGGCTATGGTAAGGCCAGAAGATGAGGTTAGATAATCCAAAGAGGGGTGCAGGATGATTAAGGCTTCTTGTTGGGGAAAGTGGTTGGAGAGTAATATTTTTATTGGAAGTGGTGGTTGAAAGAACAGATATCTGATTATTATGGAAGGTAGTAAGTTCAGATTTGGAAAACTTTAGTTTGTGATGCCTGTTTGATAATCAAGTGTCAGTGTTTAATTGGCAGCTAGAAATATAGATCTTGATCTTAAAGAAGTATTTCAGAAATTTTCCATCCACTTTTCTTTTGATATTCATGGGAGCTCAAATAAACCACTGTAATTACTCATTATGAAGCTTGATAATTTCTCTAGACCTGTTTCCTCTGACTGTTTACAGCATACATTTTTTATTCATTAGCTGTCCTGACTCCCCATGCACTTTTGATTTTGTATGGAAATATCTGCATGATAAACTCTTATCCTGGATCTGGGCAATAGCTTTTGCATTAGCCACTCAGTATTATGTTGCAATTCTTTGCATACTCCTTGGATTTAGCAACCTAGCCTTTTTCTTGGCTCTTGGATTGGACCTTGGTCTTCTGTAGATTCTATTTTTAAAATCTGATCAAAGCCAAAATCATGACAAAGATGACTATTATTCTACCTTTTTTTTCTCATCCATTGTTTTTCTTAGTCTTCCATGGGTAAGGGAACAATAGCTAATATTATATATTGAGAATAATAATTGAAGTCCCATGATTGTTTCTAATGTCATACGTGGGTCACCTACTGCATCAGAACCAAAAGGAGAGCTTAGAAACAAAGCAAAAGAAAAGAAAAGAAAAGAAAAAAGAAGCAGATCTAAAGAATGGAATCTCTGAGGGGCAAAGTTTAGAGTCTACTTTTTAATTTTTTGCCCAGAACCATTATGATTATTATGCACAATCTTAAATTTGTGAATAGACTTAAAGCAAGAAGAAAATAAACCTGGAAACTGGACTATTTAAAAAATAAGAGCTTGAAAAAGTTAAAAATGATATTTTCTTTATAACATTTTTCTAAAAAAAATTAATATGGATTAACTAGATAATACTTAAAAATAATGAAAGATGTATAAATATAAAAACAAGGCCACTAACAATTCCATATAAAAAGAGACTGTTAAAGGTAAAATTTTGGTAACTGTTCTTTTAATTTTCTTCTAGAGGTATAGTTTTCTATTACATACGTATAGAGAGATAATGGACTTGAACTTCATCTATAGTTTGTAGTGTGCTTTTCTCACTCAACATATCACATGTATTTTTGAATTTGATTTAACTTTCTCAAAAGTATTTTTGACTATATATAGGTGTGTGTGTGTATATATATATATATATATATATATATATATATATATATATGCACAACTTCCATTTTACAGACATATTCTTCTAATATTGGCTATTACTTGTGTTTGTGTCTAGGCCATTTTGCTAATCCTGTTATTTTCGAGTGAGAAATGGTCTTCTTATCTTTAGCTTTGTGTTTCTGAAGATGAAGCAGGTCTGAGATCTTACTTGAATTTAAACAAATGATTAACATTATCAAGAGCAATTTTAACAACATCACGGTGGGAACAGAAACTGGATTTAAAAAAGAAAAATAGTTGAGGTGATAGATATTCCAAATGTCCTGACTTGATCATTACATATTGCATATAGGCATCAAAATATCACATGTACCCCCCAACATGTACAACTATTGTATATAAATTAAAAAAATAAATAGAAATAGAACTCAGATTGGGAAAAAATTAACCAGGTTGAGAAATGAATGAAAACTGATGAAGTTGTGGGTGAGAATATAAATTACTCTTTCAGACAATACTGACAAAGGAAAATAAGAAAAGACTGTGATAGCTCAAAGGGAAACAAGAAGTAAAGACATTATTTTGGAGGTCAGAGATACTTGAATATATTTGTTGGTTGGAAAGAATGAGTGGGTAAAGAGAGAAAGATTGAAACTACAAAAAGAAGAAATACTTGAAAATCAAGTTTTCAGGCCATAGAGAAGGATAGAGAGCTTGAGTATAGATGGAAGTGTCAGTCTTAGAAAGGAGTAGAGACAAGGTTTCCCCTGAGCTGGAAGAGACAAATATATGGACAAATGCAGTGGAGTGAACAGGAGGGACTTTGATGTATTCTTGCATAACATTACGACCTTGGTGTGGGAAGCAAGGCTTCTGCTGAGCATGAGGAGGTGAGACTGTGGAAGGGAAGGGAGATTGCGGGGAGTGGTGATGCGGCATGCAATGTGGTAACGGGAAAGTGAGGGACTAAGTGAAAGGGGCCATAAAGGATGAGAAGCATATAATTGTATGATTCTAAACAGGTTGGCCTTGTCATTTTCTTCAGAGACTTCAGGCAGGCAAAAAAAAAAAAAAATGGGGGGGTTCAAAAAGCAGATTGATATAGGGTTAATTGGGCAGAGGCACTGAAAGACAGATGGTGCTATTCTTTTTCCTTCTCATCTACATTATTCTAGTAACAGAATCTAACTCATGGGCTATGACCCTGTCTTTCCAATTGCACAGTTCTGTTACACCAGTTTAGTTATTCAGTCATCTACACACCCACTCATAGATAGCCAGGCACCGACTCTCCACCCCCACCCCTGCAATGCACATTCACTCACAACTGAGGATGCGTGTGTGGCCTAAGATCTTGGTATGCCTCATGCTCTACCATTTCTCACTTTCTTCTTCCTATCTTCTGACACTTCTATTGAAACCAACCTGTTTATAAAATAGTACTGGCTTGAGGAGCCGGCTACTCTGGAAAAGAAGGAGAGGACATGAGGAAAAGTTTAGAGAATAGGGTTGCCTAAGAAACATAACATGAGACTCGAACCTGTGGAAGGACAAGATCAGGAAGAAATTCCGCATGTAAAATCACAACAGTGATGCTTTATGTTGAGTTGTTTAGCTTTCTGTGCTATAAAATGATTTATATAATCATCAGTACAGGTTATTAGACACACAAATGAGTGGAAGATGGGAGGATGAATGGCAGCTTTTTTCATTTATTAACTGGTTGTTTTACTTGGGTGCATTAGATTCTGTTTCAGCTTCCACATTTGTGAATAGGTATAATGACACTTATCTTCTAGGCTCCTCAATAGATATTATTATTTTTGCTTCCAAGGTCTTGGCATGTGATGGATGAACTGTGATGGATAAACTAACGTATAAGCAGGTATTGGCAAATGCATTGATGGTAATGATTTTTTATATCAGTTTTCCTGTTGGAAAATCTTTTCAGTTTTATTAGGAGTCTTGAGTGCTTGAGTTTGGAGAACTTCATACGTATCATGAGAGAGTTTTGTTTGTTTTTTCTGTTTTTGTTTGCAGTGCATGCCATATCTTATAGCCTGGCTAGCTGGAGGACATGGCTAACTGGCAAGGTGGGAGGAGAAACTGCAGGGTTTAAGACCTGAAACTTGACTTACCTGGAGTAGTGAAGCAGGTTATGAGGATAAGCTTACTTTTAGGTGTGGGAACAGAATCTAGTCCAGAAGGTAGGACAGTATTTGAGGTGTGCAGCAAAAGACTCTTGGTCTGCAGCCCAGGTCGTAGAGGCCCGATAGGAAGTGCAACATTGCCTTGGTAAGTGGATGGAGCGTGGTAGTGATCAGTAGCAGAAATCCCAGAGAGGGCAGTGTTTAGCATTTAATCAGATGTCTCAGTGGCTATTTTCAAGATAGTTTATCAGCAGAAAGCAAGCTTTTGGATCTAAGTGGCTAATAAGCCTTAAGAAAGAACTCAAAATTTCTGTAAGTTCTAAGGTGCAAACTCCAGGAAGTCAGGACAAAAACTTGTCTGTGAGAAATCAGATTAAGGAGTAGGGGGATAGGATCTTATCACAAGATATAATTGGAGCTGAGGGTCAGAGCTGATTTTGTAATAAGAATGACAAGATGCTGAACATTTTGTTGGAGCTCTTGAAAGCTTATCTACCTTCCCACATTCCCTTGATTCCAAACATGAATACAAACCTAAGGTTATTACTGGTCCTAGCATACTTGCTCTTAGCACATAGGAACCCTGCAAATAGAAGTCAGGTTAATTGATTGCAGAGGCAAGAAAACTCCTTGCCAACAGACATTTATGGTGTCACCTCTCCCTTGTATCCAAATTCCACAGTATGACATGAAAAGTCCTTCACAGTTCAACCTTTCCAGTCCAATCTCCTGTCTTTTTCCTCCCTGCTGTCTGAGAAATGCCTACTCCTCCTTCAAGACCCAGCTAAAATGTTACCTTCTCTGTGGAACTCACCTAACTCCCCCAGGCAGCACGAATCACTCCTCCTCCATGTTCTGCAATCAGAGTTCATAGTGCCCCTTATAGTCCATCACATTATATCATCTTCATCTCTTTACACCTCCATCTCTCCCACTAAACACTGAACTCCTTCAGGGCAAAGGCTGTCTTATTCATTCTTGCTTCCCAGCACCCCATTTTATTCTTGCTGCAATTTTATGTGACTGCTCAATGAGTATACTTTATCCTAGAGTATGAAAATAACTTGCCCAAAGATATCCAGCTAGTTTGGAGCAGAGCTGAGATTAGAAATCCAGGTCACCTGGTTTCTAATTCAATACTTTTCCTACCACATTGTTCTACCTTCCATCTAATCATCACAGTGATCTTCTAAATTTTATAGCACCTTAGTAACATTTAGACATTGATTCACTTATTCAGGCATCCCCAAACTACAGCCTGCGGTCCGCATGCAGCCCCCTGAGGCCATTTATCCAGCCCCCCACCGCACTTCAGGAAGGGGCACCTCTTTCACTGGTGGTCAGTGAGAGGAGCACAGTATGTGGCAGCCCTCCAACGGTTTGAGGGACAGTGAACTGGCCCCCTGTGTGAAAAGTTTGGGGGTGCCTGAGTCTTATTTGATGCTTTACCATTAATCTGAAGTAGGCAGAGGGAACCTCTTTGCCTCCTTTAAAAGATTCCTGAATTGAGGGTTAAGTGAATTTTTAAAAGTTTCAAAGCCAATCATTGAAAAATGCTCTAACTTGTGCTTATGCTTTTACTATCAGACCACCCTGTCATTTAGTAGACATTGTGAGCTATTTGACATGGTTATCAAAACAACAGGCAAAAACCTGTAAGACTATGCTGATCACTGCTTGAATTGTCATTTACTCTTTCTGCAGTTGTAGAAAACAATTAGAGCTTTCCCTAGAGGGCTTCTACGAATGTGGGAGACTTACCATGGTTCTTTTTTTCACATGAATGTCCTATGAGTTAAAAGTCAGGAAGCTAGCAACAGGGGACCACCTAGGGCATTGTGAATTCCCTTTCTCAATCAGAGTCTTTGTCTAACTGGAATAGCTATGTGCTCGACCTAAGAAAGCTTTTTATTATAGTGTATTTTAAAGAAAGGCATTTTCTGTTAGCACTCATTTCCTTAAAGGAACTTTTTATTGGGAATCTGGGATGAAACACTATTCTTAAGGTATATACCCAATGTGGATAGGTCACATTTCATTATTGTTTACAAGTACAGGGTTCTGCATAAGACCATATGGCACCATGTCGACATTTTAAAGGCAACACTTGTTTCGTAAGTTACTCTTTAATGTACTAAATAAGAGCCCCAGTGACTTGAAAGATTATGTCTTTCTCAATTTTGTTGTAAATGGTGTACTCCATTCTTAGTCCCTGTGAAAGGTTTTCTTCTTCAGGGAGGACATGTTTGCTAGCAACAAAAGATGCTGTCTCTAAACTATCTAAATCTCAAATATTTATATAGTTAAGAAAATATCTGGAATAAAATATTTCCAGCCCATTGCCCTGATGTACTGCATTAAAAATATCATGCTAAGTCTAATTAGTTACACATGTAGAAATAAATGTGGGACTCAGTAATTTAAGATTTTTGTGCACTTTTTATAATGAGAATAGGGAATAGAATTTCTCAATAGGGAACAGGAGTAGGGGTCTGTAAGCCTGCAATTATTTAGAATAGCCCTAGAGTTTATGAGCAGATACAGTTATATGGTTAGTCCCAGGACTGACTGAAAGCCAAGACAGACTTAGGTATTACTACGTTTACTTAGAGGAGGGTGTATATATATACATCTTATAGAAGGAATGTTTTCATTTTCCCTACATGAAGATTTTGTTGCTATTAGCTTCAAACACAAATGAGCAAGGTACATCTATATATTTGTAAGTAAGTTGTAAAAATCTTACTTTATCAAACTACATGAGGTTTTGAAATGTATTCATACTGGGAAAAGAGAAAATCGGGCTAGCACTGTGTACCAAACACGACACACTGGCAAATGTACTTCATTTTCTCTCTAGTTATGATGAATTACTTGTTTGAATTAAGTATTTTTTATTTCATTTGATGTAGTAAAGGAAAATATGTTTGAATTGCTTCAAGAATGTCAGAAGATTGGTATGGCAGACTGATTGCAAAAATGATTTCAATTATTCCTCTCACTCCCATCTATTCACCTCTTGCAAAGTGGCTTTGCAGTTCCCTCTCATCAGAGCATGATTTCGTTCTTTACCTTTGAACTGGGATGGCCTCATGGTTTGCCTCGGCCAACAGGATATGGCAGAAATAATCATGTGCTGATTCCGACCTTAAACCTCAAGAAGCTTTGCATGGCTCTGCTGTTCTTCTTGGACATTACAACCACTGTGAGAATAAGCCCAGGCCTGTCTGCTGGAAGATAAGAGACTACAGAGAAGAGTTAGTCAACCCAACTGAGGCCTTCCTTAACTGGCCAACTCCTAGACAAGTTGTACTTGATCACAGACACATGAATAAGCTCAGTCCACATCAGCCAGTTTAGAACCAAACAGCTAGGCCACAGACTCCAGAGCAAAACTGAATGGGGTGGGTCTCCCTGAGGTTTGTGTTGCTTATTACACAACATTGTTGTGGCAAAGATAAATTATAAAGCAAATATTTTCAATTGTTGACACTTTCAGTCATGATACAGAAGCCCCTCTTATTATGAAACTTTCACTTATAAATGTACATAGCTAAATGAAGTGCTACTTTCCAAAGAAAAAAATTTGTCAACTTTGCTTTCCACCGACAGTGTACTATGCCCAGCATATAGTAGCTTGTTGGACCTACCAACACGTAAAGTTCCAGGTAGCCTTTCAGAAGACAATCTGTTTGTGGTACCTCTTAAGTTAGCCAAGATGTCCTTCTTTCATAGTAGAAATATAAACCCAAATTGTTTTATAAATTAGCTGTATTTCTTTCCGACTAAGACATGAGTCTCTCTCCAGGTTTTTGATACTCATCTTTTTCCTTTTCTACCTACTCCTGGAATCATGATAAAACGTTGCTCTGAGGAAGAATTTATGCTGTGGAAGGAGGTATTTTATACATCTGATAAACCATAAGGTTCCTTCTAGTGCAAAGCCAGACAAGCAAGTAAGCCATTTTTACAGGAGAGTTTCCTTTTTAGAGCAGAATGTGTGCTGATTTAACAGTCTAGAAGAAAAAAAAAAGTAGCCGAACGGAGTTGAACAATGGTTTAGCTGGGTAATATAGAAGCCAAGGGAATCCGGAGGAGTACCTCAAACCCAGGAGGCATTGAAAAACTATGAATTCATAATGAGGAAGTGGCTTCTCCAATAATCTTACTATTTTTTTAATGAAGAATCTTAGAACTCGTAATTCAGTGATTTTATCTTTTATTTTAGAAAGATGCTAAAACAATGATTCAACCAGTTACATTAATTGACAATAATTAATAATAAAAAGTGTGATCTCTATTTCTATGCATATTGTGGTTCAGTTGGAGAGATGGAAAACACTGGCACAGGGCAACATAAGGAACTTTACCAAATAATTAAACAATACAAGCTTGTAAATACCAGAAAAATCAAATCCATGGCATTCCAGAATGAAGGAGTTATCAGGGAGGTACGGGGTTGTATGCGACATGTAACTTAGCTAGAAAAGCTAAGTTCTGGTGTATTTCTGAGGGGAGGTAGAAGTAGGCTTAAGAAAGTGAATGTTAGTCTTTTTCAGTAGGTCGAAGTACCTCAAATCCCTCGAATTATACTTAGTAAGTGAAAGAAGCGCTCTGCAATTTACACTCAGTCTCTTAGCCTCTGGAAGGAGTTTATGCAGCTTTGAAAGGTAAATAATTTAGACCCAAGGGAAAGCTTATGTTGAGAGGATCTGCTCCAATGTTTGAGATGCTTCTGGGAACATCACTTTCTCAGACAGTAGAATACTAAGAAGCTATAGTGGGAAAGTGAAAATTAACTTAACAGGCGATGCTGAAATTGCCAACTACTTTACCTCTTTTAATTTTTTTTTTTTTTTGTCTTCCTGAAAAAGATGAATTTGGTACATGGTAATTAGCTGCTCTGCTTTGCTTCCTCTTTGCAACCTGATGGGCCTTACCTTATGGAACAATTGATGTTCTGCACTGTAGACACTTCTTGACAAATGTTGAAAGCATGTGCTCACCCAGATGGATAAAAACACCACCAGTAATGACAGGAAGCAATGTTGGAGGGCAGGATTGCTGTGGATGTGTAGTTCTGCCAGTTAAGGTATTGGGAGGTTTATTCTTTCTTTTTCAAATCTTTTGGGAAGGTGGATACAGCAGTTCAAGAAAAGAGATGCCACGATTCTGACAAGTTAATTTAGCTTTCACTTCTGAGTATTATATGTATAGCAAAGAAGAAAAACCTTAATTTTCTTTGTACTGTCTGACAAAAAAGAAACAAGATAAATGCAGGCAGATTCTTTCAAAGGTGTCCTTATTACTGATTCTGAGGTTGCAGAACAGAGGTTTTATAAGCCTAAATCAGAACAAATAAAAGTCTCAGCATCTTTTATCTTTCTGTAATTTACATATGTATGTACATGTATCAATAGATATCAGAATGTTATTTACCAAAATGTGAAAGCTGAAAAACTAACACTTTGGGTTCTTCCCTATGGTGGGCTTTCTCTATTTTTACTTGATTTTACCAATGTAGAAAATAAAATTTATCCATTGTGGGAGGAAGAATTAAAAAAAAATTTAAATTCATAGGCCCCTATGGTCTTCACTCCTTGGTGTTATACCTGTGGCCATGTAACATGGCAAGTTTGTGAGTCTGCAGATGTAATTATGCTTACTAAAGAGTGAATCTTAAAACAGGGAGTAACCTGGATTATGCAGGTGGGCCCAATTAATCACATGAACCTCATATCAGAGGAGAAAGTCACAGAGATTCAATGTATAGAAAAGATTCAATATCCATTTAAGATTAGTTTCAATATTAGTTTCAAGATGAAGGAGGCCACATGTCAGGAAAATGAGGATCTCGGTCCTACACCATAAGGAACTAAATTCTGTCAATAAACAATGGGCTTGGAAGAAGATCTGGATAAAATCCACAGCCCCTGATGCCTTAATTGTATGTCAGTGAGATTCTAAATGAGAATCTAGCTATGCAGGCTAGAATTCTGACCTGTGGCTAATGAGTAAGTGTTGTTTTAAGCTGTTAGTATTGTGGTGACTTGTTATGGCAGCAATAAAACTAATACATCCAGATTTTACACAAATTATCATCTTACATTTAAAGTAATCTTGTTATAAATTGTTTTCTTTGCAGATGCTATATACTATAGTTTTGATAAACCTATTGTGATGGTTAACATTAGGTGTCAACTTGATTGAAGGATGCCTAATAAGGTATTGTTTCTGAGTGTGTCTGTGAGGGTGTTGCCATAGGAGTTTAACATTTTAGTTAGTGAACTGGGAGAGGAAGACCCACTCTCAGTGTGGGTGGGCCCCATCCGGTCAGCTGCCCGTGTAACTAGAACAAAGCAGGTGGAAGAAGTGGAGGTACACTGGCTTGCTGGGTCTTCTGGCTTTCATTTTTCTCCCATACTGGATGCTTCCTTCCATTCCTTCTGCCTTTGGACATCAGACCCCAGGTTCCTCTGTCTCAACCAGTGGTTTGCTGAGGGCTCCTGGGCCTTCCACCACAGGCTGAAGTCTGCACTGGGGGCTCCCCTACTTCTGAGGCTTTTGGATTGAACTGAGCCTCTAATGGCTTTTTTCTTCCTCAGTTTGCAGATGGTCTGTGGTGGAACTTCACCTTGTGATCGTGTGAGTCATTTTTTAATAAACTCCCTGTCATATATATATATGTGTGTATATATATATATATATATATATATATATATATATATATATAGTATTAGTTCTGTCCCTGTAGAGAACCATGACTAATATGCCCACCTAATTATAGATACTGTGTATATAGATATAAATATATGCATGTGTGTGTGTGTGTTTCTGTGTGTGTGTGTGTATATACATATACATATATATATAGACAATATATAGACGGGGGGGGGGAGGGGAAGAGGGTGAGTGAGAGATGCAAATGTAGACAAACAAGTTTCCAAAAGAATTCACTACCCTACCACCCATTCAAGTGGGCCTTCAAGTGAGTTCTGAATTATTTCTTAATTAAATAGATTCAGGTGAATCGGGAGGCCAACTAAATTTAAGTCGTCGTCTTCTTTTTTTTTTTTTGTAAAAAGTAGAATTTATTTTTTTGCAGTGGATTTAAGTAAACAGCAAAATTGAACAGAAAGTATAGAGATTCTCATATACCCTTTCCAGCCATACATGCACAGTCTCCCCTCCTATTGACATCCTCCACCAGAGAGGTACACTTGTTACAACTGATAAACCAGCAATGACACATCATTATATGAAATGGGATTCTAGCTGTGTAACTGGGGCCAAGAATTGGGGATCTAGAGAGTCTACAATGGGCATCCCTGGCTTGCTGCCTAACACTGTCTCTCCTTCTTCCTGATACAGACTCTGTTTTATCATCACCTACCTTCTATAGACCCCATGTACACATTTTGCCCTTAGTCATACGGTTTGGGTGGGACTGAATCCACCCCTTTTCCAGATTAGCTTGATTGCATTAAGCTAATCTGAGAAGTACCTACTTATGACCACAGTGAATGGTTTAGAAGTGGTTCCATAACTCAGGCCCCTGTCAATCAGCTCATCTTATTACATTGCCCTGAATTGGTCCAAGGATATTGGACCATGTTCTAAGTTAGTCCAGTTAGGGTTAACCTAGAGGATATTGCTGAGAATCCTGGAACGTAGACTCCTCTTTTCCTTGACAAACACAAATAAAGAAGCATGCAGCCCATTGTTGCCAGCAGCCATTTTAGGACCACAGAGTGAGAACCTGCTTGCAATTAGGGCCGGCATCAAGCATCAAGGATGTGGAGTGGAGACAACAAAAATATAGAAACAGCATCCTGAGCACAGCACTGTTTGGCCTCTGAATGAAGTCTGTTGTGCCCCTGGACTCCAGTAAATGAGTCAATACATTTCTTTTATTCTTTGTAAAATTAAATGTGTCTGGATTGGGTTTCCTGTTGCTTACAACTAACATCTCTAAATTGCAGAAGGTGAATGGAAAGATCAGAGTAGAAAATACCTATCTCTTTCTGTTCCATGTTGCCCAGGACCAGCCAGGACCGAATGCCTCTTTTAACATTTTGCTTCATCTCGGTATCAGAATCCAAATTGTTATTCTCCCCTGAGAGCAACTTTTCTCAGAGTAAACAATGCTGTGAGATAGTGAGAATCTCACATATTTCTTATGCCTATTCTTTTTAGTACTTGCTTTCTTCCTTTCATCATGAATTTTGTTTGTAAGTAACATGCCTTTTTCTTTATGCAATGATTCTCAAGTGAGTATTCAGAGAAAGTTGATGAGAAATGAAGATGCACTACCGAGAAGAATCAGCTGTCTGTTTGGCAGTCTTCTCATTTGGGGGCTGTACTTCTAGCTGGTCTTTTTTTCTTTTTTGAGACAGGGTCTCACTCTACCATGGTTCACTGCAGCCTTGACCTCCTGGGCTCCGGTGATTCTCCCACCACAGCCTCCCAAGGACCTAGGACTGCAGCTTTGTGCCACCACATCCGGCTAATTTTTGTATCAATTGTAGAGATGGGTTTTCACCATGTTGCCCAGGGTGGTCGTAAACTCCTGGGCTCAAGAGATTCTACCACCTAGGCCTCCCAAAGTGCTCGGATTACAGGCATGAGCCGGTGTGCCCACCTTCTATGTGGGCTTTTATGTTCTGAGCCACTCAGCTTATCCTCTGTCCTTGCCTTTGCACTGCATCTATCTTTCTACCTGATACATTTCTCCTTTTCACTTCCACAGCAGATTTTGCAAAATGGTGAATGAAGAATCTCAAATGTGCTAGTACTAGCTGAAAATAAAAACAAAAGATAATCTTGATCTCCTGTTGCATATCCACCTGACAATTTGCCCTGAAGTAATCCAGGGAGGTGAAATGAGAAATCTGTATCACTCATACACATATTTGAACAGAACTGCCAAAGCTTGTCTAGGCAAGTTTTCTCACTAGGTAAAAATCTATTTATGACAGAACCTTGTTCATTTATTGTCAATGTCACTTGATGAGAGTATGTACATTTACACATGTGAATTGTACACATTCCATACAAAAAAATTCTCATGGCATAAGTCAATTTCTTTTAAATTACAAACTATAAGGAATAAGATATGGATTAACTTTATATTAAAAGGCAATTATAAAATAAAAATAACTTAGATTGATAGTAGACCCACAAATGTTTTAACTTTCTACTTCAAAACTCTCTTTTACGAGGGAGAGAAATATTTAGTTTATAATAGCTGATAAAATACTTAAAGTACACATAAGTACGAAGATGGTAGCACAAACACAGACCTCTCTAAACTAAGGTATAATGGCAGTTAAAATTCCTTTCCTTTAAAGAAAGTTTAATAATGGGCATGATGATGGAGACCCACAGAAAGAAGTACAAAAATATGGAAAAGGGAGTCTTCCAGAAGCTTGAAACAAATTTCAGTTCTTGTAGTAAATTTATTTTTTATACTTTATCTAATGACAACAAATTGAACTGTGACTATATTTTCCCAAGAGAAATCATTTGTCAGGGACTGAGGAGATAGTCAAACCCATTTCCCATATTTTGTGGACATTGCTATGTGCTTTCATAAGCATTGCCTAACACAGGATGAGAACTGATGGAGGGAAAGTAGATTTGTCCTTAGAACCTGCTTACAATTTTTAAATTGAAAACCATTCTTTATATCATTAACTTTTAGCATTTTAACCTTGTCAACTGCTTCCTTAATGCCTCAAGCCAGTGTTACTCAAATATCATGTTGGATATTAGTTGGCCAATTCAGGCAACTGCAGGTGCATTCTGTTAACTAGGGCTCTTTGCAGTAGCTTTTCCCAGGATCTTTCCTATGTGAATGTACATTGTGACTCACATAGGGGGATATGATGTATCTAGATATTTCTAAACCCATATATAATTTTTTTTATTTCCCACAGAACATCCAGTTATAATGTATATGACATAAGTATTTCTCAAATAATAATTGGAGATACTTTCTTTGATAGCAAAAGGAAAACTGTGTAGCTGTCACGACTTTGCTCTTCCCTTGAAAGTTGAGCTTCTGTCTATCATTTTTCTATCTATTCACCATGGTTTGCAAATGAGATTGGAGGTGATGGTGCTTCCCAGCAGTCCAAACCTATCTCCAGTATAGAGCAACGCAATCCATAGCAATACCCAAACCCAAACTGGGTTGGTAATACCACCTTTATTATCAAAGACATTTCCTTCCACCATCCAAGAGAAAGATTAGATTTTCTTTCAAATTTCTGCCCCCACAATTAGTTTTTCAACCCAGGACAGAAAAAGAGCAGAATCTACCAAGAATGAGAGATAAATAGTGATACCTGGTTTTGTTGATCCAATCAAATGCATTTTTTCCCAGATTTAAATAGCGAATAATAACAAATTGACTAAATGTGAAAATTAGATTGCTTGGTTCCTGTAACAAAGTAATTATTTATTTTCAAACTTTGTGTTTCTTATTATGCTGATACTCCTGCCTTTTTTGCTTTTTGCTCATTTTCTTAGAAATCAGTGCTTTTATTTTTTGAAATATTGTCTTGTTTTGTTGGATTGGTATGAGTGCTATTGTCATATCAAGTTCACAGCTTTTATTGCCTAGAAATGAACGCATTCCATTCAGACAGTATGTGGTCACGAGTATGTAATCACAATGATTAAGCATTTTTAAAATAAAAAATCAAAACATCAAAGAATTTTAGAAAGATGAGCCCAGAATATCCATTCTATGCAAGAGAAGTGAGTTCCCATTACAAGGATGTGTGTGTGTGTGTGTGTGTGCGAGCGCGCATGCCCACGCACAGACGTGCATGTGTACTCACATGCTAATGATCTGAAGGAAGGATAATGGGGGGAAAATGGTGATAGCTTCCTAAAGGACACAAAAGTCACCATGTTGTGTACCTGTTCTTCAGCTGTAAACAGAATAAATAAAAGAAGCCTTTCTTGAGACTTTTAATGCAATGTAAGTAAGGTTAAGAAATGAACCTAGATCTCCTGATGCCCTTTCCAGTGCTCAGGAATAATCTTAATAGTCTTCCTTCTCCTAGTTTTATTTCTTTAATGTTATATTTTCTGTTTGTCTAAACTGATAGGCTATATTAATTGTACTCAGTGAAACCTGCTTTTATCATTGTCATAAGAGAGTTTTAATATCCACAGGTTTACATTAATTAAATTTAGGCTATAACTTTCTCGGAGTTTGCTTTTTCTGTTTTCCCAATTCTAGTGAACCACCTCAGTTAAGCGTACAGTCCCCTTATTTCTAATTGTTCTGGATCCAAGACATCCTCTGGAACAATGACTCATTGTTCACTGCGCTGTTTTTTTATGATGTTTCACCTGAGTCCTTAATTTACCTTAGAATAACTTCATTTCTTTTGGAAGGGGACTGCATAGTGTATAAACAATAGCTTCACATTCCGTATCACTGATAAGCTACCTTAAAAGAGATGGAAAGGTCCCAGAGTTAAATATAGCCCCTCTGCCTCCATTTTTTTCTTACAATTTCCTTTTGTTTCCTGTGCTGAGCTCTCCATGAAGGGATGATTGAAGCAGTCTAGTTTTTAGCACTATCGCCAGGGCTGTTATGTCAAATTCAAGTGGTGGTTTTCCAAGAAGGGCCTGACTTTGAAACAGCAACATTTAGACTCCTGTATAGAAAAGAATTATAGAAATGAGCCATTTAGGAAAGCAATTGGGTTAATTACTGATGTTAGACAATATGGGCAATTTATAAATATGCATGCACTTCTACTAGCAGGTCAACTGAATTTGGTTCAAGTGAGCTGAGCTCTGTGTTCTGGTAGCAAATTTTCTTCCTGTTTATGGAAAACATTGGCTTGCATTTTGGCCAATGCATGAAGCCTTGTGGGACTTCCCTAAGTCTTTCAACACATGCAAAGTGAAGAATTAAGAATATTCAAGCCAGGTCAACACATATCTTAGTGGTTCTGTTTCACATTCTTTCTCCACGTATGGACCAAAACCAAATGCAGGGCTCTGTTATTTTTTTTTAAGTTCCAGTGAAATTAATGTGGAACACTTTTCCGTAGACTGTAACACAAAAACAATGCCAAAAGCCCTTTGAAACCCGAAGCCATGAAAAACACAAATGACTATGTGTAATGGTCAGAATGGTTGACACTTGAATTAAGAGAAGAACTTAGCTATGACTAAGTTTAGATTTATTCAAGATATTGAAAACTATTTTTCATCTTAAAGCATGAAAAGGATAAAGTGTTAGTGGGAGTAGAAAGCCTCAGAAGGCAGTTGGACAAAAATGACTAGCAATGGACTGACAGCAAACTGGTAATTACACAAAACTGGAAAGTTTTAAGAAATATTTGGTTAGTATATTCTGAGCGTTAGCTTTGAATTTGGCTCACTGTTATGTAAGTGTCCTCCCCCCCGCACCCATATCTTTTGCAATAGTTGGTCTATTTATTTTTCTCAAGTTTGGAAAGGAATAGAGTAATAAACCACAAAATAGTAGAATTCAGTTATGAAAGAAATAGTCTCCTTATTAGTACATTTAGGAAAAATGGTTAATAAGCTATAAAATAACTCCTCCCTGGAAATACTTTAAATTGGATTCCTTCTACAAAGATGTACATGGTAGAGCTGATATTGCTGGTGTTTACACCACAGTTGACATGCAGAACTCTCGGATGGTATTGTTTGTTTGGTACCTCAAAAATCTTCTGCGCCATCTAATGGAAACAATGCAAACTGCATCTTACTTTGGAGGACAAGAGCTTCAAATTCTTCATTCGGCAGACATCAATGCAGAATAGATGAAAGCTATAGAATGTAATAGATCAAATACGAGCCTCTAAATGGAATGACTTGGGGGTATTGGCTCTCAGTTCTATAGTGTACACAATTCAAACATGCCCAGGATATTCTGATTTCACCATGCAAATATATTAAAACACAATGTATCCATTCATAGGGCATTTAGTAACAGACAATAGAGTGAACTCATATGATTTGCCAAACCAAGATCCAGAATATTCCAGGTTTTATTTTTTTTAAGTAAGTGTTCATTTCCAAGTTTGTGCTGTATTTCTTTGTCACGTCTATGCTACAAGTACAATGTAATTTAATTTTCAAGGTGTTTACCACATTCAAAAACTGTAAATGTCATGAATTTTATGTCAGAATCTACACCTAGAATTGTAGACTCAAATGCAAACATGGATACAGAGGTAATGTAAGTTAAAAGGGAAGAGAATGTGTTGCAGTAAGTAGGCTGTTTTGACAAAGTGGAAATCACACTCCCTGGCTTCGGTGAGTGCTACTCTGCAACAGCTTGTCCAACGAAAGTCCCAACTCTGTACTCTTCTGTATATTTCTTCATTTTGTAAATACTTGTTCAGACCCTAAATACATCCATGGTCCAGATATGACCTAGGCCTAAGAGCCACCATTTATGATTGCAAGTTTCTCATAATCCAGGCAACACAATGAGACGACAGCTGTAAATCCTGCAGTTACTGGAATCATTTGGAACACAAATCCTTTGAGAAATAAGTGCTCACATACTTTAATTAATATGCATAGATTGTTTTAGCTGCATATGGCAATGCAGAATATCAAATCACAAATATTGTCCAATCTTTCTATTATTTCTGGCCAAGTGGTTCTAAGTCTAAAATTCACTTAGAACCATAGCCAAATCATTGCCTGTACAGCCCTGGGATAAAGGCAGCTGTCCAGTTTTGTCAAACTGCAGTTTCTAATAGTCCAAGCCCTTGGGTTGGAGACAAGCTCACATCAATGACAAGTGGCTTCAGAGGGACAGTGTTTGAAAGGTGTTTTCACATGATGTTTCTTAGGCAAATAAAGGAAAGGAAGCAGTTAGCAGTTCATTAGAATTCAAACCTGAAGAAAACATAAGAATAATGAAAGACAAGAGATGTTGGCTATGAATGAACCCAATTAAAATGTATTGTTTTTCCTCCTTAGAACATTTTAGAAATGAAATTGTTGTCTTCATACCTCTACTAGTCAGTCTGTTGCTCTCTACCTCACTATTTTGAGTGAGTTCTGTAGCTATAGTTCCTCTAAGTACTGTGGGTTTGCCCCCATTTTTTATTCCCTTTTTTTGAGATGGAGTCTCATTCTGTCACCCAGGCTGGAATGCAGTGGCATGATCTTGGCCCACTGCAATCTCCACCTCCCAGGTTCAGGTGATTCTCCTGCCTCAGCCTCCTGTGTAGCTGGAATTACAGGTGTCCACCACTGTATCTGTCTAACTTTTTAGGAGAGACAGGGTTTCACCATGTTGGCCAGGCTGGTCTTGAACTCCTGACCTCAGGTGATCCGCCTGCCTCCACCTCCCAAAGTGCTGGGTTTACAGGCATGAGCCACCATGCCCAGTTTTCTGCTTTCATAGGCTCACAGAGCCTGGGAGAACATCCTTCCCTAGCCTTGGGGCAGGTGAATGTCTGATCCAGACACTTTCTAACAATGCCTATCATAACTTATTAGCATCTTGCAGATCAAAATGTCCCACCTTAAGTGCCAATATTGATCTGCCCCTTTGTCAATGTTTCTTTCATAGAACTGGATCCTGAGTTCACAAAGCACTTACTTGTCCAAAATCCAACACATATTAAGAACTTAGTACCATACTGGGCATGGGGTGTCTTCAATAAATATAGGTAATTACTACTCTCATTCAAGGACTGCCAGAAGAGCAATTCTTGTGCATTTATAAGAAGCAGTTGGGGACTCTACAGTCAGATCTACCTCCTTGTACATGGTGTGCCTGGTGTTTTTTGGGAGTGGACACCCATGGTTCATGAGGCACTGAAGAAGGAGGAAACAACAGTGTTGAGCATTCTAGCTAAAGAGACTGGTGTAACCATTATTATTATCATTTTATTAAAATGTTTCAGCCAGGCATAGTGGCTCTCACCTGCAATCCCAGCACTTGAGCCCAGGAGTTCAAGACCAGCCTGAGATACATAGCAAAACCCCTTCCCTACAAAAGATATAAAACTTAGGTGGGCATGGTGGCACATGATGGTATTCCCTGCTACTAGGGAGGCTGAGGTAAGAGAATCACTTGAGCCCAGGGAGTCAAGGCTGCATATATATATGTGTGTGTGTGTGTGTGTGTGTGTGTGTGTATGTGTGTGTATATATACATATATATACACACACATATATATGTGTGTATATGTGTATACATATACACATATACACACACATATATATATTTGAGACAGGGTCTCAAATATATATATGTGTATGTGTGTATACATGCACACACACACATATATGTGTATATGTGTGAGATATATATTACATATATCTCACACATATATGTGTGTATGTGTATATATATATATATATATATATACACACATATATATATTTTTTATTTATTTCCTGTTAAATGTGAAGTATCTTAAAGGCAAGAACTATGTCTCCTTTACAATATTCTGCTATATCCCATGCCAGGTTACACATGTAAAAGGTTTTCAGAAAATGAGTGACAGATGAATAAGATGCCATTTATTTCAGTGTTAGTATAAATGTTTGCTTTAGCATCTCAGATGAGTAATATATTTATTGCATATCATATTCTATTTGTTGTAAATTGACTATTAATTCTTCTATATAGAAGTTAGGATTCTCTGATGGCAAAGTATTACAATCTTAGTGAAATATAGAAATCAATGAGTTAATGTTTACCAAATTAATGAATTTATGCTTGTGTTGACCATTCTATGAGATTTAGTATTGCTTACTTAGTAGCATATTGAAATATGAAGTAGCCTAAATAAGGTTAAATTATTAATATTTTCTTTAACACTTAAACAGGACAATTGGGTAGTTTTGTTTGTTTGGTTGTTTGTTTTTGAGACAGAGTCTTGCTCTGTCGCTCTGGCTGGAGTGCAGTAGTACAAGCTCAGCTCACTGCAACGTCTGCCTCCCGGGTTCAAGTGATTCTCCTGCCTCAGCCTCCTGAGTAGCTGGGATTACAGGTACCCACCACCATGCCCAGCTAATTTTTGTATTTTTAGTAGAGAGGGGTTTTGCCATGTTGGTCAGGCTGGTTTGAAACTCCTGACCTCAGGTGATCCATCTGCCTTGGCCTCCCAAAGTGCTGAGATTACAGGCATGAGCCATAGCACCCAGCCCACTTGGGTAGATTTTGAAGCATGCACAGTTGACTCTTGAACAACATGGGTTTGAACTGCAGAGGTCCACTTATATGTGGATACTTTTCAGTACACGTTAGATCAAGTGTGGCTGCCTCTCCTGCTGACTCTTCCATCTTCTCTACCTCTGTCGCCTTTGCCAGCTCTGAGACAGCAAGATTAACCCCTCCTCTTCTTCCTCCTCCTCAGCCTTGTAAATTCGAAGACAAAGAGGATGAAGACTTTTATGATGATCTACTTTCACTTGGTGAATTGTAAATATATTTTCTCTTCCTCATGATTTTCTTAAGAACATTTCTTTTTCTCTAGCTTACTTTATTATAAGAATACAATATATACTACAGATAACATACAAAACATTTGTTAACCCACAGTTTACGTTATTGATAAGGATTCTTGTCAAGAGTAAGTAGGTAAGTAGTTAAAAGTTGACTTCTAATAGTAGCCAAAAGTTATACATGGATTTTCCACCACACAGGGATTTGGTCCCCTACTTCTACATTGCTCAATGGTCAACTGTAATTAGAAATGAATATCTTCAAGGTCTAAGCCACTCAAGAATTTTTTTTAGTACCTGTCTTTCAGGTTTATGTATTTATTTATTTTTGTTGATGTATAATAGTTGTACATATGTGGGGGAACATGTCATGTTTTGATACCTGTATACAATGTATTATGATTATGATCAAATCAAGGTAACTGGGATTAAATCACCTGACATGGTTATCTTTTGTTTGTTTTGGGAACATTACAATTCTTCTCTTCTAGTTATAATAATATGTAACAAATTATTAACTGTACTTTGCCTACTATACTGTCAAATACTAGAACTTTTTCCTTTTGTCTAACTGTATTTTTGTACCCCTTAACCGACTTATCTTCATTCTCCCTCTCCATTTTTTTCCTCTGCTTTTTGGTAACCAACATTTTACTCTCTACAACCATAAAATTCACTTTTTTAGCTCTCACATGTGAATGGAGACAGGCAATATTTGTCTTTCTTTCCTGACTTATTTCCTTAATAATGACCTCCAGTCCCATCCATGTTTCTGCAAAGAACAAGGTTTTATTCTGTTTTGTGGCTAATATTCCATTGTGCATATATACCATATTCTCATTATCCATTCATCTGTTGATGGACATTTGGTTGTTTTCAAGTATATATTATTGTACATAATGCTGTAATAAACATGAAAGTGCAGATATCTCTTCGATATGCTGATTTTCTTTCTTTTGGATATTTATCCAGTAATTGGATTGCTGGATCAAATGGTAGTTCTAGTTTTAGGTTTTTGAGGAACTTCCATAATGTTTTCCATAATTGTTGTTCTACTTTACATTCCCACCAACCGTGTAAGAGCGTCCTTGCCAGCATTTGTTTTTGTCATTTTGATAATAACAATATTAACTCAGGTGAGATGATATCTCACTGTGGTTTTGATTTGCATTTCTCTAGTGATTAATGATTTTGAGCATTTTTTATACACATTTTGGCCATTTGTTTGTCTTCGTCTCAGAACTGTCCATTTAGGTCTTTTGCCCATCTTAAAATCAGATTTTTATTTTTTTGCTCTTGAATTGTTTGGGCTTCTTATATATACTGATTATTAATCCTTTCTGAGATGAATAGTTTGTACATATTTTCTCCCATTCTGTAGGTTGTTTCTTCACTCCGTTGATTGTTTCCTTTGCCATACAGAAGCTTTTCAGCTTGACTTAATCCCATTTGTCTAATTTTGTTTTTGTTGCTTGTGCTTTGAAGGTCTTATCCAAAAATTCTTTGCCCACACCAATATCCTGTAGCATTTCTTCAATGTATTCTTATACTGGCTTTGTAGTTTCAAGTCCTATAAAGTCATTAATCCATTTTGAGTTGATTTTTGTGTATAGCAATAGATGGGGATCCAGTATTCTTCTGCATATGGCTACCCAGTTTTCCCAGCACCATTTATTAAAGAGACTGTCCTTTTCCCAATGTGTGTCTGTGATGCCATTGTTGAAAATGAGATGGCTGTAAGGGTGTGGGTCTATTTCTGTGTTCTCTATTCTGTTCCATTGGTCTTTGTGTCTCTTTTCATGCTATTACCACTGTTTTTGATTACCGTACTCAGGATTTTCTAAATGGTTCATAGGGTACACATAGCACACCCTGACCGTGCAATCTTATCTGACTTCTCAGTTTGTTGTCTCATAAATGAGGCCCAACACGTCAGATGTAATTTGGAATTATGACTAAGTAATGACTCTAGTAATGACTCTTCACTAGCACTATTCTCTGTAGAAAATATTTTTGCATTAATGTCAACTTCACCTTGTTCTGGATTCTTAGATCTACTATATTTGAAGTCAGGTTTGATCTTTGGTGTTTTCTGGCACTGATGTTAAGTTCTCCAATATTTGAATCTGAAATATTAGTTTTCTCCACATAAAACTCGGGCAAAGTTTCTTCCATTCTGTTGTAATCGTTCCCAGTTTTTAAAGACGTATTCTAACTTCCTCAAAACCTTCAACCTTGCGCAAACCCAGTTTCTATTCCAGATCTAAGAAAAAGTCACACAAAAATGGCTGCTCTGCTCTAAGTTTGTTAATAGAATGAAAACATATTTTATGAGGTCTGAAAAACTGCCATCTTATTCTTTGCAAGGTGCCCTAGGAGGTTCATTGTTGGGAGTTCAGTAAATCCATTCATTCAAAATATGTCTTATGCCAAAATATTATGAGAATGTGGTTCCCAAGAGTGATTGATCTGATTTGAAGACCCACGTGGCAAAGGTTGCCGGGAAGAGAGTAGGAAAAGGCCATTTCTCTCAGCTGAATCATGGGCACTAGGGATTGGTTAAGAACATTTTAGTGGAGTGAGGCAATTCCTATGGAATGAGCCTTGGCCAGAAAAAACAGTGGTGTTGGACAGAGAGAGTGCAATATCCATGGCTTCAACTTTGTTGGAGCGAAATCTTAATTAGCTTGATTTGTTTTGGTTTCAGTGTCTTCTAGATTTGCAAGGAAAGGCATTATAATATGAACACCTGAAAGCCGCTTTTCTCCTTAGGGTTGGGGGTACCTTCTGTTGTGCAGGGGCAACTATAAATTTACATTTATTCTCATAAAAGCACTGTATTTTCCGAGTTTAAAAAGTAATACATACCTATTCTACAAATTGGGAACTTCAAAAGTATAAAGAAGAAAATTACAATATACAAAGTAGATAAAATAATTATTAAATCTTTGGAAAACATTTTCAATTTTTTAAATATATCTTTTCACCTATTTATGATGATGCTATTCTGCTTTTTATTACTTAAAAGGCAATACAAATTTTTAAATTTTTTTAGTGCTTTTAAAGTATATTTTGGATATATTGCATGTCTTTATGATTTTGCTTATATAAGTAAATGACAATTTACTTATTCATCTCCCTGTGTTACCCACAGTGGTTGTGATTGTTTGCAATTATGTTTTATTTTCTCTCCATTATATAATAGAAACTAAGTGTAACTTCAAAAACTAAAGGTAGATTCTCCCATCCTGCGAGGTTATTAACTTGTAGTGAAAATGATACAGGAAGGATTGAGGAAACAAAAGTTTTCCTGTCCATGATAAAGTTCAAAGTTGGACAATGATCTGCTTAGCTATTAAATCAAGCACCTGTTGTCAAGTTCAATTTTTAACAAATCACATAGAAAATTATCTTTCTTTACATGTTTTGCTAAGAGGAAGTTTGGAAATTGGAGTGATTTATTTTCTGAAGGTAACTCTATTTTTCATTTTAATCTCTATGTTAAATGCTGCATAATGTCTTCTTACAAAATTTCATTAGATGGGAACTCTGGCACTCTTCATTTATGCATATTCACATTTTTATTTAAAATGCTCTTAACAAATGATTCTTTTATTTTTATAATATAAATTCATTCCAATGTTTATATATTAAAAAGCAATCGGCATTTGTGTATTTTGTTTTCAATATATTGTTCATATTGAATTCTCCATAGACAGCAATAAGAAAACAATACCAATCCATCAATATTAAATACTGAATCTTAATCACAAATGAATTGTAATTGGATTCAATTGCAAATGGGTTTTTTCCCTCATAGCACAATTAAAACTTACAGATTTTTTTTATTAGAAAATAAAATCAGCTGCTTAGTTCTAAAAATGTACGATGATAAGAGCAAGGACGTTTTTTTCAGCTAAGTTTGCTTCTTGGAGGCCATGATACTCTGGCTTTCTGTATTCAATGCAAGATATCATGAGCCAATAGCATTATATACTACTTTAGACATTAGTTGCCAAAGAACTCAAGGTATCTTCATTTACAATATTTCCTGGACCCATAGACATTGAGACTCAATCTAGAATAAAGTTTTGTGGTAGTGCATGCTAGCCTCGGCCCACTATACCCACTTGGCTTCTAGTTTTTCCTGTGGACAGGAAAGTATTAAACCAATTTACTGCTTTTAGTTTCACTCTCACAAAACAAAACAAAAACAAACAAGACTTCAAACTCAAGCAGAATTCCACTTCTCAAACATTCTGGTTGGAGCCGAACTTGCAAGACACACAACAGGGAGACTAGAGTTTGGCAAAGGTGAGACAGAAATTTCTCTGCTTCTGGTAAGAAAAAGCCTCATTTCGCTCTCTTGAGAGGTCTTGTCTAGACACTGATAGTATTGTTTTGGTTGATGAACTAGTTAGAAAGATTTCTGGGAGGCATTTGCCAGGTCTTGGATGACCAAGATATTTGGCTAAGCTAAGAGACTAAAAATATGGCCACCATTTTCATTCAAAGCACCATAGTTACATGTATATCTTTAGGCCAGTGTTTATTAATTTAGCTTTCTGTAGTTTTGTCTTTCCTTTCTTGTCCTTTAAATTCTGTATTCTAACTGGTACCAATCTTACTGAAACTGTTCCAAATAGTTGAGGAGGATGAAATCCTCCTTTACTCACTCTATGAAGGCAATAGCACCCTAATACCAAAGCTAGGCAACGACACAACAAGAAAGGAAAACTATAGGCCAATATCCTAATGAACCTAGATGTAGAAATCCTTAAAAAAAAAAAATTACCAAACCAAATTCAACAGCACGTCAAAAAATAATACACTATGATTAAATGGATTTTATTCCAGGGATTTAAGAAGGATTCACCATATGCAAATCAATAAATGTTATTCACCAGATAAGCAGAATTAAACACAAAAACCATATGGTCATCTTAACAGACACACAGAAAATCATTAGGTAAAATTCAGCATTCCTTTACGATAAAAACCCTCAACAAACTGAGCATATAAAGAACATGCTTCAACATAACAGTCATATACGACAGGCCCAAGACAACATTATACTGAATGGAGACGAGTTCAAAGCATTCCCTTTAAGAACTGGAACAAAATAAGGATATTCATTTTCACCACTCATATTCAACATAGTACTGGAAGTTCTACTTAGAGCAATCTGTCAAGAGAAAGAAAGAAAAGGCTTCCACACTGAAAATGAGGAAGTCAAAATATCTCTGTCCACTAGTGATATGATCTTATACATAGAAAGCCCTAAAGTGTCCTACATTTGATAAATGACTTCAGTAAAGTTTCAGAATACAAAATCAATGTACAAAAATTGATAGCCTTTCTATATACTATTAACAAGCAGAGAACCACATCAATAATTCAGTCTCATTTAAAATAGCTACAAATATAAAATAAAATAACTGGAAACACATTTAACCAAGGAAATGAAAGATCTCTACAAGGAAAACTGCAAAACATTGCTGAAAGAAATCATAGTTGATGCACACAAAGGAAAAAAAAAATACCATGCTAATGAATTGAAGAACCAATAATGTTAAAATGTCCATACTGCCAAAGCAATCTAGAGATTCAGTGCAAGTCCTATTAAATTGCCAATGTCAGTCTTCACAGAATTAGAAAAAAACAATTATAATGTTCATATGGAACCAAAAAAGAGCCCAAATAGCCAAAGCAATTCTAAGCAAAAGCTAAAAACTAGAGACATCACATTACCTGACTTCATATTATGCTACAAGTCTACAGTAACCAAAACAGCATGGTACTGGTGTGAAAACAGACACACAGATCAATAAACAGAATAGAGAACCCACAAATAAAGCCACATATCTATAGGCAAGTGATCTTTAATGAAGTTGACAAAAACACACTGGGGAAGGAACACCCTCTTTAATAAATGGTGTGGGAAAATTTGATAGTCATATGCAGAGAAATGAAACTGGACTCCTAGCTCTCAGTATATACAAAAGTTAAGATGAATTAAAACCTTAAATGTAAGATCTGAAACTAGAAACATCCTAGAAGAAAATGTGGGTAAAAAAACTCTTCTGGTCATTGACCTAGGCAAAAAAATTTATGACTAAGTCCTCAAAATCAAATACAAAACAAAACAAAACAAAAAGATAAATAGGATTTCATTAAATTAAAAAGATTCTGCACAGCAAAATAAACAATCAACAGAGTAAATAGCCTACAGAATGGGAGGAAGTATTTGTGAACTATGCATCTAACAAGAGCTAATATCCAGAACTTATGAGGAACTCAAATAGCTTAATAATAACAACAACCAAATAACTCCATTAAAAAGTGGTCAAAAACATGAATAGATGTTTCTCAAAAGAAGGCATATAAGCGACCAACAGAAATATGAACAAATGCTCAAAATCAGAGAAATGCAAATTAAAACTACAATGAGATACCATCTTACACCAGTCAGAATATCTGTTACAAAAAAGTCAAAAAACAACAGATGTTAGCAAGGATGTGGAGAAAAGGAAGAGCTTATATGTTGTTGGTGGGAATGTAAATTGGTACAACTTCTATGGAAAACAGTATGGAGATTTCTCAAAGAACTAAAAATAGAATCACTATTTGATCCAGCAATCCCACTACTGGGATCCTTTTGGATCCCTAAATAAATTATATTGGTCAGGCACAGTGGCTCATGCCTGTAATCACAGCACCTTGGGAAGCCGAGGCAGGCAGATCACTTGAGATCAGGAGATCAAGACCAGCCTGGTCAACATGGTGAAATTCTGTCTCTACTAAAAATACAAAAATTTGCCGGGCATGGTGGTGAGAGCCTGTTATTCCTGCTACGTAGGAGGCTGAGACAGGAGAATCACTTGAACCTGGAAGGTGGAGGTTACAGTGAGCCAAGATCATGCCACTAAACTCCAGCTTGGGTGACAGAGCAAGACTCCATCTCATGCCACTAAACTACAGCTTGGGTGACAGAGCAAGACTCCATCTCAAAAAGAAAAAAGAAAAAGAAAAAAAAAGAAAGAAAATGTTCAGCATATATTGTGTATTATTATATTGAAAAAACACCTGCACTTGTATGTTTATCACAGCGTTATTCACAATAATGAAGTCATGAAACCAATCTAAGTATCCGTCAATGGATAACTATATATACATTTTATATATGCCTTTTAGGAAACGTCTATTCTCAAAAGAATATATATATATATATATATATATATATATATATATATATATATATATAACATTTTATATATGCCTTCTTTTGAGAAATGCTTATATACCTTCTTTTGAGAAACATCTATTCCTGCTTTTGCCCAGTTTTTAATGGAGTTATTTTATGTATAGTCAGCCATAGAAAACAATAAAATCATGTCCAATGCAGCAACAGCACTGGAGGCTACTATGCAAAGTGAAATAACCCAGAAACAGAAAGCCAAATAATGTATGTTGTCACTTATAAGTGGGAGCTAAATAATGAGTACACATGAACATACAAGGTGGAAAAATTAGGCACTGAAGACTCCAAAAGGTGGGCAAGTGAGAAGGAGATAAGAGCTGAAAAATCGGGGGGGAACTCTGTCACTATTTCAACTTTTTTCCCCACTATTTTCACTGTAAAATCAGCATGCATTTTATTAAATCCTGCTTAAATGGAAATGGTGAGATTCTAATATTGAATGTGAAATGAGATGAAGATCTGCTCTGGGAGTTGAGTATTATAAAAGCGAATTTTCAGGACTCTTGGCCAAGTTTTTGTTCTGCTTTTAAAAAAATCTTCAAATAAAAAAACTTTTCTTAGTTTTAAAAATAGTATTATGATATTTAAGAATACTTAGTTCTTCAGTGGTGTGTTTGAAGCAAGGTCTCAAAAGCTTTGGAAGAAATAGTGGATATCTTATTGAACTCTGAAAAGAGGAAATATTATAATCTTTTAAAAAGTAAAAAAAATTTTACCAAAGAAAGATAATATTCTCAGTTGTAAATGAGTATAGATTTTATTTCTAAGTAGAATACTCCTCTCCTCCCATTCCTTTTTTTTTTTTTTCCTTGCCTTTCCCAGGTCTAACTTCCAACTGAACCCTGTAATGAAAGAAAGGCCAAGGCTTGGGGTTATCTGAAAAAATTATCAGGGGCATCATTTATTCACTCTTGATATTCTGCCTCAAGTTTTAACTCCTCCTGTGCCTGGTTACCAGCAAAAATTCCATTCCAGCTGGGGAGAAATCTCCTGTTGCATCTATGAGAACAGTGTCTTTTAGACCAGGTTTGAATGCATTCTAATTAAGTGATTTTTAGTAACTGAGGACTTTAAAATAAAAGTGAATGGTGACATTATATTTGGTGGTCAAGTCATGTGGTTTTCTGTAGCTAAAGAAAATCTAATTCTAGGCACCAAATACATCTACAACTCTTTTGCATATAGAACCATCATCGGCTTACCATCTCTGGGGAAAGCCATTTAAGCATTTTATATTTTCAACTGAAGAAGTAATTTATACTGATTTCATCCCAGTTTTGATTGGTTCCCCTTGGACACCAACTATTGGTATGCAGTTTGTGATGGTAGGTTAGAGGCCCAGAAGGAATGTGTTGCTGTGGAACTTAAGGAAATATCATAGCTGGTTTAGATGATACACATTTGACAACTTAGCAAGACGCAATGTATCATATTGGTATAGGTGAGATTGGTTAACGTTAATAATGCAGATAGGCAAGAGGAGATTCTAGCTCTGGCTGATACACAGTGCTTTGATTATTGTTGAAAAGGCAGACTAGAAAATTTGGGGGCTGATGTTAATGATATTTGATTTAGAGGTGCAATAGGTGCCAATTTCAAAAATGGACGTATCTAATAACTTTCTTTGTTTCTTGGTCCATCCAAAAAGATAAATATAATAATAAAATCATTGCAGGGGAGAAAAAAAAGTCATTAAAATATCTAAGGAGAATCAATAAAAATAATTTACCTTAATCCCAATTTAAATTGTGTTAATCTTCCTCTCAGCCATTCCATCTTATGATAAGAAGACAGCACTTTTTGAAAAGGACATGAGTTAATGTGCTGAAATGGCCCCTTGGTGAATACATCTACTGAAACTTATTCTCTGCTCTCATCTGCCACATGGTTTCTGTTGCTGCACTGGCAATAAATCTCCAGGGCTAGAAGATGAAAAACTCAGGGGGGTCTGGCAAAGTCTGGAAACAGAAATAGACCATCTGCCTCATGGAGAAATTGACAGGAGTCTCAGAACAGATGCATGCACCTCTTCACCATGAGGCAGATGGATAAAGAGAGCAAATAGGACTCAAAGCTGATTCTGGGAGACAAATAAGTAAAAAGCATGGGAGAAGCCTGGTTCTGAGGATCAAGCACAAATTCATCAGTCCAAGCTTCAAAATCTTTCATAGTAGGGCTGCACTCTGGCTTTTTACTCCCATCCTTCACTACTCTCCAAAAACATCATTCATCATTCCAGCCAGAATTACTGAATTAGCATCATCCAGACATGACTTTTATATCCATGACATCTCTGCCTCTTTTTTGGCAATGCATAGCCTACCCGTCCTTAAAGGCTCTTTCTCTGTGAAATCTTCCCTTACACAGCTCATATGGTCTCTTTCCTTCATTAATGTTCAGCATATATTGTGTATGCCTCTCATTTTACAATGACATTAAATTCTGCTTGGGATAAAAGTTCTTTTTTTTTGTTTTGTTTTGTTTTTTAACTGTTGAACTGTAAGATGTTATCTAACTAAACCCTATTTCTCTAATTCATCCTGAGTAAAACTGCATGGCCATACACCAGCTCCATTTAGTTTCTAGAGGTATGGAACACGTTATGTTTCTTTCCACCGCATAACTTTGGCACAAGACTCTAATGCTTGAGAAAAGAGCATTAGAATAAAGCGATGGAGGAAGCAGAAAGAGGTCAGGGAAGACTACATCTCAGGCAAAGCTGATAGCAAGAGGGACTTAGGGATAAAGAAGATGGGAAGAGTACTTTTGGGGGCAATAAGCAGAAGACATGGTGGAGAGCCACGAGGTTCCAGGTGCTAAAGGGAGAGCAGTTAGTGAAGGTTTTGCTAATTGATAATCGGCTTCCTTGATCTTGATGACCAAGTGTAACATTTGCTTGAAGACAAACAACTGGAAGCAACAAAGTCGAAAGGGAGGGAACCATATTGATTGTGATGGGTCTGAGGTATGTTTTGTTTCCTGGTATTCAAAGTGAAGGTGGACAGGTTTCCTTCAGTGTCTATTTTCTCAAGTTATTTTATTCTATAGCTAAAGAATATACCAAGTATAAGTATAAAAACACAATCATAATCATACCCAAGAAAGGTTAAGAAAACCAGAATTAAAACCTGGCACTTTCCCAGCTTTGGCAACATAATGAGACCCTGTCTCTACCAAAAAAAAAAAAAAAAATTAGCTGGGTATGGTGGGGCTTGCCTATAGTCCCAGCTACTTGGGAGGCTGAGGTGGGAGTATCATTTGAGCCCAGGAGTTCGAGGCTGCAATGAGCCATGATCATACCACTGCACTCCAACCTGGACAACAGAGCAAGACTCTGTCTCTAAAAAGAAAATAAGTAAATTAATTACATTAAATTTAAAAAATACCTGAGGCATTCTATGTATTTTATTCAGGGACTCAATATCATTCAGTAGAAGTTTAAATAGAGAAAAGATTAGTATGTGTCAAGTGGTTAGACCCTAATCTCTAATTTTACAATGAGTATCTCCTAGAATTTACTGTGTGTGTGTGTGTGTGTGTGTATAAAACATATGTTATATATATATATATATATATATATATATATATACACACACACACTGTATATGTAATATGTGTGTATTACATATATACACACACTGTAAATTCTAGGAGATATTCATTTTATATATATATATATTTTATATATACACACACATACACATATATCTTGATATATATATATATATATACATACATACACACATACACATATATCTTGAACATATTAAGTTCTCAAGTAATATTTATTAATTCTTTTATTTATTTATTTATTTTTTTGAGATGGAGTTTCGCTCTTGTTACCCAGGCTGGAGTGCAATGGCGCGGTCTCGGCTCACCGCAACCTCCGCCTCCTGGGTTCAAGCAATCCTCCTGCCTCAGCCTCCTGAGTAGCTGGGATTACAGGCACGCACCACCATGCCCAGCTAGTTTTTTGTATTTTTAGTAGAGACGGGGTTTCACCATGTTGACCAGGATGGTCTCGATCTCTTGACCTCGTGATCCACCCGCCTCGGCCTCCCAAAGTGCTGGGATTACAGGCTTGAGCCACCGCGCCCGGCCCATTATTAATTCTATTTATAACTGTATGCTATGAGGTTTCACCAGCCTGTGAATAGGAATAAGATTGCACTGGCATTTATACTACCTTACATTGGAATTTCAGTCAGTGTCTTAACATCTTTCTATTGCTTCTGTGAGATCTTAGTCATCTCCACATTTCTCTCGACTCCACAAGTTTCTGTGTTCCCAGAGGTGCTTCACTTATGTTTCCATATGAGGACAAGCCCGCTCGGCATGGCCACTCTAGTCAGATGTGAGCTGAACCCCTCTGACATCTGCTGTCATATTCTACAGAGTTTTGTGTCTTTAGTTTGTACAAATAACCTGGAGAAATTATAAAATAACATGAAGAAATAGAAGCCTAAGGTGTCTTCAAATCAGCTGCCTAATCTCAGGTTAACCTCAATTCATACTCCTGTTCTGTATGTGTACAGTAGATTTAAAAGAAATTAAAAAAAGATGAATAGAGAACAAAATTTTCGTGAAACACCCAATTTGAGATTTTTGTGTGTGTGCGACACATATCAGAAAGTATGTCTATCATGTTTGCAGCTCAGTTTCAAGCATTTCTAGGTGGCCAAAGCCTCCATTAATAGAACATATGTTCCATGAAATTATATGTAAATTTTAGGATGACAGAATTATGGGTCCATCCCATTCTTTACCATTAACTTTGTAACATTACTATTACAAAGATTATATCATATGTTAATAACACCTTAAAATATGAACAAAACAACTGTAATAGGAATCCAAACAACAGAGTATCTGACTCTATTATTTCTGATCAAGTGATCTGTAAGAGTAAGGATATTTCTATCACTTATGTCAATGAAAAGAGAAAGCTCTTGGTTATGTGCCATACTCTTGCATCATCTCGATTTCCCAGAATGGACTAAATCAATTGAAAGATAAACTCACTGTAGTCAGGCATATGCTGACATGTTGGCCCCTTCACAAAAGCTCATGGACAGATTTCCTCTAGACCCAAACAAACTATGTAAAGAGTCTGTTTTGATTCTTGTTAGCTTTGCACTCTCTCAGCAAGCTGCTAAGAAAATTCAAATATGGCTACTCTTTTGGAAAGAAATGGCATTCCAGGATCTTTCAGGGTTTTTTTTTTTTAATATAAGACAAAGTTATTTTTACAGAACAGTGCTACTCTACAAAGCATTCTTGGAGCAGCATAACAGTTCTAGTAGATCAGTTAACGTGGAATTTGGGTTTAATGTGTAGTTTGAGAGGCTTACATGAATGAAAGATTTATGTATACCTTGTGCCTTGCTGTCATGATGATGCTTGGCTCACTGTCTGTTTCTAAGGAGCCATATCCAATCATCAATAATGCTGCCTGTGTGGCTTGAGCATCACAATATTCCCAAAACCTAAAATTCTCCCCAGTGATTAAAAATTAGAAATGCACTGTTACGATATATTTGCTGAATGAAATAATTAAGCAAAGTATGTGTGTTTTGAAAAGCTAAAGGACAAATTAAATAATGTGAAGCCTCTTATCGTCCATTTGAAAACATATTTACATATTTCGGCCTTGTCAAAGGGAACTGTCTGATAGAACTGTATGTGACTACTTTATAAAATACATTTTTAAAAATTTAATCTCATTAAACCTTACAATCCTGTGAGATAGGTATTTGCTTCTCCATCAGTACAATTGGGACAGTAAGACTTATGGTAAATGATGTTTTAAAGAATATACACTAGCCGCACAACAAAGTCTTAGCATGAGTTTCCTATATTTGAGTTCACTTTCCCAAAATTCTGTAACTTTTTCTAGATGAAGACACTGAGGTTAAGGAAAATGGAAGGTGATATGCTTCTGGCCCCTCATATGAGGGTTTAGCCATATACTCTGCTCTACTTTAGTGAAAGTGTTGGCGACAGGTACTTTGCCTTAATGAGACTGTAAGCTCAGAACACAGCTATTGACAGAAGACTTTGTGCCAGGCATGATAACGTTAAAAAATAAAGGCCTGGATTTTGTCTCGACCGATTTCACATTACAAGTGAAACTGTGAAATAATCCAGAATCTTTAGAGAGTGTGCAGAAACATCATTCATTATTACTCTCACTCTCTGGGGGCCTTTGACTTAACAAACTTGTTTCAAAGTGATTTTTTTTTTCCTTTAAGAAGTAGAAAAAAGGAAACACCCAACGATAACCTTGTACTTGTTATGATACCTGCTTAGAAAGATCTCAGCTTCAGAACAAATTAATAAGCTTATATACTATCTTAGTTTTCCCATCATGATTTCACATAGAAAAATAATGCAATAGCAGAGAAACTCCAATTGTGGAATATACATAAGTCTGAGGACTATAAATTCTTCTAGTACTGACTAGAACAAATATACTTCTGGAAAAGAGTGGTGGTTTTCTTAAAACAGACAAACAAACAAAAGAAAAAAAAACACCAAAAAAGATGGAGATAATTTTTCTGAGGCTGAGCAGCAAAACAAGTATAGAACTATTGGACTTTTACTTACTCAAGTGGGCAATATTCCCTTCATGATCATACTGGAAGATGTTGTGGTTGATGTGTGATGTACTTTTCAAATAAAATGTTCTACTTATTCTTCAAGATAGTTTTTTTTTTAAATAATAGAGGCAGGGTCTCACTATGTTGTCCATTGTGGTCTCCAACTTCTAGGCTAATCCAGTGCCCCTGCCTCTGCTTCCCAAAGTGCTGGGATTATAGGCGTAAGGCACAGTGCCCAGTCTCCACAATACTTTTTAATTGTATTAGTCTGCTCACAATGCTATAAAGTACTGCCCAAGACTGTGTAATTTGTAAAGGAAAGAGGTTTAATTGACTCATAGTTCCACAGGTCTGGAGAGGCCTCAGGAAACTTACAATCATGGCAGAAGGGGAAGCCACATATCCTTCTTCATATTGAAGCAGGAAAGAAAAGTATCAAGCAAAGGAGGAAAAGCCCATTATAAAACCATCAGATCTTGTGAGAACTCACTATCATGAGTTACGTAGGTAACCACCCCCATGATTCAATTATCTCCCACCAGGTCCCTCCCATGACATGGGATTATGGGAACTACAATCCAAGATGAGATTTGGGCATGGACACAACCAAATCATTCCACCCTGGCTGCTCCAAAATCTTACATCCTCACATTTCAAAACAGAATTATGCCTTTCCAACAGTCTCCCAAAGTCTTGGCTCATTCCAGCTTTTACCCAAAAGTCCAAGTTCAAAATTTCATCTGAGATAAGACAAACCTCTTCCACCTATAAGCCTGTAAATCAAAAGCAAGTTACTTACTTCCTGGATACAATGGGGATACAGACATTGGGTAAATATACCCATTCCAAATGGGAGAAATTGGCTGAAACAAAGGGGCTACTGGCCCTGTGAAAGTCCAAAATCCAATAGAGCAGTCATTTAAAAGTTTCAAAATGACCTCCTTTGATTCCATGTCTCAAATGCAGGTCATGCTGATGCAAGAGGTGGGCTTCCACGGCCTTAAGAAACTCCACCCCTGTGGCTTTGCAGAGTATAGCCCCCGCCTCCTGGTGGCTTTCACAGACTGGCATTGTCTGTGGCTTTATCAGGATAATGGTGCAAGCTATTGGTGGATCTACCATTCTGGAGTCTGGAGAATAGTGGCCCTCACAGCTCCACTAGGTGGTAGCCCCATAGGGACTCAGTGTAGGGGCTTCAAACACATGTCTTCCCTCGTCACTGCCCTAGCAAAGATTCTCCATGAAGACGTTACCCCTATAACAAACTTCTGCCTGAACATCCAGGCATTTCCATACATCCTCTGAAATCTAGGTTGAGGTTTCCAAACCTCAGTTCTTGTCTTCTGCTCACCTTCAGGACTAAAACCACATGAAAGGTGCCAAGGCTGGGGGCTTGCACCCTCGGAAGCAATGGTCTAAGCTGTACCTTAGCCCCTTTTAGTCATGGCTGGAGTGGCTGGGGTGCAGGGCACCAAGTCCTGAGGCTGTACACAGCAGGGGAGGCCTGGACTGGTTCCACAAAAACATTTTTGCCTTCTAGGCCTCCAAGCCAGTGATGGGGAGGGGCTGCTGTGAAGGTCTCTGACATATCCTGAAGACATGTTCTTCATTGTTTTGGTGATTAATATTTGGCTCTTGTAGCTGCTGGAATTTCTTCTGAGAAAATGTTTTTTTTTTCTTTCCCTTTGCATTGTCAAGCTGCAAATTTTTCAAACTTTTATACTCTGCTTCCTTTTGAACACTTTGCCACTTAGAAATTTCTTCCACCAAAGAATCGCCTGAACCCAGGAGGCAGAGGTTGCAGTGAGTCAAGATTGCGCCACTGCACTCCAGCCTGGTGACAGAGTAAGACTCCGTTTCAAAAAAAAAAAAGAAATTTCTTTCACCAGATACCCAAAATCATCTCCCTCAAGTTAAATCTTCCACAGATCTTTTAGGCAGGGGCAAAATTCCACAAGTGTCTTTGCTAAAGCATAGAGTCACCTTTACTCTAGTTACCGGTAAGTTTCTTACCTCCATCTGCACTCACCTCAATCTGGACTTCATTGTCCATATTTTAATATTGGGGTTCAGGGGTTCAGGGTCCCCTCAGCTCCCCTGAGAGGACATTTCCCCAGGTTCTTGGTCTCCTGCCCTCTCAAGAATGAGAGAAGTAACCACAGCACTGTGCACAGTAAATGCCGGACTCAAAAGTGTTTGTAGAAAGTGATTTATTGAAAGAGAGAGAGAGAAAAACCAGAGAAGGAGAGAGAAACAGCTAACTCTCACACTGAGTGAGAGAATCCAGAAAGATGGAATCCAGGAGAGGAAAGCAGCTTCCACACTGAGTGGAAGGTAATAGAGAGAGATGGAGTTTACGAGGGGAAGACAGGTTTCTACGAGAGAGTGTGGAAGGGGACTCCAGAGGGAAAATCCTGGACAGAGAAAAACACCTTCCACGAGAGTGTTTGTGGAAGGGGATCCAAACATGGGGTCTGAAGGGGTGTGGAAGAAGGGGACTTTTAACCTGGGAGGAACCCCCGCCTTCTCTAAGACCCCTGGCCAGAGTTCCTTAGAACTTCTGCTGGAGTGATTGACTTCTAGTTTCTTCCCACGCCCATGAAATTTAAACAGAAACTGTTAAATCTCCCAGATGGAGAGAGAAGGGAGCAGGGCACAGCACTTGGAAGTAATTGCCCTTAAAACTATGCCCCCTTGTGAATCTGGAAAGAGAACACATTCCCTCAATGTCACTATCGGTCTTTTGGTCAAAACCACACAAGTCTCTAGGAAGTTCCAAACTTTCTCACGTCTTCCTGTCTTCTGATCCCTCCAAGTATCTAGGAAGTTCCAAACTTTCCCACATTTTACTATCTTCTTCTGAGCCCTCCAAACTGTTCCAGCCTCTCCCTGTTACCCAGTTCCAAATTGCTTCCAATTTTGGGGTATCTTTATAGCAGCACCCCATTCCCTTGATACGAAATCACTGTATTAGTTTGTTCTCACACTGGTATAAACAACTGCCTGAAACTGGGTAATTTATAAAGGAAAGAGGTTTAACTGATAGTTCTGCAGAGCTGGGGAGGGAGGCTCAAAATATTTACAATTATGGTGGAAAGAGAAGAAAAGATATCCCTTTTCACATGGTGATAGGAGAGAGAAGTGCCAAGCAAAGGGAGAAAAGCCCCTTATAAAACCATCAGATTCATGAGAACACACTAGCATAAGAATTTTATGGGGGCAACCACCCCCCTGATTCAATTTCCGCCAACTGAGTCCCTCCCAGGACATGTGGGGATTATGGGAACTACAGTTTAGGATGATATTTGGGTGGGGTCACAGCCAAACCATATCATCAATCACATAGATGACTGTCATTATATTCACCAACGGAGGAAATTCAAAGAATAGAATGGATATTCTAAGGCTGTCAATAATTTAGATGTAACTTCTTCTTGGCATTGGAGTCTAAATTAACACTTTTAATTTGAATCATGGAATTTATAATATTTCAAGCAAAATACTAAAGCTTTACAAGTATCAGAACTGGTAATTTTCCAGTTATGACATACTACCCAAAACTGCTTGGAAATCAACTTCCTAGAAAACAAATCTCTGTTCCTTATTCTTCTTATATAAATTCAACAAGGATGTGCTGGATGTCCACTCTACACTATCAGCTCTCCCACATACTGGGAGAATTTTTTGACCACAGCAAGCCTTAATTTCAAGGGGTCAAGTGTTAGCTCATATTTAAAGCACCCTGATTTAATCCACAACTGTTTTCCTCTCCATTCTGAATAATCTTGCTTTACAAGCTGGATTTGAGGCT
Organism: Saimiri boliviensis; assembly: GCF_048565385.1. NCBI lineage: Eukaryota > Metazoa > Chordata > Mammalia > Primates > Cebidae > Saimiri > Saimiri boliviensis. Next base: position 91,984,941 of record NC_133453.1, read on the forward strand.
AAACTTTCTCATCCAGTATTCTCTGCTTCAGATGCATCCTTCTAGTGAGGAAGTCTGCCTGGCAGTCTCTTCTTACCTTTACCCAGCTAACTCCTAATTATCCTGTAGGTCTCTAACTAACTTCTAATTATCCTGTAGCTCTGCAGCTAACTCCCAATTATACTACAGCTCTTTATTTAGGTAAAATTCTTCCAGGAAGCCTTTCTTGATGCCCCAAGGCAGGATTAGGAACACCTCTTAGGGGTTTATATAATTGCCTCTTTACTGGATGTAACTCCTTTTAGATTACCATGCCTCCAGAGTCCAAATCATGTTTATTTTTATGCTTACATGGTGCCTAAAGATGTTTAATAAGTGTTTGCTAGGTGAAAGGATAAAGAAATAATGAATGGACACACAATTTTTAAGTAAAATATCACAGCCAGCAATACAAATATCTAAGGGAAAAATGTTCCAACGAAATACTAACCCAGGCAAATAGTTTCCATTAAGAAGAGAACAGAGAGAAAAAAATATCTGGCTCCATAGTTAGAAGGACACTGTGCTTGACTTCAGTGTTTGCTCTATGGGGTGTCAATCCAGGCCACGTGGAATGTGTAGCATTTTCTGGTTTTATTCCTACCTTTGAGATGGAGATTATTACACAATTGATTTTTTAAAATATTTCTGGATTGTATTTCAGGAGACTAGGAGGTATCTTTGCAGCATTCTAGAGTTTCAAAGCAAAGTATTGATATAATTACTTGAGATGCTGTGCACAGGTTTCCAAATCATTTTGTCTTGAATAAAATTAATCTTTTGCCCAACAGTCAATTAGAGAAAATCAAAGACTCAAACAAAATCTCAATCTTGGTTTAAAGGCTTCTTCACCTGTTTCTCTCCTCCCACAATCTCAGAAGAGACATTATATTCAACTTTGTTTTTAAAGGTTTATGTGCATGAAAATAGGATAGGGACAAATGTATTGACATCTGGTAATGACCTGATGTTTCTGCACTCCCAACGGTAGTTAGGCATTTGCCTGCTTAGGTGGCTTATTATCTTCCTCTACTCTCCCAAGAGAGGTTTTTCTTTTTCAGCCTTTTACCTAATCTTAGAATATAGAATCAAACAAACATGAAGAGAAAAAAAGACTGAACGCGTTGAAAGAAAAAAAAAGATTCTTTGGAGCCAAGTCACTATTGCTAGGCTCTCCTTTGTTCTGGAGAATCCAGGTGAAATGTCAAGTCTAGAGGAGTGTGAATAATAAGCCAGCGAAAGTTCTGGCTGTGTCAGAAGGGTGAGGGTTGGGTGAAAGAGGCAAGAAAGGTGGGGAGGCTGGATGCCACAAAGATTTTTGGACAACTCCAGTGAGAGATTGTAGGCATGAAAGAGATGTTGGAAGAGAAATGTCAAAGGGGATTACAAATGGGGATAATCTAAAGTTATGTACACATGTGCCTTTTTCTGGGGAGAATATCTGTATCTTTCATATCGTTTTAAAAAGGCTCTAATGATCCAAAAATATCAAAATGTATTGACATATATTGAGTCACATGGTTAAATATTCTGATCTCAAAGGACTATTAATAGAAGCTGCAACCTGTCCCTAGAAACATTGCAACAAATGAAGAAATGTTAAGCATGTATATGTATATAAAAGCACCCATTTAGGTAATAGAGGATTTGTATATCTGGGCTGTATCATTCACTCCTTTGATCTTCCTTGTAGCAGGGAAGTGAGACAAATTAGAAAACAAGATTAGTGAGTACCTACCACATACGTAATAAGCCTTAAAGAAAGTATGTATAAATAAGGCCTCATTTACATGTATGTCCAAATAACAAGGGTCCCAAGTCCTCATCTGCTACACAAATTTGATCTCTAGTTCTTTCCGGAATTTTTTCCCTTCTCGTAATTTTGTCTGAATTAATTAAAAATTGAAAATACATTGTTAAATACAACTTTTTATTGTCTAATAATTTCAACCAAGGTCTAAATTATTTTTTCTTTTAATAAATTATTTCTATTTTTTTTTTTTTGAGACAGAGTCTCACTCTTTTGCTAAGCTGGAGTACAGTGGTGTGATCTTGGCTCACTGCAACTTCCACCTTCCAGATTCAAGTGATTCTCTTGCCTCAGCCTCCCTAGTACCTGGGACTACAGGCACACGCCACCACACCCAGCTAATTTTTGTATTTTTTTTTTTTAAGTAGAGATGGGGTTTCACCATGTTGGCAAGAATGGTCTTGATAGCTTGATCTTGTGATCCACCTGCCTTGGCCTACCAAAGTGCTGGAATTACAGGCTTGAGCCACAGCTCCTGGCTATTCATTTCTACTTTTAGGGAAAAACTGTCAAAATCTTTATTCCTTTTAATAAAGAGGACAAAGGTAAAATATGAAGAAATCTGTAAGAATTACAAGGTGGTCTAATCTAATATTTTAATAAACTACTACCAGAAACCTCTATCTCAGAAAAGATATCTTACTAACATGCAAAAACCATTAAAATGAATGTCTATTGTGGGTTGTTTAGAGGGAGGATACATTTGAAAAAATATTTACTGGACTCAGAGTAACTGATGTTTTAGGGTTCCACTAAGTAAGGCTGAAATGTTTCAGAGCTCAGCAAAAGTAGCTTTACCTCTCAGGTTTCAGCTTTGTAAAGAATAAGGACTTGTGTAGGCTCCATACATCACTGTTTTGAAGAGAGTCAATTATGTCTTGGTAGAATTTTCTGAGGCTAATGCATGTGAATCTGATCCTCCATGGTAGCTTCAGCGCCTGTGGAGGGTTCTCATGATGGATGGACCACTCCATTCCTTTAGGAAACCATCCTTACAGGGTTGACAAGAATTGCATGCCAGGTACTGGTCAGAAACATAGTTATAATTAAACATTAATTAGGCTGAGCTTTGGCCCACTTCCTTGTTGCTAAAAGTCAGGCAGCACTAGATATTGACTGTTTTATGTCTCTATAGTTTCTATTGATAGGATTTCTGACATTAGGATCTTAAAGCTGTTTAAGAATTGATTTGCATAGCCATGGTTCCTGCAGACAGGATCTCTGACATTTTGTTTAAGGGTTGTATAAGATGTTTGTCAGACCCTGAATTCCAATAACCAGTTTGAATACCCTCACAGAGGATCAGGGTCAGTATGAAAATACAGCTTCTTCATTTTCCTGTCTTCAGGGAAATGACTTCACCTTATGCTTTTTTACCAGTCAAGGGTCTCCACACCAGCCCATTCCAAAACCCTTAAAAACTCTACCCCATCGATTTGGGGTTTTCTCCTATCTCCTCTTTCAGTGACCCTATGATTAAATATTTTTCTCTGCTGCAACCTGGTGTCTTGGCTTTTTGTCTTGCTGTTGCATCAGGCAACAAACCTAATATAGTTACATTTATTTGACCAATATAAGGAAGGCAGCATGGGGAAAATGTTTGTTGGCTTAGTCATCTGCCTATGTTATTATCTGCACCAGAAATAAGAGCAATAATTTTATAGGAGACAGTGAGTTCTGAAACCTGTTAGGGCCCTAGTATCTCTGTTGCTGCTTCTGGGCATGAAACTGAGCTTAAGGAAGTTCTTGGGGAGGGAACTCTTAAGGAAGGATATGGAGGGTGAAGAAGCCCCTATGATGCAGGAAGTTGTGAACAGCACATGCTTGTCTTTTAAATTCTTCTTTTCCCTTTTCCCCTTTAAGCATTTTAAAAACCCTCTGCTTTTTTTGTCATTGTTGCTGACTAATCAGTTATTGAGAAGAGTATTAGCATAAAAATCATTGATACAATTATTATTGATACAAGTATTATCCTTCCAGAGGCACATGCATTTTAAAAGAAAATTTGCAGCGAAAGAGAGCATGCTTAAAACAAAACAATGCATTACTAAGAGTAGCCCTTCAGTCCTCAGTCAGAGAGATATTTTAGTCAGCAGGAACTTCTAATGCCCCACCTACCAAAATAATGCCCTCTACTTGCCTTAAAAAAACAATATTCATAAGGTACAGATGACAAAGAAACAAATGACCTCTAACAATATCACTAAGCTCTGATGGTAAGTTTCTTTCCCAGAACTGCCATTTACTAGATGTGTGTTGTTGAATGAGGAACTTAGTCACCCTGAGCCCCAGTTTCCTGATTTTCAAATGAAAATCATTTTTGCCCTACAGAGTTATTCTGAGGGTCAAATGAAATTCTGGCTTGCAAAGTTTTTACATTGCCAAGCAAGGCTTGGTTGTGAGGAATACGAGCATTCGGCAAATGGAAAGGTTGCTATAGGGATTGAGCCATGGAAATTAACATTCTGGGAACAGCAGGACTACTGTACGCAATTATATTGAGTTTATAACTTATCATTCACAAACTGCCACAATGTGAATTAATTATAGAATTCAGTTGTGTGTTCTTATTTTGGAGATCTGAGTTATAGATTTCTAGAGTCAATATGACTATGGTAATTTCCCAAGACAGTCTTCACTGGAGCATGTCATGAATGATGCTGAGAAAGTAACAGGATTAACCTTGGACCTGTTTCAGTCCCCATCTCTCTAGATATGTGAAGATTTCAGTCATACGGGGAGCTTGGGACTATCCCCATACATAGAGATGATATGGAAGAGTCTGATAAGGTATTGACTGAACTACCAGTGATGACCCTAAATGAGTCACTGGACCACCGAGGGAAGGGGCACCTGTGCTTCCCACATCAATATCGTTGGTATAGACTTATTGGATACATATGTTAGCTAGCCTCTCTTTCCTTAGTTTCAATGGGATGTTTGGCAGGGCTCTATTGTGCTCAATATTCAAGCTGAATATGTTAAAGTAACATGGCAAAAAAATGCTACTCTTTTTTATTTGATATACTTATATATTGTAAATTTACCACAATCAAGTTAGTTAACATTCCCATCCCCTTACATAGTTACCTTTTGTGTATATATTTGTGATGAGAATATTTAAGATCTCTGTTAGCAAATTTCAATACAGTATTTTTTGCTACTAATATATATGTATAACCACAAGGTATAGTTAGTTTCACTGAATGCTGGAGTATTGGGTTTCTCAGTAATTCTAAAAAATAAGAAAATCAAAGCCCATGGGATCAAGAAAAACACATTCCAAGGCTCACAATTGATACTATTGCTTATCAAATTTGACTTTTTTCATTAATTTTATCCATGACACTTTACAATGCCATGAGATGTCCATCTACTGACATACCTCCCTTTTGATGACAAAATTTCTCTTTCCTGGACACTTGCATGAGTGGATGATACCAAAAACTGAATTGGAGGCAAGTGAGGTAGTATGAAGATGGACTTTATGAGTGTACCATAGCACCTAACAGCAACGCATCTTGCTCCCAGGGAGAACAAAATGAGAAAAGTACCGCTTGTATTTTGTTTACCTTATTCTTTTGGTGCATGTTTTCTGTTTCTGATCTACATGTGGACCTCTGTTTTATTATCTACATGATGAATTTAGAGGTCACTGGAGACTGCTTTACTCTACTCATCTCCCCAGATAGGATTCTTGTGTCATTTACATTTGATCAAATCCCAAAACTAAAAGTTGTCCAACATAATGTTAGTCTTTCACTGATACTTGAACCTCCAGGTCATAATACCATTGGTAGAGTGATATTTAAGCTAAAAGAGTAAAACATGTCATAAAATGCCCCCATGGTAATCCTGTTTGTTAGAAAAACTGAATCACTATAGCTAATGGGTTAATCATAACACAGGATATTTGTTTGGGACAAAATTAGATTTTACATATTATTAAACTGTATAACAAATATCAAGGCATGAGTGTCCAAATTACACAATGAAAGACTATAGAAGTCAAGAGGCCCAATTTTCTGATATTGTTCTTTATTAAGCTATAAAATGTTTAGTCGTTTATGATAGTTTTCTTATCTATAAAATTAGCTACCTGAACTAATATAGTTTCCTTGCCTGTAAATTAGATACATGAACTAGAGTATGAGAAGCTTTTTCAAGTATTAGTATTCTATACTTCTATATTGTAATAGTGTAGCTTATATAGTCTTGATATAAAATATTGTAATTCCTAATTTTCCAGGGGGAGGAAAAACAAATGAGCTGTGACTCAGCTGAAACTCAGTATTCACAAAAGCAGAAATATCTGAAGGCAAGCTCCAATAGTTCCCCAACACCCCATCCCTGGAATAATAGCAGCTTTCTTTTCCTTGCATCGAGTCTGCTGAACCACCAATTCCATAGTAAGGGTAATTAGAAAGAGATATGTTTGCAAGAAAGTGCTGGGAAACATCCAGAATATGTTTATTCCAAGGAAAAACAGAAACTCATGCAAATTAACAATATTGTTGACTTTGAAAATAGCATATTATTAATTCAGAGAATATGTACTTAGCTTATAATAACTTAATAGTTTCAGAAAAGGGAAGGATGCTGCTTGCTAAAATACATCATTGTTTCTGGAGGTATGTTTTCAGAAACTCTCACAAGAAGGACGAGTTGAAACGAGTTTACCCATTTGTTTCAGCCCAGAGGGCTGTTTGGATAAATGCGGAATTCAACAGGTTCTTACATGTTACCTCAAAAACATTTATTGTTTAGGTAAGTTTGAAATAACTCTTAAATGGCCACAGTTTGGGCACCTTAGTTTTTGTCTCCAGTTAAAGTCAATTGCAGAAGTTCTCTTTCACTCGATTCTCTTGTCCTTTGATTTTAGACTTTACTTCAGATGGTTATTGGCTGTATGAAAAACCATTAAATTTTTGGCTTATTCTCAAACATACGAGCCCCAGATTGGAAATAACTCCCTTGTTTCAGAAAAGTAGGTGCTATTGTTTCTAAATGATCCCTTTTCACTAAGAGAACAGACTATAAAGAATGACCTTCTTTTTCCACTGGTAACTTACATGGAAATATAATCCTAAATTCAGCATTTTAAAAAATATGACTTTCAAAGAATTACACATGACATTTTAAGACCAGCAACAAGTTTAACCTTTAGAATAAATAAAACAACATGAGCAATAAGCATGTCATTTCAGAATGTAACACATTGCTTTCTGGCAGCCCTACTAACAATTGGCTACTGTAGGTTGTGCAATCCTTCCAGTAATATGATTTCTATATATGTTGGGTCTGTTATAGTTAAAGGCTATGATCCAGGAATGTAAGACACTTCTGATAATTTTTCACTATTATCCATCTTTTTTGGTAACAAAATGAAAAATTACTTTAAAAATGTATATCAATATTTTCCAAGTAATCTAGTAGCCTATACCAGTTGATTAAAATATTTGGAATGATTCAAAAAGAAATGGCCCATTTCTTAGAAAAAGCAAATTGAGAAAAGCAATTTCCTAAGTCATTAACCTTTTAAGAGGAACTAGAATGTGGCACAGGAGGGAGATTGTGAAATCTACAGGTTAACGTATTTTGGAAATTGTAAGCAAACTCCTTAGGGAATGTGTAGGCAGCACTTTGGGAGGCTGAAGCGGGCAGACTGCTTGAGCCCAGAAGTTCAAGACCAGCCTGGGCAAAGTGGTGAAACCTCATCTCTACTAAGAATATAAAAAAATTAGCTGGGCATGGTGACATACACCTGTAGTCCCTGCTACTTGGGGTAGGGGTGGGGCAGTACTGAGGCGGGAAGATTGCTTGAGCCAGGGAGGTCGAGACTGCAGTGAGCTCTGATTGTGCCACTGCAATCCAACCTGAGTGACAAAGCGAGACCCTGCCTCAAAAAAATAAAAAAATCACTTTTGGTGAATTTTGTTTTCACAGTTTGAATACACAGGAGCAAGTATAAAATATATTGACATTTTACATTGTAGTGAAAATACCTGATCTAATCTAAGTTTGAAACAAATCTAAGGTATTCCAATTTCTTTATACAAGTTAATAATACAAAAAATAAATAGTTATTATAGGTTATGAACTGTTTACATTATTTATATATTAACATATTTAATACACTCACAAGGTGAGTACTATTAGTACCATGTTTTAAAGACACTGGACATGGAGAAGAAGTGACTTGCCCAAAGTCACACAGTTAGAAGTGGTACATTTGAATTTGAGCCCAGGCAGGGCTGAACTCAGTCAGGGTCCCAGCACTTAACACAGCCTCTCTTGAGTCATAGAATCTGAAAGCAAATTAAAAGCCATCAAGTCCAGCCTTCTGCTCTTGTGGATGAAGAAACCAAGGCTCAGAGAGCTGAAAAAATGTCCATAACCACAGCAAGTTAGCCCCAAGCCAAGAAGTAAACCTTGATTTCATGGATCCCACTTGAGAACACTCAGCTTTGTTTACTTTCCTGGAAAAGCAAAGAACCTCGTGATGCCCTTAAACATTTATAATTAGATGATTCCTTCTCTTCTTCTGTCTAAACACAGTCAGTCGAAGAAAAACTAACTGGAATTGTCATTGCCCACTTAGAGGGAGATGGGACATGTACCATTGGCCAACTGACCCAGGAAGCAGCTAAAGTTCAGCCTAAAGGAAAACTCACACGTTTCAAGCAAAGCTCTCCTTTTCTCCAAATTTGTTTTCCTTCCAGACTACATTTCCTATAAGAAGTTTGCCTTCAACTATTTGTTTTGGAATAAACAGCACAACTTTGTTTTATCTTTTCTCTCTGTTTTATGTTGCTTTGGGAAAATGGAAAAGGACCAGATTACTGAGCTCCTGGAATAGTGTCTTCCTCTTCTCATCATGGTGCTTCCCATCATAACCATTTTTTTTTTCTTGTGTGAGGAAATCATTTCCATCAGGAGGGGGCAAAGGTAGGAAGAGAAAGTAAAACATATTTTATGCTTTTGTAAAGACCTTGAAATAGAATGTTAAAACTACTGGATAAAGGCAAAGTACTAGCATGATTCATGCTTTTGGATTCCGTGATAAGAGGAAAAGCTGATGTTCATGTGCACAGTATACAGCCCTGTAATTCACAAGCATTCTCTGGAAAATTAAAATATCATGAATAAATTGCAATCACCACAAATATGAAAAGTTGTTTATCACAGGCTGTGGCACAGATAAAATAAGCTTTGATATTGTGTGTGCCCCATTTCTGTAGATGTAATCTCATTGCTTTCCTCTCACTGAAGTGAACTTACATTAAAATGCAAATGCTTGAGAGTCATGTTATTATAGAGTGACCATGCTGACATGCTGATCTGAAGCTTCCAGCTTCCAGAGCCGACAGAAAGGAGTAGTTCCCATTTAAGCTACCCAGCCCTACAGTAATTTTTGTAGCAGCCTGAACTAATACAGAGATACCAGCATTGAAGGAATTGTTAATGAACAAGGGGCTTAATTAAGAGCCTAGCCCTCTTGCCTCATGATGGGTAAATACTAAAGGTCTGTCTAGTTCCAGAACTCAATGGAGAAACATCTGGAGTTTTATTCTGTAGTTCCACTCTTCTCTGTCCAATGGCACTGTCTTGAGTTCCCTACAGATATTCATTCTAAGGGTACTTCCCAACAAACTTTACTGGGGCTCAGAACACAGTACCCCAAAGTACAGTACTTGCCTGCTGAGCACTTTGGACTGAAGGGACCAGGAAGGGCTTCAGAAACAAGAAGTTCTCCGTGACTTTCTCCTACTCTCCTTTCTCCTTCTCCCATTTCTCCTCCACAGCAGTTCATAGAAACCAGAACTCCTCTCCCCCCAAAAAAGCCATAAAACCTAGAAAGGCCTCTAAACTAAGAGATTGTTCTAGCTATGAATTGTCCAACAACCATGTTGTATATCATGGTGAGAATTCTAAAATAGATTCCTTCCCTTAGTTGTTTGACTCTATTACTCATTCATTACAGATTACATCAAATCACAGTTCTGTATTTCCATATCCATGGATGTACTCAGTAGAATTATTTTTATATCTGACGTAGAGATACTACATGTTGTATACCAAAAAAGCACCATTAATGGTCTTTCTGAGAGAATAGTTTAAAGACGCTCAGAGGCATCACTTTGAAATAAATGCTGGGTAAAATTGGAATATTTTATGGAATCCTGCCAATCCTCATTTGATAGCTTTTTATTTAGATTGATAGAATGCGGCCAAAGTGGCCTCCACCACAGGAGATTCATAAACAAGACATCTCCATAGCGGGTCTTTCACTGGACACCAGTATGCGCCACAAAGCCGCGTCTCAGTCCTTGACATAATGAAACTTTTGAGATTACAGTTTAAGTAGTTAATATCACACACATGCAAATCATATGACACATCTGGCATGTCTGAGGGGAAATTCATAGTTAAAATATTAATTTTGGCACAACTGTGGTCACTGACAGATAATGTTCTGGAATTTTTCGGTGCCTGGAGTTCTCATGGAATCCTCCTAACTAGCTTGTTTTTGCCACCTGTTTTCTGCATCAAATTTGATATGCTTGTGGAAAAGGCATGGGTTATTTCTGGTAGGAATAAAGTGACTTAAATATTTTATAAAAATAATCATGTAAACTCTATATTTTACCTCCTATATTATCGATTACACTATCAACAAACACACTCACTTTACCAGAGAAAGAATTAACAGGACAAAAAGGGGAGATGGTCTTTTCTGTACAGAAAATCCAGAAATTTTAGTTAATTCAAAGCTTTACAAACACATTATTGCATTGTTAAATTATTCTGTCTTTGGCTCTTGCTGTTGAAAATACAGGTTCCTCTGAAATACTGTAGGAATGAGAATCTTGTCCAGCTTCAATTACCTTCAAGTTTCCTATTTCCAACCTGTAAATAATTTTTGGATGATATCTGTGGCCATTGACTGGATGTGTCTCTTCATGAGTTCACCTGAATAAGCCTAATAACTGAGAACTAGACATACAACTTCTGTACACATCAATGTCCCTGATTGCAAAATATTTAGGCTAATACTTGGTATGCATAATGAGATATGTGAAATGCTTTGGAAAGTGTATACAGTGGTCTGCAAATGTAAATGATTCTAGATTGTGTTAAATTAAATTGTTCCTGGTATTCTCAAAGTAAAGTATCAATGACATGGTCTTCTTGGGCTTATTTTAGTAAAGCTGAAGTGGGTGAAGTGAGGAAGAAAGATGTTCTGTTTGGTTTTTAGCAAAACCATTAATACATGGCTTTAGTTTTTTAAGGGAGTTTGATCTTGAATTTGGGGTCCATTTCTTTACCTTTGCTTATTCTATGGCCGTAATAATTTACTGAATATTTTGAGGGTCCTCCTCTTCATGTAGGAACAATTTTTTGGACACTACTAAAAACACAGACAAGAAAATGGAACTCTTTTTTTAATGTTTAAAACAAACGTCATTTGAGTTCAAAGTACTGTTGTGGATATGAGAAGAAGTCTTCACATGAAAGCATTCAATCAGAAAGACAGTGTCCTATTTTTATTCAAAGCACCTCAGGCAGCCTTATCTGTCAAAATGATAAACTTATTTATTGCCTTCTAAGGACACAAATTTGAGTAATCTCAAATTGTTCCTTCAAGTACTCATATTACAGTTGTAATTTTGTAAGTAATATTAAATTCACCCAGAAGCTTTTCTCCTTGCATAGGGGAATACATGCTTATTTGAGCTTTTAGAACTTACATTTTTATTTTCAACTGAGGAACATGCTAGAAGGGTTAAATACTTTTTATTTCCAAAGTATTGTACAACCATTATCCTGGACTCATAATATCTACACAGACAGGCTTGTGTTTCTTGTTAGTACCACCTTTAGGTCTCAAAGGACCGAAAGGGGTTAAGTGATTGTAAAGTAAGCTGCAGAGTCACCCATCATCCTGCACTTAACCCCATGCTCCATGGTGGATTTTGCCTTTTTGCATGAAGACACACCTGCCATTTTCTTCAGAGACATTTCAGGGGCTTCATTTCTCTGGGCAGGCAGGCTCATGACCTGGTTCGAATTAACACATTGCTATTACTGGTTGGGAGAAGACTCGGCATTTCATTTACTCTGAAATCATTTGAAAAGTTAGCCTTTCATATGTCAGGTGAGAAATTTTGTGTAATTAATATATTTAAGAACTATTTAGAGAGGACTTTAGGAATAATTGTAAGAAGAGTCATTTTTGTGAAATGAAAATTGTCACCAATCTGAACAGCAATTATACATACTTAAAACATGTCCCAGGAACAACAGAAGGTAAGAAGGAAAGAAGCGTATGATGGTCAGTCTTCCACTGAGCCCCATTTCAGAAAAGACTGAGTTTCGATTTTTGTTAGTTTTTTTTAGGGAGTATAGCAAGGGATTAAAAAAAAAAAAAAAAAAAAAAAAAAACAAAAAAAAAACAAAACTATAGCCAGCATTTATTAAGCACCTATACTATTCGGATCATTTACAAACTGCTTCATGTAAGTTAATTATATAAGTTATTCTTTATAATTCCTTGATATTTAGATTAGTTTTAAGATAGAGTATGTGATTCAGAGAGGTTATGCAACAGTGAGAACTGCTTTACAATTTGACATACTTTGATTTGAATCCTGTCTCTGTCCCCCAAACTAGACGCAACACTGCCTTTGGAATCAATAGGCAGAAAGGGTAAGGGAGAGAAACAAGCTAAATTCTGTCCAAGGATGAACAGTTAAATAGGAATATTCTAAATCCATCTAATGCGAACCTGCTGTACTAGTGCAAGCCTAGTTCTCAAACAAAATTGTAGGTGCCAGAAAAAGGGTTAAAATTAAACCACGTTCAAAATCTAGTCCAAGGCTGATAAGCAGGAGGATCTGATTTGTGAGTGTGGCTGGGTAACACTAGACGTGGCTGTCATCTCTGCATTAGGTCTCTGTTCCACCATAGATGTGTAAATTACATGATCTGCTTTTGTACTGGGGATCACATGGTTCCCTGGGCACACAGATAGGAAAGGGAGAGTAAGGACAGGAGTTTTGTATTTGAACCTAGAAAGTATCCATTATAGCTCTGTTTATCAGCATTTTAGATGGGACCCCCTCAGCTCCTGCCACTTGAACCAGTGAAGATCGCTGGGTTCCTTGTTCTGGATTCCACCCCATAGAGCAGTCTTCTGAGGTGTTTGTTTCTTTAGATGTTTGTTTCTCTCTGGGTACCTAAACCTGCCACAGAACTCAGCTTTGGCCTGTGCCACCATGACTGCTTTCAGTTCTCAGCTTCTGGAGTGATGTCTTTCCTCATCGGTTCTCTTTCGCTGGCTGTGTTCGGCTTCACCTCTATTCTGTTTTACCTGACTTATGCTGTATCACCTCCACCTCTGCTTGGCTGCCCTACCTTCCTGTTTCCAATGCAGAGACCTCTGGAGTGGGCCTTTGTGTTTTGTTTTGTTTTCATGAGCAGCTCCTTGCTGCCCCCTCCTGGCTCAAATTGTAATCAAGCCTTCGTTCTGCAAACCAAGGATGAGAGCCAAACCTTGCCAATTAAGAGGAACTGAACCCTCAGTCCTTTAGTTTTGCTACCTGGGGGAAAGAAAAGCTAACTGGTCTCTCTTTTCTCTTCTCTGTCTCTCTCTCTCTCTCTCTCTCTCTCTTTCTGTTTTACACTTTCATCTTAGATCCATAACAATAAGAGCTCTTTCTTTGGCTTATCTCTTGAACATCAGATGTGTTAACTTTATTAATACAGTAAACAGCCTAATATTGAAAATTTGGAAGACACTGAAAGGCATAGAGAAAGAAACATCATCTGTAATTCAGCTATAATAAATAATCACCATTTACATGATAACCTTTCCTGTATGTGTTTTTTATGTGACCCTGTATGCATGTTTTCGTAATCTGCTCTTCCTCTTAGCAATATGTCATTAGCTATTTTAATCCTTTTAAATACTCAGAGCCTCTTTTTGGAAGCATTTGTACTCACCACTTTTTGGGGGGCTCAAATTATGTTATATAAGATTATATAATCTTTTATTCAATTATTTAAGATTTAAGCTTCTCCAAGCTGGATTTTGAACATACAAACAGAAGATTCTTCTGCATTCTCCCCATACTGTGCAATATTGTGCTCTGATGCTGTGACGCTTAGTAAATGTGGCTGCCTGGCTGTTCCAAGTTCATGATGTGTTTTCCAAAATGGCAATAAAAATGGTAATGAAATGTTAAGTTATTCTCAGCTACTAAATTCCTAGTACCAGCGACATCATAAATTATCGTTTTGATGATCAAAACTATTTAACCATAAATTTCAACTAAGTTACAATAACCTACGAATCTTTCTCCAGCCGCCTTATCCCATAGGTTTCCAAAGCATATGCATCGTGATTGAATTACCTTACAGCTAATTAGAACTTAAGAGAAAAATACAATATATGTGAAGAGAGTTTGGGGAAGTAACTAAATATAGAAGAATTATTCTAACATGAGGGGCATTTGAAGGAACATTTACCCACCGAGACCCTTATTGTCAATAATTTGTCTGTCTATCTTGTTTGCTCTCTGGTCATAGTGAAGACAATTTATTGGTATACTTTTCTGTGAGCTAGAAAGCATTAAATAGGTTCAAAATCAATGCTGCATATGAAAGGAATGCTCAAAATGACCAGCCCTGATGTTATGTATATTTCTTGGTAATGTTTCTAATCTATAGAAGCTGGTGCGGTCCAATATTCCCTCCAAGCTTGAAGGAGAATCTTTGGACAATTCTGTTCTCAGCTCATGTAGGGCTCTGCCTCCATGTGGGAGGGGTCTCTCTACTTTCTTCTCTTTTAATCGTTAAATACAAGAAATAAAATGTTAAATCAATGATGACCAGGTTGAAGAGAACAATGAATTTATGTTAACTTTTTTACATTTAAATACTTACAGGAACTTGTTCACATTTAAAAAGCAGAGTACATAAACGTGCTTTTTTTCTAATCAGTAAATTTTATTGTTTGAAGCAGTTTTAGGTTTGCAGCAAAATTGAGTGGAAAGTACAGATTTCCCATATACTCCCCATCCTCACACATGTACAACCTCCCCTACCATCAATATTCTGCACTGAAAGTAGTACACGTAGTACAATCCATGAACCTGCATTGGCACATCATTGCCTGGCATCCGTAGTTTATGTTAAAATTTGCTCTTGGTGTTGTACTTTCTATGGGTTTTTATGAATATATAATGACATAACTCCATTTCTTGTAGTATCATTCACTGCCCTAAAAATCCTCTGTGCTCTGTCGATTTATCCCTCTCTTCCTAATCTCAGGCAACCATTAATCTTTTTACTGTTTCCACAGTCTTGCCTTTTCCAGATGTTATATAGTGCAATCATACGGGGTGTAGCCTTTTTAGACTCACTTCTTTCACTTAGCTATATGCATTTAAGATTCTTCCATGTCTTTTCATTTCTTTTTAGCACAGAATAATATTCTATTGTTTGAATGTACCATGGCTTATTTATCCACTACCACTGAAAGACATCTTGATTACTTGCAAGTTTTGACTATTATAAATAAAACTGCTGTAAACCTTTGTTTGCATGTTTTTGTATGGATGTAGGTTTTCAATTAATTTGGGTAAAAACCAAAGAGTACAATTGTTAGATCGTATAGTAAGAGTAGGTTTACTTTTGTAAAAACTGCCAGAATGTCTTCCAAAGTGACTGTACCATTTTGCATTTCCACCAGAAATGAATGAGCATTCCTATTTCTCCACACCCTCAGCAGCATTTGGTGTTTTCAATTTTGGCCATTCTAATAGGTCTGTCAGGCTATCTCCTTGTTGTTTTAACTTAAAATTCCCTGTTGACTGACTCTGAATATCTCCTCATATGCTTACTTATTATTTGTATATCTTTTTGGTGAGGTATCTGTTTAGGGTTTTGGGTCCATTTAAAAAAATGGGTTGTTCATTTTCTTATTGTTAAGTTTGTTTTTATATTTTGAGTTGTTTTTATATTTTGTATAACAGTCTTGAATCAGATTTGTCTTTTGCAAATATTTTCTCCTGGTCTGTGGCTTGTCTTCCCATTTTCTTGAAGAGCATGCTTTTAAAAGACAGTTTTCTTTTCAGTGTTTGCCCTACAGATGACCAATGCAGAACCTTCCTTTTAACATAGTTAGAAAATAACTGCTTAAGTCAGAGAAATGAAATAAATTACATTTGCCTAACTATTCATACTACTAATTCAAGAAATTTAAAATGCACTATGGTTTGTGGATACTTAATATCTAGCTCTGCCTTCTTTAAATGTTAAGTGGCTATGACCTTGCAAGAAAGAATACGGCAAAGAGACTTCTGTTTCTCTAACCTTATGCCTTACGCTTCTGAAAACATTGCTTTTCTGAGCACTATTTCCTGTTCAGGAATATTTCTGTCCAAGAAGACAAAGGACATTTTTTTTTAATCCTAAAGAGGACTACCATGACACAGTTTAATAAACTGAGATTAAAGATGAAAAGACATGGTATTATATTTCCATTCTCTATCCAACATTCGCAAATATCCTACAAACATTGGTAAAAATAATTTTGTGTGATATTCTCTGTAGGGTAAAACATTAAAAAAGAAATGATCACTCTGTTCGTTTTCTCTAATATATAAAATATTCTCAAGAAAGAAGTAGATTTACAAATTTCTTAAAAGCCCTGTTTGCGTTATTTTTTTTTTTCTTTTTCTCCTTTCCACATTTTCTTAGGTATTTTTTGCGTGTAGCTGAAAGATATGTTCAGTATTTGAATTCTGTGTAATTCTTTGTGTTTTCTCTGCCTGGACATGATAGAGAATAGAGAGGATAATAAGGTTCATATTTTGTAAAAGCTATATGTGAAAGTTAATTATAGATATCAAGTGCATTGTGCTGTTATATAATTTTCCCTTTCTACTATACTTTGTATATGTAGATTCATAATTTCAGAAGTGTTCAGACAACAATTTTAGTTGAAATCAATCAGGTTCTTAGGCAATCAGATCATTCTAGTAATAAGTACACACACATACTTGCACACACATCCAATATCCTTTTTTATTACTCACTGTGATAGACGTATTTTATTATTATGCACATAAACATAGTCTTTCTCTCTCTCTCTTCCTACCTCTTTCCTTCTCCTCTCCTGATATCCCTGTCCCTTAAAATGCAAAGGAAGACACAGAACTCTATGATAAAAAATTTTGGAGAACTATAACCTCTCGGAGCAAACACAACTCTCAACAAGAGACAACTCTCTTTTTTCCATTTCCTCCTTTGTTATGATAAACATAACAATCTTTACTCTTGCATTAGAGAGAGAAATTATAGGAGTTAATGAGCTCATAATGGAAGTGGAATTCATGCTTCTCCTAAGGGAAAGATTAGATAAATTCAGAATCCCGCATGATTACAATAATTTGAGAAGAGCTGTTCTTGTTAACTACTTTATTTAAGGGCGTGTTAGAACTAGAACTTCAAGCTCCTCAAACTGCCAATAATTAGATGTGCTAGAAAATACCTCTATACTCCTAGTGTCTTCAGTATGTTTAAATTAGGTGAAGTCACAGTTATTAGAGTGATAGGCAATGACATCATTGGCTCCTTAAGCTACATTTCTCCCTATTAAACATGGCTGCACAGAATTATTTTGGATTGCTGCATCAGATGTTGCTGCGTTTTGTAGATGTGGCTAACATAGAAGCTTCCTCTTCCTCCTCTTTATTGAACTTGGTGTCTCTGCCCTAAAATAAATTCTCAGAAATCATTAATAAAGTAATTAAAAAATGTTCTTGCCATTTCTGCAATCTCAGATTACAGCAGTTATAGTAATTGCTGTTAGTGATATGCACTCTACCCAGGGCCTAATAGGAGAATTTTATGGGCCTCTTTTTTAGCGATCTTTGCACCTAAAAGACTGTAAAGGAAAGAGGGTGCTGAGGATGTTCGGCCTCAGCACTGCTGTCACCTTGCTTTTATGGTATTTATAAGAATGCTTGGAAACTTTAGTCTTAGCTCATTTACACACCTCCCTCCCAGGCCACTGATGCAATTACCACCTATAGGCAGTTTGTGTGTTCCAATTGGGCTTCCCTTAAAATTTACTTAGAGAGCAAGCTACTACTCCTACAGTGGGTAGAACAATTTTAAAGACTTATCCTTTGCCTTCTGTGTTGGCTGCCAATAGGCCATTTGAAAATTGTCTTTTTGGGACATCCATAGGCATTATATCTGAGTCTCTTAGGGCCTCTTTCCAATAAGGTTCCTCTATGGAAGTTGTATCTGGCTCTGGTCTTTGTGCTTCCTATTTGAATGAAGCCAAGAAGCAGAATTCTCTCTCTTTGAGAACCATATGTATAAGGATCCTGTTTGGGCTCCCTGAAGAGCCTGAGGCTGGCTCTAAAAAGAGGTTGAATTTTTTTATCAGTTGACTGTGCAGTCAGCCATTTTTTTCACAATCTCCTGGTAGGTGCACGTTTTCTTTTTTCCCCTTCTTTCCTTTCTTCCTTCCTTTCTTCTTCTATTATATTTATTTATGTGTAGTTCTGTTTTGGCCAGGAGCCTAGCTTGCCTTATAGGTTGGAGTGCAGTTGTGCAATTTCAGCTCACTATAACCTCTACCTCCCAGGTTCAAGTGATTCTCCAGCTTCTGCCTATGGAGTAGCTGGGAATACAGGCACACATCACCATGCCCAGCTAATTTTTGTATTTTTAGTGGAGACAGGGTTTCACCATGTTGGCTGGGCTGGTCTCAAACTCCTGCCTTTAGGTAACCTGCCTGCCTCAGCCTCCCAAAGTGTTGGGATTATAGGTACGAGCCACCATGCCAGGCCATTTTTAAAATCATGTACCACCTTGCTATCTTCTTTTGAAGGTAGACATTATTTCAGTGACGTCTAAACTTTCTGTCGTTCCCTTAGATACCAACACAGAGAGATCCCTGGAGTCTTAAGAGAGCAGGGTCTCAGATGACCACCATAAAAAACAGGTTTACGATTAAGTTTTAATTACCTAAGGAAAGGCTGGTCTTCAGTAGATAGAAGCTTGGATTTTGGAATTAGTGTCAGGGCCAAGGTAGGGATGGTATTTGTTGAAATACAAGGAGAAGGAAAGAGTAAATAGTCTTCCTTTCATGTCAGTTTCTAGGCTCTTTGCTTGTAGAGAAGCAAATGGAAGAGACAACTGAGAGAAGATCTCATTTAGTTTGGATATCTATGAACAAACAGGTTGAATGATTTCCATCTTACGGACATCTTTAACAGTGCCAGAGTAGTATTAAATAAAAGGGGAAAACGTTGCCTTTTTTGAATTGTTAAAGTTACCTATATTTCCCTTTAGAATAAAATTTTTCCATGTGTGAGAGAGGGTACAGGGCAGTATTTAAGAGCTTGGTTTATGAGTTAGACTACATAGATTCAAATTTTGACTTTATATAATGACCTTGGGTAAGCTTCTTTATCTATAGCTCGGTTTCCTAATATTACAATGAGGTTAAAAATATCCTCTACCTCGTAAAGCTGTTATACGAATTAAAAAAGAAAATATTTGTAAAACAACTAGAATGCTGTCTACCACACACCAAGCACCTTAAAAATGTTTCCTTAGTAAATGAAATGTTCAACCCTCTCTAATAAGATGGAAATTTTAATCATAGCAGGAAAATGAGGAGTGGCAGTGAAAGTAGCTTATACAGCATTATGCCAACGTCAGATGACATTGCTTATGATTTATATTCCATGAAAAGAGTTTAGATATACATTTTGTGGGTGGTCTATAAATATTATTGAATGATTAAGCACTCAGCTCAGTATTTGGTTTGCATTGCTATTTTTCATATAGATTGTATTTTACTAAACCTTTTCATCAGATTTGAACAAATTATGGTCACAGTGGCTCCCGGGATCTTTTACCATAGAATCTTGCTATAGGAAGCACTTAGATAAAGGCATTAAATTATCATTTATTGATAAGAAGCTAATCTTGGTGAATTAATTTTTTATTTATACATTAACCTTTAATAGTCATTTAACTTCAGAAATAAGCATAGGCCTATGGTCTTTTAATATCTTCCAGTTAAGATATTCTAAAATCAATCTTTTCATTTCCAGAAATAAATCCAGTGTGATCACATCATTTCCCTGATTAGAGCTATTTAGGATATCTGCATCCACACAAAATAAAATAATGTGTGTTAATTGGCACACAAGGCCTTTGATGATGGGGTCCTAACTTTTTGGCCTAATCCCTTAGCCTTTTTCCACTGTCTCTTCACTTTAGTTCTAGAAATATCAAACTTACCAGGAGCTTATACTTTTCATCTTTGCACCTGTCAAAAGCGGTTCTCAGTTCCTATAACATTTTTTCCAATTCCTCACTCTCTGCTTTCTACCTCTCCTCTTAGTCCGTGTGTCACATTCTGACTCAGTCTTTACACTTTAGCTCTCTTTAACAAAACTCCCAGGGATACTTAAGCTCCTCATCCATGTTACCACTCTAATAAAAATAAGTTAACCCTATACAGTGCCTATCGTATGAGGCTCTATTCCCGTTGCTTTACATATATTAATTAATTTAATCTTCATGATAACCTCGTGAGGTTGGTATTTCCGCATTTCACAAACTAGGAAACTGAATTGCCATATGGTTAAGTAAATTGCTCATTGTCTTTCTGCTGGTTGGTTACAAAACTCAAATTTGAGATGTACTGCACTACATTAGAATGGACACATTTTCATATTTTTCTACTTATCACGTCTTTGTAAATAGATACACACACACACACACACACACACACACACACACACACACACACTTTGTTCTAATAAATGCCTTCACAACCCACCAACATTCTCAGTATTAGAGATACTCAATGTTGGCAAAATAATTGTTCATTCATTCAAAATATTTTAAAATTAGTAAGTGCATTGAATCCAAAAAAACTCATGTGATTTTTCAAATCTCCATTTCTCTTTTTTATCTTCTATGATTCTAGATTAATAAGCATAGCAATCATCTTGCTCACTGTTTTCAATATATGTGAACCTTTACAGTTGAACTAGAGACTGGGCCTCCTCTA
Source organism: Saimiri boliviensis (assembly GCF_048565385.1). Classification (NCBI taxonomy): domain Eukaryota; kingdom Metazoa; phylum Chordata; class Mammalia; order Primates; family Cebidae; genus Saimiri; species Saimiri boliviensis. The sequence continues at coordinate 92,005,883 of NC_133453.1, forward strand.
TCCTCTTTTAACTTGACATCATTAACCACTCTCTTCTTTAACCATCTTTTTATTCTGACTGCAACAGTCTCAAACACTGCTGAGCTTGCATGCGATTATAAACACGCATTTCCTCTATCTTGAAGATGTAACTACCTCTCCTTTTTAAGCTTCTAGTCAAAGGGGTGGAGAATTGAGATAAGAATGAAACCTTGAATTTTGCTACTCTCAAAAAGTCTTTCAGTAAGATAGTACTATGATGTTTTAATTTTGAAGTAACAGTTAAATTATCAATTTTCCAGTAGAGAAAGCCATGTATAAGATGACAGTAAACATCAGTACAATGTAGGTGACTGATTACTTTGCTCTATTGTTAATTCCCATATTTCTATGTTGCGCTTTCCTTTATATCTGATTGATTTTCCTTCAGGTGTTAAAGAGTGATATGGTTAGGTTTTGTGTCCCCACCCAAATCTCATCTTGTATTGTAATCCCCAGGTGTTGAGGGAGAGACATTGTGGGGATCATGGGGGCAGTTTCCCCATGCTGTTCTAGTGATACTGAGTTTTCATGAGATCTGATGGTTTTTTAAGTGTCTGGCATTCCCCCTGCTTGCAATTCTTTCTCTCTTGCTGCCTTGTGAAGAAGGTGCCTGCTTCCCCTTCCACTAAGATTGTAAGTTTCCTGAGGCCTCTCTATCCATGCAGAACTATGAGTTAATTAAACCTCTTTCCTTTATACATTGTTCAGTCTTGGTTAGTATCTTTATAGCAGGGTGAAAACAAACCAATACAAATAGTTTACTGCATGGCCCTTTGCATGGCAGTAGAAATGCCATAAGCCTTACCTTACCATATCATTTTTAGTACTTTGTAACACTCTAGTTTGGATCACATGGAAAACATGACGGTACCTTTGTCACTATAAAAAGTAACAGCAACCATCTCCACATTGTCAGAAAATTGAGTCAATTCACTTTAAATGTGAATCAAACTGATTGGTTACTGACAAGAGACCTTAAATGAATTTAAATATTCATTTTTTACTGTATTTTTGCACCTGGCTGTTTTGGCCCCAAGGAGATACAACTTTGGAGCAACTAGATGAACTGGACATAGCCAAATTTCTGTGCATTTCAAATATTTCTATTCTCTCTGTGACAGACATAAAAGAATAACTTGAGAATTTACCCTGAGAGTCTGAGTTTCTTAAATGGCAATGGGAGAATCTTCTTTTCTTACTGAACTTGGCTGTATGTGCTACATGTGGGGGTGCAGAATGTATTCCTAGAATGACCCTGTGTTCTTCCTCATCAGTCTGGAGTTTGCTGTCCATCCCCTAAACCCCAATCTGCTTCTCTGGAAAGGCTTTTTATGTAATTTCCTATTATATTAATGCAATTTTTTTCCCATTCTAAGTTCTGTTGATTCTCACAGATCTAGCTCTGAAGAAATAAAATTTCCTATTTCTTCTAAAGCAATATTTTCTCTCATATTATTCTTTGCTTTCCCAAGAATACAGAAAACTGGGAATGTCTCTAACATTCCCAGTTAGAGAAGACTATGAACTTAAAACAAGACTATGAACTTAGAAGAACATGCTACTTTTGGTTATGATTCCTGTCAGCTGAATTAACCTGTAAGTTTTATCTAAATGGCAAGTAGTAGGAAACAGAATAAGGTAGCCAATATCCTATAAACACAAGCAAAGTAAATCATTCTGTCTGTTGGTTTTGTCAGATTTTCTTCGGTGTGCTGCTTAGTGTGGTAGAAATTTTTTTGGAAATTTTGAGTATGATAAAGTAAGTATCATCCATTTCCAGACTGGTCCGAGTGAATTCCAATGGATAGGCTCAGTTTTCATCTGCATGGTGCCAGCTAGGTTCCTGAACACTGACAAGGTCTCTCTGTTCCCTTCTAAACTTACTTCCCACCAAAACCCAAACAGTGTTAATTTGCCATTTTGAACTTTTGTTTGTTCTTTTCTTAGTTGCCTACCTGTGTATTACAACACTGCACCTAAGAAATTCCCGGATTTGGTTGGTTTTGTTGATTTGTCTCTGAACACACCAGAGAGGGTTGCTTATTTCCTTCTCCTCCTCCTCCAACTGCAGTTCTCCCTTCCTGCCTTTGAGACTGGGATGAACTGTATGTCAAGCGAGAGATTAATGAAGCTCTTAGATGATTGTTATCTATCCATCCTACTAAAAAAAAATCTTAAAGCATGTTTTCCTGCACTTCTATTAGCATTCATAAAAACAATATCTTGTTTGCACATGTATGGACCTACTTATGTTCAAACAGTGTTTGATGGTACCTTAAATTCATTTTTCTCTTTGGATAATCACAATATCTCCATATATTCCAAAAAACAGTGTGATTCCTATAATTCTACAAACTTAATTATTGTGACTTGCCTAGCCACCTCTTAGTCCACACGTTGGGAGAGTAAGACAGGAATACAAATATCTTAAACTGCTTCACCCTTAATGTTTTCATTTTTCTCGTAGTAAGTGACAATTTAAGCAAAGAGTAAGTCATTAATTGGCTTCTTAACAGAAGAGATTCTGGTTAGGCATGATCTCTGATACCATATAAACTTCTCTCTTCTGGTCAATGTGTAGGGCTCCTGAGAGAGAGAGGTCACAGGGCCATGAGACACACCAAGTTCATCAGATATTTTTTAGCAACTTTGCCCAGGTGGCCCTTGCCTAACATAGTCTAATCCTCTTTCCCTTGGGGTACAATTTGAATCAACATTCCTAACATGTTGAAAGACTCCAAGAAGTTATGTGAACACTTAATCTTTTTATAGATCAAAACGTGTGAAGTTTTTATTTGCATACTTCTAAAGCCCAGAAATTATTTCCTGGTTTATGACAATTTTGTATCACATAGGTGGTCCTAGCTTGATGTATTAAGTATGTTAAATTGATTTTCCTAAGGTCCTCAATTCAAATAAGAAAATCTAGAAAAGAAGAACTACAGAACCTTCCTATGGAATTATAAAACCATCATGATGATTCATCCACAGAAAATGTGGGCAAAAGTTCAGAAAGATTATGTTGTAGGAATCTTGAATCCCAGGCCTTGGGAAAGACTCGAAGATGTTTTTATTGATTTTGATGACTGATTTAGAAATAGGGCTAATGGATTTGTGAAGAAATGTCAGAATGGCAGTGGAGAATGAGACCACTGGACTTGTTTGAAGAAAATTGTTAATCAGGCCCAGAAGCTGTACTGAGAAAGAAAGTCATTAATTAGATATATAGAGAAAGGAATAGTGCAAAGCATTTTATCACCAGAAATAGTTTGAAGAATTAAGAGGATGCATATAGGAAAATGCTGTTTGAATGAAAAGGCAACAGAGGGAACTTAAATGCTTAACAAATTAAGGAGGCGATGAAAAAAAAAATGTCACAAACATTTAGCCTTAAGAAAACCCTCTAAGAGAGGCAAGGCACTGAGGAAAAGTATGTTGGTAGACAGACAAGAAGGTATTCAGACATGTGCTGTGTGTTGCCAGCACCTCCAATTCAAATGATTCGAACCCAAATTACGCAGTTATTATGTATTTATGTAGTAATTGGACCCAATTTGAACTTTACAAAAATCAGTAGAATCAGACAAAAGATGAGCTGCTAAGCTCATGTCAGTATGAAGATGAAGACAAGATTTTGACCATAGCATTACCTCTCTAGAATGATGAAGAGCTAAGCATTTGTATTATTTAAGAAGCTCATTGAACTCTATTCACCACCAGGAGAGCAGATAGCATCTCCATTGATGCAGCTCAATATAATATGTTCTCTTAGTAACTGAGAGGTATTTAATTTCTCCAGCATCAAGGTAAATGATATTTTTAACTATTTGGTCTAGTCTTTAAGTTATAGTCACAATTTTATGATGCACTACAAAGATACTTCTCTGGACCCAAAAGTGGTCGGGGATGGCAAGGATTTCAAAGAACTTGCTTAGCAGGCAGCATGAGGTCTAGGTTGGGGATTTATGCCAAGGATAGGCAAATGTGACTCTCTGTATTCAATTTTAAGTTCCTGTAGAGAAGAGGCAACCATGAAGGATTCAGAGTCACTTCCTGTGGCAGAAATGTGTGCCATGCAAGTGGAATGAACTTTCTTAATTCCAGATAACTTTGTTTTTCCATCCTGTGAATAATACAATCTTAGGGACTTCCTTGCTTAACCCTGTTATCAGGATTGCTCATTCGAGTTATTTGTTATTTATTCATTTATTCAAAAATATGCTTGGAGTACTTTAACCCATTCGGGCTGATCCACGTTAATAAATGATTTCCTAGAGTATGTCTGGTTACCACATATATGAACTATTTGGAGGCATGGATAAACTTATAATTTTTTACATTTCCCCACTTTCCCAAATCAGTTCATGATTTGTGGTAAGAAATTAATGCTTGCCTAATTAAATGTTAATTGAAATAACATTCAGAAGATGTATGGCTTTCAACTGGATAAACGCAGGCATTAGAATAGCTCATTTCTACAATAACTTGTCAAAGACTAGGATTCTGAATAAATGAGACCAGGGATATGAAATATTTAATTCCAAAGGAAGTAACAGAGAGACATCAACAGTTGCTACGTCAATATTATGCTTGCAAGAAGTGGTTTATTTTGAGAAGCAGAGCTTGGCTACAAAAGGAAGCTCAGAAGTCTTTCTTGGGTGTTCTTAAAACAATAATCCAGGGAAGAAGCTAAAGCTGATTAATAAAGAACTCAGTCAAGTGTCAGGTTTCAGGAACCTGAGTTCACTCACAGGGCAACTGTAACACTTTGATAACCTTCCTTCATAGGTTGGCTCTTTCAGTACACTGCCCATTTATAATTACATGTGGCAAATTTTACCCAAATATAGTTGTGTTTCTCAGATGACCTGGGATCTCTGAGTACTTCACGGTTAGGTTAGAGAAGTAGTAGTGCTGTGTCATGCTCTGAGAAGACGTTATGGGGGTAAAAAGAAGTGTTGGAAAAGCAGAATTGACTGACTTTGCTGAGGGCCAGCCCTGTCTTTGCACATCTGAGCCTGGTGTTTAAAAACGCCATAAACACTTCATTTGCAAGATCATTTCTCAAAAGCGTGTGTTCTTCACTACATGACTTGGGTTTCTGCCAATGAGGAGAAAAGTTACTTGCTACTGTTATGACATATTTGTAGCATTCGGATGGGATTGAAGTCTTTGTAAAAGGGAATCCCCACATCAACCAACTACCTCCTGCAATATTTCTTTCTCTTTTTGTATGAATTTGACATTAGTTATAGAAAGCTGCTCTTGCTGGTGTTTCTGGGTGAAGGAATCATAAAAAAGGAAGCCTTCTGCAGTTGCTTTAGTGTGCAGCCTTCTTGCTTGTTAAGACCCAGTTATCCACTTTCCTCCTCAGTATGTGAATTACCTCAATTCTCCCAGAAACCCTCAGAGAACCTTTTCACTATACTCTGCATCTGTTAGCATCTCTTCTTAGAGAAATGTTGGCATAGCTTTTCCCCTTTTAAAGAATAAACTCTTTCACTTCCAAAAGATATTTGCTAGGCATCAACAATTTATTATTATTATTTTCTTACCTATATAATGTTCTGATCCACGACATAGGATGTTTTTTTCATAATCCCTTTTTTAGAATTTAATTTATTTTAGTATTTAAATTTTAAAATGCATTCAACTAGATGAAATAAGGATAAAATCAAACATCTAGGGCTAATCCAAAGAAAAAAAATTATAAGCTTTTAAAAGGTCATCCAAAAAGATGTGCAGTGAAGACAAACCATTTAGTCTTGGTGTTGGCAAGGAAGTGTATGCACTGATTCTGTGCACAATCTCAAATTTTGTGAAGAGGTTGTATAGCTTGGATTCTAAAACTGTTTGTCTGGAATTTGGAAAGTGTTCTTTCATAGAGGCAGTGTATTGATTGGGGATTAGGGTGTCAGGCTAACCAACTAAAGCTTACTCAATTCATGAAGTGAAAGTGCAGTGTATGCCATCAGACCACCTGGGAACAGGTGTCAATCAGCCTTGACAGTTAAACGGGAGGATGTCTTTTCTGGTTTCCTAGAGATGACCTTAAGCAAATATGTAAAATCTGTGAGATTGGCAGCTGGGTATCCTTCTGCATCCCTCCCTGCTCTCTTTTACTTTGCTCTGTGACTCTCCCCATGTCAACACACATTTATCCTTCCTTAAGGCATTCGTCCCCAGGCACCTCATCCACCATGCTATTTTAAAGGATCTACCACCTTTCATCCCTCAGTATCCAATTTTCTCCACATATTTGCTAAGAACAAATCAATCAGAACCAACTAAATCTCACTATGGCGTAGAAAACCAAAAATTTCTTCATAACTACTTTTTTATTAAAAAGAGACTTGTGAGGCCGGGCGCGGTGGCTCAAGCCTGTAATCCCAGCACTTTGGGAGGCCGTGACGGGTGGATCACGAGGTCAAGAGATCGAGACCATCCTGGTCAACATGGTGAAACCCCGTCTCTACTAAAGGTGCAAAAAATTAGCTGGGCATGGTGGCGCGTGCCTGTAATCCCAGCTACTCAGGAGGCTGAGGCAGGAGAATTGCCTGAACCCAGGAGGCGGAGGTTGCGGTGAGCCAAGATCGCGCCATTGCACTCCAGCCTGGGTAACAAGAGCGAAACTCCGTCTCAAAAAAAAAAAAAAAAAAAAAAAAAAAAAAAGAGAGAGACTTGTGTGTAAGTAAAGGATGCAGTTACGGCAACTGGAGGTATTGGTTTGTGGAGGTGTGGGCAGCACCAGAGGAGCCGGTCAGCTTCCAGATCCCACCACATGGCTCATGGAGCCTCACATCCTGAACCTTCTGAATTGACGCTACAGAATCCTGTGCTTTAGCACTTTGTTCTGGCCCCAACGGCTCCAGAAAACATGTAATTAGTCTTCAAAGCATTTTCTTTTAAAGTAACACTACCTACTGAAACAAACAATGTAAAATCTCCATGGAAGTACAGGATACAAGTTTGTTTCTGTTCACACAAGGTCCTGTGAAAGTTAGGCAACTCTTCTCCAAAAGGGGAACAGGTTGCACAGTCATCTCAGAGTCCTTCAATTCCAGCTGTTAAACACCACAGGAGAGGGACAGACTGGACATGTGACATAGCACTTCTCAGCCAATTTTACATTGACCACAGCTCCGTACAGGTCTGAACCAACTGCAAGGACAATCCAGAGATATAGAGGAACACATGAATAGCATGAACATTAATACTCTCTGTCCCACTGTTACTAGTGGGAATCTGTTCCTGAGCTAAGCTGTTCATCTTTTTTATGGTTGTTTGCCACCTGAAACCAGAACTTATTTGAAGTTCCACAGTTCCTTCTCTTCAGCCCCAATACAGTGACATCTATGACGTGTGTGTGTGTGTGTGTGTGTGTGTGTGTGTGTGCATGCACCTGTGCTTCCACCTGGTTAATGTGTGGTGTAATTTATGGCAGTGAAATGACAAGGCAGGTGGAAGAGACTAGTGGGGTATTTTGAAGGTGGAAACAAGCAACACAGGTAGAAGCAGGAAAAGCCTGGTGAGGTTATTTGTATGTCTTAGTTCATAAGTCAGGGGCTCTCTCTAACTAGTCATTGTCTGTTTTAACAGCAGTTTGTTAAAATCACTTCTTTTTTTTCTCTGCTAGATACTTCAGCTAATTGTTCAAATACAAATAGTAAGACTAAAGGTTCAGAGTTCAAGATAATTATCTCCAACCCTTTAAATTTTAGGGTGATTTTACTGACCAATCCCAAATATTCAGACAACTGTTCACAAAGGACAAGGTATGCACCTCCTTGACAATTGTGAAGAAGGAAGCCACTTCACTTGACTTTCCTTATGTGTTGGTGTAGACTTCCTGGAATTTTCTAGGAATGTCATTTACTTGTGAAATGGAAAGTGAATAGTATCTGATATATTAATGGGTTTACACAGTAGATTCTGATTTTAGTTTTACAAATCAGGAAACATGAAGATTTCTGCTTGGAATGTTTAGGATTTAATGACTGCCCTGCTGGGTTTCAGACTTGCATGGGGCCTGTAGTAGTCTTGGTTTTGGCCAATTTCTCCCTTTTTGAATGGGAGCATTTATCGAATGCCTGTATCCCCATTGAATCTTTGAAGTAACAAACTTGTTGTTGATTGTATAGGCTGATAGACGGAAGGGACTTGCCTTGTCTCAGATAAGACCATACTTGAACTTTAGAGTTAATGCTAGAATGAGTTAAGACTTTGGGAGACTGTTGGAAAGTTATGATTGTGTTTTGAAATATAAGATGGACATGAGCTTTGGGAGGGGATGGGACAGAATAAGATGATTTGGCTCTGTGTCCCCACTGAAATCTCATGTCAAATTGCAATCCCCAGGTGTTGAAGAAAGGGCCTGGTGGGAGGTGTCTGAATCAGGGGAGTGGGCTTCCCCCTTGTTGTTCTCATGATAGTGAGTGAGTTCTCATGAGATCTGGTTAAAACTGTGTAGCACTTCCCCTTCTCTCTCTCTCTCTCTCTCTCTCTCTCTCTCTCTCTCTCTCTCTCTCTCTCTTGCTGCCATGTGAAGATGCGTTTGCTTCCCCTTTGCCTTTCTGCCATGATTTTAAGTTTCCTGAGGCTTCCCAGCCATGCTTCCTATACATCCTGCAGAACTGTGAGCCAATTAAACCTCATTTCATCATGACTTACCCAGTCTCTGGTAGTCTCAGGTATGCTAATACACTGAGCATTTCTCTAAACTTAATGTGTCTTCAATGTGGATTTCTGTAGCCCCAATGTTCTTTGAATGTTGAGGCTGCCATTTCTCCAATTGGTTTAAACTTCTAGATTCACTTTTAAAGTTTGAACATATTATACGTTTATCCTCTTCTTTTTTTAAAACCATTTTCATTCCAATTGTATTTATTTTTGGGTTTCCAATCACATTTTTTATATAAGCAAAAACAGCTGCATGCTACAATGAAAATGTAGACAGGAGAGCTGATATTAGAACACAGCAATTGGCCTGGCTTGGGAAAGTAGAGAAAGTTACATGTGTGTGAGGAAACATTAGCAGGTTTTTCTTTTTCTTTTTCTTTTTTTTCTGTTAGCAAAAGGAAAATCTCTCAGCTTCTAGGCAAATCTTAATCACAGATATATTAACACTCAGCTTATAAAGTATATGTAACAAGAGTTAACTTCGCTGTCAGCATTACATAGGCATACTATATCTGGGAAGATGGAATTCTCATTATGCATTGCAGATATTCCACAGTTTAGAATTTTTGGGATGCATTCACTTACTTATTTCACTTGTTCTTTATAACAATCTCATTAGTAGGGAGGGCATGAATTTTTATGCCCATTTTATATTTAAAGCAAATAAAACCAGTGGATTTAGGCATCTTGCTGGGGTCATACTCTTCTTAATTAGTTGAGTCAGAAATGGAATCCACTTCTGCTGACACTTAGTTTAATTTTCCTTGTTTTGTAACAGCCTGGAGTTTCTTTCTCACCAAGCTAATAACTCACTACCAGGAAAACCACTCATTTATTATTATTATTATTTTTTTTAGAGATAAAAGTTTGCTCATCTCTAGGGAAAGGCTTTCTCTTGTATCTCACTCCCTTTTCCTGGAAGAGAAAATACTAACTTTTACTCCTCATTGGTGAGTAACTATCATGGAGGGTATACCATAATAGTTAAAGAGGATCCTTGTCATCCTTGACTCACATCTTACCTGCAATCTCATGGCCATGTATCCACAGTCTATTCTAAATGCAACCATTCATTACCACTTCTGCCACTACACCATTCTGATTTACAGTCTTGTGGTCCCCTGATTGTCTTCCAGAGTTCGTCCTTTCTGTAACCCCTTCCAAGTCTAAACTCTCCATAGCCAGCAGACCATGCCTCTCCCTTACTCAAAGCCTTCAAAGGCTCCAACCGTCTTCACAATTAAAAGTTCCACAATGTTCTGCAAAATATGCCCCTTAGAGCCTTTTTAGTACATTTTTTTTCCCACCATTCCTTCCTTAACTTATGTCTTTAGCCCTAGTTGCCTCCTTTCAATCCTTTTAATGTGACTAGCTTTCCTTACAAGCAATTTGCTACTGCCTGGGATTCTTTCCTTGCAAATGTGTGTCTGGCTGCCTTCCTACCTTCAGTTGGTCCAGTCTCACTGCAAAGAAACCTCTGCAAAGAGGCTTTTGGTACCATTTTATCTAGCTAAGAAGCACTCAACACACATAATCACATTTTATCCCTCATTATTGCTTATTACACTATAAATATTTAAGTCACTCATTGTTTTTCCCACCAGAATGTAAGCTCTGTGAGTATAGAAACTTTGTTTGACTGTCATCATGTTCACAATGCCTAGAACAGGGTCTGACATATAATAAGGGATTAATAAATATTTAGTGAGAAAAATTGTTTTAAAAAATGGTTGACTCATGGGGTAAGACCACTTCAATCTTAATACAGCTTGACTATTTCTTAGTTAAATAACATTGGGTCTCCTATTTAGCTACTCTTAGCCTCAGTTTTCACAACTGTAAAATGACAATTATAATGGTCTTGGCCTCATTATTAGTTTACTGTGATCATTAAGATTACTCACTTATGTTGTTTCATAGATGCCTGACTTATAATAGGCTCTTAAAACACCTTGAGAACTATTGACTCTGCTACCCATGGATAAAATGTATAGTTCAACACAATTGTGCTCTTCTCAGTGGAAATGTGCCCATCCATTTAAGACATGCAATTAATGGAACGAGTGACTCAGCTCTTACTTAAAGCTGTCCAGAATCTTGTATTTCAGTTTTTAGACATTGCGCAATTGCCTTTCAATAGAAAATGTGACAAAAACATGTTCGGGTTTTATAGAATGTCTTTGCTTTCACTGCCATTGCCAGTAATTAATTAATTTATTTTTTTTCTTTTTGAGATCTGGCTAGAGGCTGCTGAGCCTTTCATTTCACCTAATTTAATAGTTGGTGCCAGAAGGGCCATGTGTGATGTACTTTGAGAAGAGGTATTGTGGAAGTAGAATTATGCCCATTTGCTTGAGAGGAGAGCTGATCCTGGGCATTAAGGTAGACATGCTGGAAACAATGGTCGAGTTTGCTTCCCTAAGCTCCTGGCTTTATGGGCTTTCTTTAAAAACGTCCAAGATCTCCCCACACTTCTGTAGCTTAGGGGTTTATAATCCATTGGGGAAATATTATATGACTTTTAAAAGAGAATATACAGATCAAGGTAAATAATTGTAAGACTCTAATAAAGGATATGATGGAAATCTTGCTTCAGGAGACTGAGGATATAGAAAATTCCTGAAGGAAAGGTCTAAACCACACGAAGTCCTGTTTTACTAACTTCCACTGAAAGCTAGTGTTTTCTACAGCTATGGATCAATGATGAGGACGATGCTTGTGAATAGCCCAGAGTTAATTAAAACCCCTTCAGTGGCTTGCAAAACAGACAGATTCTCAGTCCCCAATCTCAGAAATTCTTATTTATTAGATCTGCAGTGCAGGACAAACATCTACTGTAAACTTCTCTCTTTTCTTCTTCCTCTGCCTCTCCCTCTTCCTTCTTCTCTTCTTCATCTTCCTTCTCCCTTACATATTTTATTTACATATAATTAACATATATGTTATTGTTATAGTTTTGGTATTCAGTTCATTGACTTTTAACAATTTCACACATCCAAAACAAGATATAGAATATTTCCATTACTACAGGGAGTTCCCTTGTTCCCCTTTCAAAAAAAAGTTTATTTCCTCTAAGCTCTACTGCCCTTCCCCTCAATTTCTGATTTCCAGTCATAGTTACCTTAGTCCCTTCTTGGATTTTATATAAATGGGGTTATATGCTATATACAGTTTTGTGTCTGGCTTCTTTTGTTCAACATAATATATTTTTCTCAGATTTATCCATATTGTTGTGTGCTTTAGTAATTAGTTCTCTTTTTACTGCTGTCTAATATCTCATTGTTTGGACAAATCACACATTGTTATTTTCATTTTAATGGCCATTTGGATTGTGACATGGTTTGGCTGTGTCCCCAGCCATATCTCATCTTGAATTGTAATCCTCATAATCTCCATGAGTAGATGGAAGGAAATGTGGGGTTGGAGTCCCCACATGCAGTCCCTACTGGGCCCCTGCCTAGTGGAGCTGTGAGAAGAGGACCACCCTCTTCTAGACCTCAGAGTGGTAAATACACCAACAGCTTACAGTGTACACCTGGAAAAGTCTCAGGTACTAAACTCCAGCCTGTGAAGAAGCTGCCCAGAGCTGTGGGAGCCCACTCCTTGCATTAGTGTGTCCTGGATATGAGACATAGAGTCAAAGGGATCATTTTGGAGCTTTAAAGCTTAATGACTGCCTCTCTGGATTTCAAACTTTCATGGGTCCTGTAAGCCCTTTGTTTCAGCCAATTTCTTCCTTTTGGAATGGGAGCATTTATCCAATACCTGTATCCCCATTGTATCTTGGAAGTAACTAACTTGCTTTAGATTTTACTGACTCATAGACGGAAGGGACCTGTCTTGTCTCAGATGAGACTTTGGACTTGGACTTTGGGGTGAATACTGGAATGAGTTAAGGCTTTCGGAGACTGCTGGGAAGTCATGATTGCATTTTAAAATATGAGGACATGAGATTTGAGAGAGACCAGTGTTGGAATGGTGTGGTTTGGCTGTACCCCCACCCAAATCTGATCTGAAATTGTAACCCTCATGTGTTGAGGGAGGGACCTAGGGGGAAGTGAAACTCAGTGAGTGTTTCCCCCATGCTGTTTCCTGATAGTGAGTGAATTCTGATGAGATCTGATGGCTTTATAAAAGGCTTGTACCTCTTTGCACCTCCTTCTCTTTTCTTTCGCCATGTGAAGAATGCCTTTGCTTCCCCTTCTGCCATGATTGTAAGTTTCCTGAGGCCTCCCCATCTCTGTGGAATTGTCAGTCAATTAATCCTCTTTCCTTTATAAATTATCCAGTCTCAGGTATGTCTTTATAGCAGTGTGAAAATGGACTAATATAGTTGTTTTCAGTTTTTGTCTATTGTGTATAATTCTGCTATAAACATTCTTATACATACCTTTTTGTGAACATAAGTTTTTGTTTCTCTTGGGTAAATATCTAGGGGAGAAACTGCTGACTCAAAAGATAGATGTATGTTTAACTTAATAAAAAACCACCAAACACTTCTCTAAAATGGATGCCTTTTATACTCTCAATAGCAATGCGGGAGTATTCTGGTTTTCCATGTCCTCAACAACTTTGGTGTTGTTAAATTTAAAAAAATAATAATTAAAAATGTGGAGCTCCTTGTCATGTATCTATTGATGATTTGTATTGTTTTCTTTCATGATAGGTCTGTTCATATTATTTGAATATTTTTAAATTTATTTGTCTTTTTATCATTCACTTTTATGAGTCCTTTATTTTTTGAATACACATTTTTTTGTTGGATATATGTGTTCAGAATATTTTTTCCAGTCTGCAGCCTATCATTTAAAAAATTACTTGTGTTTTCATTCTAGCAAAAAATTTTCATTTTAATTAAGTTTAATTTATTAATATTTTATTTTATAGTTAGTGCTCGTTTGGTTGTATTTCAATCTTTACTTCCACAAAATTGCAAAGATATTCTCCCATATTATTTTCTAGAAGTTTTATTGTTCTGGCATTTATGTTTAGGTATCTTATCAATTTGAGTGTGTATGTAAGCAGGGGAGGGAGAAGGGAGGTCCTGGAGATGCTCCCAGTTCCCCACTCCGACGTGCCCAGGTCCTTGGCCTCTCTTACCCCAGGAATGGGGAAAGGGGCCCTGGAGGCCCGGTGAGTTTGCCGTTCAAATATAGTAGACCCAAAGAGTTTAGCAGAGACCAATTTATTAGGCAGTGAGAGAGAAAGAAAGAGAGAGGGGATCCAAGGAAGGAATCCTAGGTAAAGAGTGTAGGGGTTTTAACCCTGGAGTAATTCCCTCCCCATGCATGTTCTCCTCCAATGATAGGAGTTCTTTCAAACTTCCTCTGGAGTGATTGATCTTTGACTCTGATACCGGATTGGCTGCTTGATCTGCAACAGAGCCCCCTATCCCCAGAGGTTTCAGAGAGCTTTTTGAACAAAGACTCTCACCTGGATTTTCCACCTACCCTCCACCTGGGAAAGAACTTTATGTTCTGGATGGGGGCGTGGATGGAGGCATGGCGCTGGGAAGCTCCTGCTTTTGAAACCACGCCCCTTGTGAAACCAGGAAGAGAAGTTTTTTTCCTTAACATAGTCCCTTATGTGCATGTATTTATGTGTGTGTTATGAGGCAGGTATTTGAGATTCATTTTTGTCTTATACAGATATTTAGTTGTTCTAGTAGCACTTAAGACTTGAATTAACCTAACACCTTGATTGTATGCATTTTTAGTAAGTGCTTTATATGATTCGGATGCAGAGCATTCAAGGGCTATTTACTATGCACTGCTGTGGAGGAAAGGTGAGTGGGTGTTTATTTTGATTTCCAATGGGAGAAAATTACTAGCAGTGGAGTAATAATGTTATCAGTAATTACTAGGAAAAACTAAACGTTATTGAGCTTTTGCTGCTTTATCTTTTCTTACAATAAATACCTTGTATCTAATTTAATATTTATTCAAATCCGATGGAATAGATATTATTATCTGCATATGAGGGCACAGAGGCTCAGAAAGCTTTTCATTGTCCAAAGACTCTCTTTAGCAAATATTGAAGCCAAAATCCAAACTTTGCTTTTCTGACACTGGAGACACTGTCCTAACTACCAGTTTCTCTGCCTTCTTCAATGGGGTACTAATTTTATTTTTTCACTGCTCACACCTGAATGTAATGATTCTTTAATGAAATTGTTCTCAAACATTTGTCTCAGGTCAACTTTATGCCCTTAGAATTATTGAAGAACTCAAAGAATTGCTGTTATTAGGTTGGTACAAAAATAGTTGCAGCTTTTACCATTGAACATAATGGCAAAAACTGAAGTTACCTTTGTACCGATCTAATATATGCACAATATCTAGTTATATTTATTGTATTCAAAATTAAAACAGAAACTTTTGAAAAATGTGCCAACTTATTTTTTACAATAACAGTAATGACTCCATTGCATATTAACATAAAGAATATATTTTAATAAAAGTAACTATTTTCCAGAAAAAATGGTGACATTTTTGTAACTCTCTTTATTATCTGGCTTAATAGAAGACACCTGTATGCTTGTTCTGCTCTTATGCAATCTGTTGGGACATGTTCTTTTTGTCGAAATACAGTATATGAAAAAAATTGGCCTCACACATATGTATTGTTTTAACAGGAGTATTTTAGTAGCCTTTCAAATGGTTGTGGCTATCTTTGATACTACATCAAACCTAACAACTGGTGGTTTCTTAAATACTAATTAAATAGTATTGTCAATGTGGATCAGAAACCATAGTTAATATCGAAGAATAACTTAAAAAAACTGTTTTAGCAAATATTTTATTCATGCATGACTATATAACAATATTCATTGGTCCTCCGGAAAATATAGTCTGAGTTATACAGATTGTAGGGGATATGAAAATGCACTATTTAGATCTTAGAACGCACGGAATATAATTGACTGACAGCACCTGCGACTGTCCTTCTAGAACCACCATCATGTTTGTATGGAGGTCACGCTTCCCACGGCTGCTCCCAGCCAGGGGCTGCACATAACAGAAGCACTAAGGCAGTCCCACCCCACTGAGAATCAGAGCTCCTTAAAATGATGAGTTTCACTTCAGAACTTGGCGTTGGTCTAGCAGAAACATTCCAGGGACTGCTGCCGTCTAGAACTCTTACCCGATGCACTTTACTTCTTCCCTCCTCTTTTGGTGTCAGACCTGCATTGTGGTTCAAAGGCTGTCTCCACCTTCTCTGGCTCTCTCTCCCTCTATCCTTCACAGGTATTCCCATCAGTAGCTCTCTTAAATGTCTACTCTGACCTTAGCACCTACTTTTCAGAAGACTAGAACAAATACACAGATCTCCAAAGGTTGAAACATTTCATTGTAAAATACCAAAAGTTCACTTTTGTAAATATCACTACTGATCCCATTGGAAAAGTCATAAGTATTGGGGCGTTATCAGGCAAAAAAGTAGAGGATATACGTTTTCCAAAGTTCTAATTTTTATTCAAACACTTAAATTGCATCATTAGCAACATGTTTGCCAGTTGTTTTCCTTAAAATGGCAGGCTTACTCCATTGAAGATGTAAAAATCTCTGCCAAACTGCCAGTCTGAATAACCATTGCTTACCAGTCAGTGGCTCTTTCAAGTAAAAATAGTGCTCCAAACAAAGAGCAGCTAGTTGAGCTCGCAACTCAGTCAGGCAAGGAATTTTTCTTGAGAAACTCATTGCACTGCAGAATGCAGCAGGAGTGCCTTTAATCCATCTGGTCCCTTTCATAGTGCAGAATATTAAAAAGACTTGTACTCAGGGGTAGATCTAAAAATTTAGTATGTTTTTACTGCCTCATAGAGGACATTTTTAAGTGGAATGGGCTTTATGTTTCCTGCAAGTGTATGGCAGTGAAAAATACAGTGACTGCTAGAGGTGTTTATTGCCATTGACATGATTCCTGCTCTGATCCTAGTCATTTCACCCACCATTGTTTTTGCTCCATTAGTCCAAATGCCAACACAGTGCGAAAGCCAAATGACTCCCTAATATTAATATAAAACTAGATTTTGGCCTCACAGAACCTCTGAAAATTCTTAGGAACACCCAGGTGTTCACAGACCATATTTTGAGAACCATTTCACAAAGAAATCAAACATTGATTTAGCACCCCATATGTACTATACATCTTTTTAGGCCCTGAGGATGACTGTCACAAAGCACCCACCCTCAAGATCCCTGGCTTTTCTAAAGGAGACACAGGTTATTAAATAGTTGGATTACAGTCAGTGGACTGTGCCATGGGGACAGAGAGAAAGAACATCATGGTTCTGTGTATAAGGCTCAGAGGTGTCCACACCAGGGAGGTGATTCTTGAGGCAAGATTTGAAGACTGAGAAAGGGCTTGGGCCCCAAATAGAGGAAGTAGATATTCTGGGAGGAAGGACCAAATAACTATAAAAATATGGCAGTGTGTGGTATGCTTGTACAACTATCTATCTAAAAAACAGTAAAAAATGTCATGTAACTATACCAAAGTTTCCAAAAGGTTTTGATCATATATTTTTTCAGAAGTTTGATGTCCACGTTATTACTCGACATAAGGAGACCACTGGATGGCACGGTACCTCTGTGCCAGCTGGACCAGAGTCATAGCCTTTCACTGTGGCCTGTATATTTTTCCTCCTGATGGCTACATCTTTATCATTTCTTGGAACATCATTTTTGTTTTATTTCCTCTTGCTTTTGTTTCAGTGTTTTCATAGGACCAAAAAATAAGTCTGAATATTTCCCTGGGTATAGTAGAACTGTGGATGATGTCATCATCAATTGAGAATTATATTGTCTTTACTTTTAGGAAGCTCAAATGCCCACATTATTTTCTAACTCAGACCTGGTTTATTTAATATATGTAAAGCCTTAAGCCTTGACATCCAGGCGGTTGTTTTTCCAAACGTGCTTATGATTTGCTAAGCCATAAAGAAAGTAGATACTGCTGATCAGAAGCCTGCAGTGCAAATAAATGTATTGGTGTGGCATATATTGAGTGTTTGTTTATGTAAACCTGAGCTGGCTAGGGAGAGGCACTCTCTTAGTTCATCCAACAAATCACTGTGATTCAGATGTTTCCTAACCACCACCTGGGGGAGGAGCGCAATCTTCTCATTTAATCTTAATCACTGGCCATCAGAGACATTTCACAGCTGGGAAATATCACACAAACTATTAGAAAAGCAATCAGAAAATATAATAAAAATGGAAAGAAACAGTCTTTCCTGTGTCAGGGATTCATGCACAATTACTCAGAGTGTTTAAGAATGTTTTCATGTCACTCTCCCAGGCCACCACGTTTAAATCTGAGTTCTTTTTAGCTCCAGGCTATATGGAACCATAGGCTCTTATAGATCAAGTCATTTTATAAATAAAATAAATTGATTTTAAGACTGGGCTAAGTCTCATTTTGTACATCTCTTCAATATTTGGGGCCCAGGTGGAAGTTTTAGCTTTGCATATTCTCTTTCTAAACCTGTTCATACTTCTAGGCCAAGGAGTTCCCAAGTGTTGTGTCACCCTAGATTTTGTTGTAAGAGTAGATCAGAAATGAAAACAAGAAAGATTTTTTCTTGAGCTTTCATTCTTGAATTTCTGAGGTCTAGGATGTCCTCTTCGTTCATCTCGATGGTATAAGTATTTTTATACAAATTACGTTAACAGCAAGAACACCGTAGGCAATAAATGGGGAGGAGGATGAAGGCAGTCCAGGAGTATAGAAAAAAGTGTATGGAAAGGAGAAAAAGTGTAGAGCGACACAGTGCTGTAACAAGAGCTCCCCAAATCGCAGTGGTTTAATGCTATGGTCAGAATGTTTGTGTTCCCCAAAATTCAAACACGGAAACCTAATCATCAGTGGGATGGTATTAGGATGCGGGGCAGTTGAGAAGTGATTAGATCATGTGATGTGATTAGCACCCTTACAAAAGAGGCCTCAGAGAGCTGCCTTGCCCCTTCTGTCATGTGGAGACACAGCTAGAAGATGTGATCTGTGAACCAGAAAGCAACCTTCACCGGACACCAAATCTTCTTGATATCGCCCTTCCCAGAGTCCAGCATTGTGAGAAATAAATATCTGTTACTTATGAATTGCCTGATTTCTGATATTTTGTCACTGCAGTCCATATGGACTAAAACAATAAATAAAAGTTTGTTTGCCTCACATGCCATTGTGAGTTGGTGGCGACGATGGTAGTGGTGGTAGTGCTGGTGTCCTGTTCCATTTACTCAGGGACCCACAATCCCTCTACCAAACGGCTTCCTCATATCCCAGGGCCTTGGAATCTACTACTGGATTCTTTGCCTCCAGAAGCCAAGAGAAGGAAAAGTTGGAGAATTGCTTGCAAGGTTTTGGGATCCAGGCCTTGATACGGTTTATATTTTGTTTATATTCTATTGGGCAGATCTAAGTTGCATTAAACCCACCTGACTGCAGGAAAGAGGAAACAGAACCAGAATTTGGTGGACACATTGCATTTTCCTGGCCATCTTCATCAATTTGTTCTTAGTGATAGTTGTCAGCATTATGGGTAGACAAAACTCAAATCTGTCCTAGCAGGCATGTGTTTATCATTTTGTTTATTCACTCAACAAATATTATTGAACCTCTACTACAAGAAGGGCTTTGGGCAAGGTACTCAGTATATACCACTGAGCAAAGAATAGAATACAGACATAACACAGTTCCTGCCTTCAGGAGCTTACAGTGTCCTACCAACTGACACACCTATTGTCTTTCTCATCAGCTTTCTTAATTCATCTCTAAGCTGCCGACAGTATGGGAATAAGAAAGGAAAGAAAGGCAAGCAATTATCCTAATTTACTATCCCAGAGGTGGCTCCAGCAATAGGCATGTATATCAATTTATCCACTATAGCAGTCTTAGAGACAAATGTGAGGAATATGTAATTTATATCTTATAGTGCTTTATGTTTTTTTAAAGTTCTTACTCATACTGGTGAAAGGAGTTAAAATTAGTTTTGTGACTTCGAGCAAATGGCTTGAGCACTCAAGCTTAATTCCTGATCTACAAAATGGGAATAATAGTAGAATCTACCTCTTAGAGTGATTGCAAGAATCAAATAAAATTAAATGAATAAAATGCTGAGCAGAATGCTTAACTTAAAATAAATTTTAAAAGTGATATTAACTAGTGCTGTCATTATTATTTGACTATAAATATGAAGAATAGTGGAATTTACCACCCTAAAACATAATCCACCTTGTCATAAGCATTATTTTGAGCTGAAAGCAATTGAGAAGAAGCAAATACCAGAAAAGTTATCTGCCCTTTTCCTATTTGTATAAAAACAGGACATAAATTTGCAGAGTTGTTTGTCCTCCCAGCTCTGTCAGGAAGGATGAAGTTTGATCATTACCAATAATAACTTTAGACCCTGATCAGCCTAGAGACCGAATCAGAGGAATCTACATCACAAAATTTTCTAACTGGCCTTTATCTACTAATAGTTTCCCATATACAGTAGACCCTTGAACAATGCGGGGCTTAGGGACATTGACCGCTCCTTCCATGCCAGTTGAAAATCCATGTGTAACTTCTTCTTTCTTTTTTTCTTCCTTTTTCTCCCTTTCTTTCCTTTTTCCCTTTCCTTCCTTTCCTTCCTTCCTTTCTTCCCTCCCTCCCTCCCTTCCTTCCTGTCTTCCTTCCTTCCTTCCTCTCTTTCTCTTTCTTTTCTTTTCTTTTTTTTTTTTTGGAGACAGGGTCTCTCTCTGCTGCCCAGGCTGGATTGCAGTGGAGCAAACATGGCTCACTGCAGCCTTGACCTTCTCTGCTCAAGTGATCCTCCCACCTCAGCCTCTCCAGTAGCTGGGACTAGAGGTGTGCACCACAACGCCCAGCTAATTTCTGTGGGGTTTTTTGCAGAGACAGGATTTTGTCGTGTTATATAGGCTGATCTTAATCTCCTGGACTCTAGCTATCCACCCGCCTTGGCCTCCCAAAGTGCTGAGATTACAGGTGTGAACCACTGTACCTGGCCTTTGTATAATATGATTCTCTAAAAACTTAACTATTAGTAACTTTCTGTTGAAAGTCTTACCAATAACACAGTCAATTAACACATATTATGTATGTAATATTTATTGTATACTGCATTTTTTTTAATAATAAGTAAAGATATAAAATATTAAGAAAGTCGTAAGGAAGAGAAGTATATTTACTATTATTAACTGGAAGTAGATCATCATAAAGGTTTTCCTTCTCATCATCTTCATGTTGAGCAGGCTGAGGAGGAGGAGGAAGAGGAGGGGTTGGTCTTGCTTTCTCAGGGGTGACAGACAGAGAAGACAATCTGTGTATAAGTAGACCCACAAAATGCAGACTGTGCTGTTCAAGGGTCAACTGTATTCACTTTCCTACATTTCCTGCCCCCAGAGATTCAAGGTCCTTTTCCTTTGTCTTGTCACTTCTCAAAAAATGTATTGTTTTTTGGTGAAGATGGCATGTAAACTGGAATTCTAAGCCACTTCTTTGAGAAATATTTTTTCTCTGAGTATTCTTCTCCATATATAAAAAACTCAGATTTGTTTTTTTCTTGTTAATATGTTCTGTTATAGAGCTCTAAGCTAGGAACTCAGAAGATTAGAGGGAAAATTGTTTTTTCCTCCCCCACATAAACAATCCTGTGACATAGGTTGTCTTAACTACTTAGAATGTTACTATCCAGGCCTTTTTTTTTTTTTCACCAATGAGAAAACTATAGTTCAGAGAATGAAGTTTCTAGGAAGAAGTTGTATAGCTTAGAAATGACAGGGTCAGGGTTGGTTACTATGGTTGTGTTCTTTCATTGATTCTATGATTCTTTGCAGGGCCTACAAGGTATAGAATACCTTTGAGAACCATTTGTTTTCTTCTGTTAAAAATAAACTGGGCTAACCTCTCTAATAAAATGGAAAGACAAATAATACTTCCTCTGGGTAACCAGCCATGACAGTTTTTACAAGCATGACATTTTTCAGTTACAGACAGCACATAAAGCATCTACACATTGCTCTTTCTGTAAAGGTTGCTATAGTTTGTGGATGGTGGGGGAAGAGAAGAATGGGTAGAAGATTTGGGGTGCCTGAGTTCTAATATTTCTTCTACAGGTAGTCAGCTGTATGATTTGAAATATATCACTTCACCTTTCAGAACTTTGTTTTTTTTAAATCTAGAAAATAGGTATCTGGAACATTTTGTAAGTGCTAAGCACTCCACCAGTATAGCATAAGCAGAGTCATTGATGAGTAAGAAGACATAGAAAACAGCTTTTGGAAATTAGAAGTGAACTGTAAGTCATCTTTAGATCTAGTCCTCTGATCCTAAGACACTCTGCTATTTGATGAGTTTAAAGCCTCTAGTGTCCCTAGAAAGTAAGTAGAGTCTAAATAGTCTCTGTTGCCATGGTAGAGAAAATTCTGAAGATAAAAATTGTGTCTATATTGAGGGTCTAATTATGAACAAAGATTCGTATTCTACAGTGTTCTCTGTACTGCCACAGAAACAGACATGGTGTTAGCAAGTCCTTGAATAAACTTTTATAACCAATTATTTTGCTATTCTCTAACAATGTCTTTGTGGTCATCATAAAGGCTTTTACTTGATTTAGCATAAAGACAAGGGAATAGAATTCTTTTAAAAATCCCAAACCTTTATTAATATGCATGTTCATATATATACATTGTGAGACAGGATCTTGCTCTGTCACCGAGGTTGGAGTGCAGCGGTGCAATCATGACTCACTACAGCCTCGACCTCCTGGGCTCAAGCAATCATCCTACCTCAGCTTCCAAAGCAGCTAGGACCACGGGCACGCACCACCATGCCTAGCTAATATTTTAGATTTTTTGAAGAGACAGGATGTCTCTATGTTGCCTAGGCTAGTCTTGAACTCCTAGCTTCATGTGATCTTCCCACCTCGGCCCCCAAAGTTCTGGGATTATAGGAATGAGCCACCATGCCCGGCTTATTAATATATATTTTTAAAAGAAAAGAGTATTACTGATTCTAAGAATATAGTGGAAATTCTGTGTTTTCTTATTGAAAGGATATAGTTGCATTTTAGTTAGAATGCCACAATTCAATTGGAGTTTGTAGTATCTTTTATTCTACAAAATCGAGTTGGCAAAAAATTGCTGATTAATCTAAAGACCTTATATATAAAAATAATTGGTAACAATTCAACTATTAGATTTGTCTAGAAAATTAGAAAGTCAGATGTTTACGTTATTATTAATTGTTCAATCAGTTTATTTTCACCTGTGAAGAAACAGAGGCACCACCAAGTCTGTGGCTAATTGACCACAAGGAGGAGGCCAAGGGACTAGCTTGGCCTGACTCCTGAACTACACTCTTTTCACCAACTGCATTTGGCACATTCATCTTTATTTTTCTTTGGTTTGATAAAACCTGTATGAAGGATTTAATTGTTAGAGTATCAACAGAGAGATAGTGAATGTTACTGGGATAAATATAAACTGATATCAGCTACATAAGTGACTTCATCTCTGAATCTCAGTTTCCTATTAGTAAAATACCTAGGACAGAAATCCTTACAGAATTTAAATGAGATAGGAGCCATGAAGTGCTTGGGATTTAGTTGGCTTCAATAATTATAAGTTTCTTTCCTCCCTGATGATTTTAGCTTCCATTAGTTATACACATTCTGTCATAATCTGTGCTTAAACTCTTAACATGAATCCTCTCATTAATTGTTCAAAATATGAGGAAGCTGAAGCTTCAGGAAATTAAATAAGTTCCAGGTCACCAGGTTGGCAAGTCTCAGAGACAGTTTTATAATTAGATGTTTCTGACACTGAAGATCATGTTCTTGATCATCATGTGTACTTACTTTCTGTTGTGTCTTTAACGAATTACCATAGACTTAGTGGCTTCAATGGCACAAACATATTCTTTCACGGTGTTGGAGGTCAGCAACCCAAAATAAGTTTCAGTGAGTTCAAATCAAGGTGTTGGCAGAGCTGGTTCCTTCTGGAGGCTGCAGGATAGACTCTTGCTTGCATTATCCTGGTTTTGGAGGCCACCTGCATCCTTCTCTCGTGGCCCTCTCCTCCAGTCCTCAGAAGGTGGTGCAGCTTGCTTCCACTGTCACATTGCTTTCTTCTTCTGTGATCAAACCTTCTGCCTCCTTCTTTCAGAACACTTGTGACTACATCTCCTATATCCACTCTTACATTGCTACTGCCATTGTTACCACCATTGTTACTACCTGTATTGCTCTCTCTATTTACAGACTATATATGATCATATGTCTCTAGGTAACTTCCTAGGAGTAAAATCTTGAACTTTCTGTTGTGCAACTCTTTGTAGAAGCTCACGTGAAAAGGCAGTAATTTTGAAAGAATTTCAGAAAGATATTCAATTCCTACATTTCTCACGTTACTTTAAAATCAATCCCTAAATTAAGCAGATTAGCAGAAGGGGTGGCATAAATGGACTTGATCCTTTGCCCTTCTACAGAACTGCTTAACTATTGTGCTGTGATATTATATCATTAGCCTACATTGAAGGACAGTGTAAGAAACAGCCCAGGTAGCATAGCCTAGGCCAAGTGTTGGTTATCAGAATTTAGTTGAACGATGCATATACTCTTTCTTTGTACTTAGGGCTCAGGGTTAATCAGGGACCTGGATTCATATTTTTTTCCCTGCTTTGAGGACTCAGCTCTCTACTTTGAAAGTACTGCCTTTCAAGGGCCTCTATTTGCCATGGAATGACAAAATCCTACTTTTCCTCCCCAGAACAGAGCAGCATGTGTTCTTACAGGTGGCCACAGCATATTCATCACATTTGCAATCTTCACATCGGCTCTCTGTTATGTTGCCAGGATTGAATCTTGAATTCCTTTTTCTGATTTCTTTAAGGCTCTTGGCACCGTCTTGGTCCATTTGGCTTAGCTGGTTTTGCCTCCACCACATCTGTTGGTATGATCACATTCATTCGCGTAGAATCAAATCGGCTCAGTACCTGGAGATCATGCTCAATTTTGTTTATAATTTTGTAGCATTTGATTCAAGAGTCTGTTGGCATTTTCTGGAACTTAAATTTTTTTCATTAATATTTATTTTTTTCTTGAGAGTTTGTGTTGTTTCTGAGGAGGAAAAAGTGCCTGTGAATCAGAGTGTGGAGATTCAATCTGTAGCTTACTGATTTTTAAGGGTGATTCTAGGAATCTTCTTATCTTCCTATTGCTTCTTACCTGTGTAACTCATGGCTATTATTAGGATTTGTGCTTGTGTAGTATTTTCTAGATTACACTGTTTTGGAAGGGAGGCATTATATTAATAGGGATATAATTGTTTTTATAGAGATGTTAAGTATAAAAAAAAAAGCTCCAAAGCCTGAAACAGTTTTGGCTAGAAAAAAAACATTCATGAGGGATGCCTGGGGGTTGAGGAATACCCATTTCTGAGAATAGTTGCACATTATGGCCCAACTCCCTTGAGAAGAAGACAAGATGGAAGTGATCCAGGGACAGATTGCTCCAACTAAGTTTTCTGAGTCCCAAGTTATGTTTGAGAAAGGCCATTTGGAAACTATATCTTTATAATGGGCTTGATTTCTATCAGTCTAGGAGCAACAATGCATCTAAAGAAGAATGTTCTGTGTTGATTCCCAAATCTATCAAGTCCTATACTCTTACTACGTTTATAATAGAAATATATTTCAGCTCTATGTTTTTAAAGCTATGAATAATAATGGCACAATTATGTGATAAGGGATACTCTTTGTATCCCTTGAGGTATGTTTGTCTGAACGAAGTTCATTCACATTCAATATCATGATACCAAAATGACGACAGAATAAAGAACATTCACCTAGCTGTGCATTTAGACTTAATAGCAGTTTCAATGCAGCTCAATTTTCCAGGAGGCATTTCTTATCTTTTGTTCAATTTCTTAATGAGCTGTGAAACATTTGAGCTTTTGTCTCCTTTTGGGGGAAAAAGATGCAGTGGAAAGAAGAGCTAGAAGCAAAGGAGATGTCTGAAGAATGTGGATCAACAAGATACTGGTTTACAATTTTTTACTTCAATTAAACTCTTAACTACTTTATACAAATTACTTTTTTATTTTTAGTAAAAAAAAATAATCTGAAAGTTTCTGTCAATAGTGGCCAACAACTTAGGTATGTAGTTTTAGAAGATGATCTTTAAAAGAAGCAAACTTGAGAAAAACAAATCATTAAAAATGTTAAAGGGACTGGGGTACCTTTGTTTGGTGAAGACCAGCTTGAGAGAGCTGCTATTAGAAGAGAGAAAAGTTTTGGAGTGTTGAAGAAGGAGGATTTAGGAGGAGTGAGTGGGGGTACCTGCAGTATGGTTGATAAAGGGCTTTACATTCAATGTTCAAGAATAGTTAAAAGACCTTAAGTTATCCTAACAGGGAGGGGTTCCTTAAAAGGGTGAAGTGTAATTACTGTAGTAATGACTGATTTTTTTCGCCCTTATTGAAGATGATCCCTCACAGTCTTGATTTCCTAACTCTCTGCAAATAAACTTGATCCAGCTGTTGGCCATAAAATGGGCAAGGTGATACTTCTTAATTTCAGGACAATGGGGATCTCAATACTTCTTAATTTCTACTTTTTAGAACAGAAATTTAGGGGTTAGACAGCCCTGCTTCTTCCACTTACCTTGGACAATTTACTTAAGAAGCTCTCTGAAATAGTTTCTTTATCTGTAACATCAATTTAATAATACCCATCTCACAATGTGTGTTAAAGGAAGGTTCTCAGGATTAAGTGACATAAAATGTGTAAGTTGCCTAACATATAACAAATGCTCAAATTATTGTAGTTCCTACTGTATTTATTACTGTTGTTTCTAAGCATCTAAGTAAAATCATTGTTCTGTAGAATATCTTAGTGGTCTGTAGTGAGATAAAATATTGAAAGTTTTAAATGAATGTTAAATAATGATTAAAAGTATAAACAAAATGTCCAGAGGAAAAGTGTGACTCAAAGGCAAGCCTTTCCAGAATGCTGATCAGACACAATCACATTTTTGGCGACAGCAAGCAAAGCAAATATGCCCCAGGATCAGAGCCCATCAACAGGTTCTTGGAGCCAAAGCTCTGGGAACCAACCACCTCCAGCCCAGGTCAGCTAAAGCATCCTAAATTTGTGAGGTGCCAGCATTGAGAGCAGGTACTCTCCAAGTCAGGAAATGTGAATCAGAAAGAGGATGTGATCTTGGCAGGGAACGCTCTCTTTCTGATGATCACTGATGGTGTTTACTTTGAACAAGAATAATCCTGGTATCTGCTCATACATGACAATACACAACCTAGCACTATGAGAAAATAGTTTTGGACAGGTAGGCAGGCACCCCATCTAGCTTGATTTTGCTGCTGATATGCTAAAAAATCATGGCAAGATAAACACACTCTTCTAAACTCTTGGAGCCTCAGTTCCTTGTACTGATCAAAAGGATTGAACCAGAGGACCTTGAAGTTTCTTCAGCTTATTGTCTTTCTCTGTGACTGTACATTTGCAATTCACGCACTTTTTACTACAGATTTATACCTTGTTAATGATTTTTAAAAGCATAATTTATTTTTTCCCATTTTCATTGATTGGCCCAGAGGAGCATTAATGGTATGAATATGAGATTCACCATACAGATTTCAAAATTTTTCCTCCCCGCCAGATGGAATTGCTAAACAATATAATGGAATACTTTTCATTTCTGCAATGCATTTCATTCATTCTTTCTTTCTTTCTGTCTTTCTGTCTTTCTGTCTTTCTTTCTTTCTTTATTGTACTTTTCGGTTCTGGGATACATGTGCAGATCATGCAGGATTGTTGCATAGGTACACACATGGCAATGTGGTTTGCTGCCTTCATTCCCCTGTCACGTACATCTGGCTTTTCTCCCCATGTTATCCCTTTCCGTTCTCCCCACACCCCCTCTGTCCCTCCCTTGACCCCCCCAACAGACCCCCAATATGTGATGCTCCTGTCTGTGTGTCCATGTGTTCTCATTGTTCATCATCTGCCTATGAGTGAGAACATTCAGTTTGATTTTCTGTTGTTGTGTCAGTTTGCTGAGAATGGTGGTTTCCAGATTCATCCATGTCCTTACAAAGGACACACACTCATCATTTATTATGGCTGAATAGTATTTCATGGCGTACATGTGCCACATTTTCCTTGTCCAGTCTATCATTGATGGGCATTTGGGTTGGTTCCAGGTCTTTGCTACTGTAAACAGTGCCACTATAAACATACGTATGCATGTGTCTTTATAATAGAATGATTTATAATCCTTTGGGTATATACCCAGTAATGGGATTGCTGGGTTAAATGGAATTTCTATTTCTAGATCCTTGAGGAAGTGCCACACTGTCTTCCACAATGGTTGAACTAGTTTACACTCCCACCAACAGTGTAAAACTGTTCCTATTTCTCCACATCCTCTCCAGGATCTGTTGCCTCCAGATTTTTTAATGATCACCATTCTAACTGGTGTGAGGGGGCATCTCAATGTGGTTTTGATTTGCATTTCTCTAATAATCAGTGATGATGAGCATTTTTTCATATGTTTGTTGGCCTTATATATGTCTTCATTTGAAAAGTATCTGTTCATTTCCTTTTCCCACTTTGGATGGGGTTGCTTGTTTTTTTCCTTGTAAATCTGTTTCAGTTCTTTGTGGATTCTGTATATTAGACCTTTGTCAGATGAGTAGATTGCAAAATTTTTTCCCATTCTGTTGGTTGCTGGTTCACCCTAATGATTGTTTCTTTTGCAGCTCAGAAGCTCTGGAGTTTAATCCCATTTGTCTATTTTGGCTTTTGTTGCCAATGCTTTTGGTGTTTTAGTCATGAAGTCCTTACCTATGCCTATGTCCTGAATTGTTTTGCCTAGGTTTTCTTCTAGGGTTTTTATGGTTTTAGGCAGGCATCCCCAAACTACGGCCCGCAGACCTCATGCGGCCCCCTGAGGCCATTTATCCGGCCCCCCGCCACACTTCAGGAAGGGGCACCTCTTTCACTGGTGGTCAGTGACAGGGGCACAGTATGTGGCGGCCCTCCAATGGTCTGAGGGACAGTGAACTGGCCCCCTGTGTAAAAAGTTTGGGGATGCCTGGTGTTAGGTCTTATGTTTAAGTCTAAATACATCTGGAGTTAATTTTAGTGTAAGGTGTCAGGAAGGGGTCCAGTTTCTGCTTTCTGCACATGGCTAGCCAGTTTTGCCAACACCATTTATTAAACAGGGAATCTTTTCCCCATTGCTTTTGTCAGGATTGTCAAAGATCAGATGGTTGTAGATGTGTGGTGTTGCCTCTGAGGCCTCTGTTCTGTTCCATTGGTCTATATCTCTGTTTTGGTACCAGTACCATGCTGTTTTGATTACTTTAGTCTTGTAGTATAGTTTGAAATCAGGTAGTGTGCTGCCTCCAGCCTTGTTCTTTTTGCTTAGGATTGTCTTGGCTATGTGGGCTCTTTTTTGGTTCCATATGAAGTTTAAGGTGGTTTTTTTCCAGTTCTGTGAAGAAGGTCATTCGTAGCTTGATGGTGATAGTGTTGAATATATAAATTACTTTGGGCAGTATGGCCATTTTTACAATATTGATTCTTTCTAACCGCGAACATGGTATGTTTCTCCATCTGTTTGTGTTCTCTCTTATTTCATTGAGTGGTGGTTTGTAGTTCTCCTTGAAGAGGTCCTTTACATCCTTTGTTAGTTGTATTCCTAGGTATTTTATCCTCTTTGTAGCAATTGTGAATGGGATTTTGCTCATGATTTGGCTCTCTGTTAGTCTGTTATCTCAGATTTGGAGCTGAGATGATAGGGTCTTCTAAATATTCAATCATGTCATCTGAAATTAGAGACAGTTTGACTTCCTCTTTCCCCAATTTAATACCCTTTATTATTTTTTTCTTGCCTAGTTGCTCTGGGTAGAACTTCCAATAATGTATTGAATGGACTGGTGAGAAAAGGCATCATTGTCTAGTGCTGAATTTCAAAGGAAATGTTTCCAGTTTTTGCCCATTTAGTATGATATTGGCTGTAGGTTTGTCATAAATAGCTTTTTGTTGTTTTGAGATATGTTTAATACCTAGTTTATTGAGAGTTTTTAGCATAAAGGGCTGTAGAATTTTGTTGAAGGCCTTCTCTTCATCTGTTGAGATAATCATGTGGTTTTTGTCTTTGGTTCTGTTTATATAGTGGGTAATGTTTATAGACTTGTGTATGTTGAACCAGCCTTGAGTCCCTGGAATGAAGCCTACTTGATTGTGATGGATAAGCTTTTTGATATGCTGTTGTCATTTGTTTGCCAATATTTTATTGAGTATTTTTGCATCTATTCAGGATATTGACCTGAAGTTTTCTTTTTCTGTTGAGTCTCTGCTGCATTTTGGTATCAGGATGATATTGGTCTCATAAAATGATGTGGGAAGGATTCCCTCTTTTTGTATTGTTTGGAATAGTTTCAGAAGGAATGGTATCAGCTCCTCTTTGCATGTCTGGTAGAATTTAGCTGTGAATCTATCTGGACCTGGACTTTTTATTGGTTGGTATATTATTAATTGCTGCCTCAAATTCAGTCCCTGTTATTTGTCTATTCAAGGTTTGAACTTCTTCCTGGTTTAGGCTTTTTAGAGTACAAGTGTCCAGGAATTTATCAATTTCTTCCAGGATTACTGGTTTATTTTCATAGAGTTGTTTGTAGTAATCTCTGATTGTAGATTGTATTTCTGTGGAATCAGTGGTGATACCACCTTTATCGTTTTTTATTGCATCTATTTGATTCTTCTCCCTTTTCTTTTTTATTAATCTGGCTAGTGGTATGTCTATTTTGTTGATCTTTTCAAAAAACTAGCTCCCAGATTTATTTTTTGTGTGTAGTTTTTTGTGTGTGTCTCTATTTCCTTCAGTTCTGCTGTGATCTTAGTTATTTCTTGTCTTCAGCTAGCTTTTGAGTTTTTTTTTATCTTGCTCCTCTAGCTCTTTTAATTTTGATGATAGGGTATCAATTTTAGACCTTTCTTCGCTTCTCATGTGGCCATTTATTGCTATAAATTTCCTTCTAGACACTGCTTTAAATGTGTCCCAGAGATTCTGGTACATTTTGTCTTCATTCTCATTGGTTTCAAAGAACATCTTCATTTCATTGTTTATCCTGTCAACATTCAGGAACTAGCTGTTCAATTTCCATGACGCTGTGCAGTTCTGAGTTAGTTTCTTAATTCTGAGTTCTAATTTGATTGTTCTGTGGTCTGAGAGACTGTTTGTTAGTATTTTTGTTCTGCATTTGCTGAGGAGTGATTTACTTCCAATTATGTGGTCAATTTTTGAGCAGGTGCAATGCAGTCCTGAGAAGAATGTATATTTTGTGGATTTAGGGTGGAGATTTCTGTAGAGGTCTATTAGGTCTGCTTGGTCCAGATATGAGTTCAAGTCCTGGATATCCTTGTTGATTTTCTGTCTCATTGATCTGTCTAGTATTGATAATGGAGTCTTAAAGTCTCCCACTATTATTGTGTGGGAGTGTAAGTCTCTTTATAGGTCATTAAGAACTTGCTTTATGTACCTGGGTGTTCCTGTATTGGGTGTGTATATATTTAGGATTGTTAACTC
Source organism: Saimiri boliviensis (assembly GCF_048565385.1). Taxonomy (NCBI): domain Eukaryota; kingdom Metazoa; phylum Chordata; class Mammalia; order Primates; family Cebidae; genus Saimiri; species Saimiri boliviensis. The sequence goes on from NC_133453.1 coordinate 92,037,201, forward strand.
TTTTTGATGCATTGATCCTTTTACCATTTTGTAATGTCCTTATTTGTCTCTTTTGATATTTGTTGGTTTAAAGTCCATTTTATAGGACACTAGGATTGCAACTCCTGCTTTTTTTTTCTCTCCATTTGCTTGATAATCTTCCTCCATACCTTTATTTTGAGCCTATGTGTGTCCTTGCTCATGAGATGGGTTTCCTGAATATAGGACACCAATGGGTCTTGACATTTTATCCAATTTGCCAGTCTGTGTCTTTTGATTGGGGCATTTAGCCCATTTACATTTAAGGTTAATATTGTTATGAGTGAATTTGATCCTGCCATTTTGATGCTAGCTGGATGTTTTGCCTGTTCGTTGATGCATTTTTTTCATCGTGTCGATGGTTTTTACCATTTGGTACACTTTTGGAGTGCCTGATACTGGTTGTTCCTTTCCTTGTTTAGTGTTTCTTTCAGGAGCTCTTGTAAGACAGGCCTAGTGGTGATGAAACCTCTCAGCAATTGCTTGTCCATAAAGAATTTTCTTTCTCCTTCGCTTATGAAGCTTAGTTTGGCTGGATATGAAATTCTAGGCTGAAAGTTCTTTTCTTTAAGGATGTTGAATATTGGCCCCCACTCTCTTCTGTCTTGTAGGGTTTCTGCTGAGAGATCTGCTCTGAGTCTGATGGGCTTCCCTTTGTGGGTAACCTGACCTTTTTCTCTGGCTGCCCTTAGCATTTTTTCCTTCATTTCAACTCTGGTGAATCTGAAAAATATGGAACGCTTCACAAATTTGCCTGTCATTCTTGCACAGGGGCCATGTTAATCTTTTCTATATGGTTCCAATTTTAGTATATGTGCTGCCAAGGTGAGCACCTGCAATGCCTTTCACTAGCTTTGGAGAACATCTCTAAGAGAAATATGTTCAGTACTTTATATTTCATTTATTTCTTCTTGTAAGAATCACAGGTTTCTGAGAACTTGTGAGAGTTGCCTTCAATATATTCCTCAGCATTGGATGTAATACTTATGTTTCTCATATTTTCAAAGGGGGATATTATGCTTACGTACACGCTGTCTTGTGTCATCAAAGTGGCATAATGGTAACCAAGGCTCCTTCTAGATTAGTGCAAAGCATCCAGGCAGAAAAAGATATTTTTTATATATCTTATAGATATTTCACTCTGTCTGAAGAAATAGAACACAATGGTGGGACTAATCTCTTGTTTATATTTTCTTTGGCCATGTACTATCTAGAAATAAGAAAATAAAGATCTATGTTCACCACCCCTTTATCTCCCCAATGTCCCCAGACTGTGGAATGTTGGGATTCATAGTGTGAATGCTCTGAAAATCAATTATTGTCAGATTTTGTTTTCAGGGCTGCCAGATAATATTTTGGCTCAACTTCAGTCCATTTGGAACACAGCTGTTAAGTTGTTGACAAAAACTAAGGAAATATGAACATGTTCCACCCTTTCCAAAAAAAATTGCATTTGTTGGCAACCAACTCAGATAGATTAGAAATTTTCTTATTGGAGAGCAAGTCAGTATCACTCCCTGGCATCATTTTGGGCTGATCTGGTCATTCTTGTGTTCCAACACACACGGCACCCTTCATTCACCACTTGAAATTTCAGAATTTACTTTTGATCATGAATTTGAGCTTTAAGTTACTGTATTAATAACTGTCCAAATCTTTAAGTTTCCTTGGGATTTAGTGTCTCATTGGTTTCTCCACATCGCCAAGTACACTTTTTAAAAAGACTTTTTAAGGGTGAGTTAGCACTGCTTTATTTCTAAAGAATTAGTGGTTATACTATACTGCATTTTTTGGTAAATCATAGAAAAATATTCAATTAAATAATAAATAGTGTGCTGTCATTTAATAAAATAGAGGTTATATATGTATGTAAACACACATATGTTTGTTTACATTCTGAAAAAATCAATAGACAGATAAAGCAGAGAAATGTTAAAACTTTATCTGTTGTGGGAAGGAGAAAACGGAGTAAAGGGGACAGGAATAGAGACTAGATTTCTTTGAGTATATATTGTTTATTGATTTGTCTTTGGAATTTTGTAGATTTTCACCTAATAACAAAACAAAGTAGAATACATATAAAAGAAATTTCTAAAAATTTTTTAAAAAGAAAATAAACTTAACCGTGTACCAAATAGAACTTAATGTGATGATGAAAATGTTTTATATCTCCACCATTTAATATATAGTAGCCTCTAGCTATGTGGATACTTACAATGCAGCTAATATGACTGAGAAACTTAATTTTAAGTCATAGTGAAGTCACTTAAATTATATTTTTACTAGCTGTATGTGGCTTATGGCTACCATACTGGAGAGCACAGAAACAGAATAGTCACATAGAAAGGAACTACTCCAGGTGATTTTAAAATTCAGAAACGTGATTGTATATCCCTAGGACAAAAAGAACTTAAAATGACAAAAATAACTTTAAAATAATATTAAATTATTTTAAGTTATAGTACTTTTGAGAGTAATATTGTTATTCTGAGTTTGCTAGCTCTATACTGTAAGATATTTAATTAATGAAATGATTAATTATGTCCATGTCTTTGAGAACCCAGATTTTTGGCATGATTAGGAGAAGATACAGATTGAAGGTTGTTAAGGTTAATTTTTTTTTTTTGGAGACAGGGTCTCACTATGTTGCCCAGGTTTGTCTTAAACCCTTGAGCTCAAGCAGTCTTCCCAGCTCAGCTTCCCAAAGTTCTGAAATTACAGGCCTGAGCCACTGTGCCTGGCTAACAATATTTGGGCTTCTATATAAACTCATTATGCATGTTTTCTTAAGAAAATAATTTCCAGCTCTGTTCACTGAATAACCCTAGAAACAATGATTAACCCATTAGCAAACAGATCCCTAATGCTCAGATTATGGTCTCTACATGCCTTTTGTCAGTAAAAGGAACCAGGACTCATTGGAGAAAGGGATAATTCAGCACCTGGGGCAGATAATTTATAAGATAAATTTGAAACATCTTGCCATAATTTAAAATAGGGATGCTTTCAAAGACTAGTAGGATTGTGCCAAAAAGAATCAGACACAATTTGGAAAAACTTCTACTGAACAAAGATGGAAAAATGTGTGTGCCATATGAATAACAGGGGCAATTGATTAAGGAGTTTCAAATATTTTATATCATAGGTTTATACTGATACTTTAAAAGTTTAGATATCTTTGAAGGATGCTAGAGAACAAACTCATTGTAATAAGCTAAATCATCAAGCAATTATTCTGTCTTTCCTGTATGAACTGTACTTCAGGGTGAACAAAGATAATTTCTGTTTGTAACACTGTTCTATCTAATAAATAAGAAGTAATAATGAAATAAGAATATTACTGTCTTCTAGCTATTTAGATATTATCAATAGACCTGGGGACTGATCATAAATGAATAAATACATCTCAAAATGTGATAAAAGTACACTATGATGAATGTACACTGCTTCTTTGTTGGTTTTCTTTTGTTTGTTGTAATAACCCCCTAATGAAAATTATATATATACATATATACACACTCATTTTTCATATATTTTTATTTTGTGAGACAACTTATATACATATATGTATGTATACATGTTCCACATGTATATATATAAGTATATATATTTTAAGTTATAATACCTTTGAAAGTAATATTATTATTATTCTGAGTCTGTTAGGTCTATACTGTGAGACATTTAATAAATCAAATGGGTAATTATGTCCATGTCCTTGAGAACCAGATTTTTGGCATGACTGGAATAAGATAGAGATTGAAGGTTGATAAGGTTAATTTTTATTTTATTTTATTTTTTTTAGTGACAGAGTCTCACTATGTTGCCCAGGTGTGACTCAAACCCCTGAGCTCAAGCAGTCTTCCCAGCTCAACCTCCAAAAGTTCTGAAATTATAGAACTTTGGGAGTTCTGTGTATGTATATATATATATATATATATATATATATATATATACACACACACACACACACACACACACATATATATGTATACATATTTTATGTATATGTATATTTGATGTATAAAAATATGTATGTATATAAGTTGTCTCACAAAATAAAAATAAATGAATAAGAAAATAAAATCAAACCAACATCTGATTAAGCCTTTAGATTTAACTACCAATTTACAGAAACTACAAGAAACAGAAGACCTGATAGAGGATTTCATAGGTGGGTAATTAATGACATGTGACTATGGCATTTCATAGGAAGGATCAGCAACTATGACCTGTGGGCCAAATTTGGCTCTTCACCTATTTTTGTTAATATTGTTTTATTGCAACATAGCCTTGTCCATTTGTTTACATATTGTTTATGCTGTTTTATGATTGAACAGCAAAGTTCAGCAATTGAAACAGAGCACATATAACTCTCAAAACATAAAATATTTACTATCTGGCCTTATATAGAAAAAGTTTGCTAATCTTAATATGATAAAATTACTTGATTTTATCAATAATAATAACAACAAAATACTTCAAGGGAAAGAAAACTGGAGAAATATGTACAGAATGATGATGGGTAAACCTACAGACCTAATGCCATGTAAAGGGTCTTGCAACCAATCAAAATATATGGACATTATTTGGATCTTGATTTAAACAAATACATTTTAAAGCAACATTTAGAAAAATTAGAAAAATCTAAATATTGCTTGCACATTGAAGACTTTAAGAAATTATAGGTATTTTTTAAAGCTATGATATAAAGGTTATATTTTTCAGAGCTCTTTTAGGTGTTTATTCTGCAAAGTTTCCAGAAGAAATAATATGATTGATGTTCAGGATTTACTTGAAAATACTCCAGGGTATAGGGAATGGATAGAAATATAGATGAAACAAGAATTACCCATATATTGGTATTTGTTGAAAGTGGTAACAGATAAATTGGGTTAATTATACTATTTGTCTACTTTCACATATGTTTGAATATTTCCATAGTAAAAAAAAATTTGAATGCATTTTGCATGAAACTTACATTTTAATAGAGGAGAATGATGTAATAAATGAACTAAATATAGAGTTTACAGGGTTTGAGGGGACAAGGATATGAGGTATTGACAGGAAGATGTTGAAACTTTTGAGTGGCATGGACTGTGTGCTATCTAAGCCATGCATAGTACCTCCAGGTCTGGTGATAAAGCAGGCTTCCTGAAGAGCACATGGGAAAACTGACCAGCCTGCACTCAAGAGCCTGACTTCCTGGGTCCAAATCCTAACTCTACCACTTAGTAGTTTGCTTTACCCAGGTTAGTTACTTAGCCTCTCTGTGCTTCAGTTTCCTTGTGGTATATAAGCATTTGATAAGTATCAAAAAAAAATTATCAATATGGGGATTGATGCTGAAAGTCTTTTAAAAATTAATAGCCTTCTTTTCAGTACAGTGAATTTTCAGTATTCTGAAACAGTGGTTCTCAAATTTTAATGCATGTCAGAATCACTTAGCCCACTTGTTATAACACATGTTTCTGGGCCTGACTCCTCAACCCAGAATTCTTAATTCAGAAGGTCCAGTGTGGAGCCTGACTTTGTCTGCAACACACTCCCAAGTGATAATGATAATGTTGGTCTGGGGACATATCTTTGACAACTGTTGAACAGATAATTCCATTATTCTGTTGCTGTCCATTTCAAAGGAAAAATAAATGCACTTGACCGTTTTTTTTTTTGTTTTTTAAAGAAATCATTTGCTAACCCTATATTCATACCACAGAGGAAATGACTTTCTTAGGTTTGTCCCAAATTGAGAGAGTTTGTGTTTTCTCTTCTTGCCTTTTATGACTGAATGAAAGAAAACTGTGCTTATGAGGTAAAAATGACATACCAGCTGCAGATTATTTTTCCCATTCTTTTTTTAATTAAAAGAATTCAACATAGCCAGACAATTTCTCACCTACTCATCTCCATCTAAAACAAGACACCATCTGCTATGTATCCACTTAATCAGAACCATGACAAATTGGAGCACACTCAGGTCTCTGATACGGTATACCACTCCCCAGGAGTTTCTGACTAGACCTTTGAAAGGTCCTGATCAGAGGCTGAGAGGACAGCTGGCCATTAGACTGCAGCTGGATTCAATCAGAGAAGATGCCCCCAAGGACTCCCACCAAATAAGCAGGGTCAAACAGCCTGGCCAGGATGAAGTTGGAAAATGAGTTACCTGGTGTCTGGGAGGATTCTGAGTTTGATTTACTTTTCAAGAAGGTTAAGTTATCTTTCAAAAGCCAGTCTTTTTTCTCTTTGTGTCCATCAAATACGAAGCGGGGATGTTGAAAGTTTTCAGCATGTCCCCAATCTGTGCCTGGGCTATCACTGCGGTGCTGCCTTGCAGACAAAATGCCTTCATACATGGAATGCAGGGTCTAATTTCTTTTCCTGCTGGTCTGAGGTGACCTGTAGACTGGAGCCAGATGATGCACACCACTTCAGAACTTCTCTCCAGCAGCTAGAAAGGTCTCTCATCTCTTTGCTGCTAACAACCCATTCGAGTTCAAGAGCAGAGAAAGCAGGTGGGCATTTGAAAGGAGAAGAAAAAAAAAATCAGCCAGAGAAAAGGAAACAGATAAAAAGCAATGTTATAAGAAAAAGTGTAGTTGGAATTTGGAGACTGCAGTCAGGGGCAATGGGGTTAGTAACTGAAGTTTCAAGAAATATCATCAGTGATTTTTTTTGAATATAGGATAGAGAGAATGAAGAATGAATATAAAGAAACAGAAAAGAAAAGCTATGCAGATGATAATTAAAGCCTTAAAAAGAATTTTCAGGGTTAATGATGCTTCATGTATCCAAATACTTATCCATTAAAAAGTAAAAATTGTATATATACTTTGAAACAGCTACATGAAAGGGGTTTCCACATTTTTCTTAGTAATCCATAAGTAATGTTGGGGAAAAAAGGAATATATGCTTAGTTTTGTAATGAATACAGTACATAGAACAAAATAAGCCTATAGGAATGTATTTCTAGAATTCCAAAGAGAAATTGTTTATTTAAGGAGTAAGTAGGAGATAAGAAGTATTCAAAATGTTCTTAGCTCTTTACTTTTTTCTTTCTTTTATTCATTCATTTGGCAATTATTTATAAGAAGCTGCTGTATGCCAGGCACTTCAAAAAACTAGACATTTAGCAATGAATAGAAGAGAAATATTCTTCCTATCAATTTTTAGTAAGCCAAAGAATACCTAAAAATTTTTGTTGAAATGTAGATTTCTGGGCCCAAACCCAAGATTCTGACCCAGTATATTTGTGGAAAGGCCTAGAAATATATATTTTTAAATATAAACTTTGGTGATTCTGTTACAGGAAAATAGTCCTTGTAGGTGATCTCTTAAGGCATCAACTGTTCCTAATAGGAGACCTGGGTCTACTTCACCAGCTTGGCCCTTTTTGGGCTCTGGACCTGTATATTCAAGCCACCTCCTGGTTTTTTACACTCATGGCCTCAGGAAATCAAATGTTACTTATGGAATAAATGAAATTACCTTTAAGTCCAAACCTACAACTCTTTCTACATTCTCATCTCTATGAATAACATCATCTTCTAGGTACCAAAGAAGAAATTGAAAGTTCATACTCAGCTCGGTGCAGTGGCTCATGCCTGTAGTCCCAGTACTTCAAAAGTTCATCCTAAAATCACTCTATTCTCCTTCCTTTCACAAATCCAGATAGTCACCATGTGCTTCTAGTGCTACCTTCTTAATATCCAATATATTTATCTCTATCACGTCTGCTTTAGCTCTGCCCCATTAGCTAGCATCGTAACTGTTCCCAGAGTCTTCTAATTAATCTTGGAGTCTCTGCAGTCTACTCTTCCAGTCCACCCTCCATGCTGTTACCAGTGTGATCTTTCTAACATGAAACACTAAGCATATAATTCACCTATTTATAACCCTTTAATGGCTCCGAATTGGCCACTGACCACCATCCAAATGTTATAGAAAGTTAATTTAATGCATGATCTAGTGACCTCTGAAGTGGTTTTCTCTTACAGAACCCCTTCTAACCTTCCAATACCCTATGATTCAACCATTAGTCAAGCATGATTTTTGGTCTGTGGTGCCTTTGCTCCTGCTCCTCCATATGCTTAGAATGACCTTCTTTATGTTCGAACACACTTGATGAAAGCCTGTTTAACATTCAACACTCACTTCACTGTGAAGTATACCAAACAACCCTCTCTACCTTGCCACACCCCACATAGAACTGACATCTTTTCTCTAGGCCCCTGTATTGTCATATGCTTCTATAGCATGTGTGTAAGGACACGAATTTCTTCACTTGTGTGTCTCACTTGTGTGTATCAGTAGGGCTCTCAAGGACAGGAGGCTTGTCTTGCTCTGTATAGAAACTGTTATTACAGTGTATAGTGCATGCCAGTCTTGCATGAATGAGTAAAATAATAACTCATCAAGAGGTATAACTGAAAGTTTTCTGACATATGGATTTTTTGTATTCTATATTTTTCTCTAAAAGCTATTTTTATTTGTCTTGTCATACCAAATCTGAATCAAAAGTAAAACATGTTGCTCCCTTTAGCTAATGATGGTCTGTACCTCGACCTTTAACAATTAAGGTCCAGCTTGAGTTATTTAGGAAATCCTTGATCAAAGCACAGTAGATCTTAAAGTTTTGGTTCTTGGCCAGAAAAAACTCCTGAAGCACCACAGCTTCCTCCTTGCATATAATTTACATTGGTTTCCGGCATTCTTTATATCCAAGAAAAGAAATTTATTACAAGCCATATTTTGTAGTAGTAGAGCAATGACTCAGATTTATTGGTCTTATCTAAACTATTTTCACAACATCTGGATTAGATGGCTGTTTCCTTTTATAGGTGAAGGATTAGAGGAACAGAGACTCCAAGTGCCTGAGTGGGTCGAATATTGCTCTTCACATTTCAAATATTATTGTTTAATCCTTATTGAGCCTTATTATAAACGTCTGGTCCTGTGAATTGCTCAAGAAATTCAAGGGTGAACCCACCACTGCTCTTGTTCACAAAGTGGTAGGAAGATAGTAATGTGTTGTTTATTTGTTACCGTGATTTATTTTCTTAACAAGAGGGTCATTGCTTATTCAGCATCCTGATGTACTTCGAGCTGTTCTTCAATAGGTGCAAATTTTTCCATCTGTACTCTATCAAGCTTCCATGAGACAAATGTGGGCCGTTTGGCAAACGATAACACCTCTTGCATTTCTGAAGCCCTTTATATTTACTGTACTCTTTTCCATGCATAATTATCCTTACTTGATGCTTGGCAGTTTTATGAGAAAAGAGTGGAATTTACTGGCCAGTAAATGCTAGCACACTCTTTTGTGTGCCCTTGTAAGGATCACTTTCTAACAAACTTGGTGAGTGACACCCTGATACTCTCTGATCAGATAGATTTCCAGAGCAGTGTATGGAAAAATATTTAAAAGAGAAAAAATGTGGAGATGATTTTCCTGTGTTCCCCTCCTTATACCTATTACTTTGTTGTGCCTGAAAGATAATAATGAGAAAAACAAAGCTTTGCCTTCAGGTAAAAATGTCTTCGAATGAATCTTTTAGTGAATCCAGATGCTTAAATGCACATTTAGAACAGTTGTTTAAAAAATGTTTTCAGATAGAACTGTTTGCCTCTGATTTATTCCTCAAAATAATCATCATGCTAAAAAAAAAAATAAATCCTGACAATTACCTGAATAACAAGAGAAATCTGCCTGTGGTTAATTGTCAATTGAAAGAAATATAATGGTGTAAATAGCACTTTAAAAAGATATTTGTCTTTTCTGAACCTTAAGGTTCAAAATTATGTCTCCTGATTTTTGAAGCACCAATCTTGAGTTGTTTAAATTCAAGGACCTCATCCATACAGAGCTGGGAATTGCCAAGATATTAATACCTGCATTTTTATGACATATTCTAAAGTCAATAGGAAAGAGGTTTTTGAATAAAAGCCTTAAAATTACCCTATGAATTATTAATTACAGGGCATATTACCTTTGAATTATAAAAGCCCAGAAAAATGGAAAGGAGAATTGCAAAACATCAATCTTGGGTTCTTTAAAAATGTAATACCAATCATTTGAGCAGTGTACAAATCTTTTATTAAAGATAAAAAAGAGGTGATACTTTTTTTATTAACTGGAGGATATGTTCAATCCACATGATTAAAAATCTCATTACTAACTCAAGTCAGGAAAGTGATTTATTACTGAAACAGAATGGGAGGCATTCGGTTGTCCACAGCAGCGTTTATCAGAAGTAGAACTATCAGTTTGTATCTATTTTAGCAAGCTTAATATTTTTTTAAAGGTGGCCTTGCCATCTGTTTGAAGAATTGAAGATATTTTTCTAAAGTTGGCAAACTACCTTACAGCAAAAACATTAGCTGTTTTTCATTTAGCTTAAAGTTTTAAGTTTTAGAAATAACGATTATGTCTGTGCTCTAATGAAGGTAAGGGTTTCTATTGTAAAGGAAAAAAGAAGAAATACAGGGCTAGAGTTCCTGTCCTCAATGTATTTTTTTTTTTTTAAAAAGCTTCTATTCATAAACATTTGTTATAAGAAGGCAACTTTTTTTTTGTAAAAGGAGAGACAATATCTTGTATATTAGAAATGGCAAAGAGATTATTATCGTTTAGATAGGTTGGCTCCTGTGAGTGTTGCCATTTTGTTTTTAAAAGTAATTCTGATCTTTGCTTTCTTAATGATTTTACACTTTTTTTAGGTCTTAACTGAATATCTAAGGTACTATATTTAGAAAAAAGTTCCTTATTAGTAACCTAATTGTTTAATATTAATGCTTATTTGTTCTTACCTTTGGTAAAATAACCTCCCAGATGTTAGAGAAATCACTGAAAGCAGTAGATGTCAGGCTATGCCTCATGGACCTTAAGCGGAATGTTGAAGCTGATTTTGATTTGGCTTCATGGAAGGTGAACAGCATTTATTATAAAAAAAAATGGTGCTGTCTTCTTCACAACCTCAGCTGAGGCTGAGCTTGGTGTCTTGAGAAGGCAGATACAACGTGGCTTGGGGAGAAATGTAAGGGAAATCATCCTTGGTTGTTTATCAAAAGCTTAAAGAGATGAGTTTGGATTAGCTAAGGCTGAACCCCATTATAGAAGATTTAATATATAAGAATAAAGTTATATGAATCCAGTCAAAGCTTTTACAACAAAGAGGTGGTGAAAAGTGAAAATGAAGACCCATTCAATTGACTAGGGAGGGACACATTTAAGCCAGGGAGAGCAGCCAGGATGCCATCATAATTATTTCATGGACAGTAGGTTATGAAACTAAGCAACAAGTAATATTGGTCAAAAATATCTTGAGAGAAGAATTTACTAGATAAAGCCAACTAATTTTCAAGTCATTTGGAATTAGATTGTTACAAATGATTACAATTTGTTTCAAAGAATGTAATGTTTTTAAGACTGAGAATTCTGCAATTTTCCCTGCATATTTCTGTCCTTGTCACTGCTAAAAGGATATTCCCAATTTCAGGTAGTTATGCCCCTGCCACAGATCGAAGGAAGCACTCAAGAGGTTTTTTTAGAGCCTTTCTCTTCACATATTTCTTCATGCAGAATCAGGCATCAAACTCTTTAAGAACTCTTTTCTCCCAACAGAGATCATTTGACTCTTCCCATTCAGACTGGAGACAGCTGAAATTGCATCTGTGTGTTAATTTACAAATGGTGCCTTCAGGGATTGCTTATTTTAACTGTCACTAGGGGCACCCTGCTTCTAAGGCTGCTTTGGAATTTGGGTTTCTAACTCTGTAAATGCTAAGCAAAAACCACCATGTTATAGGAGGCTAGTATCACAATGGATGTGAAAGACTGAAAACTTAGAAACATTTTTCTCTCTTATTTTAAAAAATAAAATTTAACTTAAGAATGGTTGCCATGGATATGGTCACATTGTCTCGCTTTTTGGCACAGTTATGTGTGTATATTTTCTCTGACTGACTTAGTGCATTCTGAAAAAGAAAGGCCTGTAGAGTCTCATGTCCATCTACCTATATTTATATATTTTTGAGTGTGTATATGTGCTTATAAAAAAAACTGTGCTTCAAATGCAAAATGCCTGTAACAAAGCATTACATTCTTCAAGCTGTTTTCTCCCCCTTGAGTATTTGAGTTTAGACAAATGTCTTTTCCCTGTTCCTTTTTTTTTTTTTTTTTTTTTAAAGCTGGCACATTCTTGTTCAATGAAAACAAGGGAGCAAGGGATTATTCTAGCCATTGAAATAGAAATGGTGTGTGAATTTGACAGCTGGAGCTTGGGTGTGAGATATTGCAATTTTTGCTGTAGGGAAAGGAGATAAAATGAGGGTTTGAATTTCATAGCATAAGGGGCTACCTAAATAGCAGCTGTTAGATATGAAATCCCTGCTGAAGATTAGAAAATGGTGGGGGTTAGGTCTTCCAAAGCCCAAAGAGTTGGAGGTGGGAGTGGAGGAGTCACGTTGCTTTATTTGAAGTGGATTTTTTTTCACTTTTCTAACTCATGGCAATTGCTCTCTGGGTATAGAACTACACATTCATAAATTCTCCTCACTTGCCTAGACTAAAAAAAAAAAAAAAAAAAAAAAATACCTGTAGACTTAGAGTTTTCATTTTGAAGGAGATAAATAATATCCATAGATAACATGAGAGGGTGCATATTTTGAAATTGTTAAGATTGTTAACATTTCAGAGGGCTTGGTTTTGCATTTCAAGTGGGAATGTTGTAGTGAGTTTTATTTCCAGATGACAATAAAGTGATTCCTCTCTGAATAGCGCTTAATTGATAATTTTTAATGCAATTGTTATTCCTTTGTATTACAGATATTAGAATAATAGTATTCTATCTGTCTGACAAGATAGATACTTTCAGCATATTTATTTCCACTCTCCCACAATCATACACCCTTCTGATGTTCCACTCACAGTATATTACCTTCAATTTCTCAAACACAACTTGTATGTTTCATTCCTGGGACTTGAGAGCCATACAAAAATGTAGCAAATGATTAAGCTCCTTTTCCTACTACCTCTCTGTCTTTCCTCCAGAGGAACTATTGCAAACAGTTGTTTTTGTAATGTGGAGTAATAGGTATTGCGGTGGACTCCCAAACATATCTCCCAAGTTATTAGTCTAAATCAGTGTTCTCAAATCTTTTGGTAAGAGAACCCTCTTTAAAATTATTAACCCTCAAAAAGCTTTTATTCATTTGATTATATCAATCAATATTTACCATAGTAGAAATTAAAACTGAAAATAATTTTATTAATTCATTTAGAATAGTAATGTTAGTTTTAATATTACTAATTAAAATTAAAACTGAAAATAATTTTATATTCATTTAAAACTAATAGTAATATTAGTTTTAATATTACTAATTAAAATTAAAACTGAAAATAATTTTGTTTATTAATTCATTTAAAACTAATAGTAATATTTCCATTATTTATCAACATTAACATATATTATGGCAAGTAAATATTATAAAGCAAAAAAAGTTGCCTCAATTTGTGATTCTTCATATCAGTTGGTAACTCTTCAAATTTCCTCCTCTTATTCTAAATTATATGATTCTAATTCTTTTAATTTGTTTGAGGCTTGTTTTATGGACTGGTATATGGTTTATACTAGAGAATGTTCCATGTACACTTCAAAGAATATGTACTCTGTTGCTGTTGGGTAAAATGTCTCTATTATACTCTAGGTATCTGTTAGATCTAGCTGGTTTATAATGTTGTTTGAGACTTATTTTCTTGTTGATTTTCTCCCAAGTTTATATTCATTATTAAAAGTAGGGTGATGAATCTTCTTAAATTATCTATTTTTTCCCTTCAGTATAGTCTACTTTGCTTTATGTTTTTTGAAGCTCTGTTGTTAGGTGCATATATTTTAAAAATTGTTCTGCCTTCCTGATGGCTTGATCTTTTTACCATTATAGAATGTCTTTTTCTTTCTCTAGTAACTTTTTTTTCTTGAGGCCTATTTCATCTGATATTAGTATAATTACTCCAGCTCTCTTTCGAGTACTATTTGCATGGTATGCTGTTTTATAACTTTATACTTTTGATAAATTTGTGTCTTGAATCTAAAGTATATCTGTTGTAGACAGCCTGGAATTATCTTTCCTCAGGTGGCCTGTGGTCTATTCCCTCACGTCATTAGGACCTCTTGACAAATGTCATTTCATCGTCCCTGCCATATTTCTGGTGCCTGGGATGGTAACTGATACAAGTCAGTGCTCAATATACATTTGTTGAATAAATAAAATTTAATGTGATCTATCTAGAAAAAAATAAGCTTTATGATTTAATGTTGAACAGAGTACAAAAAAAATCTGCTACCACAGTTTCTGAAATCACATGGAACTAATTATTAACAACCTACCACTTGTCAAGTTTTAGTGAGTTTTAAGGAAGCACTGACCTGAAAGCAATTTCCAGAATGACAAAGTATAGACTTCCAACAAATTACTATTTTATAAAAGCAATGAGAACACTAGCACAAATTGTCAAAATCAACTTTTTTTTTTAGAACTCTGAAAGTTAGCCAAAACCATGCAACAATCTAAGAATGATTCACTCAGGAAAAATGGCTGAATCTTGGTAAGACCAGAGAACTTCATGGTGTTTTAACTTGATTTATTCTAATCTCCCTCTCCCCGGGTCCATAGTACCTTTGAAAACCAAAGGAAGGCCCTGAGGCAGAGCACTGCATGGCCTGTTTAGAGCACAGGAAGAAAGTTAGCATTATGGGAATGAAGTAAGTGAGAGGAGGATAACAAAGAGACTAGAGTTGATGCTAGGAGCCAATTTGTGTTGAATCTGTGGGTCCTGGTAAATTTAAATTCTATTCTAAGGGTGATGGGAAGCTATTAGAAGCCACTGAGTAAGCAAGTAGCATGATCTGACTCATGTGTTAATGGAATTACTTTAATCTTTGCTCCGTTTTCAGTGGTTCACAATCTTCAGCTTTATCATTTCCTCATCTTTTTTTTCCCCCTGCAGAAACTTTCTTTGATATGTTAAGATGCTAAGAGCTGCCAGCTATGAATCTAACCTAAGTAGCTAGGAACCATACACTCATATAGCAGATAAAAGATTTTTAGGTCAATACTTTGCTGTATTTTTGTTTTTTATATTTATTTATGAAATCCTTTTAAAAACATACTTGTAAAGCAAGTCATAGACTATCTTACAGCACAGAAATATTTACGAAGTACATTTATTTATAAAGGAGAGGACTTAGAAGATTAATTTTCTCCCCTTTTGTGAAAAGGAAAGAACCAATTCTGAAACATTTTTATTGCCAATCAGAAAGTAAACAATGTCATTGCTTTTTTGCTATAACAATAACAATAACAGTAACAGCAACAATTGCCTATTTTTTTGTTGTTAAAACACAAATGAAAAAAGTTTTTTCCTTTTTAAAAGCTTCTATGCTAGAGCAAACACACTTGAAGAACTAAACAGGGCTATGAAGAACTTGGCAAATAGGACCCCTAATAATAATTCTTAATGAGTTATGTCAAGTATTTCATCTACTTATTTCAATCTGGGATTATTTTATTAGCAGTTTTTTTTTGTTTTTTTTTTTTACTGTTTCAATTTAATTTCTGGAAATACTCAACTTTTATCTAATCTGTAACTATTACGTATTTTTAGTAAAGAGTTTTGGAGTGATGCCATTGCTATCTCTGGTAAGCCTATCTCTTGTAGTAGCCCCTGGATGTCTTATTTGAATATAATAATATTAGAGAGCACAGATTAATTTGTTTTACATATTCAGAGCTAGGTTTTTGGGGAAAGTGTTATGCAAATTTATGTAAATTGGAATGCATGTTTATGTAAAACAACATGTGATTATGCATCCCTAAATTTACGAGAAAAATTCTGCTAGTCTTCTCTTAAAGTAGGGAAAATACAAATATACTCACAATCCCAGTTTGGACTAGAAATCTTGCTAGAATGGTTTGTCTGGCATGTGGAAAGGCTCTTGTGTGCCATGGCATTGGTTGAGGATTCTGTGTTTCCTTTGCTGAAACATGGTTTTCAGCTTGAATTTCAGAGAATGTTGCCAATTTTATCTCTCCTTCTCTGCTTTCTTTTATTTCTGTGATGAAAGATCTTGGTTTCCACTAAGTAATTCAAAATGGATTTGTGGGTTCTTACTCAATTTGATAAATAAACATGCATTGGTTGAGGCCACTGCATTTGCCTTTTTGTAATGAACTGTCAAAAAGAGAATGGCATGTCCCCAGCTTTCTAACACACTTCCTGTGTTTTTTTTTTCTTTTTGAAATGCATCGAAATAAGATTGCTTCATCCTCTATGGCTAGGGCGACCACAGATGTATTTTGTCCAAACAAGTATTCCTTTGAAAGTGACGAGGATTAAACCAATTTTATGGGTTAAACTAGGACAGTTCCAGCAAAACTGTGACATGTGATTACCGTAACTATGGTTAATTCTAAACCTTTGTTTCCCCTCTGGCAAGTTTATATTACTGGTCCGTTGCATGATTCATCCTAAATTTTTTAAATCTCAAAGCCTAACAATTTTTATCAATCAATCAGATGTTCTCTAAAATTCTCATGCAAGAACGTTATCTTCGTGTATCACGTTTTGACTGTTAGTTGTCAAATTCCTTTTCCTCAGTCATGCTTTTATACTGTTGTTTGCCTTGATTAAGATATTAAGACACAGAATTTTTTTTTTTATTTGGTTTTATGTTTCTGCTTCTTGTGGTGGCAGAGAGAGAGAGAGAGAGGCTGAGAGAGATGGGGAGAGAGACAGAGATAGAAATTAAGACATGTTTCCCCATCCTGAAGCAACCTTGGGTGTCGTGTCTTTTCCTCATAAATTCTGTCAGTGGCTTTCTTTTCTCATGTCTGCGTATTGCCAATCTGAGAAAAATCTTACCTTCCAGGAAGGGCTTAAGGCTGTGATAAGCAAAAAGCACTGAATGTTGTAATAACTAAATGGTGAGCTGTGTTACTTGCTAGAGATGATTCTATTCTACCAAAGCCTGATGGCAGTCGGTTGAGACATCTTGAAAGGAGAAGAGATCATGTGAAATGTATGAGAAGGTTCTTGGAAGGGGGCAGTGTCCTAGCAACCTGGGGGCTTAGCTGACAGAAAATTGAACACATTTCTAGTATATTTTATTCAATGATCTTAAACTCTTTTTCACTGTTTATCATGTATAATAGGATTGTTTTTTAATAAAGAGATCTCACAAAAGAGAGAGCAGAGTTGAGGCAGTTCCTATGCCTTTGATAGCACAGGACAGAGCAATGAAAAGAAAGCTGGAATGCCAGTCAGGAGACTGTGATTCTACAATTTACTGTATTTTTGAGGCTTGTTTTTACTAATATTGAAAGGGGTGTGTGTGTGTGTGTGTGTGTGTGTGTGTGTGTGTGTGTCTGTGTGTCTGTGTGTGTCTGTGTAATTTCCTACAGATGACCTACTCAAAGTTTGGAGGAATAAATGAGACATTAATCATTGAAAAACATCAGGCATTGTATCAGTGTAAGTAATACCACTATAAAGCCAGGTATCTACATAGCAGGAATGAAATAGAAGTTAATTAAGTTATTATTAAATGATCAAGTGAGAGTATTAATGTAAACTTCCAATTTCTTTACCCTATTCTAGCAGATAAACTTTAAAAAATTCCTCATCTTCTAAAACATACTTTAAGCAAAAAAAGAGAGAGAGAGAAAGGCAAATTAATTAATCTCAGGACAAGCAACTTCCTCTCAGATAGTTAGTCATGATATTCTGCTGCCTCATATCCTTTTTGGAATAAGGCAAAGTATGAATATATGAATACATAAAAAATCATTGGTCTTGAAGAAAATCTCATGAATCAATGGTTATATCCACATAGATATAAAACAATGAATAAAAGCTGAAAAAATATTTGGGAACATCCGGGTTGCCTAAATTTTTCACATATTACTCAGCATTGAAGTTTAGATTTCTAAAATGATTATGATAGTAATGAATTAAAAGCAATATCTAAAATAAAGTAGATGGCGACTAAATAACCATCACTCGATGTTCCCGGTATTTTAGTTTGATTGTCTCTAATTTCTATATGTATTTTTATTTACATTGTTCTATAGTTAATTCTGTTACTGATTGACATGATTTATATGTGTGTGTGTGTGTGTGTGTGTGTGTGTGTGTGTGTCTTTTGAGATGGAGTCTCACTATGTTGCACAGGCTGGTCTCCAACTCTTGGGCTCAAGCAAGCCTCCCACTTCAGCCTCCCAAAGTTCTGGGATTATAGACGTGAGCTATTGCACCTGCCCACTCACATTCTATTTACTGTGAACCTCAACTTTAATCTGTATCATCACATTTTAGAGAAGGTACTAAGATACACTTATCCTTGTTAAGAGGTCAAGGTGAATTTTATTCTAACCCTACTATTTATCCCTTCAATATAAGTAATGCTACTATAAAGCCATATATCTATATAGCAGATATCGAATAAAAGTTAATTGAATTATTTATTAAATTATCAAGTGAAAGTATTAATGTGAAATTCCAGTTTCTTTCCCCAGGATATTTTATAAAGGAAATGCATGATTATAGGGCAATAGTTACATGAAAAACACATTCTGCTTCAGTAATGGCTAAGGAAATGCCTTACATACACTGCTTATCCTAACCCTCCCTATTCATACCTCCACTTTCTTCTATCTGGTCTGAGGGCAAAGCTTTCTGGTAGATATATAGGAGTATATCTTGGGTTTGGAATCCAAATGGAGACTCTTTCTTGCCCCAAATTTTAAAACTCTTATATCTCTTATATTTGAGAACACTGAGAGGGAGAGAGAAGAACAGTGGGAGGGAGAGGGAGGGAGGGAGGGGGAGAGGGTGAGGGAGAGGGAGGGAGGGAGATAGAAAGAGAGAGAGAGATAGGGAGAGAGAAGGCAGGAGGGAGGGGAAGGAGGGAGGGAGGGAGGGAGGGAGAGAGAGAGAGAGAGAGAGAGAGAGAGAGAGACGAGAGACCTGTTACCTGTTACTGGCTTCTCGAGTGCATTTACTCACCAGCTGCATGATGGACAAAAGAGAAGAGAACAATTTTCCTGCTCCTATGACTCCCAACCTGTTTGTACTTATGAGACAGATAAAAGAAATAGCATGGTTTATTGCCACTAGGCCACAATAGTCTTCTGCACTAGTAAAATATAGCCCAATTAATACCTCTGGTGCCTACCGGTCAGAGTATCAGGTCTTCCTTTTTGGAGAGGGAGCTACTGATAGATGTGGGCAGTACAACAGAAGATTTCTGGACTTCCATAGAGGAAAAGGAAATGTGAGCTCTCTCTACTTATCATTTGTCTTGCAATAATTGTAGGTTTCAGGAATAATCTTAGTCTGTGGTTTCTTGCTCTTCAAGGTAACTAAGAGTCTTTGAAAATTCTAATGTAATTATAAGCAGTGTTAGATGGAGACTCTTTCCAGTGTGATGATCTTAAATTCTACATCCTGCAAGCAAAATAGTCAATAGAATCCTCCTCTGTTTAGTCTCAAAAGAAGGTATCTCCAGGGAAGAGCACCTGCTCTGTTTTCTCACTTTCCATGGCCAGTCACTATCTCCCTTCCCAGTCTTGTTTGTATCTCCTTTTAGTACAAGGAACCAACTAAATGGTATATATTGAGTCATTAAATGTATTAGGCATTTAAGCCATTGCGAATTGTCAAACATTGTAGGATTGTAGCAACACATCAAATCTTAATGATGAACATGCTTCTTTATATGCCTCTCCTGACTTTATCTCCTGAGCACGTGTGTACACACACACATGCAAGCTCCTATACACACATACACATGCTGACACAAAGAAAATGCTTTCTGTACAAGGCTATTTTTTTTTATGTAGAATGAATTTTGTATACCAGAGACATAGTCCTATATGTTCCCTGATAAACACAGCCAAGAAGAAAAGTAAGTAACTTACATTAAAGTGCAGACCTAATAGAGATTGATATTAGATAACTATCCCAGGTTGTCCTTTATGTTTTTATTGTTAACATATTACCTAATTTAACATATTGAAAGTCTAAAACCAAGTAGAGTTTTGATCTTGATTGTGCCATTGTTAAAGCTAACATTTTTTGAGTACTTACTAATTGTCATTTCCTTGCTAAACATTTTGAAAGCCTTACTTCATTTAATCCTCACTTGAACCTTCTGATGAAGCTGCTAGTATCATCCCCATTTTATATCTAAAAAGAATGGACAAGTTAAAGACTTATTTTTGCATGGCAGAGGTTCCTTTAAATCCAAGGCCTAAACTTTTAACAATTTAGTATTGTTTCTCTTTCATCATTTTTTTGCCTTCTTATATTGCTTTTGTTGTATACACTCATTACAGTCAATATAAACCTGGTTATTCTGATGCACGGTTATCTATTTGTGGGCTGGACAGATGATTGGATTTAAAAAGTGGCCTTCATTTGTTTTATATGCCTATGAATATGTGTATGTACAAACATATATGTGTATATATATACACACACACACATACACACATACATGCATTTATGTTCTTAATATACTTACACAGCTTATCTTAAGATTGTTTTTTAGGAGAAAATGCAGCGTACTGAATGAAACAAACATTGCATTGTTAGATTCCAAGAAAGAACATAATGTTTAACAGTTGCTAGGCACAATGGGACAGTCTTATTCCCTCCCAGTTTATTAAAGTAATGCCATTTATTGTTTAACTCTGCCAACTATTTCAGATGGCTTTGAATACTGACTCCGTAAATGCTTTACTGAAACAGTCATTAAGTTCTCCCACTCCTGGGGCAACCAAATTTTTATCTCCCAAGATGAAATAAAAGTGATCTGAATGTTGCCCAAATCAGCATCTGAGAGGGAGGAGAAAGGTCATTCATGAATGGAATCATGTTCTGACTACTTTGCAAAAAAGGAAGCAAGTCAAATTGTAAGTCATACACTGCTGATTTAACGTGTGGGAACAAGAAAGACAGGAAGATGCTTAGAATGCTGGAGAAAGTTATGCCTGCCAGTGTCATAAAATTCTCTTTGTAATCCAAGAAAAAAATGTTATACTGTTGGAAATGATCCGAATTTGGCTGCAATCATTTCCTATGCGTATATTTTAGAGGGTTATCTATGGCTCTTTTGCAAAGTGAATGATTTTGTAGCAACATTTTCCATTAGGAATTATAAATTGATCACTACCTGTACCATTCCAATTAGCCTAACTCTTCAGTCTGGGACTCTTCAGCTTTCCAGGGAGGGAAGCTAGAGTGTGAGGGTGATCTGGCCTGGATGGAAGAAGCAACGTGTTGCCAAGGCAGTTGTCCTTGGAGCTGATTACCCTACTCCCTCCTATTTCCTTAGCCACAAAAGCTGTCACTTATCCTGTCACTTACTCCTTGATACTTGAGACATCATCCTTCTCTACTTCGTTCCTCTGTTGCTGTCCACTGCTAAACTAATTTTTAAATTGATTGCACAAATGCATGATGATAAAGGTAGATCAAAATCCCCACATAGGGGAGAGCTATGTCCTTAGAAAAGTCCTTGGTATCAGACAATTGTTCTCATAAACTAACACTTTAAATAGACAAAGTGCCTGTCATGAGAGTATAATTTTGGGTCCTCCTAAGGAATTGATGTGTGATACCTCTAACCATGATAAGCACTCACTCTAATTCCATGGCCTCATCTCTTGCTTTGTACCTGTTAGCTCTGTGACTGAATAACCCAAGACTTTAAGCTCTTGATTTGTTCAAACTGTGACTTCTTTTGGCAGCTAAGTGTCTCGCTCTAGCCATGACCCCTCATCCACCTACTCTAGAAATTAGTACTGTTAACCTGTTCTTAGCCTTTAACAATTTGACCCCTTACTCTATTCCTATTTGGGATTTCTTAGTTATCTTTTAGTGCAGAAACTTCTGCCTGTGCTATTTTATCACAGAGCTATGATATAGCAGTGATTATACTTCTAGAATCCCTAGAGAATAGTTTGTACCTTAATTTTTTTGATAGATTAAAATGGAAGGCTTTAACAATGAGGAAGAACAACTGAGTGCTTATTTTAAAATTAGGTAATACTGAAAGGATTTTGTTTCCTTTTTAAGTTTTGTCATGTAGCAACTGTTAAGCTGAAAGAAATGTGCTTTTGTTCATTCTGTTTGTTCAGACATATCTTTATTGATTATCTACTACATTTATGTTTTAGGCACTATGTTTAAATGTTATTTTTAAAGTTTGCTTTAAATAATAAATAATTTCATAAGTTTCAATGTGATGAAACAAGAATAAAGAAGAGAAAAGAAATAGTGTCTAAATTATGGGAACTATCAAGAAAAGATGGTGAACAAGAAACAAATCAGGAGACAAGTTCAATATATTTTTGGCACAACTATATTTTGGAATGTAATGTATTATCATTATACTCAAAGATCAGGATTTCACAGGGATTAAGAGGAAGCAGCTTTGCCCCTTTCCTCTGGATATTAGATTGTTACAGCCAATCTAATTGGTACAACCTAATACCACATACTAGGTTGGTACAAAAGTAATTGCAGTTTTTACCGTTACTTTTAATGCCACTACTTTTAATGGCAAAAACTGCGGCTACTTTAACATCAACCTAACAGTTTTCTCCCATTCCTTGAATGAAGTCCAGGGAAGGTCCGTGATTTTTCTGGTCAGATTTTGATAATAAAAAAGGCCTCTAATTACTTTTAGCTGGTATCTAATTTGAATAATTAAAATGACCATTTCCACAGTGAAAATTCTGAACTACATGTAGATTTAAAGATACTTGTTTTCTTCTGCTGAGTCTAGAGACTTCTGGTGGGAAGCAGGGGCGGTCAGCCTTCTCCTTCCCGGGCATTTTCTTTCCTCCACCCACCTGCTTAGCCGAGGCTTCTTAAACCCTCTTAATCAAGCTGGAAAGGGAGAAGTGAGGGGCAGGGAAGTTGTTACTTTACAAACATCTTTATCATTTGGCCTTGGCACACTTTGGGATAGGTGGGTATCTAATAGTACCTTTCTGGAAACTGTTGGTGTTCTCTGGATATTCACCATGGGGTTGTCTGGGCAGTGTACGTGTCTAACATAGCACAACACTCACCCCCTAACTCCTGCCCCTGATGGTACATCCCACAGCCGCTTGTTGCTGAGATGCCTTTAAGGCATCTTCATCCCAGTTCCCTCTAGTAAGGATCTACTTGGGATTCAGGAGACTTCATGTGCTCTTGCCGTACTAAGCAGAGGAATAGAGCAGTTCCCAGTGCCATCCTGATTTTCTCCTGTCACAGACTTGCATTTAGTCCTCTCAGGTGAGTTTCAAGCACCAGTCCCTGTGTGCTCTCACGTCTCAGAAAATAGATTATCAATTACCACCAGGTCCTTATAAAGCCTTCTCACTTCTTGAGATAGACGGGGAATACTTCAGCCAGGTTCAGTGTCTCATGTCTCTAATTCCAGAACTTTGGGATACCGAGGCAGGAGGATCACCGGAAGTTAAGGGTTCGAGATAAGCCTGGCCAACATAGTGAAACCCCCATCTCTACTAAAAGTATAAAAATTAGCTGAGTCTGGTGATGCATGCCTGTAATCCTAGCTACTCAGGAGGCTGAGGTGGAAGAATCTCTTGAATTTGGGAGGCAGAGTCTGCAGTGAACCCAGATTGTGCCACTGCACTCCAGCCTGGGCAATGGAGTGAAACTCCATCTCAAAAAAGAAAAAGAAAAGCAACGGAAAAAAAAAAAAAAGATGGGAAATACTTATTTTCCTTTTACTCATCAGGGTAATAATCTGAACAGAGCAACTGTTTTCTGTGAAGTATTCTCTCTCTGGTTCCTTTATTTTACATCTTTGTATGAAGTGCATTTTTTACATCCTGTATAAAGCACATACTTATCTCTGAGTGTAGAGTTTACAGATAATTTTTATTTTTACTCCCTGTGCTTTTTTATATTTTCCAAGTTTTCTGTAATGAAATGTCTGTTTTTAAATATTCTCAAAATAAAGATTTATTATCATGGGTGCTGCATATTTGAAACACCTGCACAAAGGCAGAAAATAGTAGTTTCTTACTACATGACATGTAATAACTTTACCTGTTCATCCAACACAATTATATGATTTTTGCAGTACTTTGTTTTAAAAGTTTTAACGTGATCTCAACTTGGCATTTTATTTGATCAATGACATTGTAGAGAAGTGCTAGTATTAGTTATTGAGAAATAGAATGAAATTTCTCCTTCATCAATTTCATGATAGAGTGAAAGGCCTTCTCAAAGAAATTTTTTGCAAGAAACTGCTGTCACCAATGTTTAAAGCATTTGGATTCCCTGATTCTACTTTCTTTTGGTAGAGGAAGGGGGAACCCCATGAGTTCTGAGGATCATGTTTACAAGGCATAATATTATGAACACTGGAATTAAAAAGTATGCAAATAGCCTGGGCAACATAACAAGACCCCATCACTACAAAAAAATTTAAAAATTTGCTGGGCATGATGATACACTGTGCCTATAGTCCTCACTATTCATAAGTCTAAAGTGAGGATGAGCTTGGGAGGATCACTCGTGGTCAGAAGGTTGAGGTTACAATTGAGTCATGATTGCACCACTGCACTCCAGCCTGGACAACAGGGCAAGACCTTGTCTCAAAAAAAAAAAAAAAAAAAAAAAATTATGCAAAACATCAAGAAGGAATTCAAGTGATAATTAAAAGAACTGTAGTGTACAATTGTCTGTGGTGTACAATTTCAGAGTGGGAATGGGATGTGCAAAGAAGAGTAATTGCCCAATTTCCCTCAGTCTCCTTCCCTTTTAGGGCCCTGTATTATCTTAAGAGTATTATAGCTGACAGCTAGGATGAAAACAGAGCATCATTTCCAAATGATTTCACAATCACTCATGTAACCAGAATTCTTTATAAAGAAAAAAAAAAGAGCTTATGTGGCAAATTCAAATAGAACACAAGGAGGAATTTGAAAATAAATTATTCACCTTATAGAGGGTACTCTAAAGAACAATATGAAGAAATATGCAGTCATTTTCCTGTGAATTTGTGCACACAGATCTAAGATTATCCAGAAAAAAAATTTAATTTCAGTTAACAATACAAACTTAAATGTAACATGTGGTTTATGTTAGTAAGTTACTAAGCTATGCAAAAATTATCATGGTTGATACCGGAATTTGAACATACCAAGTATAATGCCACTAAATTCTTCACTCTTAACCTCTTTTGCTTATATAGTCAACCATATGTTCTCAACCTATGGACTTTGGCCCGGCGGCATCATTACCTGGTAGCTTGTTAAAATTGTAAATTATGGGAACCCACCCCAGGCCTACTGAATTAAAATATTTAGGAAAAGGACCCAGCAATCTGTGTTTTAATAAGCTTTCCAGGTGATTCTGATGCACACTAACCTTGAGAACCATTGAACTAGAGGAAACGATTTAAAGTCCCTACAGTAATTTAATCTGATCTGGTTAAAGGCATATGCCTGATGATTAGTGAATCATGTTTTAATTGTATTTTGGTGAATTAACTAAGTAAGTAAGTATTCTTGCCATGGAGATAAAATAATTTTATGACAAATAAAAACAAATATGCATCAGAATAGGGATTAGTAGATTCTTACATTATTTAATCCAGATTTCTAAGAAAATGGCTGAACTACAACTCTCTCTAGTATCCAACTATCATAATGGACACTGACATCCACTTCAAAGAGAAACTTTTGTGAGGGATTTCTTTGATGGAGATAGGTATATTTTAATTAAGCCATTTTTGGATGAGAATATGCTTTAAGAAATGAGTTGATACATTGAGCTAGTGATCACAATGTGAGAACAGGACATCATTAGAGTTAACTATTAAAAGGAATGGAAGGAAAAGTCTAGAACTTGCCTCCTGCAGGTCTTCTTTCTATTTATAGAAAGCGACATCAGTCTGGCATAGAGAGACACAAAGAGATGCCACTATTCCATAATACATGATCCTTACCTTGTAATGTCTCACAACATAAGTTCAAAACATAACATTAAACATCAGGAAAAGGAAAAAGGGGAACTGAAATGGCATAAAATGGAAAATGTAAAAGAACACAAAGTTCATTATGTAAAGTGTGAAATATTCTAGTTGTTCTGCAGCGGTACAGAAATTGTGGAGAAATGCCACCAGGACAGGCCATATTTCTCTACCATAATTTTTTTTCACCCTGCCCAATGACTTCAGGTGTTCTGATGTTCAAAATTGTGTATATGTGAAATGTGTAGCTTATGATGGAGGCATGTATCACATTACCTACAACTGAGATGTAGGTTGAGCTGCTTGAGGGGATTGGAGGCACTTGAGGTCCCTGGGAAGGATCAAAGTCATCGCTGGGTCCTTGACCCCTTCTAGGAGACATATATTTCAAGATTGCTCTGTTAAGCTCTTTCCATCTTCCCACAGCCCTTAGTGAGGCTATTTGGGAGGGTAGAATAGTGCCAAACGGTTTGACTGTTTCAAATTGGAATGGGTTTCTTAACGATTTCCCCAATCTCCCAATGATACTGTATTAGTTCCGTCTCATGCTGCTAACAGAGACATATCTGAGACTGGATAATTTGTAAAGGAAAGAGGGTTAATTGACTCATTGTTCCAAATGGTTGGAGAGGCCTCAGTAAACTTATAGCAGAAGGAGAAGCAAACACTTCCTTCTTCACCAGGCAGCAGGAGAGAGAATAAGTGCTCAGCAAAGGGGAAAGCCGCTGATGAAACCAACAGATCTTATGGGAACTAACTCACTATCATGAGAACAGGATGGGGGAAACCACTCCATGATTTGATTGTCTCCACCTGGTCCTCCCCATGACACATGGGGATTATGGAAACTACAATTCAAGATGAGATTTGGGTGGGGACACAACCGAACTGTATCAGATACCAACGGTGAGGGAGCACACATAGGACAAGAAATACTAGAATTTTGAAGGATTCTCAGTGGTTAGGGTTGTGCTTGGGAAAAACAATTTTTGTTCATAGGTCTGTGCCATCATTTGTCAGATCTTCTCCAGTTGATTTGTTCAATTGTGGAAGTTCTTGGCCTGCAGAGGACATCATATTGTTAATAGTGAAAAGGAAGCAAGAAAGCTGCATATAAAATGGTTTGGAGCATGCAGGAACACTATAAAGCTTATTTGCAAGCACGGTAAGTTGTCAGAAGCAGCACTGGAGGGTTTAATGGGGGCTAATACATCTTAGTCCATAGGAAAATGGCAGAAGCTTAGCAAAAAAATAATTTTTTAAAATGTGGTGTGAGCCAAATTCAGCAATTTGTCCCCATATAACTTGGCAAATTTTGCCACCTGTGCAAGTCCTCAGTGTGTTCTAAAATTGCTGCTTGGCACAGTTATTCTGCAGAGCAAAGGGGGGAAAAGACAAAAAACAAAACTCTTTTCTTATTATTTTTGTTTTCCCACATAGAATCAGTTTGTGGATTGCATGAACCACAGGATATAATTCCACTGTTTCAGCCAGAAACTTTCCCATCTGACCAAAGACAATTGCAAAGATGCTAAACATGCTTTAATGAAAAGTCATTCTTTACATAGCTTACATCTGCATAAGATGACAAGTCACTCAACAGATAAAGGATTCTTTGTCTGAATCAAACAATAAGCTAGCTCTTCCACAAAAAATGCTATTCTATTCTGAACTGAATGCACTTTCAATTAATGCTGTATTCAGGACCAAAACCAAAGGAGGCCCATCTGCTAGGAAAGCCAAAAGCCCATTGTGTGTCATATCAGTCCACTCTGTTATAGAATTGGTCACTTTAAAACTGTTTACAATTTAAAACTTCATACTGAGAATTATGTTAACCTCTATTGACTGACTTCTGTTCAATGTGCTATTAAGAATCCAATTTACCCTGGCTTTCTCTAAAATGTGCTAAGGCCAGTCAGATAGGTACATTATGACGGTCAATTGTCATAGGGCAAAAGTTGGTACCTCATTAGCTCCAACATACCAAGCATTTGTTTCCAGTTTTAACAGTGGCTCTCTTGCCATGGATTTATGGGAGCACTGATGGAATATATAATGATCTGCGGTCCAGGGATAAATGCTGATTGAACAAGGCTGAAAGGCCATAAACGGTGAACTATGACATCATGCTGCAAATCTGGCTGTGCATCTTCTGCATAGAGTGAATATTTACAGATATTATAACCTGAGTGTCAAGTCAAAATGAGATGATGAAATAGGTCAGTTACTACATGGTAGACATGCCAGTCACACTAATGCTTAGTCAATATAGTACACTTTTAATTATGATTACCAACACTCACATTTATTTTCTTTTGTCATTTAAATTGTTGATTGTAAATAAATTTATCCATTCATTTTTACACAAATAATAAAATAATTTATGATTTTGGTGTTAAAGCATAGCAGGATACAATCTGATTAGGTTAGGAAAACAAATATGTCAGATTTCAATTTATTGACAGTCCCAAATCTACCGTTCTTTGCCTGCTATGTGATAATGGAAGTAGACTTTATAAATATTTATCTTTGCCAGCTAGAATGATAGTAAGTCTTGCCTATTGAAAAGGCCGAGGAACACTGAAGGAGAAAGGGGTGTTTTTCTTCCTGGTTCTATTGTTCCTTCAGGTCAGCTTCCTGTCAACTTTATCCATCATTTGACTCCTACAGAGTATACTTTCCCTGGTGCTAGGCTCCTGCTAACCAGTTTCTCTGGATTCTCCAGCATATAAGCCATGCAAAGCACTCCCTTCTACAGATCTTGGTTCCTGCAACAGGAGCCAGTGGCCAGCAGATTTTCCCAGTACCTCTTCCAGTGCCTTCATGACAGAGAATTGCTAGTAAGGCATATCCCTTTGAATGACCTCTCTTGGCATTTCTTATGTGACTTTCCCTGAAAACTCTGAGGGGCAGTACTTCCCTGAGAATAGATTCCCCTGCAGAGTAAAACCTGCAGGGGACAGATTTTCAGTAAATTCCACCAGCAGGGCTTCTCAGCCACTTATCCACATTCAAAAGAGCTCTAGCCGTGCTCTTTCCAATGAGGTCTCAATCTTAGTCTGGTAGGGCAGAGGTGTCTTGGTTGACTCTTCCTTGCGCACTCTGTCTCAGCTGTAGTGCAGTGGCAATCTCCTCTTCCTGCTATTCATCTACATGCTTATACTTCTCTTTGGTTATTCCTAGCCATTATTTTATTACTCTAATCTGCTGTAAATAATTCTTATTATTACATTTTCCCTGTTCAAAATACTTTGTGATTTCTACATACTAATTGGACATGGACTGATATGATCAACTTTATACTTTTCCTTATCTTTTATTGAAACCATTGCTAAGCATCATGAGGCCTCGTAAAATCTTAAGAGGATAGTGAAATATGAGTAAGAATCCATCAAATTTTAAATATTTGTTTACTTGCTGATAACTATTAAAGTAATTGAGAACTAATTTGGATACCCTTTCAGAAAAGTCATTTAAATCTTAAAAGGTAACAAAACCATTAAGGTTGCTATTTTCCAGAGCTTTTATATTGCTGTACGGACCCTCTTTGAATAAGGTTAAGGCCATTAAATAAATGAATCTGTTATTATTTTATGGGTCAAAATTTATATACATCCATAAATCACTATTAAAATTTAAAAGTGGTTGTATGGTTTCAAAAATTTGTGTTTTGTCTTTTGTGAGCTCCAAAGTATGAGTTGTGTTTAGTAAATAAATAACTCATAAAATGTCTCTGACTAAAAATAAAAAGTTATGTCTCATACTATTTTTCAAAAATACATGTCTAATCTACATTTTTAACAAAGTAATTTTAGTTTATTATTGCATAGCTCTATAATATTCTGATTATATTTAATCACTTTTTTAACATATATATATATTTTTTTTTTGAGATACGGTTTTGCCATGCTGCCCAGGCTGGCCTTGAATTCCTTGGCTAAAGTGATTCTTCTGCTTCAGCCTCCCAAGTAGCTATGATTGTAGGCATGAGCCTGTCTGACCACGCTGAATTTAATCACTTTAAGATTTGTCTTCTAATTTATCTTTGCTATTTGCGTATTTACTCTTTACTTTTTGATTAGGGACAATCTCTTTGACTTAATTATACTTCAGTTTGTCTGTCTTTGAAATATGAGTAACAGTTTGCCAAATTGAAAGTATATGATGATCTTATAAAAAATATTTGAGAGAGAATATAAGAAATACTTAAATGACAATGAAAAGAAGTAAATATTGATCTGAGATGATATAAATAGTAACACAGTCCTTATTGGAGTTCAATAATCTCCAACTTCACAATTGATGAATACAATGAAGTTACTGAACTAGTGGAAGTTTTGACAATTTGACTCTTTTCAATACAGGTTTAGTGTTTCCATTTATTTTAATTCTTTCATTATTAAAGGTGATCAAATATAGTACATATAGCATGTACTAGACATTTGTTAAAATTTTTTTTCTCGCTGCTATCTTTCATAGCATTTTATTCCATAAACAACTAACTTGATGTTGTGCAATAAATAAGAATTTTTAAATAAATCTTTGGTCTTTTAAAGTATCTCTCATGTGTTATCTTGTGATATAAAAAATAAAAAAATGGTGGAACTATATTTTCTGCTTAAATGGCTAAATAGAATTTCTGTTACAGCACAAGTGAAAATACCAGCTAAAGCAATATAAAACTTAGGTCTCTGGCCATCTTATTTCTACTGACTATTTTCCTATAAAATTGTTTTCATTAACATAAAAACTAGAGATACATGTGAATATCCCTACAGTTTTTGAATGGAAAAAGCCCTCAGCCATTAACACAGTAAGACACTGAGAGTTTCCTCTCACTGCTCCATTCTTCCTAATGTCACTCACTATACTGTAAGACTTTTATCTAGTTTTTCTAATAAGGTTTTTCAATAACATATCACACAGAAACACTTTGTCTAAGGTGTTGGAAAGTTTTTGGGCTTTATTTTTTCAATTATTTTTCTGCCCCATTCTCATTCTCTCTCTCTCTCTCTCTCTCTCTCTCTCTCCCTCCCTCCCTCCCTCCCTCCCTCCCTCCCTCCCTCCCTCCCTCCCTCTCTCCCTCTCTCCCTCTCCCTCCCACTCTCTCTCTCTCTCTAAGATTCTAATGACCTTTATGTAAAGCCCTTGAAGGTGTCCCAAAGGTTCCTGGGTTCTGTTCATTAAAATAATTTTTTTTGTTGTTGTTCTTCAGGTCAGTTTTCTACTAATGTGCATTCAGGTGACCTCTTTGTTACTTCCAATCTATACTTAAGTCAGTTGACTGTGTTTTAAAATTTCAGATATTATAATTTTCATCTGTAAATTTTTCATTTTGTCCTTTTATATATTTTATAGTTCTTTGATGAGATAGTTTACGTTTTTATTCATTATAAGCATATTTTTCTTTACCACGTTGCGCACTCATTATAGTTTCTTTAAAGTCTTTTTGGAATAATTTCAACACATGGGTCATTTTAGAGTTAACTCAACTGTTCTGTTCTTTAGGGAGCCTTTCTTAAGCTTTCTGATTAGGTTCTTCTCTGGACTCTAAGAATTCTGGATATACCTCTTTCTCATTACTTATTAGATCAAATTTAAATAATCTGCTTATTTTACTGTGTTCTCAACTAGATTGAAATGCAAACTTTTCAAAGGAAAGAACGATGTCTTTAAAAAAATAATCTGTGTTCCTTCCTATATTCAGCATACTAACTGGAAAGCATATTCAGTAGATGTTTGATTACTTAACCAACTCAGAGAGATAGGCTTGTTCATCTTTCAGGTAAGATTATGCTTACTGGAAAGCAAGAACTGGGACTTGGGTCTAAGTTTCCCAGGCCAGAAACAAAATTTAGTTAATATACCTGAAGTTGATCAAATTTTAGGAACAGATTCATGCTATCTAAAATCATAAGGAACTGACTCATAAATTATAGTTGCTATTGATTAAAATACAATGGTAAATACACTTTTTAATGATTAATCCAGGTCCTCTTTTCAGGACTTTTTTTTAAAAAATATGTTAAGCATATTGTTTTATTTATTGTGATTTGTAAGTTTTAATTGGCAATGCTAATATGTGCATAAATGCAGATTTCTTTTTTCAATAGTTTTTTAGAAGGTGGTTTTGGTTACACAGTTAAGTTCTTTAGCAGTGATTTCTAAGATTTTAGTGTACCCACCTTAGTCTTTCATCCCTCAGCTCCCTCCCAACCTTAACCAAATACTCAAAGTCCGTTATATCATTCTTATGCATTTGTGTCAGGACATAATATTTCTGGTGCTATGGGTTTGGGAAAGGAAATAAACCTAGTAATCAAAACGTCATTTGATATAGTAAAATAAAAGTGGCTATATTAAGGGATAATTCATTTAAGTTGCAGTCTTATAAACCATTTCCGCTCCTTGATAAGGTATAATCAGAACACAAGTCTTCTGTCTACCTGCTTTTCTTCGAACAGTGCTGGACAAATGCAGATTCCTTCTGATAAGGTTTGGATCTGTGACCCCACCCAAATCTCGTAATGAATTATAATCTCCAATGTTGGAGGAGGGGCCTAGTGGAAGGTGATTGAATCACGGGGGCAGATTTTCCCCTTGCTGTTCTTGTGATAGTGTGTGAGCACTCACAAGATCTGGTTGTCAGAAAGTGCCTAGCACACAGTAATCAAAACAGCATAGTACTGGTACCAATACAGACATATAGAACAATGTAACAGAACACAGACCTCAGAAATAACACCACACATCTACAACCATCTGATCTTCGACAAACCTGACAAAAACAAGCAGTGGAGAATGGATCTCCTAGTCAATAAATAAAAGCTGAGAAAACTGACTAGCCATATGCAGAAAACTCAAAAATTAACTCAAGTTGTATTAAATACTTAAATGTAAAACCCCAAACCAAAGAAACCTCAGAAGAAAACCTAGGCAATACCATTCAGGCCATAGGCATGGACAAAGTCTTCATGATGAAAATGCTGAAAGCAATTACAACAAAAGCCAAAATTGACAAATGGGATCTAATTAAACTAAAACGCTCCTGCACAACAAAAGAAACTATTATCAGAGTGAACAGGCAACCATAGAATGGGAGGAAATTTTTGCAATCTACCCATCTGACAAAGGTCTAATATCCAGAATCTACAAAAAACTTAAACAAATTTACAAGAAAAAAACAACTCCATCAAAAAGTGGGCAAAGGATATAAACAGACACTTCTCAAAAGAAGACATTTATATGGCCAACATATGAAAAGAAGCTCAACATATCAATAAAGAAATGAAAATCAAAACCTTGATGAGATAAGATCTCACGCCAATGAGAATGGTGATTATTAAAAAGTCAAGAAACAATAGATGCTGGCAAGGCTGTGGAGTGATAGGAATGATTTTACACTGTTGGTGGGCATGTAAATTAGTTCAACCATTGTGAAAGACAGTATGGTAATTTCTCAAAAATCTAGAACCAGAAATACCATTTGACTCAGTAATTCCATTAGTGGTTATATACCCAAAGGAATATAAGTCATTCTACAGTAAAGACACATTTACAGTAAACACACAGTAAAAACATGTACACATGTTTATTGCAGCACTATTTACAAAAGCAAAGACATGGAACCAACCCAAATGTCCATCAGTGATAGACTGGATAAAGAAAATGTTATATATATATATATATATATATATATATATATATATATACATACACCATGGAATGCTATGCAGCCATAAAAAGGAATGGGATTATGTCCTTTGCAGGGACATGGATGAAGCTGGAAGCCATCATCCTCAGCAAACTAACACAGGAACAGAAAATCAAACACCTCATGTTCTCATTCATAAGTGAGAGTTAAACAATGAGAACACATGGACCCAGCGAGGGGAACAACACACACTGGGGCCTGTTGGGGGTTAAGGGGAGGAAAATTAGAGGACAGGTCAATAAGTGCAGCAAACCACCATGGCACATGTATACCTATTTAACAAACCTTCACGTTCTGCACATGTATCCCAGAACTAAAATATAATAATAATAATAATAATAATAATAAAAATAATAATAAAGAAAGTGTGTAGCAATTCCCCCTTCACCCTCTTCCTCCTGTTCCAGTCATGTAAAATGTGCCTGCTTCTCCATCATCTTCTGCCATGATTGAATATTTCCTGAGGCCTCCCCAGTCATACTTCCTGTACATTCTGTGGGATTATTAGTCAATTAAATCTCTTTTCTTTATAAATTACGAGATCTCAAGTAGTTCTTTATAGCAATTTGAAAATGGACTAATATACCTTCTTTTTTGAAAACATATAGTAGACAAAGGGAGCTTTGAAAACATTTCATAGACAGATTTCTGATTTCTAAACCAGAAATCATGGAAGGTATTTCTGAGAAAGTGGTGTTAAGTTGAAAGATGGAGGATAAGTTGTGATTAGCTGAAAAATGGGTTGGTGGGAGGAGGCAGAGGCATATTTTAGGAACTAAAAGGAGTTCAATTTTGTTGGAGAAGAATACAAGAAGGAGAGTGGAAAGAAATGAAATCAGAGAACACCAAATAGATGTCTCTCTTTCAAAGATTTCTAAATATTACTATTTAGAACTTTATCCTCATTGTGTTTCAGTAATACTTATTAATTTTTAACTCAGATAATTTTAAAAGCAAATAAAGGGATATCATCCAACTATTCAAATAACTTCTGTTGATATTAAAGCAAATGAACAAAGCTACATGTGAAAAGCAGAGAAGAATCAAATAAAATTGAAAGTTTCTATCTGTCAACCTAATCAAACTCCTTAAATATAACTGTCATTTGAAGTGTCATTGAGTTCCTTCCAAGGTGGAATATAGGAATATTGATCAATCTAATTATCTACTTATCAATATTTATTTCTGTGTATTATTCTGCTGTATTTCTATACATCATAGTATATTTTTAATATTTATATGAACATACAGCATTATCTAGTTTTTTGACAGCTATATGTTACTCAATTATGTGGATATGCCAGTAATTAAGTTATTTTTTCTTGGTTTCAAACCTAGTCTTCTAAAACTCCTTTATGATGCAGTAGCTGGAACTCTGCAAACTATGTTTTCCTTTCCATGTGTTGCCTACCACTCTTCCTCTTCATTAATCTCTGCCAGTAAAGTGCAGTAGAAGAGGAATGGAAGGCTGGAGGATGGAGAATGAATGTCCTTTCTGGTTTCTGTATTTGTTTCTTTCTGTCTTTATTCCTATTTGATGTCTGTCCTGTCTCACATCCCAGCCTCACTTCTTTCTCTCAATAATATTGGTTAATTCAGCAGCAGCAGCTGATTGAAATACCCAGGATCCACTCCTGTGCATCTTCTCAGAGACACAAGTACTGCCCATGGAAGCCACTCCTCAGAAGTCTGTGCAGGGCTACATTATGACTTTCACAGGCCCTAGGCATTTAAGCCTTTGTGGGCTTCATCTTTCATAAAAAATATTAAAAGCTACGTTTCACAGCTCCATTAATACAAAAACAAGTATATGAGTGTTACATTTCAAAACAATTTATTTGACCTAAAAGTTCATTTTTCCTTCTGATTTTAAAACAGATAAAATCATTTCAGAAGGAGCAGTATCAGCCAAGAAGTGCCTCCTTCCCAAAGCTCCGAGCTCCAGTTCCACGGGTGCCTTCCTCTGATTTGTTTTAATAATTCCAGTCTGTGTTGGCAGGTTTGATTTCTTCTGTGGCCTCTGTCATGGGCTTGCGTATCATCACCTTCTTGTGGTGACCTCACATGGTCATCCTGCTGTTTTTGTTGTCTGTGTCCAGTCATATTGAATTGAGGTCCACTCTAGTGACCCCATTTTAATACAATCACCTCTTTAAAACACCTGTCTCCAAATTAAGTTATATTCTGTGATACTGGGGCAGGGCAGAGTGGGGGTTAGAGCCTCAACATATGAATTGTGGGTAAACATAGGGAGGTTCA
Source organism: Saimiri boliviensis (assembly GCF_048565385.1). Classification (NCBI taxonomy): domain Eukaryota; kingdom Metazoa; phylum Chordata; class Mammalia; order Primates; family Cebidae; genus Saimiri; species Saimiri boliviensis. The sequence goes on from NC_133453.1 coordinate 92,073,252, forward strand.
ATTCCACAATTCAGCCCATAAAAAGAAGTAGATTTGCCAATACCTATTTAACCAGAATCATGAATGGGCATTATTTTCAGCTTGAGCTATTACAAACATGTATTAACAAACATCTTGAACATATGTCTTAATTTATATATATGAATACATGTATTTATGGCATTAATTTCTTAAGAGGAGACTGTAGAGTACCTTCATTTTAGTTAATAGTTTTTATAACTATTGCCTTTTTGCATTCCTCAAAGGATCATATTCTTCTTTAAAATGAGCGTGGTGACAAGATCATCAAACTACAATATTTTGCTGATTTGAAGAGTGAAATATAGTTATACCCTTGTTTCACTTTGTGTTTCTTTGATTATGAGTTAGGATAAACATTTCATTTACATGTTTATTAGTTTCTTTTTGGCTATATATTTTGCTAGCGTTTTGTTGAGTGGTTGCTGTTTCTAATCAATTTTTATGTGGCAGCTATCACCTCTGCTTTCTCTAAGTATCCTTATATTTTTAAATTAACTAGTTAACTTGTCATTATCTTCAGGTCTTGCTTTAGAAATGACCTCCAACATTCTAGAATTTTTTTGGGGGGACAGAGTTTCGCTCTTGTTACCCAGGCTGGAGTGCAATGGCGTGATCTTGGCTCACCGCAACCTCCGCCTCCTGGGTTCAAGCAATTCTCCTGCCTCAGCCTCCTGAGTAGCTGGGACTACAGGCACGCACCACCACGCCCAGCTAATTTTTGTGTTTTTAGTAGAGACGGGGTTTCACCATGTTGACCAGGATGGTCTCAATTTCTTGACCTCGTGATCCACCCATCTTGGCCTCCAGATTCTAGAATTTTTTTCTACCAAAATACAGGATTAGGAGTGTCTCCTAGATATTGGGCTTACTCTGTTCACATCTAACACTTACCATATCTCATCAGACAGAATTAACATTGCTTTTTATCTTCTTGTCTTCCCTGCTAGATTATAATCTTGAGAGCAAGGTCCTTGGTTTGTTTCTTGAGGAAGCCCAGGAAATTAAGGCTGCCTGACTTTATAAGATTCTATCTCTCTTCTTTGTGTGTGTGTATATGTGTGTGTGTGTGTGTGTGTGTGTGTGTGTGTGTGTGTGTATTTATGTAAATATATACACACATACACATAAGAATAACACTATTTATTCAAAGTTAATACTAGTGACTAGATTTCAACCACAGCATCAATACAATGTTTTTTTTTATTAATGGAGTTTTGAAACAAAGCTTTTAAAATGTAGTGGGACTACCACTCCCTCCATAAATATTTCTAAATAAAACAAATGTGTGATTTCTTCTGTCTTGTAGGATGCTTCTGATATTCATTTTAATGTTATTTTTATTTAAAATAAATAATTAATTAAAATAATATATAGACTGGCTAATGGAAGGAAAGAGTACAGGTTTATGTTGAGTCATATCTCTCAGCATTTTGAGTTTGAAAACCATTGACTGAGAAGAATTTGAAGATCTAGTCTGCATCTTTCATTTGTATATCTCGATGTCCTGAATTTAGCCAACAAAGTAAATATACTGGTTGTTAACAGCATGTGGTACTTTCCATAATAGCAGAGATAGTTTTATTTTCAATTTTAAAAAGTATTTCAATTATATGTCGGTAGAGGCCATCTATGTTGCTCAGGAGTAGTTTGTAATAGAGACTTGTTTGTCTTGTCTTTTTAGTAGAGTCAGTCTGTATAGCAGTTCAGGACATGGGCTTGGGAGCTCTCAGGTTTTAATCTTAGCGCCACCATTTCTAGTTTTGTCACTTTCTCCATGCCACTTAAATGGTCTGATCTCTTGTCTCACCATCTGCAAAATAAAGATGATGATAATATTATCTACCACAAAGAATTGTTGGGAGGACTGTAAGATATAATGTCTATTAAACATTTAGCACAGTGCAATTAGGACACTCAGCTACCATCATTATTAATATTATCTTTCCTAGGTGGTTGGAGCTTCTTTAGACTATGGTGAGTTGGAAAGATTTCCACTGACCCCTGACTTTTCAAAGATGAGGAGGTGATAAATTACTTATTAGGGTGCTATGGAAATTAAGCTGACATTGACTACAATAGGCAGTCACTGTGTGAAAAAGAGACAAGTCTGTCAGCCTGTGATGAAACAGTATTTAAACTGCATGTGTATATGTTTTGTATATGTTTATGTGTTTCTGCATTTATATATCTGCATGTATTCTTACATGTGCACATGCTACACTCAGCCTATAAACCTTCTCATTAGGAAACCATGGCAATGAACTATCACTCACTCCATAAATGCTCCTAACTACTTGAATACAAATGTGTGATTTCTTCTGCCCTGTAGGGTGTCCCTGATATTCATTTTAATATATATTTTTAATTATAAAAAAAAGATTTATGAAGTGTGATATACATGGAACTGTGCCTTGGGCCTCCATGGAGTTGATTCTGACCAAGGATAAAAATGAAAGTAGAATTCTTAATTGGTTCTAGAGATCCCTAATTATTCTGGGGCCTGTCTGAAATGGAATGCATTTTTTGTGTGTGTGGTGAGTTTTGTGGCTGAAAAAAAAGGCACCTGCCTGAATTATGAGATTTCAGAAGGTCCCCAAAGTACCCTGGTTTTCAGTATCTTCTCATCATAACTGAAATTAGAGGACCATTTCCACTGGAAAAATCTTTGCATTTTTCACAAGTGAATTCAGAAAATGCAAACACTGTGGAAATAACAAGCCATTCTTATTTGCTACCTTTTTGAGGGAGTTGTTTTCTGATTATTTTCTAATATAAAGGCTAATAAAGATGAGCCTGTCAAACAAATAGGTAAAGACTAGGGATTTTTCAGAAGCCTGTGTTTGATACCATTGTGGAAAAACTGAAGAAAGTGGTTTTAAAATATATATACACATATATACTTTTTTTGACCCCTAAACATATATATTTGTATGTGTATTTATATATACATATATATGTATGTGTGTATAGATATGCACACATATATGCATTTGCATGTATATACGTACATGCATATATATTTGTATGTGTGTATAGATATGCATACATATATGCATTTGTATGTATATATGTACATGCATATATATTTGCCAGTGTCAGATACAAGATAAATTTAACCTAATGCTTTAATTTTGAACCAGCTAATTATACTGCTACTGCCCTCAAAGAAAAGCATCTCTCATAGTGTGTATCAATGCATACTTTTTCAAGACTAAAATGCATTTTATTTGATTTATGTCTGTTTATGTAGTTATCTCTGGGTCATATAATTATTATTTTAATTTTTTATTATACTTTATAAAATTTTGAAAAAAAAAATTTTGTTCAATTAGAAGTGAGAAAAATAAGAAAATGTCCATTAGGTTTCTAGCCACTCAAGGAATTGTAGCTACCTAATCCCCTTGATCAACCATGAAGCAACCTGTGCTTTAGAGAAATTGGAATGAAACACTATATAGTTATTCAGAGTCAATACTAGTGACTGGATTGCAGCCACAGCATCAATACAGTCAGAAGGAGAATTGATAAAATGCAAAGTTGATGTTACTTCTGATGATTTTAGCTTAGCAAAATAAACCCTAAAAACAAAATCAAATTATTTCCTAAGCTTCAATTTTGAGGAGAGGAAAATCAAAAGCTTTTACTAAACTTTATACAGAAATGAGTCAGAAAGCTTCAATTCGGTTCAGTAAACACTTATTCAGTGTCTATTGTGTGCCTACCAGATAACCACAACATGCTCAAGACATCTACAAAAAATCAACAATTATGGAGAAAGTGTTTCAAATAAATAAGGAAAATGTCTGGAAGGATGTAAGACAAAATTACCAGAGGCTTACTCTGCATAGTAAGATTATGAATGATGATTCTTCTCATTTTGCTTCTTTGCCTATTAAGTTTATACTAATCTCTCCCTCTCTCTCTCTCTCTCTCGATCTGTGTGTGTGTGTGCGCGTGTGCACGTGTGTGCGTGCATGTACATGCATGTATACTTCCTATGATTTTCATTTATGCTTTCTCATTACACAATTCTGCCCTATTGGGTAATAGCATTTTAGTAGAAAGAGAGTATTTTATATGGCAAGTTTTTAACTTGCCTTTCTATACTTACCTGGATGCCATGCTATTGTCAATGTAAATGCCACCTACTTTAAGAATTTCCACCTCCTCTGTGACACTTTCTCTGACTATAAATTTTTAAACACTTGTCTCTTTCAGCGATGGGCATTTGGTGATAAGGTACCTTGCACTGCTATTTATCTTAATACCTTACCCTACATAGTATGCATATTTTAGATTTCAAAGCAATTTCACATAAATTATCTCTTTTTTATTCTGTGAGACAGTTAGGGTGGATATAATCTCTATTTTTGTTATGTTGGAAGACAAAGAATTAAGTAATTTACCCAAATTTCTGAAGAGCCAAGACCAAAAGCATAGAGTTTCTGACTCTTTATATAATTTTATTTTCAGCATATGAGGCTACATTTAGTTTATTGGTATTTTTTTTTACAAACCATTTTTTTTCTCTATGACTACACTGTAAATAAACTCTGTGAGCTTGGGGACCCATTAGCACTTTATGGTATATAAAATAAAAGCCCTATAAAACTGTTGACTGTTCAATATTTTGGCAATGTCTTTGAGGCAAATGAACTTATAAATCAAAGCAAATTTTACAAGTTCATCTTTAAAAGGTAAACCTCACAATACTAATTCTGCAGCTCTATTCTTCTTCAAGCTTTTATTTTAATATTTCATTTTAAGGTATATGTGCTTGTTTATTTTAAGATGTAAGCAGGGTATTTAGAAAAAATAACAATTCCACATTTAGAAAGAGAAAACTCTTTCAACTGAAGGGAAAAGAGAGGAATGACTTATTGAGGAGAGATGAGTGTAACTGACAAAATCTTTCGCTGGAGTAGAAGAAAAGAAAATCATAGGGAGAAGAGAGAGGTATAATGGAATGTTGTAACGTAGGAGTTCTTTCTGGATTGTATATATTGCTGACAAGAGTGGGGATAGCAGGTTCTCCTAGGTATAAGGCAAGATTCAACAAAGTTTGCAATATACTGATGAATGGAGATTTCCAACCACCAGTGGTGTCCAAAGTGGATAAAGTCCTAGCAAGCCAATCTAGCTAGAATGGCAAAATCTCATGGTAAGCATTGATGCTTCTGGCTGAGTTGGTTGGATTAAGAAGCAAGGTAAATCACTCAAAAGCTAAAGGTAGGAAACGAATACCTGAGGGAGAGTAAAATTTTTCTCTTTGTAGCAAAAGCAAAATCTCTTTAGATAGACAATGATAACAATGAACTGGGGTACTGACACATATTCTATATACAAACTTAAAAATGTTTACGTTATAGTGAGTAATGAAATCAATATAACATATGTTTTGTACAAAAATAATAGTGGGTAGAAGCATGTGCTCATCCTTCTCCTTTCTTGGATAATTTCTACAGAAAATACTTTGATTCATGCAACGCTTCTTTATCAATCACCGTAGAAGGTATGCCCAATACTAGCATTGGGGTTATAATGGTGATGTAAGCAGACCTGTGCTCTGGCTTCATAAAGTTTTAAGTCTGATTGGGGGATGGAAATTCACAAATAAATGTAAAATTAAAAACTGTTGTAGAAGCTTTAAGGAAAATCTTGGATTGCTATGGAGACATATGGCAGAAAGATGAGACAGAATCTGGATGATATAGAATTCTCACTTGAGGAAGGAACATTTGACCTGAGGTCAGAAAGACTTAATGGGATCAGTTGTGATAGGTTGGGGAAATAGTGTACAAAAATGAGTATTCAAAGCAGATAGACCATAGAGGCTTTAGTGTTCAGGCTGGGAATATCATGGCTGTGGAAGAACCAGTATAGAACTGTACATTCTCTAACATCTACATGGGGACATGCCCAAACAGTAGGCCTAGTGTCTAGGGAGATCTTGTCAACCCAGAGAACATCCTCTGCAGAGTAAGTGTTGTATAATGACACACAAGTTCTTCTAATAAAGATTTTAAGAAGAAGCACAATAATGTAATTATATGAAAAACCAATGATTAATATGGTAATTTAGTAGATACTTATTTTGATGGTCATACACTTACAGGCTATCATTTATTTTACTCATTGCTATCATCTGAATTGTGTTTCCTACCCCACCCCCCACCACCAAATTCTTAGAGAGGTAATTAGCTTTAGATGATATCATAAGGGCGGAGCCCTCATGGTGGATTAATGCCTTTATAATAAAAGGCACCAGAGAGCTTGCTCTCTCTGTCTCTCTGCAATGCTTTAGATAAAGACAAGAGAAGACTTGCCTTTTTTTTTTTATCTCTCTCTGAGAACAGAGTCTTGCTCTGTCACTCAGGCTGGAGTACAGCGGCAGGATCTCCACTCACTATAACCTCTGCTTCCCAGGTTCAAGCAATTCTTGTGCCTCCCAAGTAACTGGGGCTACAGGTATGCACCACAGCACCTGGCTGTTTTTTTCTTTTTCTTTTTTCTTTTTGTATTTTTAGTACAGATGAATTTTATCATGTTGGACAAGCTGGTCTCAAACTCCTGACCTCAAGTGATCTCCATGCCTTGGCCTCATAAGTGCTGAGATTACAGGCATGAGCCACCACACCCAGCCATTGGCCATTTTTAAATGTTGGCAATTAAAAATTAAACAACAATTTGTAAGTGTATTGCTCAGCTCAGACTTTCATAACAAAATTTCTTAGACATTTATTTCTTATAATCTTGAAATCTGAGATCAGAATGCCATCTTGGATTCTGGTGAGGGCTCTCTTCCTAGTTTGCAGACAGCCACCTTCTTGCTGTGGCAGGTAAATAAGTTATATCATCAGTTGATAGTTTGACAATTCCTTTACTAGCTGCCCCTTTACTTTTTCTTATTCTAGTAATTATCCCCACCCCTGCATCACCACACAGAAAATAGACTCTGATGAAGAAAGTGATGATATGACAGAGTTGGTTAAAAAAAAATGTAATTAAAAGAGAGGAGAAAAATCATTTTTTAATATATCAAAATTACTGTGATATTCAAAAATCATTAAACTATCAAGAGTCCTTTTGTACTCTCACAAGCCTTCTTAGTCTCATTTCTCTTATTCACAAAGTAAGATAGAAGAATTTGCTATTTGTTCCATGGGAAGAGATACCTATCTTAGAGGACAGAAAGGTATCTTAGAAATTAGCCTTGGATTATAGTCCAGAAAGGATCTTGAGAAAATCAGTCAAATAGACAGAAAGAAAAAGTAATATAGTACTCTAGGTTATTTTCTCTACTTCTTTTTTTTTTACTGAGAATTTATGTGTGGGTTCAGTATCTCCCCCAACCCCTACCCCATCTTGAATTTCCTTGATTTTCTTCCCATCATTATTTATTTATTTATGTATTTATTCATTTATTTATTTATTCATTTATTTATTTTTTGTGGGGAGTGGGGGCAGAGTCTCACTCTGTTGCCCAGGCTGGAGTGCAGTAACACAGCTGTTGCCCACTGCAGCCTCAACTTCCTGGGCTCAAACAGTACTCCCACCTCCACCCCCCAAGTATCTAGGACTACAGAAGGCACGTGCCACCAGGCTTAGTTAATTTGATTTTTTTGTAGAGATGAGGTCTCACTATGTTGCACAGGCTGGTCTTGAACTCCTGAACTTAGATGATTCTACTGCCTTGGACTTCCAAAGTGCTGGGATTGCAGGCACGATCCATGTGCCCAGCCCTTCCCACTCATTTTTGTTTTTCTATAAATATCTTCTCATTTCAATAAATGACCCAATATTGTTCAGGTTTCCCAAGATGGAGAGTTGTGTGAAGACATTTTATTGGGCTATGCTTTTGAGTACAACACCTGTAAGGGAATGAACGTTCAGAAAGCAGGAGTAGACAGAGGGTTGTAGTTGCAAGAGAAGTCTCAGCTTATTTTATAGTTTTTATAATTATTGTTTGCCAGAACCTCTTGAAATACTTTACTAACCAGTCTATTCCCTTGCACCAGTATTCCATACATCCACACACTGTGAAGGTTTTAATAATTGCATTGCTATGGGATGTCAGAAGCTAGCAGTGTTACTTATACCATCAGGGGTAGGGTTTCCATAATGTTGAGCCCTTTCTAACAATGCATTTGTATCACTTTGATAATAGGATATTCCCGTGGGTTCTATAATAAAGTCAGCAGAGGTTGTCAGCTGTATGTAGTATATCCAGTCAAGCATACTACTTCCCCTAGTCTTTGAATCCCTTCTTCTACCGTCTTACATAGCAGTTGTAGCATTTCATTCCATGTGGACAATTACTTTTTCTAAACTTCCCAGTTTCTAATCCAGCTTATTGGTGATACCTTTTGTTTGTTTGCTTGCTTGCTTACTTGTTTGTAACAAACAGCTTTACTGAGATATAATTCATGTACCACACAATTTACCCTTTAAAAGTGTTCGATTTAATGGCTTTTGGAATACTCACAGAATTGTGCAACCATCACCACAACTAACTTTAGAGCATTTTTATCACCTTAGAAAGAAACCCAGTACTCTTTATCTAACCCAGTACCACATTCTCTCTTCATAGGCAACCACTAATCTGCTTTTTGTTTTGTAGATTTGCCTGATACACTTTTTGGATACTTTTTATATACTGAATCATATAACATGGCCTTTTGTGAATGATTTCTTTTACTTCGTATAAAGTTTGTAAGATTCATATATGTCATAGCACATATTGTACAACATTCCATTTTATTGCAGATTTATATTTTATTGTATGTATATACCTCATTTTGTTTATCCACTTATCTGTTGGACACTTTTTTGTTTCCAGTTTTTATTGTGAATAATGCTTCTCTGAACATTCATGTACATGTTTTATATGAATATATGTTTTCAGTTAGTCTGCGTATATACCTAGGAGTAGAATTTCTGGATCACCTAGCAAATTCTATATTTAACCTTTTGAGAAATTGCCAGACTGTATTCCACAGTAGCTGTACTATTTTACACTCCTCCTAGCAGTGTATGAGGGTTTCAGTTTCTCCATATCCTCTTTAAAACTTGTTGTTATTTATTTGTTTTTATGATAGTCATTCTAGTGGGATATGAGGTGGTTTCACATTGTGGTTCTTATTTTCATTTCTCTCATGACTAATGATGTTGAGAATATCTTCATGTGCTTATTGAAACATAAAATAAGAATGGAGAAATGCCTAGTTTAATTTAATTTTAAATTGGGTTATTTGCTTTTTATTAAGTTTTAAGAGATCTTTACATATTCCTGATATAGGTCCCTTATGATATACGTGATTTGCATTTTTTTCTCTCATTCTGTGAGTTGTCTTTTTAATTTTTTGATGATATCACTTGAAGTATAATAGTTATTAATTTTAATGAAGTCAAATTTATTACTTTATTAGTTGTGCTGTTTGTGTAATATCCAAGAAAACATGGATTGCGACTTTTTTGGGGTGTCAACTTGGCTATACACTGAAGTCCCAGGTTTTTAATCAATACTAATTTAGGTGCTATTGTGAAGGGGTTTTTGCTTATATAATTAAAATTCTTAATCATTTGACTTTATATAAGAGGCACTATCTATCTGGGAACCTAAGTGCAGGGGTGAGACTTCTCTGAAACACAGAAATAATTATGGATGATAACTTGGGCTTGTGTTTGTGAACTATCATCTTGCTCTTGATCTTCCTTTACTGACTCTCTTCCTCATGAATTAAGACATACTTAGCCAGCCCCAATAAGTGTGTAAGCCAATTTCTTTCTAAAAAATTTATGTGTGTATATGTGTACATATATATGTGTATGCATGTGTATGCATCATATACACACAGGCACAATTTCCTGTTGGTTCTGCTTTTTTTGGGTGAGCTCCGAGTTCAGTGATATAGTGTTAAATCTAGTGTTGTCTAAAGATAGTGTTTCCCTGTGAATAAATTTCTCTCAATAAATACATTAAACTTATTTTACAAATAAATTATCCCTTTTCCAGCTTCGTATTTTGCCCTCCTCCTCTTGACCCATAGTCTCAGAATCCAAATCTATGTTTACCTTCTCCACCTCTGTTGGAATATGCTGGATGTATCCTGAAACTCCTTTGGTGTATATTACTTTGGGTCTTTCAACAGACCCAACAGTCTTGCAGCTGGATTATGTCATATTTTTGTTATTATTGTTCTGGAGCCTATTTGGAAAGGTAGAGATAAATGTTTTCCTGCAAGGCAGATGCCTCTATGTGATTATTAGACAATAGTGGAGCACACCTCTACCTTTATCAAAGAGGACAGGCGACTTCTTCAGAGAAATCAGTTTAGGAAAACCTAGTGACTCAGAATTTTTTTAGTTCATCCACTCAGCCCCTTTCTACCTCTGAGGATCTCATATCTTCTCAATCAGAACCTCGACCATGGTTATCAGATTTTCTACTGGTTGGGAATTTGATCTTCTCTGGGCTCTGCTAATCTTCTACCTTAGTCCTGAGTTTAATAAACATGTTGTATGTGCTGCAGCTATGGTAGATGAATGTATCTTTACATTCTGCCAAAATGTCTTCTGCTTTTTTTTTTTTTTGCTTTATTTTTTCAAGTTGGTGATCATTCAACCTCAGACTATCAATAACTTGTTCAGCTCATTGACAGTTTCCAGCAAGAGCCATACAAAGCCATAGTCTTGAACATCTCAATCACATGAGCTAATACACCAGCCAGTGCTTCCCTATCTATCAGTATTTCATTCCAGTTCATTAGTTGTGACAATTGTAACAATGAACCCGTTACAGCAAGTTACAATACTATCAATGTCTGTCAGGGAAGGGGTTCCCATGGTTGGCCTGCCAGCAGTTGATGACCTAGTTCCAAAATCCCATTTTAGATTCTGCTTGTAGGGCTTCAACTAACACAAATCCTCTTAGGTTGGATACCCTGGAAACAGACTCAGAAGCAGAGATCTGCTTAAAGGAAATTATTGGGAGACTTTCTGGAAGCACACCATCTGAGGGAGTGGAAAGCAAGACTGGGCAGAGAATGAAATGAAACCGCATCCCACAACAAAGGCCTCAGATGCATCTGTGGAGATCTCTGAGCTGGGTGGCACTTTAGAATTGTTCAGAATTTTGCCCCACGTTTTAATGGGTCACACCTTTTTAGCCCATTATCTACCAGTCTTTGTCTAGAGGCTGTCTCTGAGAAGGATGTTCAACTTTGGGCAAGGCAGCAACTTTCAGCTGAGAGCAGTTTCCAGGGTGGGACTTGGCTATGAGCAGTCATCAGCCAACACTCCTAGAGGCTGGGGAATGAGTGTCTTTTTCCTGAACGTGGGAAGGAAGGATTTGGGCAGCACACCACTGCATCTGCTACATCACACCACCATCCACACAGCTGCTTGGGCTCAAAAGCTGGATACTTCTTCCTCTCACAACCCACATCCGAGCCATCAGAGTCCACTTGATGAGACCTCCAAAATATCGCCTGAATTTGTTCACCTCTCACCATTTCTACTGCAAAAATTCATATCCAAACAATTGTTTTCCTTCACCTGGATGACAGTCACCCAATGGTTTTCTCTGCACTAGTCTATTACCATTCTTCCATTTTCTTCACAACAGAATAATCTTCTGAAAGCATAAAATATGTTTCATATTTTAGATCTCCTAATTGTTTCCCATGGCAGATAGCATAAAATTATGTTCATTATCATGGCCCACTCTCATCATAACAGTTGCCATTTCTGAGTCCAGAACCTGCTAAGTACATTGCATTCATTATAGCTTGAAGGACTGACAGTCCTTGTGCATTTTAGAATGTTAAAACTTGATGCCTCCCTCTGAAGGTTTCTTCTGGGAGTGAGAATTCATCCACATATTTAACTGAAGCTTCAGATCTAAACCTGGGTCATTGCAATTACTCCAAGAATTGAGAGGAAGGAATTGATACTTTTTAGTGTTTTTTGTTTATTTGTTTTTGGTTTGTTCAGCAAAATTGTCTAAACACTGTATGCAAATAATCAAAAATAAAAAGTCGTAAGAGCTGCTAGTTAGTATTTAACAACCAGCTCCCTGACATCAGTGCACATTCCAAAGATTTCCCAACAGGTTGTGTTTACACTGCTACAACCTCCGGCAGGTCCAGAATTTTTCCCCAGCCCAGAGCACACTCCAAGAGCTAATATTTCCCCTACCTGAGAACTTTAAAAATGGCCTAAAAAAAACATAGCCAGGAATGTAGTGGCTTATTGTTGATGTTGTTGTTATCCTAGAGAAGTTAGCAGCAAAACCCATCTTGTTTATTACTGAATAGATAATGGGAATACTCATTTTTTTTTTTTTTTGTCAACTTGATCAGAGAAGTTACTATACGTTAAGAGAAGCCAAGACATTTAAATTAGGATAGAAACTTGAGCTTAAAAGCAATGAGAAAGCTTAAAAGAAAAGATTTGTAAGTTATAACATTCCGACTTAATATTTCTTTTAAAAATACAGATACTGAGATCTGTTAAATTAATAATAACCAATATTTTTGCAGGCCTGCATGTAAAGACTACTTTGCACATGCAATTGCATTTGGCTGTGTTCGGTTTTTCGGGATTCATGAAATATTATAGTAACAAGAAGTACCACTCTGAGTATGTCAGGAAGTGTGAAATGTTGGTGCTTGTAGCAATCAAACCACTGGATCTTTTCCTATGGAGTTTCTTGGTATTGTATTTTTATAATGGCTGAGTTGGCTAAAGAAACCTTCCTTTTAGTTTTATTGAATAGTTCTTGGTCAGAGTTATTATTTCTAAATGAATATACTATCTGCACACAAAATACGCAGTGTATAGATCAAACCTTTAATTAGCAATTAACATAAGGAAATCTATAAGAAAGTGATGTGGTTTATGGGAAAAAAAACATAGGGTCACAAATCAAGAGATGAGAGTGCTGTTGAGAGGGAACAATAATAGCAGGCAATATTTATTTAGTTTTTGGTTTGTGCCAAAAACTGTTTTAGGCTTTTTCTCTAAAGCTCATTTAATCCTTGTAACTATTCTATGGATTATATCTTGTCGCTATTTCTGACATACAGACGAGGACACTGATGGTTAGAGGAGTTAAGAAACTTACTGAAAGGCCCCGAATTTCTAGGTGGAAGAGCTGGAATTCAAAACCTAGAAATGTTAACTGTAGAGCCAATGCTATTAATGGCTCCGTTGAATTGGCTTTTGATTAGCAGCTCTTCCCTTGTTAAGTGAACATGGCCAATGTCCTCTAATTTTTATTCAATCTATTACAATGGTCTTATATCTACCATCACTATTCCCATGAAGTTGTTTCCAGGATTAACTGAAATAATATTTTTAAAAGCACTTTAAAAGATAATGTGCTATTCAAATGCAAGGTAATATTATTACATTGTATACAATGGTTAGTTACTCGGAGCAATGGTCCATTAAATGGTCAGCAGTGAGTATATTTGGTATTCTAATAAACTGAACCACAGTAATAGGCTTCTACTACATGTACACCCATTAGTTCTTCCCAGAATTCATGAGCAAGTCAAGGCTCAAACTGCCTCTAAACACAGTTATTTGGAGATACATAGGCATTTTTCCGGAAACAGGGAGGAATTGCTGTTAATTGTTTGCACATGCAGACATTGTCTCAAATATGATTTTGCTATTTCAGAGATTCCCTTGTCATAACTATCAAAATGACACAAGCGGTACTTTTTTGTAATCTCCATATTTGACGCATGAAGGAAGACTTAATTCCTGTTTGAATAAACAACATAATAAGGTTATTGAGATTAGAGACCATTACTATATAAAATTATGTCTAAGTGGCAGATATAATTAACATTGGATTGTAATTACACTAATTACAAGTCACATTAAGACACTCCAGTAATGACAAAGTGAGAACCCTATAATTGAATGGAATAAGTAGGGAAACATGCTGCTCACACTAATTACCTAAATGAGCTAATATGTCTTCAGAGTGACAGTCATGCTCAATGTTATTATGCAGACAAAGCCGTTGAATGAGATATTTTTAAATTTATTTATATTTATTTAGTTTTGCACATTTTCTTTCTTTCTTCTCTCCAGAATCTATTTCAAGTCATCACCTGCTTAGAATTTCACTCTTGAGCCAACAAAAACAGAAACTGAAATCAGAGATTTCTCTAACCTTGCTAAAGGAGACTATGCACGACAATCCGTGAACTCAGGTAAGATTCCAATCTTAGTGTGTGTGGAATGCACTGAACACCAGTTGGTTTCTCAGACTAGCTGATGTTCTCAAATTTCTCCTGTGTTCAGCCTTCCAAATCAGGCACCTCCAGCTCATTGTGTATGTAGTTTGCAGTATAACAATCATCATATTGTGGGTGCTGAAGAAACAAATATGGCTTCCAGCAGCCCCACTTCAGAGAGACCCTGGAAAGTGATAAAACCTGAATTATTTGGGACAATTAGTACAAGCATTGCACTGGAACTCACATTTCAGCCCAGGCTGTTAAGTAAGACTGTACACTAATAGTGGAATATGAATTCACAGCACTGTGAATGTCTTTTTTTTTTTTTTTTTTTTTTGAGTTGTTCTTTATTTCCCCCCTTCAGAGTACTTTTCTTTTGTATGCCCCAGTTGTCTGGGGGCACTGCTTGGGTGAGAAAAGAAAATAAAGGGAGAAGACTGAAGCTATTTGAAACCTTTCTTCCAAAAAAGAGATTTTTTTGTTTTTAAGGCAGGGAAATCACAATATGTGGAAAGCAGAATTGATGCACGTAAATTGATAAACAATGCTGAGCATAGCCTTTCTTTCTCTTGTGTTGGTGAAGAAAGAAAATTGTGTCAGGCATGCTTTTGTTAGCAGAGCTTTGGAGCGGCTTCTGTGCATTCCACTTTTTCTTATAGTCACGTAAATAGGTTTTCTTTATCTTTATCCAGAAACTACAATTTTGCCTCTAAGAAACCAGGACTAAGGGGTTCTAATACAAAGCCGTAAACCAAATAGACAAGATTTCTTAATAAATGGGTGCTATATTATTTCAAAGGTGACAATTTGACCCTCCCACTCTGTTAATATTTGGAATGTAGCTAAGAAATAATGACCTTGTTTTCCTGAAGCACTCCACTTCCAGGGTTATGTAATTCTTGCAATCAATTATATTTTAGTTCAAAATGGACTTAATTTTGAATTTGAATTAGGGTTATACTCCATTAATTCTGTAGTTGGAATATTTATATTCCAACTCATATAATCTAGCATTAGGATTTTACATAAGAAGATGTTTATTGAAATAAATAGTATTGGAGGCCAGGCTTCCACTAATGACCATGCAAATCAGAAGCAAATGGAGGTTGGCATGTTTAATCTAAGATAAGAAGTGGGGTGACTTAAATTGTATCCTTAGCACTATCCTGTTCTCACTGATGATTTTGCAAGTTATTCATTATTTCTGTTTTGATGCAATGACAATTTCACTGGTTACTTGCAACGTATTTAGTCCTTGAGGCTTAAAGCAGCTCAGAAACTTATTTCGTTTTATGTCACTACCTCCTGGTAAATGAGTTAGCCAAGTTGGCAGAGCAGTAAGATATCCCAGACCAGGGTTGGCAAACTTTTTCTGTAAAGAGCCAGATAGTAAATACTTAAGTTTTTCCGGATCACATATGGTCTCTGTCACATATAGTTTTTTTACAACACTTTAAAAAATGTAAAAACCATTCTTAGATTGCTGTATACTAACTGTGTATATTGTGTATGTATTATCTACATACAGTAAGTATACAGGGCTGTATACTATCAGACTGTAGGCAGAATTTGGCCCACAAACTTCTTGCCAGCCCCTGTATTAGACAAGTGTAACTGAACAGATATCACAGGGAAGATTATTCTTTATTAGAATCTAAATAGAAAACTACTCAAATCAACTTTTCCTAAATACTAAAAAATGAAATATAGACCATAGGTACTCAAAGTTATAGATATTTTTATTCTATTTATACTTGAATAAGTTACTATACTTGGGCTATCTGAGTTGAGAATGAGATGGGAGCTTCCACACAGGCTGTGGGGAGCAGCCTGACCTAGGACTGGGCATCAGAGCCTAGGTGAAGTGAGGAGGGCATCTGTGCAAAGATGGAGATGGGGACTGGTGACATAACAGGGTAATAGGGTTTGCCTGTGTCCCCAGACAAATCTCACCTCAAATTGTAGCTGTCTTAATCCCCATATGTCATGGGAGGGACTCCATGGGAGGTAGCTGAATCAAAAGGCCAGGGATTTCCCATGCTGTTCTCATGATAGTGAGTAAGTCTCTTGAGATCCGATGATGTTATAAAGCACAGTTCCCCTGCACATGCTCTCTTGTCTGTCGCCATATAAGACGTTCCTTTGCTCCTCCTTTGACTTCTGCCATGATTGTGAGGCCTCCCTAGCCATCTGGAACTGTGAGTCCATTAAACCTCTTTTTCTTTATAAATTACCCAATCTTGGGTAAATCTTTATCAGCAGCATGAGAACAGACTAATACACAGGGATTTGATCAGAAAAATAATTCTGCTAAAGGAAAGGTGATCCAGGTATCAGAAGAGAGTTACAAATAGGAAATGAATAAAACTAGACTGATTTCTGAAGTTTTCAATGCATATGGATTTATAAATAAATATAGATGTAAGTCGTGGAATAGATACATGCACACACACACACACACACACACACTCTCATATACAGTCATGTACTAAATAGTGATGTTTTGGTCAAGGACAGACTGTGTAAATGACAGTGGTCTCATAGATATAATACTGTATTTTTACTGGATATTTTCTATGTTTGGATATGGAAATACTCACTATTGTGTTACAATTGCCTACAGCATTTAGTATGGTCATGCTGTGCAGGTTTGTAGCTTAGGAGCAATAGGTTGTACCATATAGCCTAGGTGAGTAGTAAGCCATACCATCTAGGTTTGTGTAAGCACACTCTGATGTTCCCACAGTGACAAAGACACATAATGATATGTCTCTCAGAATATATCCCCACTGTTAAGTGATGCATGACTACATACCTTTCCTACCTCTGTCTACTGCAAAGGCCTGGGAGCAGCAAATTCTTAACAAGAGGTACATATACACCATGGAATATTACGCAGCCATCAAAAACGATGAGTTCACGTCCTTTGTAGGGACATGGATGAACCTGGAAACCATCATTCTCAGCAAACTGACACAAGAGCAGAAAATCAAACACCGTATATTCTCACTCATAGGCGGGTGTTGAACAATGAGAACACATGGACACAGGGAGGGGAACACTACACACTGGGGTCTGTTGGGGGGAAATGGGGGAGGGACGAAGGGGTGGGGAGGTGGGAAGAGATAGCATGGGGAGAAATGACAGATACAGGTGAGGGGACGGAAGACAGCAAACCACACTGCCATGTGTGTACCTATGCAACAATCTTGCATGTTCTTCACATGTACCCCAAAACCTAAAATGCAATAAAGAAAAAAAAAAAAAAAAAAAAAAAAACAAGAATGAACAGTCTTAGTGCCCAGATCATGACTTCTCAATATCATTCTCCATTAAATGCAACCAGGGTTCTTTGGAGAAATGATTGATTCTAGAACTAAGGCAGGAAACATATGAGTCTAGAATAATTTTTTTTGGTGGGGGGGTCCTGGAAACGAAAGATCACAGAGTAACTGGATTCTGTCAAAAAAAAAGTCCAGAAATCAGTTTGAAGGGCCCCTCACTAGGATAATCAGGAATAATTTCAGGAGGGCTGACATGGGTAGGCTTCTCTATCAAAGGGCTTGGATAATCATAATCCATCATGAGAAAAGGAGTAACAGGCAAGAGGGTGTTGGAAGAACAATGATATGGAGGGGAAATGTTCTCATTGTTAAAAGTGGTTTCATACCTGGGAAAGAATCTTTGATATTGCCATCTTGTGCTTCCATGAACGCTGCAGAAAAACATTTGGTTTCACTTCTGGTCCTCCAGGCCCCATTACAGCACTCCCAGATGTATAATTCTTGCACCCCCTGTCAAGCATACCCAACTCCTTATCCCTCGTAACTGGCTCTATCTTTAGAGTATTGTTTATGTAAAAAGACTAAATTAATACTAAATCCCATTGAGTATCCTGATGCCACCATGATAGGTCAGTGCAGGATTCTCCCTATCGCTGCTCTAACAAATTTTCTGCTATAATTCTAATATCTAAATTCTTAAGGCTCAAGATATAATTTTGTTCCTAAGAACTTCTTATCTAGACTTGAAACTAACTTTAATTTTCTGACATTTCCTTTTTTACTAATCACTTTTGTTTTAGGTTTGTTACACAGGTGACCTCCTGTCATAGGGCTTCGTTGTACAGATTTTTCATCACTCAGGTATTAATCCCAGGACCTAATAGTTATCTTTTCTCCTCCTCTCCCACCTCCCTCTCTTCACCCTCCAGTAGCTCTCAGTGTGTGTTATTCCCTTCTTTGTACTCTTGAGTTCTTACCACTTAGCTCCCATTACTATGTGAGAACATGCAGTATTTGGTTTCCTGTTCCTGTGTGAGTTTGCTAAGGATAACAGCCTCCAGCTCCATCCATATTTCCACAAAAGACATAATCTCATTCTTTTTTATAGATGAATAGTATTCTTTGGTATACACGTACCACATTTTCTTTATCCAGTCTGTCATTGATAGGCATTTAGGTTGATTCCATGTCTTTGCGATTGTGAATAGTGTTGTGATGAACACTCGCTCACACCACATTCCTTAACCTCTGGGGTTCAATATGTTATCCTGTAGAAAATGGACCTTTGGCCACTGTTATCATCTTAGGCTTTAACAGACCTTTCCAGATATTATCTGCCTACTCAGTACTGGATCAGTTGTGACTGTAGAGTTCATGTCCCTATTTGAAAGTTCATTGTTAGGTATCTCTACCTATGCTGAATAAACAGAGATCCAAGTTAGGTTCCATTTTCTCTACCTTTATTTTCTGCAACATCTCTGCATATAAATGCAATCTTCTGTCTAAAGCAATCTCGACTAAGTCAGAAAATAGACCAAATACCTTACTCCATCTGATGAGGCTTGAAATTGTAAGGCCTGACCCCAGAGAAACAACTAATCTGGTCATGACTGTGGGGCTCTTTGTTGCTCCCCCTATGCCTTTGTTACCAAGAAACCTATGTATGGCCAAAGCCCCACACAGCAAAGCTGTGCACCTTTGCTTTCCTCTCTTCTCTTTCCTGTCCTCACTGTGCTCTGTTCAACAGCTCGGATTGTTGCCACGTTTCCTGCCCTTTAGTTCTGTCTGAACCACAGTGTCACGGATTGAGCACTGTCATTTTCTCTTTAGTGGTAGTCCTTTCCACCTAGGAAAAGATTCCTGACCTGTATATAATCCAGCTTGGCAGCTAGGGCACTGCCACATCTGGACAAATATTTTCAACTAAAATTTATTTCCCATCATAATATGTAAAACATGTTTACAGTGTGGTCTGAATTAGGTTCCTTCACTGGTGTTTGGCATATGTGTACTCCTTTGAGACT
The DNA here is from genome assembly GCF_048565385.1 of Saimiri boliviensis. Lineage (NCBI taxonomy): Eukaryota > Metazoa > Chordata > Mammalia > Primates > Cebidae > Saimiri > Saimiri boliviensis. The sequence continues at coordinate 92,092,839 of NC_133453.1, forward strand.
CCTGTAGTAGGCTCCTCTTACCATCCCTTAATCCACTGGGTTCCGCCTTCCTTACCCTTCTTGCTCTCCTGCCGTCCCTTGAGCTCAGCCTTGCTTGAGTGAAGGCAGTTGTAGGCAAATCAGTACTTTCAGTGTCACTCAGCCATGGTTCTTGATTTTAAGGCACATCTTAGCACCATGTAATATTCTGCCTGCCAAGTGTTTTTTGAATGGTTAACCTTGTACTTGAGATGCAACCTAATGAAATCTACTAAGATGCTGCTCTGTATTTAATTTTTTCTTTTTTGTAGTGCTCTAACCATAGTTAAGAGCAGAGTTTTGGAGTTAGAGCTTCACTTTGTCTCTAATTCTGGGCAAGTTATTGAGCCTCTCTGGGCATGGTTGGCATATTATGAGGATAATATATAAATAAAATGTGGGTAACAATTCATACATTAATCATGAGGTTGTTAAGAAATGATAACAATAGCTACTTATCCAGTGATATGTGAGAGGGTGCTGTGCTAAGTCCTTTACATATATCATTTCCAATTCTTAGAATAACATTGCATAGAATTCTCATTTTATAGAGGAGGAAATTGAGGTTCAGTGTGGTTAAGTAATTTACCTCAGATCACCAAGATAAATTAAGCAAGATGCAGAAGTAGAATCCAGTTCTAAGGTTTGGCTAACTCCTAAGCTCTAGCGTATTTCACTTTTTTCTGCTGGACGCCACTGATGGGAAGGTTTTTCTCCAAAGAAACAAAGAGACACATTTCTCTGTGGCATTTCCTGTTTTCCGTTTTCAAACATCTTTTTAGTTGCAGAAGAGTTGCCAGAATCAAAGACATAATTCATGTGTTGAACTGCCTCAGCCTGGGAAGAAAAATGTATTTTTAATCATTTAACTCATTCCCTGCAGGTTTTAAGTGCTTCAGGTGAGGTAGAAATAGACATACTTTAATGAGAAGGTGCATTGACTGGACATTGGTGGGGATGAGGGACGTGTGAGACAGGAATGGCAAGGTTCTAAGGATTCTAGTCTGCAAGATATGAGGTGCTTTCAAAAATGGTAGGAAGGTGAATTTAATTCTTTGGGACCTTGGGGAGAGGGAGTCTCTGCAATGTGCTGGAGATTTCCTCAGAGTAGTATTTCCTGATCTCTTTAAAGTTGGTCTCCTAAGTATTCTTTAAACCAGGTGTCCCCAAACTACATGCGGCCCCCTGAGGCCATTTACCCGGCCCCCCGCCGCACTTCAGGAAGGGGCACCTCTTTCATTGGTGGTCAGTGAGAGGAGCACAGTATGTGGCAGCCCTCCAACAGTCTGAGGGACAGTGAACTGGCCCCCTGTGTAAAAAGTTTGGGGACGCCTGCTTTAAACCAACCTCTTGTTTGATTCCTCAATTACATTTTTTATATTTTTAGTTATTATATTATTATTTTTTCCCTGGAATATAGTCTTTGAAGACCAGGAACATGAAACAGTGATTGGCACATACTAAGTACCCAGTAAATACTTGCTGAATGACTGTGACAAAAGTCCAACGAAGATCCCCTACCTACCTGAGGAGACTGAGTTCACGAACTGCCATACTAAAATCTACATACCTGTTTAGGGAGAGCCAGGCAAGATAATAACATGCACGAACACATCATTTTCATTAACATTTCCTCTGTACATTTTTAATTCTAGAAACAGGCTTAGAAATAAGATATGCTATCTCTCACCCACAAAGACATGCAGGGAGAAAACCAGAATTAGGTGGGGTTGCAGAAATGGGGCTGTGGAAGTTGACGCTCTGACACAGGTGGCCAGATAGTCCAAGAGGCAGTACAAAGATGTGGACAATTCAGCGAATGTTTCTTTTTCCAGTAGGTGCATTTTCATAGGTCTGAAGGAAGTATAGGATGCATGACACCCAAAGTCAGATGGGCAGTGGTGTCATCATGGTGGCTCAAACCAGCAAAGAGCCAAGACTGTTCCAGTGTTCAAACAACGTCAGTTTGCCTGTGAGTTCCTATGGGTCAACAGCACCATTAGGTGGCATATCATACACTAGACTTGACTTTGGAGCCTTTCAATCATGTTATAGAATTTGAAGGACTAGGAAAATATTCACAATTTGCTTTGTGATATACGGCTTATACAACCATATGTACCATATGAGGCAAAACATCTCTCTATATTTTTATCTACAACTATATATGCAGAGAAAAAAACAGATTGGGAGGAAATATATGAAAATGTTATTAGTTATTATCTCCAGGTGGTTACATCTCAGGTGGTGTATGGTTTCATCTGTATGTTTTCCAAGTCTTCTCTAGTTAACACGAAATACTTACAGGATAGAAAAGGCAAATATTAAGAAAAAAACAATAACCAGAGGAAGATGCTGCTAGGCAAGATAAATTAAAAATAAATCAGACTGTGCTGGTAATTCTTCTCATGTCTTTGTTTATTGTCCACTGGAGTAGACTTTTTTGCTCCCTATCTGAACTACAGACTGGGTAGCACCTCCTGGGTTGGTACTTGGCGTCTTCCAATAGATCCCTGCTCAATCAAAATCCTGCTTCTACAAGATCCAACCTCTGGCTGTTCACAACATGTGACATTTAGTTGTGGTGGACATGCAGACCTGGGCTTCATTTGAAGAATTTCAGGCAGGAAAACTGAGGCAAATGTCACATTTTGGAGATATCTTCTTGATCTCTGATATACCAGTATCAGAAATCTTAAAGTAGAAACCTTTTACCTAATATCCCTCATGGCAACTTCATAGGCTTCTATATGTACAAAATACTGAATGTGTTGGTTTATTTCTATGATTACAATGGCTGCTTTAGAATCAAGGATGAGATTAGATCTGAAGTTTTTCATGCAGCTAGAAAAGGCAAAGACCGAGTAACCCCTACCTAATGCCTCCTTTGTCGGACTCTGGTTGTCCTTCACTATTATTTTCCAATTATATCTACCCTTTCTACCTCACAAGAAAGCTTATTTGTCACATTTTCCCTTCAATCATAATATACAAGTCCTGTATTTTATTCTGTGCCAGGTAGCTGATTAGGCTCTGTTATTTTACATGATTCCAAGTTGAGGTGTTGATAGCTGATAAGGACTAGATGTGTTAAAACGTGTTCTGTGTTCTGATAACATTGGCATTTGCTCAGTGACCTTCAGAATCTTAAGTCTAGCGGGAATGTAAGACACCATGAGGTGCTGTAAGACAAAAAGTGTAAGAGCAAAAGAGTCTTTCATAACCCCAGATAATGTAGACAACTCTCTAATTGAGCTTAGCATTTGGCCAGTTCTTATTTTCAGAGGAAATTGTCTGGAATCAATCATGTTTACCTCTGATTTCTGTGCAATATCTAATATTTAAAACTTAAATTTAAAAAATTGTGACTAGTTATTTCAGGGTACTTTTGCTGTTGAATTTCAAAGATAGTTTGATCTTTTTTTAAATGTAGTTCCATTAAGATTGTTATGTACTCTCTCCATCAAAAGAATTGAACATCAATGGTAGCTGTAACATGGTATGTTTGTATATTTAATTCTGTATCCTTTTGCAAGTTAGTCAAGGATAGAGAAGTAGTTACTTGGAAAAAAATAACTATAAAACTCAGTAACAAAAATGCTGATTATTTCTAAAAGGTCAATTGAAATGGACTGATTATACTTTGTTATTAAGTGGCCCTTAACCTATACTGTGCTGCTCTTAATTTCCTTGGTGTGGCCTTGTGTTTCTGAAATTCACATTTAGAGTTCTGATTAGATTTTTTTGGTATTAGGAAGAGAGAAAGACAGCCACTTTTTCATTCCAATCATTTGTTCATTTTTTTCTTTTTTCCTGCTTTGCCTTTCGTTGAACTATTTGCCTATATCATTTTATTTTAATGCATATATCAAGTTTTGCTTTTTGTGTCCTCTTAAGATATACAGCAAGTAAGAGATTTCTTTTTAATCTGGCTATCTGATTGTAATTCAAAGGGGGTGTGTGTGTGAGTATGCATACATGTGGTTTGAAGTTTAAGAAAGTTTAGAAACAACTTATACCATAAGATCAGTTTTAAGACACTGGGAAAAATCACTTAATTTCTTTATCTGTCTTCTCATCTAAAAATTAAGAATAACAGTGTGTTTTGTATTTCAAAAAGTAATTGTAAAGTTCACAATGAATTAGTTAAAAGAGCTTTTAAAAATATAAAGTACTGCTTAAATATAAGAAAAATGCTACCTATATTGCTTTGATTTTTCATATTTCTGCTTTATAAATTACATAATGCAAAGATAAGTATGTTAAATTGCCTATTTTTCTTTATTTTCATTGAGATATCTAAAGATAAAAAATCTACATAACATATGATAATGATATACACATATACATACAAATATTTTTCCTTAAGTATTTTTTGTATTTAGTGTAAGATTTCCGTTTTGATTCTCAGTGTATAATATCCCCAAATTTAGCAATTTGATTAACATATATGTACTTTGTATTTATAAAATTATAGTGAAGAACTTAAGTTTTGCTCATTAACATGAAATAATACAAGCTATCATTAGACAGTGACAATTCTGTTTTGCCATATGGTTAGAAGACAACAGAACTTATACTTTGGGGAGCTAAATAAGTAAAACAGATTGTTTTGTCATTGGACAAAAGTCTCTACAAAAACTTGACCACTGTGCAAACTGAAAAAGATATTCAGCATGATTTTACAGTCAACAATTTTAAGATTTTTTTTTTCTTGTGATGCTATACTTCAATTTGTCTATTATGCTGGTCAGGTTAGCATCAGTCTTTTTTTTTTTTTTTGAGACGGAGTTTCGCTCTTGTTACCCAGGCTGGAGTGCAATGGCCCGATCTCAGCTCACCGCAACCTCCGCCTCCTGAGTTCAGGCAATTCTCCTGCCTCCGCCTCCTGAGTAGCTGGGATTACAGGCACGCACCACCATGCCCAGCGAATTTTTTGTATTTTTAGTAGAGACGGGGTTTCACCATGTTGACCAGGATGGTCTCGATCTCTTGACCTCGTGATCCACCCGCCTCGGCCTCCCAAAGTGCTGGGATTACAGGCTTGAGCCACCGCGCCCGGCCCAGCATCAGTCTTTTTAAGTAGACATTCTGTGCTGGATAATCCCTGTACAGTTTTTGAGGCCATTTTAAATGAGTTAAGTAAATAAGAAATTTGTGATTTATGGGATTCCAGAAAAATGTTTAGCAATTGTGTGCTACAAATATTAGAAGAATGTATACTGGTAAAATACTATATTAATGTAGAAAAGTGCTACATTTTGCAAGAGACTTAAAATAATTAAACAAGCTCTTTGGCTAATGCTAACCCCTGTAATAAATCTGTCATCTTTTTCCTGGAACCTTGCAGTTACATGGAATTTCTACAGTCTCTGCAAATGCAACCTCATTTGGGCAGATATTTTTAAATGTTTGCCAGAAAGTAAACAGGAAGCAAATCTGAAAGTAATTTGGAAAAGTCAGAAAGACACTCTCCTTCCAAGAATCTAACTCAGTTACCACTGCTCTCCTTGCCTCTGTTTAATACTCAGATAGGTTTTCATTTAAAGAACCAGGTGACAACTGTTAAGTTACGGTGGATTTCAGCACCTTCCGGACACCTCAAAATATATCACCCAGATTCTTCTCTCCCTCCTGTAGCACACCCTCCTTCCATTTAATGAAGAGTTGTATATGCTGCAAGGGACTATTTGATCATTGAAGAGAGACAAAATGTTCTGCTTTTCAGCACATTTTAATCCACAGCTGGTGCACAGATTGGCAGAGAGTATATGTTAGTTTTAGCTGCGAATTTTTTCAAGTTGAGGTTGCCTATATTTAGATCGCTTGAGTTTTAGGATTGCTGAAAGTAAATGTTTGAATGAGAAAAATATTGACTGGAGGAAAATACTGTTTAATAGAGGTGTTGATTTTGACCAGCCTAAAATATGCTCATGTTGGATGAACATTTGTTAATAGGAGAAATAAAATTGTAGGTATTACTGGGAAGTCACATTTATTCAATTACCATGAACTAAAGATAAACTAAGGTGTTTAATTTGGTGTCTAAAGTATACTTGACTCCTTTGGAGAAAAAAAATGCTATTGTAGGTTCATTTTTGAAAGCAAAGTATTGTACTTTAGAGGCAGAGAAGCCAACAAACAACCTAATTCATACTTAAAAGTTAATTTTTCAAATTTATCAAAATCCTAAAGTAATTACTTTTGATTCTTGGACTACCATGCAAAACAGCCTGTTCATCCACAGGAAATAATTCAATGTTGATATATGTTATTTCTTCCTAAAATGACTGAATTCATTCAACAAATATTTATTAGGCACTCATGAAGAGCCAGGCAATGTGCCAGGTACTAAGAATGTTTTAATTTAACTGATTGTTACTGCTCTGTGAGGTGTAAATAAATACAATAGATTGTTTTAAACTCTGATTTTGTTTATTATATGCTTTTATAGCCAAAATGTTGTTTCAGTAGTTTTAATAGTAGGTTTACCTAATAGCTCAAATAGATGCATAGAATATGGACTCAAAGTAATAGAAACTTTTTTCTCCCCAAATCTCTTTAAAAAAAATAAGCCAAACAAAGTTGGTTCTTATCTAGTATAAAAAAAGGATAACTGTTTTAAATGGGATGTTTCAAAATAAGTGTAGGGAATGGATTGGGTTGTTGGCTGTTGGAGACCTCTGCTTTAACTTAAAAATATAAATCATTTTTAGTATATGTATCTGTATCTTATCACCAGATTAGGAATTATATTCTATGTTAAACTGCAGAGAGGGAGGAAATTGACAGTATATATTCAAAACATTTACAATGTTCGTTATCTTTTAATTAAAAAACAACCTCAACTATGACTTTTTCTTAGGGAAGTGATCAAAGCTGTAACCCTAGATGTGCAAGGAGAGTCAGAATTATGTTATTTATAATATTTAAAATTGGATATAAACTAAATATAAAGTTTTCTTAAATAAATTATAGTACAACATAGAGGCCAGGCATGGTGGCTCATGCCTGTAATCCCAGCACTTTGGGAGGCTGAGGTGGGTGGATCAGGAGGTCAAGAGATTAAAACCATCCTGGCCAACATGATGAAACCCTATCTCTACTAAAAATGCAAAAATTAGCTGGATGTAGTGGTGTGTGCCTGTAGTCCCAGCTACTCAGGCTAAAGCAGGAGAATTGCTTGAATCTAGGAGGTGGAGGTTGCAGTGAGCTGAGATTGTACCACTACACTCCAGCCTGGCAACAGAGTGAGACTCCATCTCATAAATAAATAAATAAATAAATAGTACAGCATAGATTGAACATGACAGCATGCTAAGTGACCATATAAATGGTTTTCTTAATAAAGTATCATGAATATGCTTCTATTGAGTTCCACTAAAACTGCTTTTATTAAAATCGCCAGGAAGTTTCATAGAGCAAAATGCAGGGGCCTTTCTTTTCTGAATTCATCTCACTTGACTATTTTGTGTCTAGCTGACCACACAGTCCCTTTTGAAATACCTTCCTAGACTTGTGACACCACACTTCCCTAGTTCTTTCTCCTCTGCAGTAAATGTTGAAATGCCCCAGGGATCCCCATTTTTTATCCACATTTTCTATATAAGAAACTGCATACATCTAATGTTGCTACATACTAGTTACAGAGCAGTGCTTCAGAAGTATGTATTCACAAACATGACTTTCGCCTAACATTTCACAAATATATTGAACAAAGTATGAGACAGCTCTATGCAGACATCTGAAAGGAATTCATAACATAACTCTGCTAAACTAAAACCTTGATTTCTTTTTTCTCCAACTATATTTTCTTTCAATTTCTAAAAGTATATTCCATTATTATTGACTTTTTTTCAAGTAAAAATCTAAGGATTATCTTTGATGTTTCTCTTTCTACCAAATCCCTCATTATACCCATTCCATCAGCAGGCTTGCTCACCTAATACCATGTAATATCACACACAAAGTAGAAGCTCTGCATACGTATTCATCCATTCATCCCACCATCCAGCCAGCCAGCCAGCCAACCAGCATGTGTTTCTAGAACCTTGCTAAAATCTGCACTGTTTCTGTTCTCTTTTCTAGTCCTTCTTAACTGAGTCTTTTAAATGAAATAAAGTTTCCAAGAGATAAATATCAGTAGGTTTTTCTACTGTCATCTTACTATCTTTACGCTACACTAATGCATGTTGCTTATACTACAATGCTTTTCAGCTTTGCTAGTGAATTGTCTTTTCCCAAAAGACTTCAGTATTCTGAAATTTTTAAGATGAAATATAAAACATAAAGCCTTCTAATGCTTATTGAAGACATTTGGTTGGAGGAGACATTTTCCTTCCATTTTGTAATAGATGCATTTATACAAAGAGCGTATTTTCTAGATACAGATGTTTTCATAAGAATTTTGCAAAGTGATTACATCCTGGTCCTTCATAGGTGTATATATATATATATATATATATATATATATATAATGTGTGTGTGTGTGTGTGTGTGTGTGTGTGTGTATGGGGGGTGGGGGAGACTTTGGGTGTAAAGGGTGATATATGGAGATCACTATGGCTTAATCCCCACTTTTCTTAAAGGACTGTATTTAATTCCCTAAAAAGAGGAAGAACAAGTAGAGGCCAACTGTGTTTATTGGATCAAGGGTGCTCTGAGTCTACAGGGACATATGGAACTCTTTTGGGGCCACAGAACAACATCATGGCAGGGATGAACCGTAGAAAACTTTCTTAATTCTACCTTAGTTCAGTGGGCACCTCTGATAAATTGAAGGCTCAAGAAAACCATTAGTGAAAGACTTCAGTGACTGGCAGAATGACAGAGTATGCTATGGCAAAAGAAAGCAGAGTGGAAGAGTACAAACAAACTTGACTTAAGTGCATGTGAAACAATCCCAGAAATCACTGACGAAAATTTGAAGACTAGATCTTTTGCATGGAGAAGGCAAGGGCCATAAAAATTCAAATATTAAACATGTAACTACAATTATGCCTCAATGGTTTTTACACAGAAAACCATGGATAACCATCATTTTGGGTATTTCTGCATTTCCCAAGTTTTCTATTGATTTTATGATTAAGTTAAGATGTTTTATTGTGTTTTCTGTGAAATAATCTGGTCTTAGTTATAATCCCATTTCCATTTTGGGCAATTTATTTAACATCGTCATTCTTCCTTTAAACATCACCCAAACTGGGACAACAGTGACATGTAAAAGGATTAGTATCTATAAAGCACTTAGGACAGTGTGTGACATATAGTTAGTGCTACATAGATAATTACCACTATTATATTAATACTAGATCCAGGGAATAATCTTTACATTGAAAAACAAACAATGAGACACCCAGGAAGAGATATGGGTCAAATATTTTTTAATCTTTGTAAATGACTTTTTAAAAAAAAATTTATAAGTGATTTTCTTTATTTCCCTAAGACAATTCAATGATAACTACAAATAATAGCAATTTCTTTTTTATTTCTTCTTCAGTCATTAGAAGTCCTAGAAAAGATGCTAATTATGTTATTGGTAGATATATTTAACTTTAATGAAGTGTTTTTCATCTTTTTTCATTAGGTATAAAATTGGCTTTTGACTTCATCTATGTCTTTCATGATTTCAACAATGTATATTTTTATTTACTTAATTATTTATGAAACCATTTTTTAGACACAGGGCATTAGGCAATGCAGAACAGTAACTCTGAAAAAAGTGAGGCAAAACCTATAATTGTCCCAGTTTACTTCTTTGAAAGAGTCTCTAAGTAGTGGTGGTATGAGGAGGAACCTAAGAGGAGCTTATCAAACTCCTGGAGTTGAGGAATTGTAGCTGAAATCCTAAGAAAAAAAGAAAGATAGAGCTTGCAGAGTGAAGTATTTCAAAAGAGAGAGATGCTCAGATAAAGAACCCAGTGATCTGTAGAATGTCCCTCTTGATTATTCAACAGAATACACATTAATGCATTGATGTGAGAAAATTCCCCAAGGCCAGAAAAAGAACTACAAAAAAGAATTAGAGGTAACAATGCCCAATACTTACACAGACCCAGAAGGGTGCCTATTACCCACAAGCTGGCCTGGAAAAGCTTACAACTCATGGGCTTTGGTAAGAGTATATAGTAAACAGGTCTGCTTCACTGTTGGAAATAATTAGCCCCAGGAAAAACCCCTCCCTGGTCTTGACTATCAAATCTTAAAAAATTAGATCCAAAAGAATCAAAATGATTTTAAGTAACTTAAATATGTCTCAGAACAAAATTCAAAGATATTTTTAGGAATACAAAATGCCCAGTACCCAGTAATATATGTACCAGGAACACAAAGCTACAGAAATATAAGACCCCCTAATAAGAAGAATAAATACATCCAAGTGAATCCAGAAATGATGCAGATATTAAGATAGCCAGACAAGGACACTAATCATTTGTTTTAATTTATTCCACATGTTAAAAATGTTAGCTAGAAACAGAATGCATTAAAAAAGATTTAAAGCACACATTTAGAAATGAAAAAAATACAATGTGTGAGATGAAAAATACACTGGATGGGATTAAACCAGATTGGATATTGTTGAAGAAAAGATGAGTCAACTTGAAGTCATAACAAGAGACACTGTCCTCAAATTAACACATAGACGAAATAAAAGAGTACAACAGCAAATACATGAGGGAGCATCAGAGAACTGTGGACAAGTCAAGTGGCCTAATATACGTGTAATCAGACTATGAAGGAGGCAGAGAAAATATCTGAACATGTAATGGCTATTTTAAAGTCTAGTTTGATGAAAACTATAAATCCACAAATCCAAGAAGCTCAATAAACTTCAAAGGCAAGGGGTACTTAAAGGAAGCTTTTGTAATATTTAATATTAATAACATATGATCTTTAATTGTTGAATTATAGTTTGATTTTTTTCACCACTCTGCCAGGCACGTATTTAACTGTTTTTCACATGCGCTAAATCTAATTCAAATGGATATCTTTAGTAGTGTCATTATTTTTAATTTAAAATATTTAATTGACAAATAAAAATTGAATATATTAAACTTTTAGTATTACAGTGTAATAATATATGTATACGTTGTGTAATATTTACCACAATCAGATTAATTAAAACACTCATTACCACCCATGCTGTACATTAGATACACAGAACTTGTTAATCTTATAACTGAAAGATTGTACCATTTGACCAATATCTCCCCATTCCCCTACCCACCAGCCCCTGCCAGCCACCATTTTCTCTGCTTCTATGAGTTTGATCTTTTTAGATTCCACATATAAGTGAGATCATCAAGTGTTTGTTTTTCTGTGTTTGGTTTATTACACTCAGCATAAGGTCCTCCAGGTTCATCCATGTTGTCACAAATGCCAGGATTTCCCAATTTTTTTTTCTGCATAATATTTTATTGTATATATGTACAGCTTTTTAAATCATTCTTATGTTGTTAGATATTTAGGTTGTTTCCATAGTTGGCTATTGTGAATAATGCTTCAGTGAACATAGGGGTGCAGATATCTTTTTGGAGATACAGATTTAATATCCTTTGGATACATACCTAGAGGTGATATTACTGGATTTTTATGGGAGGTTCTATTTTTAATTGTGGGGGAACGTTCATACTATTTTCCATAATGACTGTACGAATTTACATGCCTACCAACAGTGTACAAGGGTTTCCTTTTCTCCATACTCTTGCCAACACTTGTGATCTCTTGTTTATTTTGTAATTGCTATCTTAACAGGTAGGAGGTGATATTTCATTGTGATTCTGATTTGCATTTCTCTGATGACTAGTAATGTTGAGAATCTTTTCATATGGCTCTTGGCCATTCATATGTATTATTTGGGAAAAAAAAAGTCTATTCAGGTCCTTTGCCTGTTTTTAAATCAGGTTTTTGTTTTTGTTTTTGCTATTGACTTATGTTAGTTTCTTATGTATTGTAGATGTTAACCCCTTATCAAATATATGGTTTGCAAATATTTCTTCCCATTCCATGTGTTACCTTTTCATTTTGTTGATTGTTCCTTTGCTGTGAAGGAGCTTTTTAGTTTGACATTTTCTTAGTTGTTTATTTTTTTTCTTTGGTTGCCTGTTCTTATGGTGTTATATTAAAAAAAAAAAAAAATGCCAAGGCCAGTGTCTAAAATCTTTTCCCTTATGTTTTTCTTCTGGAAGTTTTATGATTTCAGAACTTATATTTAAATTTTTAATTGATTTCGAGTTAATTTTTATGTGTGGTGTAAGACAAGGGTCCAATTTTATTCTTTGATGGGTAGATATTCAGTTTTTCTAACACCATTGTATGTTCTTGGTATCCTTGTCAAAGATTAATATGATCTTTTTTTCTGGGCTCTCTAATATTTTCCATTGATCTATGTAAGTGTTTTTATGCCATTACATACTGCTTTGATTACTATAGCTTTGTAATACAGTTTGAAATTAAGAGTGTGCTACCTCTAGCTTTGTTCTCAAATTTGCTTTTATTGTTTCATGTTTATAAACATAATAGATGACTGATAAGTATGTCCTCACGAAGACTACACACTTAGCCCATTGGATACTGGATAACAGAAAGTCATGCAGACATATATTTGCTCCTCCTTAAGCCTCTTATCAGCTAGAAGATATAAATTTAGCCAAACCGTATAAGTGCTAAAAGTTAAAAAGTAGCTTAGCATCTGCTATATAATAGGATGTAAATAAAAGTTAAAATTTAAAATCTACCTAACAACAAATACTATTTTAAATTATAAAATGGAGAACCTCTGCCTTTTTCAGTATGGTAATCTCCACTGCCATCAGCTTATTGTGAACAGGTACTTTGTAATGAACCCATCAAAAAGATTGATTATGGGAAGTAATTTAAAATTTCTGAAATTAATAAATCTGTTTTTTAATCTATTTTTTAAACCCTGGCTTTTTCATTACAGAAACTCCAACAGATTTTTGTCGTTGCTATTTAAACTCTGTGACTTATTGGAAATATTATTAAATTTTAAAAAACAATGTTACTGTATTTTGAATAGAATTAATCACTAAAAGTAATTAGTGATTAATTTATGGACTACTTTAAATAAAGCTTCTGTCATATTTAATGTTAATACATACATATGGTCTTTAATTGTTGCATTATAGTTTGATTTTTCACCACTTCTGCCAGTCATATATTTTGCATTTTATCACATGGGCTAAGTCTAATTCAACTACCTTTAGTAGTCTCATTATTTTTAAAATTTATTTTATAGCTTTTTGTGGTTCTTATGTATTGGTATTTAAAAATGAAACCAAAACTCATTCTTCTCACCCAAAAAGTATATGTGAAGGAGCTTCAAGCTAAGAGTAAGATTCAGATTGGTATTTTTCTAGGTTCTTGGGGGAAAACAGCAATATATAAAGACTTATGGTTGCTAAGTTATGCAACTTTATGATTCACTTTTCTCATTGACTCTAACTTTTATAACTATATTTATATATTCTTATTCAGGCTTTAATCCACCTGCTGAATCTTTTTTTTTTTTTTCTTATTTTTTATTATTTGAGATGGAGTTTTGTTCTGTCGCCCAAACTGGGATGCAGTGGTACTGAGATGGGGAAAGTTCCCTTGTCCCCCTCACCGGGCATGCAATTGGCATGTGACTCACTTCTTCAGTGTCCTGCTGGTCAAACCTCTAGGAGAGCATACAGACAAGCAGGCTGTGGGGCTCCAACCCCTTGGCAGTGTATAGGGTGAATGTTTACAGCTCCTGAAGTCCCAGTGGGCGTGTGTTACAGTGTGCTCTTTCAGTTTTGCTCTTTTAGTTTGGCCGTCTACAGGTGGCTTGAGTTAACCAGCTCAATTAGACCCTCTACCTTGTCGCAAGGACAGAAGGCTTTCTGTATCCTGGGTTCTTGCCTTGTGTACCAGAAGAATCGGATCACATCTGGGCTTAGAGAATGAGTGCAAGGTTTTACTGAGTGGAGGTAGCTTTCAGCAGATTGGGAAAGTCAGAATGGGATGGAGTGGGAAGGTTTTCCTCTGGAGTTGGGCCTCGCAGCAGCCTGGGCTCTCCTCCGACTGCCCCAGCCAAACTCCACGTCCTTCTGCTTCTGCTGGTTGGTGGCCTGCCAGTGTGCCAGTGCCTGTCAGTGTGTTCCTCTCGATGTCCAGCGGCTTGTGTGTCTGCCTGCTAGTCTTGGAGGTTTTTATAGGCACAAGATGGGGGTGTAGAAGGCCAGAGTGGTCTTGGGAAAGACAACATTTGGGCAGGAAATGCCTGTCCTCACCTAGGTGCATGGGGTGGATCCTTAACCAGGGACCTCATATACCCAGCACTTCCCTTCCCCACTTCTGTATCATTTGAAGGGATCCTTCTCTTCCTTTCCCAGCACTTCTCTTCTGTATCAGTACCAGCACAGTCTAACCTCAGACTCCCAAGTAACTGGGATGATAGACACATGCAATCATGTCTGGCTAATTTTAAAAAATGTAGAAATGAGGTCTCCCTATGCTGCTCAGGCTGGTCTTGAACTCCTGGGTTCAAGAAATTCTCTCACCTAAGCCTCCCAAAGTGCTGGGATTACAGGCATGAGCCACTGAGCCCAGCCTACATGGTGAATCTTGATTCTTTCTTCAAAACTCACAATTAGCCCCTCAGTGAAGATTATCCTTAAAACACAGAGTTGAGAGACACCTCTTACGTATTGCACAGCACTATGTACTTTGAAGCTTCCATTATGATTCCTGTGTTTTATGTTAGACTATGATATCTTTGAGGGAGGGTCATATCTGGGTCTCTTATACGATAATTGATACAGTCTCTGGCATAAGGGTAAATACTTAATAAATGTTTTTTGAATAGTCATTTTTAAATAAATTGACATGGGAAGATCACAACATTTATTATCATATAGTTTTAAAAGAAGCTAAATCTGGTATTTTGCTTAATTCTTCACTCAAATGCTATCATTCTTTTTATTATTCCAATGAGGGTTCAGGGGAACAGATGACATGTTTCTTTCTGAAACTGTTTTATGAATAAAGGTGTTAGATACTAACTAGTACCTTTTACACTAGTTGAAATGACCCCAATTTCTTTCATCTTTCTTCAAAATACATATTTTTTCACAATTCAAATATTTATAGATGACAAGTAATTTAGGTATTATAAATAAAGTGATTTAAATCATAGAATGATATGCAGAGATGAGATAGGAATACTTTAAATATAATTCTAATTCTTTACATAACTTTATAAATGATTCTATATGGTAAATTTTATAAACATGATTTCATATTTGGCTTCTATATACCAGTTTTTAAAAGGCTTGCTGCCAAAAAAGGAAAAGAAAACAACTGAACATCATTAGAAGGTTATTGGCAATAGGAAACATTAACAGAAAAACATGGTCCTCTGAATAAATATATATATATAAAGATGGAGAAGATAAATAATGTCCATGATTGATTTTAATAAATCCTAGGAGAGAGGCAGCAATGGGTCAGTGAGAAATTCAAAGAACCTAGAGTGAGGAAAACTTATCCTCTGGGTCTCACTTCAAACGGGCATTGAATAAGACACCAAAAGCATAAAAGCACCAGGACCAAAGGAATAACCAAAGGAATAGTTATTTTCATATCAAGTTTCTTGTTTTTTTAATTAGACATTTCTTTTTAGATTATACCATATACTCCTTTTTTTTTTTTTTTGCTAAAATACAGTTACTTTGCAACAAACCTACTCTGAATAAGTTCTCAAATAGTCTTTCAAGTGTGTTAAATTAAAATTACAATGAGTATGACCTGCCCAGTCATTCTTGCATGTAATTTGCTCATATACTCTGAGAGTTGGAAATGATTGAGGGTATGGAATATTAACAGGCCTTAGTATGAGAGAGGAGCCTTTATATTTGGATTTCTTAAAACTTCAGTATGGAAGTCCTGTATTGCTTATTTATTCTTATGCTTAGCTATGTCAGTTTTGCCAGTAACTTTAGGAAACTCGTGTATGTGTTAGTCATCAACCAGCAAGAGTAAGTGTCAATTTGTATGTCTTAATTATATTTCTATCATAAATGATATGCTTTTGTAGCCTGAATTGTGAACTTAAACCCTAACGTAGCTGCAATGTGAAGGGCTTATTTGTTTTATAGTGTCATAAGGTGGTTAGGAATATCAAGGAAGATATGGCACATGAAAGTGCTTTGTAATTTTTAGGAGATGATTCAATTGTAAAATATTAATTTTATTTATTAGAGCACCTAGGGTATGTTGGGCACTGATAAACCTTATAATCAGCATGATTTAAATTGACAGTAGGAATTTCCAGATGGCATTATAGGTTTTTATTTTAACCATTCAATCATGACTATACACCTTAGGAATGGAAAAGCTGTTTTTATTCATTGATAGAGATTCATTAATTTAGTGAAGGAAAAACAATTTAAATCCATATTTTGTTATTTGCTGTTATCCAATTGAGGTATTATAGTCTCTCTTTGGTCTTAAACCACAGTGTATTTTTAATGATATATTTGATCTAGCTCCTGTGGATTATGGGAATAAGTAATAATTATAAAATTTTGTGTTGATAGACTATGAGTCATTTTAATATGAATAGTGAATTTGTATAGTTTATTTTATGACCTGGCTTCATGCTGTTACACAGAGATTCACACAAATACATTTCTCTGTTGGTACCTTTTTTTGTTACTGTCTTTTTTTTTTTTTTTTTTTTTTTTGCTACTACCTTCCTTTGTTACCACATTTCTGTTAGTCCTTTCTTTGGCAAATTCACTGGATAATTACGTGACAGAGTCCATATGTCACATGTTAGAGAGACTTGATTGAGTACTTTGCAATCAAAAGATAGTGTACCATTAATGGTTCTACTTGCCTGGTTTCCAGAATGCACTTATTCTCTCATTCCAATTGCCAAAACTATCTCAAACCATGCACTGTAATTTTTATATGTAAAGAAATAGCACAATGGAAAGCAATGAAAAATTTAGTTAATCTGAGTTCTCTCTTGTGTAGGTTCTATCCCTTCCTCTCTCTCTCTCTTCAAATACGAGTTAGTTAGAAATTGTTGTCTTTTCACGTAACCCCAAATAGCCTCACTCCAATGCAATATTTGCCTATAGAGGGCAACTACATAGACGAAGAGGAGGGAAATTCTTTGTGTAAGTGCTTTTGCTCCCAGGAATCCCTGATGTTAAAAGGGAATTTTTTTTCCATGTGAATTTTTGTAGACATGAATCTGAGGGGCAGGTCCTAATTAAAGCAAGTCCTACTGGAGTAGATGGTTTTGTAACTTTGATGCTGTCCTTTTGGCTGAGGCAATGCTCCCAGGACCAATGCCTGGGAGCTGAGCCCTTTCAGCTCACAATGATGCTATTTTCAATTCGGCCTGTGTCTCCCCCTTCTGGCTTTGGACTGGGTGGTCATTTCAGTCTTTGCCCAGAGTCACCTTGTCAACTGTGTAAAGAACCTCTTTGGTTACTTACAAATCCTTAAGCCAGGATTTGAGTTCTGTCTATGTCACATAGGAACTGGGGCAGCTGGGAAGAGCCACACCTCAGGAGCCTCCTTGTCTCATTGTGCTGTCCAGCACATAATGATGTATCTGTGCTCAGGCTGTTACAGAACAGCCACTCTTCCCAGAGGGAAAAGGGAGAACTGGAGGGAGTAAGAGCCTCCACCGTCCTAGGTGTTAACCTTACTTATGGAACTAATCTCCTCTGCTCTAGACCAAAGCCTGAAACGGGGAATATTAACATAGGAGCACAATCTTTTTGAACTTCTTTTCAAGCTCTTGGTTTCCTTTTCTTGACTGGAGACTACAGCGTTTATTTTTCTCATCCTACATTATTATGCCTTTCTTCTTCCTGACTCCATCAAAACCTTAATGACAGAAAGAAATAACTTCTATTATTTCAGGTGAACTCTATCAACTTATTTCTCCAAGCTAAATTGTTAAATTGCTGAAGGGTTAAAGAACTTGCAGAGAAATTTTTTTAGAAAAGAAAACAAACTGCAAAATGACACTCAAGACAACAAGTAGAGCTTGAAGGTGTATTTTTGGGGGGTGTGGTGGGTAAACCAGCAGGGGTCTCATTTTCCAAACAAACAAACAGAAGCAAAAGAGAAAATAAAAATAATCTTAAAATTTTTTTGAAGGTATTGTTTTAATCTCCTGCTAGAATGTTGTATAAAAACATCATTATAGCAAAGATTTTTTAATAGTAGCTGTTCATAAAAAATGCTCTGAAAGTATTTATTTTGTGAATAAAAGATATATGGTATATATTAAATATTAACAACCACTATTAATTTTTAGATTTATTACACTGTGTTAAGAGAACTGTATTATTCTTCTTTTTAAAATATATAGATGTCTTCTTTATACTTAATTATAAGAAAAATATTAATTTTTCTCTGTATTTTATTTTGGATAGTTTTTGTGTTTATATTAATTAGCTTTTTCTTCTACAGTATCATAATGCTGTCAGTTCATCTACTGTATTTTTGATTTCTCATACTGTATTCTAGTTTACACCTCTAAGTTTCTTTTTGAATATAAATACATCTTCTAGGTCTCTACTTAACTTTTTGAACAAATGGAATGTGGTTATAACTTTTAATATATCCTTGTTAATTCAAACACCTGTGTTGTTTCTGGTTTGCTCTAAACTGATTTTTCTTTTCATTATGAGCTGTATTTTATTGCTTATTTTCATGACAAAATATTTTGTTTTGGTAGTAGACATTGTAGAATTTCACCTTGTTGGGTAGCTTATATTTTTGTATTCCTGTAAATGTTCTTGAACTTTATTGTTAAGCACAGTTAAATTACCTAAAAAGATTTTAGTCTTTTTAGATCTTGCTTTTAACCTTTTTTTAGGTAGAACCAGAGCACTGTTATCCTAGGGCTAATCCTCACCTCTGAGACCTTTCTAAGTACACTATCAAATATCCTGTACATCATGAACTTTTCCAGATTGACTGGTAAGAGACTGAATTCCTGGCCAGATACTGTTCCCTTTAATTACTTCAGATAGTTCTTCTCCAGTCTTGTTTTTTTTCACTTGCTTATGCTGATCAGTGCCCTGTTCAGTACTTGAGAGGAACACATCCACAGATCCCCAGAGTTGTCTTCATGTGTGGAGCTCCCTTTTTCAATCCTTTGTCGTGTGACCTCGACCTGCCTTGGTTTCCTGAGACTCTCAATTCTGTCTCCCCAATTTAGGGCATCTTCTGGGCTCTGCTTAGGTACCCCCTCATTGGGATGTAATCTGAGAACTTTCTTATGACACTAAGCTGAGCAATGGTAGTGTTCATCTTTCTCTGAGAGAGCCTCATCTTTCAGAGACTACTCCCCTTCATTCCTACTGTTATGGAGCTTGCAAACCAATGTGTGGCTGTTCGTTATTGTTATTTCATGTGAAAAGGTAAATTGGGTTTCTTTTGCTTCCTCTTAGCCAGAAGCCTCCTTCATTTTTCTTGTTTCTTTTTAATTTGGGCTTTATATTGTCTTTGTGTTTTGTAAAATTAAATTTGATTGCATGTAGTTCTGTTAAAATTTAATGTATGCTTCTGCTTGATTTAGTGTTTGAAATTCTATTTTAAATACTAGTTTCCCCTTTCATTTACTTATTTACTTAGATTTTAAAATTTATATTTCATTTTTCATATTTTCTGCTGTTACTTTATTAATATTCTTGTGTATATTCATTAGTTGTATCATATAATCTGTACATTCTCAAAAATTTTCAAGACCACAACTCATTTTTGAAATTATTCTCTTCAAGACTTCTAACATTTATAACACATCTTTTCTGGTGTGAGGCAAATGGCAAATTACATTTTTCTTTTGCTTTACCTGTATTTTTCTCTTTTTTCATTGAATTTATACTTTCATGACACAAAAATTTATTTGGCCAGAAAAATGCTTTGCTAAGCTGTCTGGATTACTCATTTTTAAAGAAGATCTTATTCTTGTGCTGCTGTTTTTCTGTTTACTTCTTGTTCTGGAATGGCAAGAGATTTATTGAAGCCAAATACACCTTTCCCTCAAATGAGAGGTGTGCAGTCTTCTTGCATCCTCCCACTCACTTTGCATAGGGTATTCTAAAACAAAAATCTTCCTTTTTTACTTTAAACTGGAGGGCTTTTCAGTCTAAAATGTGTTATAATTAAAAAACCCAAAAGCCTTGGATCCACAGGAGAGGAGCAAGGTCCTGCTGGGGGAATTTATTCCTTCATCCCTTAATGTGTGTGGAGCTACCTCTTCTCCTAGGGTTCAGGTTTCTAAATCCAGTCATCTTGCTCTCACCTCAGTCTGCTTGCATGAACAGCTCTGTTGATGCTATAGCCCAACAGCCTCAGTGCAACCTCCATGACACCAGGGAGAAGTCCCCTGGCACTGCAATCTTTTCGCTTAGTACACATCTATTTTTAAATGCTTCAGTAAATACCTTTTTCTTTCCCTTTGTATTGATTTCCAGGAGCCTTTTTACTTGCTGAAAGTGGTAGGCACGTTTAAGAAATATTTTCATATTGGCTGGGCATGGTGGCTTATGCCTGTAATCCCAGCACTTTGGGAGGCCAAGACAGGTGGATCACCTGAGGTCAATTCAGGACCAGCCTGGCCAACATGGGGAAACCCTATCTTTATTGAAAATTCAAAATTAGTTGGGCATAGTGGTGCATGCCTATAATCCCTGATGTTTTGGAGGCTGAGGCACAAGAATCGCTTAGAACCCAGGAGGTGGAGGTTACAGTGAGCTGAGATCGTGGCACAGCACATCAGCCTGGGTGACAAAGCTAGACTGTGTCCAAAAAAGAATAAGGAGGAGGAGGAGCAGGAGGAAGAAGATGAGAAGGAGGAGGAGAAGGGGGAGGAAGAGAAGGGGGAGGAAGAGGAGGGAGAGGAGGAGGAGGAGAAGGAGGAGGAGAAAAAATATTTTCAAATTACTTACTTTCTAGAAATGCTGGGCTCCTTTTGCTCCCACTATTTTAATGTGGGGAAAAGCTATGTGAAAATTTCTGTGTTGCCCCTTACACATTAAGGTTATTAATCTTTTCATATACTTCCCAGACTTTTATTGCTTACAAATACACTAAGTTTTTATTTTTTCTCTATTGCTACATACGCATGCACCCCAATATGCTTCATCATTTTTAATTGAATTGAATTAATAAATATTTGCTTTTTAATTTCTTTCCTTTATTTCATTGGAAAACTCTTCTTCATGGAGAAATGGGGTAACTAAATGTAACTAAATCTATCTTCTTGTTTCTCTTAGTTGAATATATGTTAATTGAATGAACAGATAAATACAGATAAAAGTGTAGTTTCTCTCTCACCTGTCCACCCACCTGTACTGCTTTAACAGCTTCCAAGGTCTCATGTTGATAATATTAATATTTTATACCTCAAGCAGTAATGCTCACTTTTTAATAGCCAACATTACACAATTTTGCAAATCTGTTCAACTCCATTTCTGCTATCTCTGTAGATGGAGAAGGGTTAGTAAGATTGATTGACCAGGAGAAATTGAAATGTAAGGTTACTCAAACTGAGGTAGGCAACACATTATCCCAAAACTCAGTGGTGTGAACCATCCATTTATTACGCCTTTTGATTCTCTGGGTGAGGAATATTGAAAGGACACAGCAGGGAAGCCATGCTTTTGTTCTCCCATGTTTGGAGACTAGTTGGACTCAAAGCCTAGGACTATAATTATCTGAATACTTTCCCACACACATGGCTGCTGATGGAGGCTGGTTGTCAACTGAGTCCTAAGCTGAAGATGTCAGCTGCAACACTTATCTGCTGCTGCTTCTTGTCACCTGGGCTTCCACTTGCCATCATGGTTGGCAATAATAAATGTCCTGAAAGAACACTGCATTTCTTTTCATGACCTACCCTTGGAAGACACATATCATTTTTTCCACATTTTATTTGTTAAAAATTAGTCATTAAATTTGGCCCATATCCAAAGAGAGGGAACAAATACCTATGCTTCTCACTGGAAGAATGTCAATGTCACTGAAAATCTATTTCCAGTTTCCTTTTCAGTTAAACTTTCTGTTTAATTTGCTTCTTACTTTCAGTGGCTTCTCTTTTCTTCATGCCAATTAAGAAGTAAAATGTTGATTCTTTTCTTTGATTTTCATTAAAAAAATAACTCCCACAAGATATTTATATATGTAGTAGATTTCAATGGGGGTTTGATGTCTGTGTGGAAGGGGACATGGTTGGTAGGGGCAGAGAGAATAACATAATAGCCATTATGAAGAACATAATTAAAAACTTGAATAGCCAGGCGTGGTGGCTCAAGCCTGTAATCCCAGCACTTTGGGAGGCCGAGGCGGGTGGATCACGAGGTCAAGAGATTGAGACCATCCTGGTCAACATGGTGAAACCCCGTCTCTACTAAAAATACTAAAAAAAATTAGCTGGGCATGGTGGCACGTGCCTGTAATCCCAGCTACTCGGGAGGCTGAGGCAGGAGAATTGCCTGAACCCAGGAGGCGGAGGTTGCGGTGAGCCGAGATCGCGCCATTGCACTCCAGCCTGGGCAACAAGAGCGAAACTCCGTCTCAAAAAAAAAAAAAAAAAACTTGAATATACAGGTAGTACTCGACTTATGACCACAGTCGGGACCGCGGAACAGTTGTAACACGATTTGGTCGTAAGTTGAGTAGGCTATATGTACCGTTGAAATGGTGCACGCAGAGATGGTAGTGCTGCCAGAAGCTGGTCCACACTGTCGTATGCCCAGCTGGGCAACGTTTGCGCTGCCAGACACGGAGCAGTCGTGGCTAGCGATTGTGGTCGTAAAGTCGAATGGTCGTAAGTTGCATAGGTCATAAGTCGATCAATACCTGTAAACAACTCTGCTATTCAAGACCCCTTGAAATGTTCCTGTCACCAAGAACATCTGGTGACATTGTTTATTGGCATTCATCTCTGTCATGTGACTTGATTTTTCTCTACTCTATCACTTCCCCTCTTCTCTTTTCCTGCTTTTTTGCAGCCCATTTTCTATTGGTGGCATTACTATAGATATTTAGGTATTTTATTTCATCAACAGCTTCCAGCAAGGGGAACCATCTGTGACACCTGAGCTGCAGGTTAATTATGGCAATCCTACAAGGGCAGAAGCTGCATTCCTTTGTAATTTTAAAAACAAATTTGCCTCACCAAAAAAATTATCACATGAGTAAACAAATAAGCACAGAATTTTTTTCAAACATGTTAATATTCTTTTTGGCATCAGAAATACCCTTTATTGCAAAGACACTAAATCTGTGATAGTTTGGGGCTGGGCATAGGGGCCCACACCTGTAATCCCAGAACTTTGGAAGGCCAACCAAGGAGAGTGGATCACTTGAGGTCATGAGTTTGAGTCCAGCCTGACCAACATGGCAAAACTGTTTCTACTAAACACACACAAATTAGCTGGGCATTGTGACACGTGCCTGTAGTCTCAGCTACTCAGGAGGCTGAGGCAGGAGAATCCCTTGAACCTGGGAGGTGGAGGTTGTAGTGAGCAGATATCACACCACTGCATTCCAGCCTGGATGACAGAGCAAGACTCCATCTCAAAAATTAAAATAAAAAAGTTGTGATAGTTTGAGAGAAGAGCTTAATTTTGACATTCTTATTATTTTTCTCCTTTTTTCTCCTGGGACTTCACAATTTTTCCCTAAAAATGTGTCAACCCAAGATGAATGGTTAAGATTTGAGAAAGATTTACATTTTCACATGAAATGTGAATTGTTTTTTGTGTAAAGGGGATTTACAACAGAGTTGAGATCAAATGTTTAAAACAGCTGTTCTCAAAGTGATATACTCCAAAGGAAGTATTTCTTTAGCATTCAGGGCCCCTCAATTCATTTTAGAACAATAAGGCAAAACATGATTGAATACTTTCCAAATTTTCAATATTCTATGACTTGAACCCAGGATAACATTTTACATGTTTAGTCTTCATAGAAATGAGAAGTTGAAATACACCTGAAAGGTATTGAGCTGGGAAGATGTTATTTAACATAAAATATACTCACCATCAACACACAAGAGGTTTTCTTTGGCTGGGCATGGTGACTCATGTCTGTAATCCCAGCACTTTGGGAGGCTGAGGCGGGCAGATCACAAGGTCAGGAGTTTGAGACTAGCCTGGCCAACGTGGTGAAACCCCCATCTCTACAAAAAAATGCAAAAATTAGCTGGGTGTGGTGATGGATGCCTGTAATCCCTGCTACTCGGGAGGGTGAGGCAGGAGAATCGCTTGAAATCAGAAGACCTAGGTTGCAGTGAGCCGAGATTGCGCCCTTGTACTCCTGCTTGAGCAACAAGAGGGAAACTCCATCTCAAAAAAAAAAAAAAAAAAAAAAAAAAAAAAAGGTTTTCTTTTAGTTGAGAAATTAATCAACTAGTTTTAAAGACTATCGACTTGGTAGTAAAGGCCATCTTTGCAATTGTGGGGTATAATAAGAAAAGTCATGCCTTCAATTTCTTCTCAGTGGGAAGACAGTGCTTGAATCAGTGGTGAACAATCTAAGGCAATTTCCAATGCTAATAAATGATAAATTGTGTGGTGTACATTATAAGTGCTATGGGTTTTGAGAAGAGGAAGTCAACGAAAAATAATGAGTTAGGCTAAGCTTCATGGAACAGACAGGAGAATCCTAAAGGTAGAATATTTTATTTTATTTTACTTTAGGTTCTGGGGTATATGTGCAGGTCATGCAGGGTTGTTGCATAGGTACATACATAACCAAGTGGTTTGCTGCCTCTATTCTCACTTTGACTATATCCAGTATTTCCCTCCACGTTATCCCTCCACACCCACTGCTGTGCCTTCCCTAGCCCCTCCAACTGCCCTCAGTGTGTGATGCTCCTCTCCCTGAGGCCACGTGTTCTTATTGTTCAACACCTGTCTATGAGTGAGAATATGCAGTGTTTGGTTTTCTGTTCTTGTGTCAGTTTGCTGAGAATGATGGTTTCTAGATTCATCCAAGTCCCTACAAAGGACACGAACTCATCATTTTTAATGGCTGCGTAGCATTCCATGGTATATATGTGTCACATTTTCTTTGTCCAGTCTATCATCAATGGGCACTGGGTTGGTTGCAGGTCTTCGCTATTGTAAACATGCTGCAATGAACATACGTGTGCATGTGTCTTTATAGTAGAACGATTTATAGTTCTTTGAGTTTATATCCAGTAATGGGATTGCTGGATCAAATGGAATTTCTATTTCTAGATCCTTGAGAAATTTCTACACTGTCTTCCACAATGGTTGAACTAATTTAGACATCCACCAACTGTGTAAGAGTGTTCCGTTTCTCCGCATCCTCTCCAGCATCTGTTTTCTCCAGATTTTTTAATGTTCAACATTCTAACTGGCATGAGATGGTATTTCAATGTGGTTTTGACTTGCATTTCTCTAATGACTAGTGATGATGAGCATTTTTCCATATGTTTGTTGGCCTCATATATGTCTTCTTTTGAAAAGTGTCTGTTCATATCCTTTGCCCACTTTTGAATGGGGTTGTTTTTTTCTTGTGTATCTATTTTAGTTCTTTGTAGATTCTGGATATTAGCCCTTTGTCAGATGGAAAGACTGCAAAATTTTTTTCCCATTCTGTTGGCTGCCGGTTCACTCTAATGATGATTTCTTTTACTGCATAGAAGCTCTGAATTTTAATTAGATCCCATTTGTCTATCTTGGCTTTTGTTGTCATTGCTTTTGGTGTTTTAGTCATGAAGTCCTTGCCTATGCCTATGTCCTGGATGGTTTTGTCTAGGTTTTCTTCTAGTGTTTTTATGGTGTTAGGTTTTATGTTTAAATCTTAAATCCATCTGGAGTTAATTTTAGTGTAAGGTGTCAGGAAGGGGTCCAGTTTCTGCTTTCTCCACATGGCTAGTCAGTTTTCCCAACATCATTTATTAAACATGGGATCCTTTCCCCATTGCTTGTTTCTGTCAGGTTTGTCAAAATCAGATGGTTATAGATGTGTGGTGTTGCTTTGGAGGCCTCTGTTCTGTTCCACTGGTTTATGTTTCTGTTTTGGTATCAGTACCATGCTGTTTTGATTACTGTAGACTTGTAGTATAGTTTGAATTCTAGCAGTGTGATGCCTCCAGCTTTGTTCTTTTTGCTAGGATTGCCTTGGCTATGAGGGCTCTCTTGTGGTTCCATATGAAGTGTAAGGTGTTTTTTTTTCCAGTTCTGTGAAGGTCATTGGTAGCTTGATGGGGATAGCATTGAATCTCTAAATTACTTTGGGCAGTATGGCCATTTTCACAATATTGATTCTTCCTAACCATGAGCATGGAATGTTTCTCCATCTGTTTGTGTCCTCTCTTATTTCATTGAGCAGTGGTTTGTAGTTCTCCTTGAAGAGGTCCTTTACATCCTTTGTTAGTTGTATTCCTAGGTATTTTATTCTCTTTGTAGAAATTGTGAATGGGAGTTCGCTCTTCATTTGGCTCTCTGTTATTGGTATATAGGAATGCTTGTGATTTCTGCATATTGATTTTGTATCCTGAGACTTTGCTGAAGTTGTTTATCAGTTTCAGTAGATTTTGGGCTGAGATGCTGGGGTCTTCTAAATATACAATCATGTCATCTGCAAATAGAGACAGTTTTACTTCCTCCTTTCCTAATTGATTATCCCTTATTTCTTTTTCTTGCCTGATTGCTCTGGCTAGAACTTCCAATACTATATCGAATAGGAGTGGTGACAGAGGGCATCCTTGTCTAGTGCTTGATTTCAAAGGGAAGCCTTCCAGCTTTTGCCTATTCATTACGATGCTGGCTGTAGGTTTGTCATAAATAACTTTTATCATTTTATGATATATCCTGTTGATACCTATTTTATTGAGAGTTTTTAGCATGAAGCACTGTTAAATTTTGTGGAAGGACTTCTCTGCATCTATTGAGATAATCATGTGATTTTTGTCTTTGGTTCCGTTTATGTGATGGATTATGTTTATGGACTTGCATATGTTGAACCAGTCTTGCATCCCTGGGATGAAGTGTACTTGATCATGACGAATAAGCTTTTTGATGTGCTGTTGCATTTGGTTTGCCAGTATTTCATTGAAGATTTTTGGGTTGATGTTCATCATGGATATTGGCCTGAAGTTTTCTTTTTTGTTGAGATTCTGCTTGGTTTTGATATCAGGATGATGTTGGTCTCATAAAATGAGTTAGGGAGGATTCCCTCTTTTTGTATTATTTGATATAGTTTCAGAAGGAATGGAACCAGTTCCTCTTTGTACATCTGGTAGAATTTGGCTGTGAACCTGTCTGGACCTGGACTTTTTTTGGTTGCTAGGCTTTTGATTGCTGCCTCAACTTCAGCCATTGTTATTGGTCTATTCAGGGTTTCAACTTCTTCCTGGTTTAGTCTTGGTAGAGTGCAAGTGTCCAGGAATTTATCCATTTCTTCCTGATTTACTGGTTTATGTGACTAGAACTGTTTGTAGCAATCTCTGATGGTAGTTTGTATTTCTGTGGGATCTGTGGTGATATCCCCTTTATCTTTTGTTTTTATTGCATCTATTTGATTATTCTCTCTTTTCTTTTTTACTAGTCTGGCTAGTGGTTTATTTTGTTGATCTTTTCAAAAAACAGCTCCTGGATTTATTGATTTTTTGAAGGCTTTTTGTGTCTCTGTCTCCTTCAGTTCTGCTCTGATCTTAGTTATTTCTTGTCTTCTACTAGCTTTTGAGTTTTTTTGATCTTGCTCTTCTAGCTCTTTCAATTTTGATGATAGGGTGTCAACTTTAGATCTTTGCTTGTTTCTCATATGGGCATTTATTGCTATAAATTTCCCTCTTGACACTGCTTTAAAGCTGTTCCAGAGATTCTGGTAAGTTATGTCTTCATTCTGATTGGTTTCAAAGAACATTTTTATTTCTGCCTTCATTTCATTGTTTATCCAATTGACACTGAGAAGCAAGTTGTTCAGATTCCTAGTAGTTGTAAAGATGTGAGTGAGTTTCTTAATCCTGAGCTCTAATCTGATTGCACTGTGGTCTGAGAGATTGTTTGTTATGATTTCCATTCTTTTGCATTTGCTGAGGAGTGATTTGCTTTCAATTATGTGGTCAATTTTAGAGTGAGTGTGATGTAGTCCTGAGAAGAATGTATATTCTGTGGATTTGGGGTGGGGCATTCTGTATATGTCTATTATGTCCACTTGGTCCAGCTCTGCATTCAAGTCCTGAATGTCCTTGTTAATTTTCTGTCTCGTTGATCTAATATTGACAGTGGAGTGTTGAAGTCTCCTACTGTTATTGCATGGGAGATTAAATCTCCTTTTAGGTCACTAAGATTTTGCTTTATATATCTGGGTGCTCCTGTGTTGGGTGTGTATATATTTAACTTAGTTATTTCTTATTGGATTGATCCTTTTACCATTATGTAATGCCCTTCTTTGTCTCTTTTGATCTTTGTTGAAGTCCATTTTATCAGAGACTAGGATTGCAACCCCTGCTTTTTTGTTGTTGTTGTTCTCCATTTCCTTGGTAAATCTTCCTGCATGCCTTTATTTTGAGTCTATGTTTGTCTTTGTATGTGAGATGGGTTTCCTGAATACAGCACATCGATGGGTCTTGACTTTTTATCCAGTTTGCCAGTCTGTGTCTTTTGATTGGGGCATTTAGGCCATTTACAGTCAATGTTAATACTGTTATGAGTGAATTTGATCCTGCCATTTTGTTACTGGCTGGTATTCTTGCCTGTTAGTTGACTTATTTTCTTCATTGCTGTTTTGGTCTTTGCCATTTGGTGTGCTTTTACAGTGACTGGAACTTGTTCCTTTCTGTGCTTAGTGTTTCTTTCAGGAGCTCTTGTAGGGCAGGTCTCCTGGTGACAAAATCTCTCAATAATTGCTTGTCCGTAAAGGATTTTATTTCTCCTTCACTTACGAAGCTTAGTTTGGCTGAATACAAGTTTTTGGGTTGAAAGTTCTTTTTTTTTTTTTTTAAGGATGTTTAATATTGGCCCCCACTCTCTTCTGGCTTGCAGTGTTTCTGCTGAGAGATCCACTGTGAGTCTGATTGGCTTCCCTCTCTGGGTGACCTGACCTTTCTCTCTGGCTGCCCTTAGCATGTTTTCCTTCATTTCAACTCTGGTGAATCTGACAATTATGTGCTTTGCGGTTGCTCTTCTTGAGGAATATCTTTGTGGAGTTCTCTGTATTTTTTGGATTTGAATGTTGGCCTCTCTGCTAGGCTTGGGAATTTCTCCTGGATAATAACGTGAAGCATGGTTTCCAGCTTGGATTCATTCTTCCCATTATATCCAGGTACACTGATCAAGCATAGATTAGTTATTTTCACAAAATCCCATATTTCTTATAGGTTTTGTTCATTTCTTTTTACTTTTTCTCTTGTCTTGCCTTCTCTTTTTATTACATTGAGTTGATCTTCAATCTCTGATATCCTTTCTTCTGCTTGATAAATTCCGCTATTAAAACTTGTGTTTGCTTCACATAGTTCTTGTGTGGTGTTTTCAAATGCCATCAAGTTGTTTATGTTCTTCTCTAAGCTTGTTATTCTAGTTATATTTCATCTAACCTTTTTTCAAGGTTTTTGGTTTCTTTGCATTCAGTTAGAATGTGTTCCTTTAGCTCGGAGAAGTTTGCTATTATCCACCTTCTGAAGCCTGTTTCTGTCAATTTGTCACACTCCTTGGTCAAGTTGTGATGCTGTGTTGTTGAGGAGTTGTGATCCCTTGGAGAAGAAGTGTTTCGGTCTTTGATGGTGTCATCTTTTTTGTGCTGTTTTTCTCTGATCTTCATGAATTTACCTGGCTCTGATCTCGGGGAGCTGCTTGATGAGGTAACTTGTCTGCCTTTGGAGGCACTACTGGGTTTCTAGGTCCTCCTTCAGGTTACTAGGTAAGCTTCCTGTGTCTTTTTTGTTTACACTGGGAGGTTAGTTCTGCCTCTTCCTCTGACTTGGAGGCGCTGCTGGGTAGTCAAGAACACTGTCCCATTGCTACATAGGCTTCCTGTGTTTTTTGTTAAAACATGAAGCCTAGTCCCACCTTTTTAATGGTGGATTGTTTCTTTCCTCCACCGGGCTGGATCATTCAGGGTTCAGCTAAGACTGAGGCACTGGCTGTGTAACCTGCTAGAGTTAGTGCTTCAGCCCTCTGGAGTTTGTTAGGGAGGGTAGGGACCCTCCCAGTCACACAGTCTGTCTCCCCACTTTTAGCTCCCTCTCTCTCTGGTCATGGGGGAGGGCCCCGCCCAGCTGTTCCATCTGTCTTCTTGTTTTCAGCTCTCTCTCTGTCTCTGGGCAGGGGGAGGGGGCAATAGCTTGGTCCACAGGCTCTCCCATCCAGCTTAAGGGCTTCTGCATTTGCTTAGATCTGTGTACCACTCTGGGACATTGTCCTGGATTATTATTCAACTTTGTGCTTGTAATTCCTGGTGCTACACTGGCAAAGATCCCCTGTTCTGTGCATTGCTGAGACTTTGGGGGAAGTGCTGTATCTGGGCTGGAGTACCAGAGGGGGAGCCTCCGACTCACTGGCCAGATACACTTTCTGGGTGAAGTGGCACCCCTCCCCACCGCAGTCTGCCCTGCCTGGGCTTTGCTTACATTCTGACCAGAACCATTGTTCTGGTACCTTGGTTGGAGCTAGGAGATCTCTCGATTTCTGTGTCTCTCTTGCTGGGTGTTGTGCACTGGAGTTGTGTCTATTCGGCCATCTTGACTTCCCTCCAAAGGTAGAATCTTTCTAATTAATGATATGTCACTAGGTTTCTGGTCATTTAGGAGTATCAGTAGATTTACTGTTAAGTAAAGGAGGTGAAAACAACAGGGCCTCACTTGTCTTGGCCTTCTGAGTTCAAAAATTTATATAGTATTCCAGATGGGGAGGAGAAGCAAGGTAAGCATGCCAAAAGCTTATCTATATAAGTGTTTCTGGTAGTTTACCTAAAGAGATATCAAAAGCCTCCAGTTGTTTACAATTTATTTTTTCATTCAAAGTAAATATTCATTTTCATATCTATTTCTGTGTCTGTGATTTTATGCTCTTTTCCTTAAAAGATTCCTCAATTTATATAACTCAGACACCGTAAAACCTAGGTCCACCCCTGTTTGGAAGATAATCTTGGAATCTGCAAGCTAGAGATTAATTTAGTTCAGTTCTTTTTCATCACAAAGAAGCAACTGACTCATAGCTTGTTAGTAGCAGAACTAAGAACAAAATGGGGAAGCTCTGTCCTTTACACAGCAGGTCTTGTCTAGGAATCACTTTTAATGGCTCTTCATTTGGCTTCTCAAAGTTATCCAGGTTGATCTAATAAAATGTGACAACAAATTATGTCACTGATAAAGTTCAATGCTTAAAATCTGCTGTATAAAATGGCTCTGGCAGCATCTACCTTTCTTCTGTAGATATTATAGTTTCTTAATTACTACACAGCTGAAATGCCTAGTGTTTAGAAATTGGAATGAGTTCATATAAGCACTTACATTATCTGGAAATATAAATAGCTCATTTATTCATGGTAGCATTACTGTGCTCCTAATATAGTTTTTATTGATGGACACTTGAACTGTATCAATCCACTTAAAATTCAGAATGGTTCTTTTGTGCATGGCTTTATGGCAAAAGCAGTATAATTTAATTTAATATCATCTTTTAAAAACAATGATGTTTGTTTCATAAATGAATATTTTATATGTTGTGTTTAATTAAAATAAAACTATGCTACTGATCTAGAAAACACAAAACAGACTTGAGTTCATATTTATGAAGTGTAGCAATATTGGCAAGGCACAACTTATCTTGTTTATGAGACATGCTTGCTATTACTTGTACAGATTGCAGCCATTTTATTGCTGAGTTTTACATGGTTTACAGCCCAACAAATGCAATGAAACTATCATGAGGAAAATAAGCCTATAAAATTTTTTTTTTTTAAAAAAAGAAGGTGGCACTCACAGATTAAAATGCAGTTTTTGCTGAAGCACTGGTAGGTTTTGCACTGTTACATTCTTTTAGGCAGTAGTTTTCTGGATATATCTCTAAAAGAAAGGGATAAGGCTAAGATAAGACACTAGGCTATTTTTAGTGCCTCTGCTTTGAGCATAATTCCCTGGAGACTTTCTTGCTTTTTGCTTTTACTCTATTGATAGGTTCTAGAATTCCAGGTAGACATAGAAATGTTTTTGACAAAGAAACTATTTGAAAACTAGGAAATGGCATTTACCTGAGAAAGGAAAGGAAAGGGATGTGAATGAAAACATTTCTGCCTTCTCCTAAAGTGAGCAAAATGCATATTGACTTGGTTTATATTTCTGTAAATTGTTGACATTGAACGGGAGAGAGAAAGTGGTGTAAGGGCATCTTCAGTCCGTGGTGGCCTAGGTGCAGCTCACATCCAGTCTGTTATCATGTGCACACTCATTTCATGAGTTTTTGTCTCCTCTAATCACCTTTCCCAGGGATTATGGATGCAGCCTACCTCTGGACTCAGGTCCACTGCAATTTTTCCTGTTTTTCTGGTTGCTTATTGCTTAACCAACCAATACTTAAAGTGTGCTTTCTTTGTGAGATAATTATAGCAGGGAACCTGCAATGTGATCTCACTGCTATTGGAAGTCATGCCTTGTGAATCTGTGTGTCTACATACCAGGACCTATTCACCTGAACAAGTGTTAGTACCCCAGCACCCTGTTAGGTTAATGCCAGAGCAGAATGTCACTGTGCTTGACTCTGGTACTCTACCATACTGCCTTGCTACTTAAAAAGCTGGCCCTTTTTTATTACTGTTTCATTCCCATACCTGTTTTACTTCCCCCAACTCATTCACTGCCTGGTAAAGGCTGGTGTCTTATCTTGAATGGATGATTTTTTTTCCTGGCCTGTGCTAATAACCACCATCTTCCAGACTTTAAATATCTTCTATTTCAGTGTCCCATCTATTAGATTAATTTTTTTGGTCTCTCCTTTCCCACTTTTTCCCTGACTTCCATATAGAGTCAATAAAACATTAAGCTATACCTGAAATTGTATAGTGTACCTGCTGGAGACTGACCATTAAACTACCAAGCTGTGCACAGAGGGGTAAGCCATATGGCTAGATTTGTTTCTCCATACCCATAACCAATAGCCAACTTCAGCCACATATCTGCACCGTTTGTAAGTTTGAGGTCTCAGCAGTTCTTTTATTAAAATGACTTGAATTGGCCAGGCACAGTGGCTCATGCCTATAATCCCAGCACTTTGGGAGGCTGAAGTGGGTGGATCACAAGGTCAGGAGTTCAAGACCAGCCTGGCCAAGATAGTGAAACCTTGTCTCTACTAAAAATACAAAATTTAGCTGGTTGCGGTGGCACACGCCTATAATGCAAGCTGCTTGGAAGGCTGAGGCATGAGAATCACTTGAAACTGGGAGGCAGAGGTTGCAAAGAGGCGGGATTGCACCATTGCACTCCAGCCTGGGCAACAGAGTGAGACTCTGTCTCAAACAAAACAAAACAAAATGAAACAGAAACAAAACCAAAAAATGGCCTGAATTGATATTGGTCATGACTTCACCTGATGATTTTCTTTTCCTACATACACTGAAAGAAATCCACACAGGCACTCTGTAGGCAAAATTCAATTTTAGTTATTTTGTTAATAGATAATACATGTACATGGTACAACACTCAAAATTTCCTCAATAGAAGTTAATGGTTTTTATCTGGACAACTCCCACTTCACTTACACTCATTCAGTTTACTCACTAGATATAACCATGGTTAATAGTACTTTACCATCCTTTCTGAGATAACATATGCATATGTAGTATATACAAACATATGTGCATATGGTGAGTGTATGTGTCTATTTATATGTGTATTATATATATAATTACATATACATGCACATATATTTTACTCAAATGGACTCATACTAGTAGACTATTCTATACTTCCCTTTTTTTTAACATTACACCTTGAAAATCATTCTATGCTATATAGAGAGAACTGTCTCATTCTTTTAATAGATTCACAATATTCCATTGTAGGACTATCTTCTATTGATAGATATTTAGAGTATTTCCAATATTTTGTAATACAAACAGCTACAATGAGTATTTGTCATTTTGCAATATGCTGGGATATATGTATTAATATGAAAATTATGTGCAAGTGCAGGGTTGATGGTTCTATGTTTTTATAATTTTGATAGATATTGCAAATTTCCCTCAACTAAAGCTGTACTATTTTACAGCTAGAAATTCTTGAGGCCATCAGTGTATCCCAAGTAGCATGGCAGAAAACAGATGCATAAATTGGGTAATATGAAGAAGAATGAGCAAAGGAATTATTTACAACATATGGGTAGAATAGCAAAATCTCAGGGCTTGCCATGGAATATATATACAGGTGGGGGGTAAAAGACCAGGGTTACCACTAGGGGACCTGAGGATGCAAGAGGAGGCAACGCTCACTAGAACCTGAAGGCAGAGGATTATCCTAAAGGGGCTGTGAACTGGGGATATGGAGGCAACCAGACAGAAGCAAATCCTCAGAAAGGAAGCCTAGGGAGTAAATAATTTAGACCACACTCTCTTTCCTCCCTCTGATTTCTTGCTGATGCCATCCATTGTCCAAACTTGACAGATGGCCAGAGATTAAACCAGACCCTTAATGTAATCCCCACAGGTCAGCCACCTAAAGTACAGAGCAGAGTGGAGAAATGGGGCTAGAGGTACAAAGAAGACATCTCTAGCTCAGTTGACCTGTTCAGACCATCACTGACACACTGGTCTACACTATTATTTATACTATGTACAAATAGGTATTATGTGTTATGTATTATGAGAGGTGAGGTATTATGTATACATTTCTCTTAATGTGAGTGGGCAGTAAATCTCATGAAATAAGATAATTTCATATTTTTTTTCTGGGTAGCATCTATTTCTAACCTTCCTCTTTTACATATATATGTATTTTACTTTTTATTTTAAAGGGATTTTAAATTTCAGAAGTTACAAAATCAGTATGAGAAATAACCAAAGATTTCCTGCATAGCTTTCATCCATATATGCAAATTGTTAACATTTTAGCATACTAGCTTTATTATTTCCATATTCTTCCTCTCTCTCCTCCCTCTCTCTTATGTATGTATAATTATATATCAACTGGTCAATCTACTATATATGCTGAGGTATGTGAACATACACATCACTATATGTGGTGAACCACTTAAGAATGGTTGCAAACATGATACCCTTTAAGTATTTTCTGAAGCAAGGAATTTTTCCCCACTTAGCTGTCAGTGCAAAAATCAGGAAATCAGTATTATTCCATCATTACCATCTAATACTCAGACTCTATTCACATTTGTCCTATTGTCCACATAGGGTCATTCTTGTATTTGATTTATGTTTAGTCTTCAATCTAGAAGAGTTCTTCAGTCTTTTCCTTCTTTCTTTTATGACTGTATTAGTCAGGGTTCTCTAAGGAAACAGAACCAGTAGCATACATATAACGATGTTCTCTGATATTGCAAGTTTGGTTCCAGACTACCACTATAAAGTAAATATTGCAATAAAGCGAGTCACACTTTTTTGTTGGTTTTCAGTTCACATAAAAGTTATATTTACACTATACTTTGGTGTATTAAGTGTGCAATAACATTAGGTATACAAAAACAATGTACATACCTTAATTAAAGCATGCTTTATTAGTAAAATATGCCAGCAATAATTGAGCCTTCAGTGAGTTGTAATATTTTGCTTGTGGAGGGTCTTGCCTCTGGTTGTTGCTGAAGGTTCGATGATGTGGTAATTTCTTAAAAGAAGGTAACAATGAAGTTTGTAGCATCAATTGATTCGTTCTTTCATGAGAGATTTCTCGGTAGTATGTAATACTGTTGATAGCATTTTACTCACAGTAAAATTTCCAAAATTAAAGCCAATTCTCTCAAACTCTGCTGCTGCTTTATCAAATAAGTTTATAAATATTCTAAATTCTCTGTTGTGATTTCCACAATGTTCACAGCCTCTTTACCAAAAGTAGATTTCATCTCAAGAAATGACTTTATTTGCTCGTCCATAAGAAATAATTCTTCATACATTTAGTTTTGTCATGAGATTGCAGCAATTTGGTCACATCTTTAGTTTCAACTTCTAATTCTATGTTTCTTGCACTTTCCACAACTGTAGTTACTACCTCTACTGAAGTCTTGAACCCTTCAAAGTTATCTATGAGCTTTGGAAGCAACTTCTTCCAAACGCCTATTAATGTTGATATGTTGATCTCCTCCAATAAATCATAAATGTTCTTACTGGCATCAAGAATGGTAACTCTTTTCCAGAAGGTTTTCAATTAACTTTGCCCAGATCCATCAGGGGAATCACTACCTAAGGCAGCTATAGCCTTATGAAATGTATTTCCTAAATAATAAGACTTGAAAGTTGAAATTACTCCTTGATCTATGGGCTGCATAATGGCTATTGTGTTAACAGGTATGAAAAAAAATAATATTAATTGCCTTATATATCTTCATCTGAGCTCTTGGGTGACTAGGTGCATTGTCAATGAGCAGTAATATCTAGAAAGAAAGCTCAATTTCTAAGCAGTGGGTCTCAATAGTGGGCTTGAAATATTCCTGTAAACCATGTGCTGTAAAGCAGATGTGTTATCATCCACACTTTGTTGTTCTATTTATGGAGCACAAGCAGAGTATACTTGGCATCACTCTTAAGGGCCTAAGATTTTTGAAATGGCAAGTGAGAACTGACTTTAACTTAAAGTCACCAGCTACATGAGCTTCTAACAAGAGTGTTAGCCTGTCCATTGAAGCTTTGAAGCCAGGTATTGACTTCTCTTTTCTGACTATGAAAGTCCCATAAATAATTTCTTTCAATAGAAGGATGTTCTATCTACATTGAAAATCTGCTATATAACAAAGCCTCCTTTACCAACGATCTTAGCTAGATCTTCTGGATTACTAGCTGCTGCTTTTACTTCAGCGCTTGCTATTTTACCTTGCACTTTTATGTTATAAAGACAGTTTATTTCCCTATACCTCCAGAACCAACCTTTTGTAGCTGTAGCCTTTTTTTCTGCAACTTCCTCACTTCTCTCAGCCTTCATAAAATTGATAACAGTTAGGACCTTTCTCTGGATCAGGCTTTGACTTAAGAGAATGTTGTGGCTGCTTTGATGTTCTATCTAGACCACTAAAACTTTCTTCTTATCAGCACTAAAGATGTTTTACTTTCTTATCACTTGAGTGTTCACTGGAGGAGCACTTTTAATTTCCTTCATTAACTTTTCCTTTGCATTCACATCTTGGCTGGCTATTTAGCATAAGAGGCCTAGCTCTCTGCCTATCTCAGCTTTCGACATACCTTCCTCACTGAGCCAAATTATTTCTAGCTTTTGGTATAAAAGAAATGTGATTCTTCCTTCATTTGAACACTTAGAGGTCACTGTAGGATTATTACTTGGCCTTATTTCTATATCATTGTGTCTTAGGAAATAGGGAGGCCTGAGGAGAGGGAGAGAGATGGAGGAAAATAACCAATTGGTGGAGCAGTCAGAACACACACAACATTTATCGATTATATTCACTACATTATATGTGCATGGTTCATGGTATGCCCCTCCCCAGAATTACAAAAGTAACATCAAAGGTTACTGATCGCAGATCACCATAAGAAATATAATAGTAATGACAAAGTTTGAAGTATTCCATGAATTGACAAAACGTGACCCAGAGTCACAAAGTAAGCACATGCTGTTGGAAAAAATGGCACCAATAGACTTGCTTGATACAATGTTGCCATAGACCTCTATTTTGTAACATGCACACACACAAAATCTATGGAGTGTAATAAAGCAAAGTGCAGTAAGACAAGAAAAGATGTACCTTTCAGGCCGTGGTGGTTCATGCCTATAATCTCAGCACTTTGGGAGGCTGAGGAGTGCAGATCACAAGATCAGGAGTTCAAGACCAGCCTGTCCAATATGGTGAAACCTTGTTTCTACTAAAAATACAAAAATTAGCCAGGTATGGTGGCAAGTGCCTGTATTCTCAGCTACATGGGAGGCTGAGGCAGGAGAATGACTTGAATCTGGGAGGCGGAGGGTGCAGTGAGCCAAGATCACGCCACTGCATTTCACTCCAACCTGGGCAACAGAGTGGGATTCTGTCCTAAATAATATTAATAATAATGAGGTATACCTGAAAGGTATGCCTACTGAAACCTTATAAATAAGCAAAATAAATATTGAGCCCAATAAATAAATATAGATCCAAACCTGCATTATGAAGAAAATGCAGGATCTAAAAAAAAAAAAAAAAAAAAAAAAAAAAAAGAAAAAGAAAAAAAGTTTTACAAATAATAATTTTTTTAAAAAATACACTAAGTTCTGGGGTAGTGCAGATCGTGCAGGATAAAGAACAAAAAGACTTGGTTACTTACAAAGGAATCAAAATTTGATAACAGTTTATTTCTTGGCAAAAATGTAAAAAGATAAAATAATATCTACAAAAAGCTGAGAAAAAAATAACATTAGCCTAAAATTCTAAATATTAATACAAATGAAAGCATTTAAGAGAGAGAGATAATTTACCATTCAGATTCTGATTGAAAGATCAATTAATAGATGTTCTTGATAAAAAATAAATATCTAAAATATAGCTACAAAAATAATGGTAAGGAAATAAATTGCCTATAAATTTCTAGATAAATTGTTTAGAATTTTACAATTTATGAAGTTAGATATTTAAATAGACTATCTTTTAGATAAAATAAAACTTTTAGGTAAATTGCTTAATTTTTTTTTTAAATCACAATTACCAATTTAGAGGGGAATTAAAATTACAACAAAAATTCTAGACAATAATTTGAGAGTGATTAATTGCTGTAAAAATTTAAGTTCTGTTCAATTTTTTAGACTAAGTGGGGATAAACTGGTCAAATATAGACATTATTAAGATAGTTGGGCATGTTAAAATTTTAAGGCCAACTACTAATGTAATGAAAACTGGATAAGCTTCAAACAAGAAAACTGTGAAAAAGGTGGAATAAATTAATCATTAACAATTCAATAGAAGGGAGATAGTTAGAAAACACAGAGAAGAAAAACATACTATATGGAAAGCCCAATATTGAAGAAGTAAGGCCAAGAATAACAAAAAAACAGAGCAAATTTTATTATATTTAAACCATTAATGGAAGGACGAAGTCTCAAATTAAAAACAATAGAAAATCAGTTCGAACTTGGCTATAAAATCAGGAAGAATAGACTAGGCCAAGCTATGATAACAAATTAACTCTTTAATCTCAGTGATTTAAAGAAACTCATAATTGATTTTTATTTTGATACTCCTGAATTAATGCTTACAAAAAAGCACCCTCAATTAATATTTTTTCTTATACTTGTTTTATATTATGGAGAAAAATATAAAGTTACAACTCACTTTATAATACTACAAACATTTTGGTATTAAAACTGGACAATGACTGAATCAGAAAGCAAAATTATAGGGTAACTAAACTTATATGAACATATGCAAAACAATAATTAAATCAAAGGAATAAAATCACGAGACATCTTTTATGATTTAGTATAGTCAGTAATAAAGGATGTTTTAATTTTAGAAAATCTATTAATGTAATCTTCTGCTTTAAGCTATCAGATGATCATGTAATTATCTCCACAGAGAAAAGCATTTTATAAACTCAAATTATTCAACTCTTAATTTTGATTCAAAATTGACAGCAAACTAGTAATATTAGTGAGTTTTTCTAGATATTTGACAAAAACTTCCAGTAATTAGTATACAGTGTTTAAATTTTTAGATTTATTCCTTTTAAATCAGGAACAGAGAAACATGCATATCGCCACCTCCATGAAACATTGTATTGACTACATTAAGTATCCATGTTAAAAAAGATCGATAAATTAAAAAAATAAAAACGATAAGGGAAAATTTCCACTATTAGCAGATAATATGAAGGTGTACTTAGAAAATTCAAGAAAATCTCCTAACAAAATTTAGATCTAATGAGAGAATTCAGTGAGTTGCCTAGGTATCAGATACATATAAACACATGAATACTTTTCTTATTCAACAGAAAATATATTGTAAAAAGGTAATTGTTCATTAGAATATTAGAATATCAAAAAATGTACAATTACCTACGAGTCGATTAAACACAATAAGTGTTTTGGGGAAAATAATTTTTAAATTAAAAGGCAAACAAGATCTGAATAAACAAAATACGTTTCTGGAGAAAAATACCATGTCTATGAATGGGAGGAGTCAGTATTGTAAAACTGGTCATCCTCCCTTAAATGAATTTAAATTTTGTTAACTACTAATCGATCAGTCACAGAAACTTTTTTGAAGAATCTGAAAAGCTGATTCTAAAATTAATGTGAAGAATAATGGGCAAGTGGAAACCAAGATGAGTTTAAAGAATAATGATAAGAGGAAAACACAATATATATTATATTAAGCATTTTATATAGCTAATCTAAATATGTGTGTATATTTTACATTAAATTAAGTATATGTCAGATTTTAGATTTAAATATGTTTATATATGTAAACTACTTAGAGTAAACATAAACAGCAAATTTAATTGAATTTTTTAGTAACTGAATGGTTTAAAAATGGCACTGAGAAGCAACAGAGTAATTTAGAATTGGCATACGGAAAATAAAAAATACAAAAAGGTAAGTTTACAAACAACTACTCCACAATAACAGTTAATATATGACAGCAATAGCACGACGGATCCATTGGAAACCAAGTGCTATTTGCATAAGGCTGGATTCAATTAGGAACCAGAAAACACACAAAAATTGAAACATGAGAAGTTTGATATATGTATTGTTATGATAGTAGAGTGACTATAAAAATATAAAATAATCCCCACACAGTACCCTGGAGCTGAGAAAATGTATCCAAGGAAGGGCAAACTTGGAATGTGAGTTCTCTTCCCAAAAGACTGGAGCTGAAAGGTGTGGCTGTAGCCTTCTCATGTGAAAGAAGCCTCTGGGTCACATGGGCCAAAACAGGCCTGGAGTATGCATTACCTCCCTCTAAATCATTCTGGAGAGACTATCACTGGGCCCAGTTGTCCAGAGCAGTTGTCCAGACCCTGAGCACTCTGGGTGACCAACGCTACTGAACAACCACGCAGCAGTATTGGAATGTTCCTCAGACACCCTCTCCTGACAAAGCTGAACATAGAGCCCATTAGAGAGAAATTCAATGCAATCCCCATCAAAATACCATCATCATTCTTGACAGAATTAGAAAAAACAATTCTAAACTTCATATGGAATCAAAAAAGAGCCCACATAGCCAAAGCAAAACTAAGCAAAAATAACAAATTTGGAGGCATCAGACTACCTGATTTCAAACTATATTATAATTTCTATACCAGCATGGAACTGGTATAGAAATTGGCATATAGAACAATGGAACAGAATAGAGAACCCAGAAATAAACCCAAATACTTACAGACAACTGATCTTTAACAAAGCAAACAAAAACTAAGCAGGGCAAGGACACCCTTTTCACCAAATGGTGCTGGGATAATTGGCTAGCCACATAAAAGAGAATGAAACTGGACCTTCCTCTCTCACCTTACACAATAATCAATTCAAGATGGATTAGAAACTTAAACCTAAGACCTGAAACTGTAAAAATTATAGAAGATAACATTGGAAAATCCCTTCTAGATATTGGATTTGGAAAAGATTTTGTGATCAAGAACCCAAAAGTGAATACAATAAATATCTAGGACCTAATTAAACTAAAGAGCTTTTCCATGGCAAAATGAATAGTCAGCAGAATAAACAGACAACCCACAGAGTGGGAGAAAATCTTCACAATCTATACATCTGACAAAGGACTAATATCCAGAATCTACAATGAACTCAAATCAGTAAGAAAAAAAAAAAATCCCATCAAAAAGTGGACTAAGGATATGAATAGGCAATTCTCAAAAGAAGATATACAAATGGCTAACATATGAAGAAATGCTCATTATCAGTAATTATCAGGAAAATGCATATCCAAATCGCAATGTGATACCACCTTACTCCTACAAGAGTGGCCATAATCAAAAAATCATGAAACAGTAGATATTGGTGTGGATGTGATGAACAGGGAACGCTACTACGTTGCTGGTGGGGATCTAAACTAGTACAGGCACTATGGAAAACAGTGTGGAGAATCTTTACAGAACTAAAAGTAGAACTACCATTTGATCCAGCAATCCCACTACTGGGTGTCTACCGAGAGGAAAAAAAGTCATTTTTCAAAAAAGATACTTGCATACACATTTATAGTGGCACAATTCACCATAGAAAAATTCACCAACCCAAATGCCCATTAAACAACGAGTAGGTAAAGAAACTGTGGTACATATATACCATGGAATACTACACAGTCATAAAAATGAATGAATTAACGGCATTTGTAGTGACCTGGATGAGACTGGAGACTATGATTCTAAGTGAAGTAACTCAGGAATGGAAAACAAAACATCATATGGTCTCACTGATATGAGGATGCAAAAGTATAAGAATGATACAATGGACTTTTGGGACG
Source organism: Saimiri boliviensis (assembly GCF_048565385.1). Classification (NCBI taxonomy): domain Eukaryota; kingdom Metazoa; phylum Chordata; class Mammalia; order Primates; family Cebidae; genus Saimiri; species Saimiri boliviensis. The sequence goes on from NC_133453.1 coordinate 92,135,477, forward strand.
TGGGGGGGATCTGTAGAGGGGGGTGAGGGAAAAAGACTACAAATATGGTGCAGTGTATACTGCTCAGGAGATGGGTGCACCAAAATCTCACGTATGACCACTAAAGAACTTGGTCATGTAACCAAATACCACCTCTACCCCAATAACTTATGGAAAAAATAAATAAGTAAATAAATACATTTTAAGAAACAGAAAGAAGAAATGTTGAAGATTCCAATACATTACAACAGAGGAGATTTTCAAGTATTATTTACAGGCTGAGTGACAACAAACTGATCACTGGTAAATATTGAATTTTCACAATTTTAAATAAATTATATATATGTATAATATTCAATATTTGTAAAATAAATTCAATATTCAGAAATTGACTACTCAAGTAGAAGAACAATAGGATATGATAAACTATTTGAAAATTAATTCCAGATGGTTTAAACACTTAGATTTTTGTGAAAAACTCTACAATTTTAGAAGAAACCATAAACTTGTTATTAAATCTAAGGAAATCATATATATATATATATATACATGTATATATATATGTATATATATATATAACGTTATATATATGTATATATATATAACATTATATATATATAAAAAGTTGTATATATATATATATGAATAATTGCATTTTAGGTTCTGGGGTACATGGAAAAAACATGCAGAATTGTTGCATAGGTACATACATGGCAATGTGGTTTGCTGCCTCCATCCCCATCACCTATATCTGGCATTTCTCCCCATATTATCCCTCCCCAACTCCTACCCTGCACTGTCTCACCCCCAGACACCTTCAACAGTTCCCAGTGTGTGATGCTCCCCTCTCTGTGTCCATGTGTTCTCATTGTTCAACACCCGCCTATGAGTGAGAACATGCAGTGTTTGATTTTCTGTTCTTGTGTCATTTTGCTGAGAATGATGGTTTCCAGGTTCATCCATGTCCCTACAAAGGAAATGAACTCATCGTTTTTTATGGCTGCATAGTATTCCATGGTGTATATGCGCCATATTTTCTAAATCTAGGGAAATATATTAAAAGACATATGCATAATACAAATTTAAGATTTTGATAAATTTTCATACATTTACCTTAAGCCAGCCAACCATTGTTTTAGAGATGGGTTCCCCGGAGATTCAACCTACAATATCTACCTGCAAATTAGCAACATTACACACTACACACACACACACACACACACACACACACACACACAAACTCACACATATTATTTGTGAATGAAAACCCTTTAGCAACATAAAGTCTGATAGGAAAAAATTTTAATGCTTACCTTGTAGAAAAAAATCTGTAAGTTAATAGAAGGACCCATTTAGTATACAAAGGATAGAAAGAAGGCTAAGCTATGTCTGAATAATTGTGAATAGCTGGTATATATGTTAATATTTTTCCTAACAATGTTTGTGTACTTAAATATACTCATTAATTGATGTTGGCAAGATAAGAGGGAGATTAAAAACACTATTGTCCTAGGGAATAGAAAAATAAATGTAAGCACATTAAAAAAGACTGCTTTGCTATATTAGTTAAGAAAGAAATGGGGAATGCTGGGAAGATGGCCGCCTAAGAACAGCTCAGGACTTCAGCTCCCAGTGAAAGTGCAGAGGGTGAGTGGACGCCGCATTTCCAGATGAACTCTTATTGTCCACAGACCAGGAGATACCCAGGCAGAGGGGTCGCCAGCGTCACAGTCCCAGCCGGTGCGGCTGTTTTGGCCCCCGTGGGGCTGATTCCGCCCGAGCGGCTAATGTGACCACGCCCTGTTGCTGCGGTTCTTCATACAAAAGCCACTGGTCTGGGAGCCCTCTTAGCTGGCAAGCAGAGCCCTGAGATGGCAGAATAGCCCATTCATCTGAAATAGCAAGTCAGGCCAGAAGATTCCTAGGCAAAAAATCCGCCAGGAGCCAGTGCCGCAGTTCGAGCCGACTCCGTGAGTCGCAGCACGGGAGATCCCGGCGCCTTTTCAAAAAGCGACCGGAACGTGGGGTCCTTCAACTTAAAAGAAAAGACTCTGAGTCAGGGAGCCAGGTGATCAGGCTCGGTTGGTCCCACCCCTCCACCCCCAACAACAACGAAAACAAAAACAGTAATTGGAAACCCTCTGGGTTGAGCCCTTCAAACCAAGCACAGCTGAACCTGGACGGTCCGGCTAGGTGGGGGAGGGGCTTCCGCCATTACTGAGACTCTCCACCACTACCGAGGCAGGCTGCCATTGCCGAGGCAACCCGCCGTTGCCGAGGCAACCTGCCACAACAGAGAGAGTCCGCCATAACAGAGGCGGGGCCACCATTGCCGAGACAGTTCTGACTACGCCCATATAAAAAGGACTACAGGGAAGAGCTCAGGGCAGCTGGGCGGAGCCCACAGCAGTTCAGCAAAGCCCCTGCGGGCAGGCAGAGGCTAGGCGTGCTGCTAGCTGGGCGGGTCCGACCTGAAAGAAAAATCAAAAAAGGCAGTAGTGCAAGGGAAACTCATAAAGCTCCAACTCCCTGGGACAGAGACAGACAACAGGTGGATAAACCCACAAAAATGGGAAGAAACCAGCACAAAAAGGATGAAAACTCCCGAAACCAGAACACCTCTCCTCCTAAAAGGGATCACAACTCCTCACCAGCAAGGGAACCAGACCGGATGGAGAAGGAGGGTGATGAAATGACAGAATCAGACTTCAGAAGGTGGGTAGTAAGAAACTACAATGAGCTAAAAGAACATGTTCTAACCCAACGCAAAGAAAATAGGAACCTTGAAAAAAGATTGGACGAACTGCTGACGAGAATGGACAGCATAGAGAGGAGTATAAGTGAATTGTTGGAGCTGAAAAACACAACACGAGAACTTCGTGAAGCATGCACAAGCTTCAACAGCCGAATTGACCAAGCAGAAGAAAGGATATCAGAGGTCAGGCAAGAACAGAGAAAAAAGCACAAAAAGGAATGAACAAAATCTTCAAGAAATGTGGGACTATGTGAAAAGACCTAATCTACGTCTGATAGGTGTACCTGAATGTGATGAAGAGAATGAATCCAAGCTGGAAAATACTCTTCAGGATATTATCCAGGAAAACTTCCCTAACCTAGCAAGGCAGACAAATATTCAAATCCAGGAAATACAGAGAACACCACAAAGATATTCCTCAAGAAGAGCAACCAACCCCAAGGCACATAATCATCAGATTCACCAGGGTTGAAATGAAAGAGAAAATGCTAAGGGCAGCCAGAGAGAAAGGTCGGGTTACCCACAAAGGGAAGCCCATTAGACTCACAGCAGATCTCTCAGCAGAAACCCTACAAGCCAGAAGAGATTGGGGGCCAATATTCAACATCCTTAAAGAAAAGAACTTTCAACCTAGAATCTCCTATCCAGCCAAACTAAGCTTCCTAAGTGAAGGAAAAATAAAATCCTTTGTGAACAAGCAAGCACTCAGAGATTTCATCACCACCAAACCTGCTCTACAAGAACTCCTGAAAGAGGCTCTACACATATAAAGGAACAACCAGTACCAGCCACTCCAAAAACACACCAAATGGTAAAAGAGCATCAACACAATCAAGAATCTGAATCAACTAACAAACAAAACAGCCAGGTAGCATCAAAATGACAGCATCAAATTCACACATAACAATACTATCCCTAAATGTCAATGGACTAAATGCCCCAATCAAAAGACATAGACTGGCAAATTGGATAAAAAGCCAAAACCCATCAGTGTGCTGTATCCAGGAAACCCATCTTACATGCAAGGATACACAAAGGCTCAAAATAAAGGGATGGAAGAAGATCTACCAAGCAAATGGAGAGCAAAAAAAAGGCAGGAGTTGCAATTCTCATCTCTGATAAAATAGACTTTAAAGCAACAAAGATCAAAAGAGACAAAGAAGGACATTACATAATGGTAAAAGGATCACTGCAACAAGAAGAGCTAACGATCCTAAATATATACGCACCCAATACAGGAGCACCCAGATACATAAGGCAAGTTCTTAATGACTTACAAAGAGACTTAGATTCCCACACAATAATAGTGGGAGACTTTAACACCCCATTGTCAATATTAGACAGATCAACCAGACAGAAAATCAACAAGGATATCCAGGACCTGAATACAGACCTGGAACAAGCAAACCTAATAGACATTTACAGAACTCTCCACCCCAAATCCACAGAATATACATTCTTCTCAGCACCACATCACACCTACTCTAAAATTGACCACATAATTGGCAATAAATCACTCCTCAGCAAATGCAAAAGAACAGAAATCATAACAAACAGTCTCTCAGACCACAGTGCAATCGAGTTAGAACTCAGAATGCAGAAACTAACTCAGAACCGCACAGCTTCATGGAAACTGAACAACTTGCTCTTGAATGTTGACTGGATAAACAACGAAATGAAGGCAGAAATAAAGATGTTCTTCGAAACCAATGAGAACGAAGACACAACATACCAGAATCTCTGGGACACATTTAAAGCAGTCTCTAGAGGAAAATATATAGCAATGAGTGCCCACATGAGAAGAAAGGAGAGATCGAAAATTGACACCCTATCATCAAAATTGAAAGAGCTAGAGGAGCAAGATCAAAAAAACTCAAAACCTAGCAGAAGACAGGAAATAACTAAGATCAGAGCAGAACTGAAGGAAATAGAGACACAAAAAACTCTTCAAAAAATCTATAAATCCAGGAGCTGGTTTTTTGAAAAGATCAACAAAATAGACAGACCACTAGCCAGATTAATAAAAAAGAAAAGAGAGAATAACCAAATTGATGCAATAAAAAACGATAAAGGGGATATCACCACAGATTCCACAGAAATCCAAACCATCATCAGAGATTATTACAAACAACTCTATGCACATAAACTAGTAAACCTGGAAGAAATGGATAAATTCCTGGACACCTGCATCCTCCCAAGCCTAAACCTGGAAGAAGCCGAAACCCTGAATAGACCAATAACATGGTCTGAAGTTGAGGCAGCAATAAAGAGCCTACCACCCAAAAAAAGCCCAGGTCCAGATGGGTTCACAGCTGAATTCTACCAGACATACAGGGAGGAGCTGATACCATTCCTTCTGAAACTATTCCAGACAATCCAAAAAGAGGGAATCCTTCCCAAATCATTTTACGAGACAAACATCATCCTGATAGCAAAACCCGGCAGAGACTCAACAAGAAAAGAAAATTTCAGGCCAATATCCATGATGAACATAGATGCAAAAATCTTCAATAAAATACTGGCAAACCGAATGCAACAGCATATCAAAAAGCTCATCCACCATGATCAAGTAGGATTCATCCCGGGGATGCAAGGCTGGTTCAACATACGCAAGTCCATAAACGTAATTCACCACATAAACAGAACCAAAGACAAAAACCACATGATTATCTCGATTGATGCAGAGAAGGCTTTTGACAAAATTCAACAACCCTTTATGCTAAAAACCCTCAATAAACTAGGTATTGACGGAACGTATCTCAAAACAATAAAAGCTATTTACGACAAACCAACAGCCAATATCATACTGAATGGGCAAAAACTGAAAGCATTCCCTTTGAAATCTGGCACTAGACAAGGATGCCCTCTCTCACCACTCCTATTCAATATAGTACTGGAAGTTCTAGCCAGAGCAATCAGGCAAGAAAAAGAAATAAAGGGTATCCAAATTGGAAAGGAGGAAATCAAATTGTCTCTATTTGCAGATGACATGATTGTATATCTGGAAGACCCCATCATCTCAGCCCAAAATCTCCTGAAACTGATAAACAACTTCAGCAAAGTCTCAGGATACAAAATCAACGTGCAAAAATCACAAGCATTCCTATACACCAGCAATAGACTTCAAGAGAGCCAAATCAAGAACGAACTGCCATTCACAATTGCTACAAAGAGAATAAAGTACCTAGGAATACAACTAACAAGGAACGTAAAGGACCTCTTCAAGGAGAACTACAAGCCATTGCTCTACGAAATAAGAGAGGATACAAACAGATGGAGAAACATTCCATGATCATGGTTAGGAAGAATCAACATCGTGAAAATGGCCATACTGCCCAAAGTAATTTACAGATTCAACGTTATTCCCATCAAGCTACCAATGATCTTCTTCACAGAACTGGAAAAAAAACACCTTAAACTTCATATGGAGCCAAAAGAGAGCCCGCATAGCCAAGTCAATTCTAAGCTAAAAGAACAAAGCAGGAGGCATCACACTACCGGACTTCAAACTATACTACAAGGCTACAGTAATCAAAACAGCATGGTACTGGTACCAAAACAGAGATATAGATCAATGGAACAGAACAGAGGCCTCAGAGGAAATACAACATACCCACAAACATCTGATCTTCGACAAACCTGACAAAAACAAGCAATGGGGAAAGGACTCCCTGTTTAATAAGTGGTGTTGGGAAAACTGGCTAGCCATATGCAGAAAGCAGAAACAGGACCCCTTCCTGACACCTTACACCAAAATTAACTCCAGATGGATTAAAGACTTAAACATCAGACCTAATACCATAAAAACCTTAGAAGAAAATCTAGGCAAAACCATTCAGGACATAGGTGTAGGCAAGGACTTCATGACCAAAACGCCAAAAGCAATGGCAACAAAAGCCAAAATAGACAAATGGGACCTAATCAAACTCCACAGCTTCTGCATGGCAAAAGAAACAGTCAGTAGAGTGAATCGGCAACCAACAGAATGGGAAAAAATTTTTGCAGTCTACCCATCTGACAAGGGGCTGATATCCAGAATTTACAAAGAACTAAAGCAGATCTACAAGAAAAAAACAAACAAGCCCATTCAAAAATGGGCGAAGGATATGAACAGATATTTTACAATAGAAGACATACAGGAGTCCAACAAACACATGAAAAAAAATCACTGGTCATCAGAGAAATGCAAATCAAAACCACATTGAGATACCATCTCACACCAGTTAGAATGGTGATCATTAAAAATCGGGAAACAACAGATGCTGGAGAGGATGTGGAGAAATAGGAACACTTTTACACTGTTGGTGGGAATGTAAATTAATTCAACCATTGTGGAAGACAGTGTGGCGATTCCTCAAGGACCTAAAAATAGAAATCCCATTTGACCCTGCAATCCCATTACTGGGTATATATCCAAAGGATTATAAATCATTCTACTACAAGGACACGTGCACACGAATGTTCATTGCAGCACTGTTTACAATAGCAAAGACCTGGAACCAACCCAAATGCCCAACGACGATAGACTGGATAGGGAAACTGTGGTATATATACACCATGGAATATTATGCAGCCATCAAAAATGATGAGTTCACGTCCTTTGTAGGGACATGGATGAACCTGGAAACCATCATTCTCAGCAAACTGACACGAGCAGAAAATCAAACACTGTATATTATCGCTCATAGGCGGGTGTTGAACAAAGAGAACACATGGACACAGGGAGGGGAGCACTACACACTGGGGTCCGTTGGGGGGAAATGGGGGAGGGACGGGTGGTGGGGGGTGGGGAGAGATAGCATGGGGAGAAATGACAGATACAGGTGAGGGGACGGAAGGCAGCAAAGCACACTGCCATGTCTGTACCTATGCAACAATCTTGCATATTCATCACATGTACCCCAAAACCTAAAATGCAATTAAAAAAAGAAAGAATCTGATAGTTAAAATAACTGTTTTTTATTGAGAACTTTAGATGGTTAATTAAATTTGAATAGTATAGAAGGTGTGTTTATTGAGTGTATTTTCTTTGCTTGTTTATTCCTAAGGTCCTTATGAGAGAATGTTAAAGAACTATGCCTAGAAATTTTAACACATCATTTAATTTATCCTCCTGTTCAAATGTAACTAAAATATTTTTTCAAATGAGGAAAAAAGGTCTATAAAGGACTTCAATGCCTTTGGTCTTTATGACATCTAATTCCACATTTTCCAAGATACATCAGATATAAATTGATACTATCAATGGCTTAATTTCTCTCTATGGAAATCTTCCTTGAATTTTGGAAGGTAATTAAAAATAATCTGAACTTTTTTTTTAGTTTTTGCTTTTATCTGGGTATGCTGTGGGTTCTAGGACTGGCTGGGGGTGGGAGCATTCTATAGGGGTTGAGAATTGTAATAGTCATGGAACAGCCTAGCAATGGGGTCTGGTACAGCTGCCCAGAATGCACAGGAGCCTGGAGTCCCTCCAAATCAAACCCGCATTTCATCTCTCTGACTGATTGGAGTTGCATGTTGAAACTCACAAAGGCAAAAGGCAAATGAGTAAACAAGTAGCCTTTGCTGATTAGAATTAGTATGTTTCATTGTTATGGTTCTTGATTACAGGTCAGTGGCAGAAAAAACAAAAGCATCTTTATCTCTACTGCAGCCAGCTTGATGGCAGAGTGGGGAATGAGGAAGACTCTGGACAAATCTGACTGGAATATAAGTAGGCATTGCAGATGGTGAGTTCAGCACTGCTTCTGTTGTAGTGAGCTATTCCAACCTAGAAATGCATCTTGCTGGCAATGTGTCTCCAAAAACCTGCCCTTCTGTTGCCAGGAGCACAAGGGGTGTGCAGACAAGTTGAGAGCTGAAGATTGCATGCTACTGAGCAGCTGTACTCAGTGGTGCAGAGAAGGGACAAGAAGCACCCATGAGGGAGGAAATGAATAGGGCTGTTTTACCTACTAGAACGATTTACCTTTTTTTGTCTCCTCTTGAGCTGACATCTTTTTTTTTGCTACTCCACCTTTAGATTTTTTTAGACAGTCATTTTTGTTACAGTTAATATTAGAATTGTACTTCCATTTGGGAGGTCTAAACAGCTCTTGGGAAATAAAACAGTCTGGAAGAAATTCACATTTCTTCTATATTTCTTCTATTCTTACTTGTATTCCCATTACACATGTGTTCTAACTTGTAGCTTAACTTAGTTAAGGATCTGTGATGGTTGATTTTATGTGTCAATTTGGCTGGACACATTTCTCAGATCTTTGGTCAAACACGCTTCCAGATGTTTGTGTGAGGGTGTTTTTTGGATGAGATTAACATTTAACTCTGTGGACTTTGAATGGAGCAGACTGCCCTCCTTCAAGTAGAAGGGCCTCTTCCAATCAGTTGAAGCCCTTATGAGAACACAGACTTCCCTGCCAGCAGACTACTTTGAACTCAAAAGTCAACTATTCCCTGTATCTCCAGGCTTCCAGTCTACTCTGAAGACTTGGAATTTACCAGGCCTCCAGGCACATGAGACAATTCCTTAAGATAAATCAATCCCTGAATAGACACAACTCCAGTGCACAATACCCAGCAAGAGAGATGCAGAAATTGAGATATTTCCTAGTTTCAATCAAGGTACCAGGTGCATTTCAATGGGTCTGGTCAGACAGTGAGCAAAGCCCAGGCAGAGCAGACCAAGGCAAGGAAGGGTGCTGCTTCACCCAGAAAGTGCATCTGACTAGTGAGTCAGAGGCTCCCCCCCTGGCACCCTAGTCTAGATACAGCGCTTCCCTCAAAGCCTCAGCAATACACAGAACAGGGAATCTATGCCAGTCAAATGCAAGGAATTACAAGTGCAGAGATGAATAATCAGGATGGTGTCCCGGATTGTCACACACATCTAAACAAATGCATAAGCCCATAAACCCGCCGGGAGAACCTGCAAATGAGCTATCTCCCCCTCCCCCTGCCTGGAGAGAGAGGGAGCTGAAAGTGGGGAGACAGACGGTACAGCCAGGCAGGTCCCTAACCTCTCCCACAAACCCCAGAGGGCTGAAACACTAACTCTGGTGGATTATGCAGCCAGTACCTCAGTCTGAGCTGAACCCTGAATGATCCAGTTCTGTGGAAGAAATGCCAACCATTAACAAGGAGGGACTAGGCTTCATGTTTTAACAAAAAACATAGGAAGCCTATGTAGCAACAGGACGGTGTTCTTGACCCTCCAGCAGTGCCTCCAGGTCAGTGGAAGAGGCAGGCCTAACCTCCCAGTGTAAACAAAAAAGACACAGGAAGAGACGGGATCCAAGATGGCCGAATAGGAACAGCTCTGGTTTGCAGTTCCCAGCAAAAACACAGAGGGTGAGTGATAACTGCATTTCCAAATGAATTTTTACTGCCCACAGACCAGTAGATTCCTGGGCAGAAAAGTGCCATGAGCCCCCAGCGTGGCTGTTTCAGCTGGCACAGCAGGTCTCCACACAAAAACTCACACAAATCAGGGTAACTTTTCAACTGGCGACCGGAACGCCTGGGAGACAGAGTCACCTGTTCAACTGAAAAAAAAAGGGACTGAAACAGGGAGCCAGGCCAGGAGATTCCTGAGCAGAAAATCACCATGAGCCCGCAGCATGGCGGTTTTAGTGCAGCAGGTCTCTACACAAAAACTCACACAAATCCAGATGCCTTTTCAACTGGTGAGGAGAATGCCTGGTGCAACTGGAAAAAAAAAAAAAGGGGGGGGGGAGACTGAAACAGGGAGCCAGGTGATCTGGCTCAGCCAGTCCCACCCCCACAAAACCCAGCAATCTGAAATGTTCTGGACTGAGAGTTTCACCGCAAGCACAGCTGGACTCGGGATGGTCCACCTCGGTCAGGGAAGGGCATCCATAATTACCAAGGTAGTCCACCACTACCGAGGCAGTCCACCATTACCGAGAAAACCCGCCATTACCAAAGCAGCCCACCATTACAGAGACAGTCGGCCATTACAGAGGCAGTTCTAACTATACTCCTATAAACAAAACTGCAAGGAGGTACACAGAGGAGCTGGGCAGAGCCCATGGCAGTTCAGCAACACCTCTGCTGGCAGACTGACAATGCTACCTCCTTGCTGGGCAGGGCATCTCTGAAAAAAGGCAGCAGCATGACAGATAGTTATAAATAAAGCCACAACTTCCCGGAACAGAGCACCTGGGGGGAAAAAAGCGGTTATGAGTTCTGCTGCAGCAGACTTAAATGTACCTGCCTAGCAGCTCTGAATGGAACAACGGAGCACACAGCTCAGCACTTGAGCTCCTATAAAGGACAGACTGTCTCCTCAAACAGCTCCCCAACGCCCATATATCCAGAGTCACTTCATAAAGGAGAGTTTAGGCTGACATCAGGCAGATATCCTTCTGGGACAAAGATAGCAAAAGAAGAAACTGCCAGCAATTCTTACTGTTCTGTAGCTGCTGCAGGTGATCCCCAGGCAAGTAGGGCCTGGAGTGGACCTCCAGCAGTCCTACAGTAGAGGGCCTGACTGTTAGAAGGAAAACTAAGAAACAGAAATAAGTAAATTCATCATCAACAAACAGGACATCCACTCAGAGATCAGCAACTACAAAGATGACAGGGAAATAAATCCACAAAAATGGGAAGAAACCAGTGCAAAAAGGATGAAAACCCAAAACCAGAATGCTTCTCCTCCAAGGGATCACAACTCCTCAGCAGCAAGGGAACGAGACTGGATGAAGAATGAGTCTGATGAATTGACAGAAATAGGCTTCAGAAAGTGGGTAATAAGAAACTTATCTGAGCTAAAAGAACATGTTCTGACCCAGTGCAAAGAAACTAAGAACACCGAAAAAGGTTTGATGAAATGCTAATGAGAATAAACAGCTTAGAGAGGAATATAAATGAATTGATGGAGCTCAAAAACACAACACAAGAACTTTGTGCAGCACACACAAGTTTCAATAGCTGAATTGACCAAGCAGAAGAAAGGGTATCAGAGATTGAAGATCAACTCAATGAAATAAAATGAGAAGACAAGATTAGAGCAAAAAGAATAAAAAGAAATGAACAAAGTCTCCAAGAAATATGGGGTTATGTGTAAAGACCTAATCTACATTTGACAGTTGTACCTGAATATGATGGAGACAATGAATCCAAGCTGGAAAACACTTTTCAGGATACTATCCAGGAAAATTTCCCCAACCTAGCAAGGCAGGCCAATATTCAAATCCAGGAAATACAGAGAACACCACAAAGATATTCTTCCAGAAGAGCAACCCCAAGGCACATAATTATCAGATTCACCAGAGTTGAAATGAAGGAGAAAATGCTAAGGGCAGCCAGAAAGAAAGGTCGGGTTACCCACAAAGGGAAACCCATCAGACTCACAGAGGATCTCTCAGCAGAAACCCTACAAGACAGAAGAGAGTGGGGACCAATATTTAACCTTAAAGAAAAGAACTTTCAACCTGGAATTTCATATCCAGCCAAACTTAGTTTCGTAAGTGAAGGAGAAATGAGATCCATTATGAACAAGCAATTGCTCAGAGATTTCATCACCACCAGGCCTGCTTTACAAGAGCTCCTGAAAGACGCACTAAACATAGAAAGGAACAACCAGTACCAGCCACTTCAAAAACATACCAAATGGTAAAGAGCATCAACACAATGAAGAAACTGCATCAACTAACAGGCAAAACAACTAGCTAGCATAAAAATGGAAGGATCAATTTCACACAAAATAATATTAACCTTAAATATAAATGGGCTAAATGCCCCAATCAAAAGAAACAAACTGGCAAATTGGATAAAGAGTCAAAACCCATCAGTGTGCTGTATCCCAGAAACGCATGTCACATGCAAGGATACACATAGGCTCAAAATAAAGGGATGGAGGAAGGTTTACCAAACAAATGGAGAGCAAAAAAGAGCAGGAGTTGCAATCCTAGTCTCTGATAAAGTAGACTTTAAACCAACAAAGATCAAAAGAGACAAAGAAGGACATTACATTACGATAAAAGAATCAATTCAACAAGAAGAGCTAATGATCATAAATATATATGCACCCAATACAGGAGCACCCAGATACATAAAGCAAGTTCTTAATGACTTACAAAGAGACTTAGACTCCCACACAATGACTGTGGCAGACTTTAACACTCCACTGTCAATATTAGACAGCTCAACGAGACAGAATATTAACAATGATATCCAGGACTTGAGTTCAAACCTGGACCAAGTAAACTTAATAGCGATTTATAGACCTCTGCACTCCAAGTCCACAGAACCTACATTCTTATCAGCACCACACCACACCTACTCTAAAATTGACCACATAATTGGAAGTAAATCACTTCTCAGCAAATGCAAAATAACAGAAATCATAACAGTGTCTCAGACCACAGTGCAATCAAGTTAGAACTCAGAACTCAGAAACAAACTCAAAACCACACAACTTCATGAAAACTGAACAATTGGCTCTTGGATGTTGACTGGATAAACAATGAAATGAAGGCAGAAATAAAGATATTCTTTGAAACCAATGAGAATGAAGACATGATATACCAGAATCTCTGGGACACATTTAAAGCACTATCTAGAGGAAAATATATAGCAATAAATGCCCACTTAAGAAGCAAGGAAAGATCTAAAATCAACACCCTATCATCAAAATGGAAAGAGCCAGAGGAACAAGATCCAAAAAAACTCAAAAGCTAGCAGAAGACAAGAAATAACTAAGATCAGAACAGAACAGAAGGAGATAAAGACACAAAAAAAACCCTTCAAAAAAATCAGTAAATCCAGGAGCTGATTTTTTGAAAAGATCAACAAAATAGACCACTAGCCAGATTAATAAAAAAGAAAAGAGAATAATCAAATACATGCAATAAAAAATGATAAAGAGGATATCTCCACCGATTCCACAGAAATACAAACCATCATCAGAGATTATTACAAACAACTCTATGCACATATACCAGTAAACCTGGAATAAAGTGATAAATTCCTGGACACTTGAATCCTTCCAAGCCTAAACCAGGAAGAAGTCAAAACCCTGAAGAGACCAATAACAAGGGCTGACGTTAAGGCAGCAGCTAATAGCCTACCAACCAAAAAAAGCTCAGGTCCAGATGGATTCAGAGCCAAATTCTACCAGGCTTACAAAGAGGAGCTGGTACATCTCCTTCTGAAACTATTCCAAACAATCTAAAAAGCAGGAATCCTTCCGAAATTATTTTATGATATCAACATCATCCTGATACCAAAACCAAGCAGAAACTTAACAAGAAAAAAAACTTCAGGCCAATATCCATGATGAACATAGATGCAAAAATCTTCAATAAAATAATGGCAAACCAATTGCCACAGCACATCAAAAAGCTTATCCACCATGATCAAGTAGGCTTCATTCCGGAGATGCAAGGCTGGCTCAACATATGCAAGTCTATAAACATAACTCACCACATAAATAGAACCAAAGGCAAAAAACACATGATTATCTCAATAGATGCAGTGAAAGCCTTTGACAAAATTGAACAGCACTTTATGCTAAAACTCTCAATAAACTAGGTTTTGATGGAATGTATCTCAAAATAATAAAAGCTATTGATGACAAACCTACAGCCAATAACATACTGAACTGGCAAATCTGGAAGCATTCCTTGAAAATCAGGCATGAGACAAGGATGACCCCTCTCACCACTCCTATTCGATATAGAATTGGAAGTTCTAGCCAGAGCAATCACGCAAAGAAATAAATAAATAAAGAAAGAAAGAAAGAGAAAGAAAGAAAGAAAGGGTATTCAATTAAAAAAGGAGGAAATCAAACTGTCTTTATTTGCAGATGACATGATTGTATCTAGAAGACCCCATCGTCTCAGCCCAAAATCTCCTGAAACTGGTAAACAACTTCAGCAAAGTCTCAGGATACAAAATCAGTGTGCAGAAATCACAGGCATCCCTATACACCAATAACAGACCTAAAGAGAGCCAAATCAAGAATGAACTGGCATTCACAATTGCTACAAAGAGAATAAAATACCTAGGAATAAAACTAACAAAAGATGTAATGGATTTCTTCAAGGAGAACTACAAACCACTGCTCAACGAAATAAGAGAAGACACAAACAGATGGAAAAACATTCCACGCTCAAGGATAGGAAGAAACAATATCATGAAAGTGGCCATACTGCCCAAAGTAATTTATAGATTCAATGCTATCCCCATCAAGCTACCAATGACCTTCTTCACAGAACTGGAAAAAACCACCTTAAACTTCATATGAAAACAAAAGTGAGCCCACATAGCCAAGTCAATTCTAAGCAAAAAGAACAAAACGGGAGACATCGCACTATAGGACTTCAAACTATACTAGCTACAGTAATCAAAACAGCATGGTACTGGTACCAAAACAGACATATAGACCAAAAGAACAGAACAAAGGCCTTGGAGGCAAAGCCACACATCCACAACCATCTGATCTTTGACAAACCTGACCAAAACAAGCAATGGGGAAAGGATTCCCTGTATTCCCTGTTTAATAAATGGTGTTGGGAAAACTGGCTAGCCATGTGCAGAAAGCAGAAATTGGACCCCTTCCTGACACCTTACACTAAAATTAACTCCAGATGGATTAAAGACTTAAACATAAGACCCAACACCATAAAAACCCTAGAAGAAAATCTAGGCAAAACCATTCAGGACATAGGCATAGGCAAGGACTTCATGACTAAAAAACCAAAAGCATTGGCAACAAAAGCCAAAATAGGATCTAATTAAACTCCAGAGCTGCTGCACAGCAAAAGAAACAATCATTAGAGTGAACCAGCAACCAACAGAATGGAAAAAAAAAAAAAATTGCAGTCTACACATCTGACAAAGGGCTAATATCCAGAATCTACAAATAACTAAAACAGATTTATAAGAAAAAAACAGACAATCCCATTCAAAAGTGGACAAAGGATATGAACAGACACTAAAAAAGAAGACATATATGAGGCCAAGAAACATGTGAGAAAATGGTAATTGTCACTAGTCATTAGAGAAATGCAAATCAAAAGTACATTAAGATACCATCTCACGACAGTTAGAATGGCAATCATTAAAAAATCTGGAGACAACAGATGCTAGAGAGGATGTGGAGAAATAGGAAAACTCTTACACAGTTGGTGGATGTGTAAATTAGTTCAACCATTGTGGAAGACTGTGGCGATTCCTCAAGTACCTGGAAACAGAAATTCCATTTTACCCAGCAATCCTATTACTGGGTATATATCCAAAGGATTATAAATCATTCTATTATATGGACACACGCACATCAATGCTCATTGTAGCACTGTTTACAATAGCAAAGACTTGGAACCAATCCACATGCCACTGATTATAGACTAGATAGGGAAAATGTGGCACCTATACACCACTGAATACTATGTAGCCATAAAAAATGACGAGTTTTTGTCCTTTGTAGGGGCATAGATGCACCTGGAAACCATCATTCTCAGAAACCTGACACAAGATCAGAAAATCAAACACTGCATGTTTTCACTCATAGGCAGGTGTTGAACAATCAGAACGCATGGACACAGGGAGGGGAGCATCACACATTGAGGTCTGTAGGGGAGATCTCAGGGAGGGACAGCTGGGAGTGGGGAGTTAGGGAGGGATAACATGGGAAGAAATGCCAGATATAGGTGATGGGGAGGAAGGCAGCAAACCACATTGCCATGTATGTACCTATGCAACAATTCTGCATGTTCTTCACATGTACCCCCAAACCTGAAATGCAATAAAATATTAAAAAAGACACAAGAAGCCTACCTAGTAACCTGAAGGAGTCCCTGGAAACGCAGTAGTGCCTCCACAGGCAAACAAGGAACCTCATCAAGGAGCTCCCTGAGATCAGAGCCAGGTAAATCCATGAAGAATGGAGGAAACTAGTGCAAAAAAAAAAAAAAAAAAAAAAAAGGAAGATGAAACCACCTTCAAAGACCAGAATGCCTCTTCTCCTTCAAGGGATCAAAACTCTTCATCAATACAGGAACACAACATGACCAAGAAAGAGTGCGATGAATTGACAGAAACAGGCTTCAGAAGGTGTGTAATAACGAACTTTTCTGAGCTAAAGGAACACGTTCTAACTCAATGCAAAGAAACCAAAAACCTTGAAAAAAGGTTAGATGAAATGCTAATTAGAACAACCAGCTTAGAGAAGAACATAAATGACTTCATGGAGGTGAGAAACACAGCAGGACAACTATGTGAAGCAAATACAAGTTTTAATAGCCGAATTGATCAAGCAGAAGATATGATATCAGAGATTGAAGATCAAATCAATGAAATAAAAAGGGAAAGCACGACAAGAGAAAAAAGAGTGAAAAGAAATGAACAAAGCCTCCAAGAAATATGGGATTAAGTGAGAAGGCCCAATCTACACTTGATCAGTGTACCTGAATGTGATGGAGAGAATGAATCCAAGCTGGAAAACATGCTTCAGGATATTATCAAGAACTTCCCCAGCCTAGCAAGGCAGTCCAACACTCAAATCCACAAAATGCAGAAAACTCCACAAAGATATTCCTCAAGAAGAGCAACCCCAAAGCACATAATTGTCAGATTCACCAGAGTTGAAATGAAGGAAAACATGCTAAGGGCAGCGAGAGAGAATGGTCAGGTCACCCACAGAGGAAAGTCAATAAGACTCACAGTGGATCTCTCAGCAGAAACCCTACAAGCCAGAAGAGAGTGGGGGCCAATATTGAACATCCTTAAAGAAAAGAACTATCAACCCAGAATCTCATATCCAGCCAAGCTAAGCTTCATAAGTGAAGGAGAAATAAAATCTGTTACAGACAAGCAATTACTGAGAGATTTTTGTCAGCACCATACCTGCCTTACAAGAGCTCCTGAAAGGAACAGTAAGCATGGAAAGGAACACTAAGCACAGAAAAGAACAAATATCAGCCACGGCAAAAGCACACCAAATGGCAAAGACCAAAAATGCAATGAATAAAATGAGTCAACTAACAGGCCAGAAAACCAGCCAGTAACAAAACGGCAGGATCAAATTCACTCATGCCAGTATTAACATTGAATGTAAATGGCCTAAATACCCCAATCAAAAGAAACAGACTGGCAAACTGGATAAAAAGTCAAGACTCATCGTATGTGTATTTAGGAAACCCATCTCACATACAAAGACACACACAGACTCAAAATAAAGGCATGCAGGAAGATTTACCAAGGAAATGGAGAACAACAACAACAAAAAAGCAGGGGTTGCAATCCTAGTCTCTGATAAAATGGACTTCAACAAAGATCAAAAGAGACAAAGAAGGGCATTACATAATGGTAAAAGGATAAATCCAATAAGAAGAACTAACTATGCTAAATATATACACACCCAACACAGGAGCACCCAGATACATAAAGCAAGGTCTTAGTGACCTAAAAGGAGATTTAGTCTCCTACGCAATAACAGTAGGAGACTTCAACACTCCACTGTCAATATTAGATCAACGAGACAGAAAATTAACAAGGACATCCAGGACTTGAATGCAGAGCTGAACCAAGTGGACCTAATAGACATATACAGAACACTCCACCCCAAATCCACAGAATATACATTCTTCTCAGGACCACATCACACTCACTCTAAAATTGACCGCATAATTGGAAGCAAATCACTCCTCAGCAAATGCAAAAGAACGGAAACCATAACAAACAGTCTCTCAGACCACAGCACAATCTTATTAGAACTCAGGATTAAGAAACTCACTCATATCTACACAACTACTAGGAAACTGAACAACTTGCTTCTCAGTGTTGAGTGGATAAACAATGAAATGAAGGCAGAAATAAAGATGTTTTTTAAAACCAATCATAATAAAGACACAACTTACCAGAATCTCTGGGACACCTTTAAAGCAGTGTCGAGAGGGAAATTTATAGCAATAAATGCCCATATGAGAAACAAGCAGATATCTAAAATCAACACCCTATCATCAAAATTGAAAGACCTAGAAGAGCAAGATCAAAAACAACTCGAAAACTAGTAGAAGACAAGAAATAGCAAAGATGAGAGCAGAACTGAAGGAGATAGAGACACAAAAATGCCTTTAAAAAAAAAATCAATAAATCCAGGAGCTGGTTTTTTGAAAAGATCAACAAAACACACCACTGGCCAGACTAATAAAAAAGAAAAGAGAGAATAATCAAATAGATGCAATAAAAAGTGATGAAGGGGATATCACCACTGATTCCACAGAAATATGAACTACCATCAGAGATTACTACAAACAACTCTATGCACATAAACCAGTAAACCTGGAAGAAATGGATAAATTTCTGGACACTTGCACTCTACCAAGACTAAACCAGGAAGAAGTTGAAACCCTGAATAGACCAATAACAAGGGCTGAAGTTGAGGCAGCAATCAATAGCCTACCAACAAAAAAAGGCCAGCTCCAGACCAGTTCACAGCCAAATTCTACCAGATGTACAAAGAGGAGCTCATTCGATTCCTTCTGAAACTATACCAAACAATAAAAACCAGGGAATTCTCCCTTACTCATTCTATGAAACCATCATCCTGATACGAAAACCAAGCAGAGACTCAACTAAGAAAGAAAACTTCAGGCCAATATCCATGATGAACATTGACCCAAAATCTTCAATAAGATATTGGCAAACAAAATACAACAGCACATCAAGTATCATAAAATAATAAAAGCTATGTATGACAAATCTGCAGCCAATATCATATTGAACTGGCAAATCTGGAAGAATTCCCTTTGAAATAAGGCATGAGACAAGGATGATCCTTCTCACCACTCCTATTGAATATAGTATTAGAAGTTCTAGCCAGAGCAATCAGGCAAGAAAAAGAAATAAAGGGTATTCAATTAGGAAAGGAGGAAATCAAACTGTCTCAACCCCATCATCTCAGCCCAAAATCTCCTGAAACTCTTAAGCAACTTCAGCAAAGTCTTGAGATACAAAATCAGTGTGCAGAAATCACAGGTATTCCTATACACCAATAACAGACTTAAAGAGAGCCAAATCAAGAATGAACTGGCATTCACAATTGCTACAAAGAGAATAAAACACCTAGGAATAAAACTAACAAAGGATGTAATGGACTTCTTCAAGGAGAACTACAAACCACTGCTCAATGAAATAAGAGAGGACACAAACAGATGGAAAAACATTCCACGCTCATGGTTAGGAAGAAACAATATCATGAAAGTGGCCATACTGCCCAAAGTAATTTATAGATTCAATGCTATCCCCATCAAGCTACCAATGACCTTCTTCACAGATCTGGAAAAAAACGCCTTAAACTTCATATGGAATCACAAGAGAGCCCACATAGCCAAGAGAATCCTAAGCAAAAAAAAAAAAAAAAAAAAAATCCAGAAGCATCACACTGCTGGACTTCAAACTATACTACAAGTCTACAGTAATCAAAACAGCATGGTACTTGTACCAAAACAGAGACATAGACCAGTGGAACAGAACAGAGGCCTCTAAAGCAACACCACACATCTACATTCACTGATCTTGGACAAACCTGGTCAAAACAAGCAATGGGGAAAGGATTCCCTGTTTAATAAATGGTGTTGGGAAACTGGCTAGTCATGTGGAGAAAGCAGAAACTGGACTCCTTCCTGTCACCTTACACTAAAATTAACTCCACATGGATTAAAGATTTAAACATAAAACCTAACATCATAAAAACTCTAAAAGAAAACCTCGGCAACACCATTCAGGACATAGGCACAGGCAAGGACTTCATGACTAAAACACCAAAAACATTGACAACAAAAGCCTAGATAGACAAATGGAATCTAATTAAACTCCAGAGCTTCTGCACAGCAAAAGAAACAATCATTACAGTGAACCAGCAACCAACAGAATGGGGAAAATGTTATGTAATCTACCTATCTGACAAAGGGCTAATATCCAGAATCTACAAAGAACTAAAACAGATATACAAGAAAAAAACATACAAACCCACTCAAAAGTGTGTGAAGGATATGAACAGACACTTTTCAGAAAAAGACATATATGAGGCCAACAAACATGAAAAAATTGTTCATCATCACTGGTCATTAGAAAAGTGCAAATCAAAACCACATTGAGGTATCATCTCATGCTAGTTAGAATAGCAATCATTAAAAAATCTGGAGACAACAGATGCTAGAGAGGATGTGGAGAAATAGAAACACTCTTACAGAGTTGGTATGAGTGTAAATTAGTTCAAGCATTGTGGAAGGCAGTGTGGCAATTTCTCAAGGATCTAGAAATAGAAATTCCATTTGATTCAGCCATCCCATTAATGGATATATACCCAAAGGACTATAAATCTTTCTATTATAAAAATATATGCACATGTATGTTCATTGTAGCCCTGTGTACAATAGCAAAGACCTGGAACCAACCCAAACGTCCATCAATGATAGACTGGACAAGGAAAATGTGGCACATATAGACTATGGAATACTATGCAGCCATAAGAAACAATGAGTTCATGTCCTTTGTAGTGACTTGGATGAATCTGGAAACCATCATTCTCAGCAAACTGACACAAGAATAGAAAACCAAACACCGCATGTTCTCACTCACAGGTAGGTACTAAACAATGAAAACACGTGGATTCAGGGAGAGTAGTAAATCACACTGCGGGTAGTTGGGGAGGCTAGGGGAGGGACAGCAGGGTGGGGAAGGATAACATTGGAGAAATGCTGGATATAGATGAAGGGGCAGTAAAAGCAGCAAACCACCTGGTTATGTAAGTACCTATGAAACAACCTTGCATGACCTGCACATGTACCCCAGAACCTAAAGAAAAAGAAAAAAAGAAAAAGAAGGAGCAACACCAGAATTAATTTGAAATGAGAAGAAAGAAAGCTAAATCAATCTCAGTCTTAATCTCTCTCTCTCTCTCTCTCTCTCTCTCTCTCTCTCTCTCACACACACACACACACACACACACACACACACACACAGAATCCAAAGACAGGCTCTATTTCCTTGAAATAAAATATTTTCTACCACCAATATCTTCTTGCATAGGATGTATATTTGCATATGGCTCTATATAGAAACCCTGATTCTGTGGCTCAGCATTCCTTTAAGATGCCACCAGATAGTACCTGAACAGGTACAAAAATGAGCATCAGTTGTTATCTTTAAAATAATTATGTTGGTAACTTTTAAAAGTCTTTACTTTTTCAGTTAAAAAGTATTTCAAAAGGGAGCTAGTTAAAAAGAAATCTCTCTGCATTAAACTCAGCTGTATTTACTCATTTATCTGGTTATATTTAATATTAAGAAACTTTTTTATTAACATCTGTATCTGTAAATTTCTCTAAGTTAACATTTCCTTTGCATTGGGCAGTTTCTATTTATCAATGTGATAGGTAGTCCATTTTCAAATCAACTGGTTTCTCCATAGTTGTCATAGTATCATAAAATTAATGTTGTATATTGTATTCTAAAGTAACCTGGCTGATTAATTCAAGGTGATTCTAGGCTTTCAAAATAATTAATTAACATAGGGATTTATGCCCATATCTTTCTACATGAATTGATGGCTGTGCAATGAAGTAGTTATAGTAGTAATCATTACTAAGAATTTATGTACAATGATAAATAACAAAATCTCTGATTTCCCCAACTTTCAGTTATCAAAAATCTTTGACTTCTTATATTTCATTTAAATGCCAGCCTTTATTAAGATCAGTGGTAGTAGTAAGAATTGCTGATAATTCTCAAGATAATTCTGCTAAAAAAAAATTCCCACTGCCCCAACCAAAAAATAAAAAATACTGCTCTCAGCCTTGGGCATTGTAATGGTAATTTTATGTATCAACATGCCTAGGTTCTATGGTGCTCAGTTATTTGGTTAAACACCAAGTCTAGATATTGCAGTGAAGGTATATGTGGATGTAAGTTAACATTTACAGTCAGTTAACTTTAAGTAAGGCAAATTATCCTCTATATTTTGGGTGGGCCTTATCCAATCAGTTGAAGGCCATAAAAGCAAAGACTGAGGTTTCTTAAAGAAGGACTTCTGCCACAAGACTGCAACATGAAAATCCTACCTGAATTGCAAGCCTCCTGGCCTTCCCTGATGATTTCGGATTTAAGATCGTAACCTCACTATTAAATGAATTTTCAGCCTGCTAGCCTGCCCAAAGAATTGCAGAGTCATCAGCCTCCACAACTCCTTAGAATAAGCCAATTCCTTAAAATAAGTCTCTCTCTCAATCTCATATATGTTGTGTGTATATATGTATACACATATATATATATATACACATATATATGTCTCTCTCTCTCTCTCTCTCTCTCTCTGTGTGTGTGTGTGTGTGTGTGTGTGTGTGTGTGTGTGTGTATCCCCAATACATGTCACCTATTGGTTCTGTTTCTCTGGTATATATAATGTACATTATAAAATCTAATAGTCAACCTTTACATTAGCTTTTAATTTGGAAGATCCATAAAAGCATTTATTTTCTTTATCAAGTTTTGGCCAATAACTTTAAGTTTATACTCTTTTACTTACTCTTGTAACTGGCACAGGCCTGAAACAGATTAAATATTATTTTTTGGTCTATTCTTTTAACAATTAGTGCCCTATTTTTAGGAGCCCACTATTTTTATTGATCTATTCCAAAAGAAGAGTGATTCCAATTTCTAATTAGTTTAAACTGCCCTTTGAAGGGCAATCACTAGGACTCAAGATTATTCTGTAAGAAAAGCAAGGTCTTTTATAGTTAGTTTAAACTGCCTTTGAAGGATGATAACTAGGACTCATGATTATTCTGCAAGGAAAGCAAGGTCTAAACATTAAAGATCCAGAAATCATCTGTGTTTCAGATGTGGACTATAAAAGAGCCCGATGCAAAATGGGCAGATTTCCTCACAACTCAACCTAAAATGTCCATCTATATGTAACTATTTCAAATAATTAAGACCTAAATTAATTATTGTCTTAGATCAGGATGTTGTAACAAAGCATCATAGATCGGATAATGAATAAAAAACAGAAATTTATTTTTCAAAGTTCTGGAGGCTGAAAGTCCAAGACCAGAGCAACAGCATGGCTGGGTTCTGGTGAGGGCTCACTTTTGAGTTGCAGGTGGCTGTCTTCTCATTTATCCCCACATAGTGAGAAGAGGATGGGAGAGCTCTCTATGAATCCCTTTATAAGGGTGCTGATCCCATTCATAAGAGCTCTCCCCTTAGGACCTAATTACCTCCCAAAACCCCCACCTCTTAATGCCATCATACTGAGGGTTAGGATTTCAACATATGAATTTAGGGATCACAGAAACATTTTATCTCCAATAGATGTTAAATAGAAACATTTCTAATTCTCACTCTATGTTCTGTGCCAGGCAACATAATTCCCTCCATAAAGACATTTACCTCCTAATCCCCAGAATTTATGAATCGTTATACTTTACATGGCAAAGAGTTACTTTACAGATGTGGTTAAGAACATTGAGAAGAGTATCCTGAATTATAAAGGCAGGCTCAGTGTAATCGTACAGGTCTTCACAGCTGAAAGAGGGAAGCAAGGAGTTAGAGGCAAAGAAGATGTGAAACTGGAAGCAGAAGTCGAGTGATGTGGCCATGAGCCAAGGATATCAAGAAGCGTTTAGAACAGGGGTGTCCAATTTTTTGGCTTTCCGGGACCATATTGGAAGAAGAATTGTCTTGGACCACATATAAAATATACTAACACTAATGATAGCTGAAGAGCTTTAGAAAATTGCAAAAACATCTCATAATGTCTTAAGGAAGTTTACACATTTGTGTTGGGCCTCATTATGTCTTAAGGAAGTTTACACATTTGTGTTGGGCCTCATTCAAAGCCATCCTGCATCACAGGTGCCCTGGTTGGACAAGCTTGCTCTAGAAGCTGGAAAAGGCAAGGACAGAATCTCCCTAGAGCTTCTAGAGGGAACACAGCTCTTCTGATATTTTTGTCCTAGAAGACCCATTGTGGATTCCTGATTTCCAGAGCTTAATGTGTGTAACCATTAAGTCTGTAGTCATTTGTTAAGCAGTAGAAAACTGATGCCCCTTCTTTTCCTAAACAGGCCACAGATTCTATATTCATCCAAAGCCTCTCACAAAGGGTGTCTACGACTCCAAATTTTCTTTTTTTTTTTTTTTGAGATGGAGTCTCACTCTTGTTTCCCAGGCTGGAGTGCAGTGGTGTGATCCTGGCTCATTGTAACTTCCACTTCCTGGGTTCAAGTGATTCTCCCACTTCAGCCTCCCAAGTAGTTGGGATTACAAGTACATGCTACCATGCCCAGCTAATTTTTGCATTTTTAGTGGAGACGGGATTTTGCCATATTGGCCAGGCTGGTCTTGAACTCCTGACCTCAGGTGATCCACCTGCATTGGCCTCTCCAATTGCTGGGATTACAGGCATGAGCTACTGAGCCCAGCCTACAACTCCAACTTTCTGTAGTTACTTTGGGTTAATTTTATAAAACATAACCTAACTGTATATTAGCTGTTTTGCTGTAAGTTCCCATAGTAGTAATTTTGCCATGGAAGAGCTAGTTCCCAACATATTCACCACTCATTTGTTCACTTATCTTTTCACAGTGGTATTTGTATCTTTTTTCACAGCTGTATTCTTAGCACAAGTTCAGTGCCTGACATATAGGAGGTATGCCCTACCCCGCAAATTTTTTTTTTAAGTATTAAGGCCTCTTGCTTCACTCTTAAGATCACAAACAAGAGAGAGAGAACATACATTTCCTTTTAAAGTTCACAATAAGCAAAGAAAAGAAGGACTAAGTAACAATCCTGTCCATGTTCCTGAGGGCCTTCTCTTACATGAATAATTTTTGCTAACCTAACTCAGTAGTTATTGCTCTCATGCTATGAACCTGTCTTTTCATTGATAAAATGAGGACAAATGAGACGAGCACAATTCTAGACTTCCTAATAATTGGACTATGAGAGAAGGGAAGGAGTTTATGAAAGTTTTCAATTAATTTGAAGAAACAAGGGGACATGGCAAGAATTGTACCTGGATGGTAATGCAGCAACCATAATTTTTAAACCTAGAACTTAACATAGTTTCTGGAAAACTCAAGTACTATACAATTGACCCTTAAACAACACAGGTTTTAACTGTGTGGGCCCACTTATTGACCCTGACCACTTCATCTTCCTCAGTAGTTTGCAAGGTAGACAGAACTTGTAGCTATTCATTTATTAGTGCTTTAATTTGATTATCTAGATGAGTGTGTAACAGCTACAAATTTCCCCTCATATGCATTCCTGCAGCCCTTACCAGCCAGTCATAGGACTAATCCCAAATGGAAATCACATCCCAAGGATAGCTCCATGTGGCTTATATGCCAGGTAGGCTTGAAATCACCAAGCCATATAAACAGGCAATACTGGCTCACACCAATATTTCCATAGTGTTACATTTTTCAAACTATTTGTGGCATCAATGGTGTTATAAGTGGGTTTATTGATATAAATAAACTGTACACATAACATATTCAACTCTTAGTAGTATAGATGATATGACTTCTAGAAAATGATGTTTCAGAACTTCCAGCTTGTAAAACCTACATAAAAGCCCACTTTCCCCTTCTTTGACACTTAATGCAGAAAAAAGAAGTTAACTGCTTCCCCACTTCTCCACAATTGTTATGGACATTGAGAGACAATGTGTTTAGTTATTATGAAAATATTTAGGTTTAAAAAAATCATGGAGCATCATGGTATTCTCAGCTTTAATCATGAGACTGGCTTTTGCCAGGACCTTATTGAAGAACCTAACAAAATTACCCGAGCTGATGAAAAACAACTCCTCTGGCAACAATGCTCTTAACCAGAAAAATCATAACTTGATTCTATCATAACCAGAAACATATTTACCCTCAAATTGCTTCAGTACTCCAAATTAATCAACAAAGTATGCTGTCAGACGTCTAGTTTTGCTTCCTTTAGTAAAGGTTTTCCTGATATGTGAAAAGTCATTTCATTTAAAATGGAAATGAATACCTAATATAATATTTGTAATAGTCTCTTAAAGGCACACTGCTTCTCCATATGAACTTAAAATTTTTTTCCATAAATTTTCATAAATTCATCATATATTTTAAATTATAGAAAGCAAGATATTCAACATGATGGGGAAATGGCACTCTCCTCTCTCTTTAACCCTTTCAGTTTGAAATTATCAGAAACATTTATATTTATTATAGCTCTCTTTCTCTAAACTTAGCTTTTATTTTGCAGCAAATAAAGGCACACTATCATTTTCTTTATACCTAATGTATAGCTAGTATATCCAGCCATAGTCTCTTATTTTGTCCTTGCAATGACCCTTTTATTGGAACACCTGAGAAGAAAAGTGACTCACCTCCCAGAGAGATACTATGCCAAGGTTCAAACCACCATAACACACTGTCCCCAGGGCTTCAGAGAGGAGGCTACCTCACAATGATAATGGAAAGGAAAGGAATTGAGTAATCAAGTCTGACTTTTCTATCAGCCCTCACAGGGCTCTGAGTCAAAGTTTATGCATCAGCACTAAACCTTCTGAGAAAGCAGCTACCCATTCTGAGATGGGACAGCACATGTTAGATGGCGTCCTTGAATGAGCAGCCACTACCACAGTGACTGTGTGCAGCCAGCATCTGGGACAGCCAGACTCCTTGCTCCATCTGCACACTAAATCAGAGTCAGGTGAAGGAATGCTAAATGAGAAAGAAAGTATTCAGGGATGATAGCCAAATGGAGGGCCAGATCTCTTGAGAAATCTGGGGTTGGAACTTACAAAGACAGGTTATTAATAACAGGAAGTCATCCTGGTTTCCTTCCTGAAGGAGGAATGTAGGCTCAGATACTGACAGATTTGAATTTTCTCAAGATTCTTGAGTCTACAGAACCATTTTAATGTGGCTTTTTGCCACATTTACAGCACAGAACAGGTCGGCTGTCCTCTGTTCTCAGATTTCTTTTCCTACTTGGCAATTCCATTTCCTCCTGACTCAAATGTGCTTCCTCTCTTTGGGAAGGCACAGGATGCCACTGACTCAACACCAGAAGAATGTGTGCTGTGGGTTGTTTTGCCAACCACGGGCATGGGCTGAGTAAAGAGGGAAGTAAAGGAAGAGGCGGGGCAATGATTGCTGGCTCAGCTTCTGCTTCCTTCACTTGCAAGCTGCCTAACCTTGGACAAATCATGCTGGTGTCTTATACTCTGTGTTTGTAGAAAATGAGAGGGTAGGAGGTGACAACATCTGGACTTTGAAGTGGAAGTGGCTAATACGATGGACTTCTGGATGTCCCTTCCAAGTTAAAATCCAAAAACATAAAAGTAGTAATATCTAATATAATTAACGGTCTATTGTGTTCCAAGGTCCTTGTTGATCATCTTACATAAAATACCTATTCCTTACAAGATTTTACATGTTGGGTATCACTAGCCACATTTTTCAGAGAAAAATGCTTAGAAGAAGATTGAATAAATTACAGTGATTGCGTAAAGCTTTCAGTCCTTGGTGTACATGACTCCTAACTGTTTCCTTTCCTTGGTGCCAGGCTGTTCTAAGGTCTATGATATATACTATATGTGATCAGTGTTCCCTGTAATTCTTTTAGGCTGAAAGTAGCTAACCATGTTTCATGAAGAACAGCCTTTGATGGCTGAGTATGCATGAGAGGAATTTCATGTTACAATTAAAATTATACCAAGATTAATCAGACACATATTTAATGATATGTATAACAGCTATTGTGCTACACATCATTAGGCAAAAATGGTAAGCCATTCAAATAAATGAAAATAATTATATTTACACTGCTGAAGCAAGCACAGCTGTAATCAGACAGGAATTGAGATGGGATGAAAAACTGTTAGAATAAAAATATAAAAATAATTGTTCTGTTTATTAAATTTATTGCTAATCTCCAAGCATTTTGCTAGGTATTTTATATGCATTATCTTATTTAATTCTCCAATAACAATATGAGAAAGATATTAACTTTTTTTAACAGATGAGGAAACTGAGGCCCAGAGAATTTAATAATGTTTTTCAGGGTTGCTCATTTAGTAGCACTTGGGATTAAATGCCAATACAGGAAATGTCACTTAACATAATTTCTCTTATGCACTGCGCCCCTCAGCCAGGTGGCTAAATGGAATAACCACTCACTCATTCTTTCCTCTCATTTTATCAGGTTTGTTTTTAATAGGACACACTGATTTGCCTCCAACTAAATTAGTATTAGAATGCCATTGTTCATTCTGCCTGTATTACTATTTGCAATGTTAAGGACTGAATGTATCAAGAACATTTTCTGGACTGAATGTGTCCAGAAAATTCATCTATAGAAGCCCTATCTCCCAATTTGATGGTGTTTGAAAGTAGGACACTTGGGAGGTAATTGAGTTTAGATTAGGTCCTGAAAGTGGGACCCTCATGACGGGATTATTACCATTATAAGGAAATGAAGAAACACAAGATCTTCAACCCACCCCTGCAGCTGTCTACAAGCCAGGAAGAAGGCTCTCACAAGGAACCAGATATGCTGGCATCTTGATCTTGGGCTTCCAGTCTCCAGCACTGTGAGAAATAAATGTCTACTCTTTAAACCACCCAGGCTATGGTATTTTGTTATAGTGTTCTGAGCTGTCCAAGACAATGGATAATTTTCCAATCTCCTGTTCCAAAAGCAGATGCCCATTAACTTTTTACTAGGAGAGAAAAAAAGGGAGAAGAACGTATTAGTTAGCAAAGGCTAGTTTATGCTTAGGATTTTGTAACACAGAGATACAAAATTTCAGTGGCTTAGAGTTACAAATTATGTTCCATGTCTATCATTGAGAAATTGAGGCTGGGAGAGCCATGTCTCCCAGTGCTGGAACAAATTCTATTTAGTCCCAAAGGTTCCCAAATGGAAAAGTGCTGGTTATCTTGGCAAAGCAAAGAGAGGCCTGCAAAACCTCTGCTCTCTCCTCAATGCTACACACCAGAGAAAGTGAAGTTTAGGACAGCCAGAAGCCCACTTGGGATCAGCACTGCAGTAGTTCAGCAGACAAGAAGTTTTCTTACTGATTAAACTAGACACTTGGAAATGAAAAAAAAAAAAAAAAATCCAAAGAAAAACTTAACTAGCTTTGCAATTTTTATTTGAAATCTGTTCTCTCTGACTTTACAGGTCAATTCAGGCGTCAGTTAATATTGCCCATTCTCTCTCCTGTCTCCACCCTTTCTTCACCATCCATGACTAGGCCCCTGAGACTAAGCAGGAAGGAGTATTGAGATATCCTGATGAGGTACATTGTAGTGCTTTGCATGTCCTTGTAGATACAAACAGCATTTGTTTGCAAAGTGTATTATTCCCTTAGTGGTGGAGAATGTCTACAGATTTGTGGAAACTGCTTGTACCCTAGGATATGCCCAATCACAATGTCTGCCTTGAGTCAAGCTTGGTAAGACAGAAAACAAAATGGTCTGGAGTAGGAATAAACATTGACCTGATCAGTCTGGTGCACGCACTGATATGAAAAATAAGCACCAAGGGGTTCTGAATTTATTTAGATGTCAATGAGTTTCTAGATAAATAGAACACATACTCAATATCAAGAATAAGTAGCAGTGATTAACTTCGCTTTTGTCGGTCAGTTAAGCAGTATTATTGACAACATGTGTACTGGACATTTCACAGTACAGAGCGGGTAGGTCTGAGCCAGGGATCCATAGGCTCAAGGCACCTACATTCAATTTGGTGATGTGACATTTCTAGACCTCAATTTCTTAATGTAAACAGTAAGAATAAATGAGATATATCTCAAGTCCTCAGGAACCATAACACAGTATTGTTTCTTCTCACGCTTAAACTACAATGAAAAGCTTTTGTTAGTTTTGGTAGGTGAAACCTTCCAGGAAGAGGACGAAGAAGGAGGAAGGAAGAAACACTCATGTTCCCACTCTGAAGGATGTCAGGTTTGTGTGAGAAAATTATTAAGATGATTTTGCCTTGCAAAGATGCAATTGAGTAGAATTCATGTAATTTATAGGCAGCACTACTGAGTTAACATGCTTTAGATTTCCTTAGAGAGTTGGGTCACAATGACGGTTTTGGCCTCAACTTCTTTACTCCTTCCTTTGATGCATTTCTTTTGTCTAGGGAGGATGATTTAAAGAGTAGTTACTGATAGAGATAGTCACTAACGGCTGCTAGGAACAGGCTCTCCCAGCATTAGTAATGTTTTACAACTCTAGCGCTGAAAAGGAATCTTTTCTATTTGAGCCTAGTTCCATGACACCAGCTGACATATCTCTCTTTGCCTTTCTCCTCCCTACTTTATTCTAAGTTCACTCATCTTCTTGTATCTCTGCCTCCAAATTTTCAGTACAAAGCTCCTTCTGATAATTACATTTGCACTCCTCTGTACCACCACTCTGACCCAACAGTGAAGTGTGACCATTCTGACTTCCAGATTGCCAGCTCAAAATATCAATTCTGTTGATTTGTTTTTCCTTCTATGCTCAGAAGACCTGGAACCATGGTGGGAAGTAGGACACGAAGCAGTTGGACAAGCTGTTCAAGAACTGATCATGCTCATGTGTAGAGGAAAACAGATGGGAGGAGAGAAATTCCTTAAGAGCACATGACTGGTGGGGCAAGGAACAAACCTACAGAGATGAGTTGCAGATCTGAAGATGGGAGACATTGTCTACCATATAATAACTCACTTCGCTTATGCAAGATGCTTGGTATCTGAATTTCAGTGTCCTCATTAGCAAAATAAAGATTAAAAATACCCAACTTCTTAGAGTTGTCAAAAAGATATGAAGATGTGAATAATTTGAAACCATTATCTAATATGTAAAGTATTACTATATTTACTATTATTATCAAATATGTATCCCACTGTCTAACACATTAAATGGACAAAATAGAATATTTTGAAAGTTGTAGATCTAGAAAGTTTAATTTTACAAAAAAAGGTCAGAAACCTTTCCTAAGAAAAATGTACATATTACAAAATGTAGCACATGATTTCAGTGGGGCCCGTAAACCCTTTGAAGTCCAGCTGTGAATCTTCAGAGTGAAACAAAATAAAGTAAAATGCCCAAAGGTATGTAAAGCTTACCTTTGAGTAGAAATATTCTAGGTAATTTTTTTCTTTTAAATTATTTACTTTATTGTATGATTTGTTCTGTAGATTATCTATGTATTGCTCATTTCTAAATATTAGGATTCCGAAATCCTCAACAAAATAAATTACTCAACAGGTAACTAACAGTGTGTCTAAAGGAGAAACAGGAGTTGTTTTGATTATTTCATTTGTTTCTATGGAATCTGTTTGGAGAACCATGCTGGCAGAAGCATAGCATTTTTACAGATACACCTATCAACTAAAAATGTGTATGTATAGAAAAAGAGAGATTGCTATTTTATATATATATATATATATATATTTATATATATATATATATAAAATAAACATGCATGCATATATAAACAATGTACATATATGAACATACATGCAAATATATACATAGTGGATATATGAAATATAGATATATACTTTATATATTAAGAAATACAGATATATAAAATTAAAATATTTTAGTAAATGGCTAAATCTAGAATTCCTAAGTAAAGCTGGAATTGGAACCTCCCTCTTTATTCTGTGCAGACACTAAGAAAGCATTATCAAAGGACAAGTAATCCCCTGGCCATTTTTTAATTTTTAACTTTCTAGGGATAGCTTGTTTTGTAAGTTTTCCCCTGTGCTATTGGCATTATGATACTGGAAAGGGTTTAACTCCATAAATATTCAGCAAGTATATATTGTGCTACAAATAGAGAGTTTAATTTAAAAAAAGACTCAAGCACGGGACATAAACATTTGAAAGAATGAGTCATACATTGGAATGTGCAATATAATAAGAGCAGTACCTACTTTCTTTGTGTAGAAAAGGTGGTAATTAACATTACCTGAGATGGATCAAGAAGTGATTTTTCAGAAGGTGACCTGCAACGTAGATGTCTGTCCTCCGGACAGAAGAAAGATAAGGTTTTCTTCAGAAGGAAAGATCACATGGTAAGCAACAGGAATTTGGTGGCACTAGGTAAAAGAGAAGGTTCAAGAAAACAGGGTTTTTCATTCTACAAGAAGACAATTGGACTGCTGCCTTTGTTCCTATCTTGCATGTATAGCCACAGAAGGAGCAGTTGTGTTTTCTTTTAGTACCTCACCTTGTTTCTAATTCTACTCCAAATGCATCTGCTTTAGGTTAGCCTATTTTTGTTTCTATATGGACCTTTATGATAAGACTGATGATATTCAGTGATAATCTCCCCATTTATTCATTCATTCAATTAATATTTATTGAACAACTATATTCTATTGGTTTCTATCTATAAAGGTGATCATTTTTAAAGACTTTAAAAATTTTCTTAAATTTACTATATAGCCCTTCTACACTCTTGTGGGGAGGGGGGAATATCTCCAAACAAATAATAAATCCATTCCTCTAGCTAAAATTGGCTATCTTCTGTTGCTCAGTTTCTCCGACTCTTTATCAGTGCTCCTGTCAAGAATGTCTCTGCCATCTCATCTACAGCAATCTGTCATTTAACAATGGGAATATGTTCTGAGGCATATTGTGAGGCAATTTCATCATTACATGAACATCACTAAAACCTAGATGGTCTAGTCTACTACACACCTAGGCTATGTGGTTAGCCTATTGTTTCTAAGCTACAAACCTGTACAGCATGTTTCTGTACTGAAAAATGCAGGCAATTTTAACATAATGATAAATATTTGCTTATCTGAACAAAGAAATAGTAGAAACACAGTACTGAATGCTACAGACCACTGTCATATATGTGGTCTGTTGTTGACCTAAATGTCATTATGAGATACATGACTGCACAAGCACCAAGCTTTGTCTTTATCAAATATCACCTTTTCTTTCAACAAGGAGATTTTTCCAGAACAATCCAACCAAAAAGAATTGTTTTATTTCTCTTTCATAACTACTGCCTTGAATCCTAGTTACTATTCAAATACTTTCTCCTTATCTTTCTTCCTAGATCCTAATCATCTTTAGGATTAGAACCTAAAGTGTAAGTATAATCATCTTACACTTCTCACTGTCTATTATAGTAGCCAACACAGTGCTTTGCACATCTGATTTCATATTTAATTAATGGTTGGTTTGAAATTTAGATTGATCTTCACATTCCTGACAGAAGTGTTTTTGTAGCTTGGGTAAACACTGAAATGCCCACAGATTGGATAAAAAAAGTATGAAAGGTCATTTATACTCAGGTATAAAACAGCTTGACCATTCTTATAAGCATGTCTTTTCAATTATAAAAATTTCTAATTGAGATCCAAAACTTTAAGCATGAAACTATCTGAATCTTTTTTCTGTATAATTTTAGCTTTGCAGACCATATTTTCAATTTCTAGACTTTAGCACATTATTAATAACGTCAAGGCTATATCTCTAGAATTACACTGATCTCCTCTGCCCTTCTTGGCAGTGTTATTTGAGCTATAGGAAAATCAGCAAAGAAGTTCTTACTGTTATGTTTTTCTATCTACTGTGGGAAGAATTGGCACCTAAGGCTATGTCTGCATTATTTATACCACTTTGATAGATTAAATCTTAACTGTACCATAGAGCTTTTAAAGGCATGCCTGTAAACGTTTAAGGATTACACAGGTGTTCATACTGGCTGCAAACAAAGACTCCTTTTTGTGGTTGGAAAACAAAATTAAATGTAACAATGTCCTTCAAGCCATGGTTTCTGCTTAAAACAGATCCTTGACTGGACATGTCAGATAGATTTGTTACTCTTGACACATTTTTGGAGTTCAACAAAGTAGCCTACATCAATGGAAACATTTCTGTGATCCTATACTTCTAAAGTTAATCTCTCTGATGGTGACATTTCATAAAGGAATGGTAATGTCAGTATTCTACCAATGTGACAATATCCTAAAGGACTTTTATCCTGAAAGGTCCCCAAGCTCTAAAGTATTCTTAAAGCTATTTCATTCTTTTCTCTGTGCTGTTACCAACTCTATGGTGAAATTTTGATGTGTTACCAAAAGACAAGAGCTTTATTTTTGGAAAGTATTGTTCACAGGGCCCCCGAGGATTTTTTTCTTTTTATTTTTATAACTGGAAGATCTGATTTTATTCTCTGAAACTCAGGACTTGCTAGAGTTCCTTTTCAAGAAGATGGTAATTTTATGAGTTTTCTTTGGAAATAATTATAATCACCTTCAATTCAGTGAAAGATAATATTTTCTCAGCTACTCAAGGTCCACATCAGGGCAAAGCAGTTATTTACTCAACATTACAGAAACTCTGATATAAGTCACTGAAATATTTAAACAATAATAAAGAAAAGTATAATGATAATTATAAGATATGAGGATTGCAATCATGTTTTCCTCAATAAGATAATTAAATTCTAATTTATATGCCATCCATATGTCATTGTTTCTAATTGCAAACCCAGTTATTTACTAAATTCAACCTTTCCTTCTTCTTTTTCCTGTTTCTCTCTTGCTTTTTTCCTATTCTCTGAAAATTTACAACCTAGAGCACAGAGAAATAAGATCTCTCTTCTAAATGTCAAGTTTGAAAGGTAGGAAATTTACCAAGTGCTCATGAATGCAAAAATATCACAACAATGAAATCCTGTATAGCACAATAATACTATCCATAGAGTAATGCGAATAAACAAACGGTCTATCACACCAAAGAAATACTGTATGACAATGAGTAATCAAATAGCAATGGCATAGCTACATGGATGAATCTCACAATGTAAAATGAAAGAATGCATACAAGGGGAATACATACTATATGATTGACATAAAGGCAAAAAACCTACAAAACTGATCTATGATGTTAGAAGACAGTATTGCCATTGGGGAAGTAGTGATTGGATAATTTCAAAGATTAAAACAGTAATTTCACTAAAAGGAAATCTCTTAGACACTACCTTAAGAACTGATCAAAATTTATATAATTGTAATTGAGACATTATATCATAATGCCTCTTAAGGATGGCATAGCACTTCTGTGGTTTATTACTAAAAATGCATTAGGAGATATCAAGCAGTCTTTAAGAGACATTATACTGTACATTTCGCATACTGCAAAAATGTCAAACTTAAAAAAAGGATGAAAATATGTTAGATATAATAAAATTAAAGAAGATAATACTACTAAATAGGTTGACACTGGACAAGCAGATGGGACAAAGGACTATAAAGAACATCACTGTAATGATTAATAATTTGAACATAGAGTATGGATTAGAAAATAGTTTAATTAAAATATGAGTTTTTCTATTTTTGCTAATCAGACTGTTATATGAAAGAATACCCATTTTCCTAAGAAATATACACAAATATTTAAGAGAAAGGGAACCCAACATTTCCAATACATTATTAGAAATAATGTTTGGTATGCACACATGTTCACATAAACCTGTATGTTGTATACAGAGAAAACAATAAAACAAATGGCAAAAAAGTATGTATAATTCCTAAATTTGGGGAAATGTTCTAATAAGACTCCCTTGGATTCCTCTGTTAACTCTTTTGTAAGTTTAGAATTATGTAAAATAAAAATTAAAAATAAGAATACTAAGGTGTGTAGGATTTTATTCATCCTCTAAAGATTTCTTGGATGTGGAAATCAGGTTTCAGAGAAGTCTGAAAAATACAGAAAATTGATCTTTCAGGGATACAATTATAATAATGTTCAAGGAGGCCAATTTGTGTTAACCAAGCTCCCAAGAAACTGATATATCAAGTAGAATGCCAGTTTATTAATTAACAACAACAAAAATTGATACTGCTAAATGAGATGTAAGATCTGTGTGAGCATATCTGTTACATTTTTCTTCTTGGCAGATATACGTGGAAAACTACTTAATTATCTGAGAACTGCTTTGTGAACAGGGGTTCAAAGCATGCAAAGTTGTTTGAATGTATCAGATGCTTAATGCTCAGATACTGAAAACCTAATACACTGTATTTATTTTCACTTCTTAGTGGGGAGATATTTTATTTATTTTATCTACCTTTTTTTTTTTTGCCTAGAATTAATTATATATATATATATATGTATGCTTGATTTTACAACTAAACTCAGCATCAAAGGAGTCTTGCTTAGATTCAGCCTATAGAGTATATGTATATATTTTAGGCTCCTATCCAGTCTGGAAAATCAGGACTTATTTTCATGATTGCTAATAATACTCTTTTATTGATTATTGGCTTGGTGTGGTAGGTAGTTTTCTCCTGTAATCCCAGCACTTTGGGAGGCCTAGGCAGGCAGATCACCTGATGTCAGGAGTTTGATACTAGCCTGGGTAACATAGTGAAATCCCATCTCTACTAAAAATACAAAAATTAGCCAGGTGTGGTGGCACACATCTGTAATCTCAGCTACTCGGGAGGCTGAGGCAGGAGAATCACCTGAACTTGGGAGGTGGAGGTTGCAGTAAGCCAAGATTATACCACTGAACTAAAAATCTTCTTTTTAAAATTATTATTAAACAAGTAGAAGAAACAAGGTCAAAATTAAAACTGGAATTCATGAGGTTGGCAAGATATTTTCATTAAATAAAGAACACTGGTTGACTTCTTTTCTTTTTACACTTTAAACATTTAGTTTTTCTTCTAATCTTCATTGTTTCTGAAAAGCTGTCAACCACAATTCAAATTGCCTTTTCTCTATAAAGTATTGTTCTCTTGTTGCTTTCAAGATAATCTCTATTTAATTTACATTTGGAAATATGTTAAGTAAATTGTTCTTACAACTCAGTGTAAATTTAAAAAATCAGAAATATTTGTAAAATTTTATTAATTTTGTCTTCCATATTTATGTCAAATGCATATTTCAAAAATAAGTTAAATAATATATATGAAAATCACAGGATTATTTTATGCTTTATTTAAATTTTTATTAAAACAATATACTTTTTGGTAAGAATATACAATCCAAATTGTTGGTTGGGCAAATCTTAGCTATTTAGCCATTATGCTTCCATTGAAAAGAATGATGTTCATCTACTATCATATAATCAAATTACAGATTCAGTATCTGGTTAAAATTATAATGAATTCAAATAAATTAAGTAATGAGGGGTACTAGAAATTCCCAGCATATTGTTATGTTTAACATATATCATTAAACACGTGTGCCATTGCCAAACAGATATTTATGGTATTATGCAGGAAATGTAATACCTGATGAGTTTCTGTCTGTAACTTGAACTCCAAGGATGTAACTCTTTCTGTCATAAAAGGTCTATTTCTGAATTTTCTATTCTATTTCATTGATTTTTACACCAAATATACAACCACTAACTTCATTAATGTAATTTTTTTGGTAAGTCTTAAAACTAGACAGGATTAGTTTTACAATTCTCCTTTTCTTTAGATTTTATATTCAATTTATCAATTTCCACCAAAAAATAAGAGAAATTTAAAAACTTGCTCATAGGCTTCATTTGTATTCCATTGGATCTATAAATTAGTTGGAAAAAACTGCCACCTTTACCAATTCTGAGCCTTCTAATCCATGAGAATGGTATGTCTCTTTATTTATTTTTATATTTAGTTCATTTCTGTTAACATTGTGTGTTCTTTTTACTCTAAAGGTCTTGTAAATATTTTGTTAAATTATGTATTTCTAATTTTTTTTGTGTTTTTCAGTGCTATCATAAAATTGTATAATTTTTTAAGTGTTTAAAGTTAAAGCATTTGTGGCTAAAATATTAAAACGAGACTCAGTTTTGAAATTAGGACATTTTTCCTGTGACTTTCACTTACTATTTCTAGGGGCATTTTTATAGAATAGCCAGAATTTTCTTTGTACATGATTATATAATTATGTTGTCTGAAATAAAGACAATTTACTTCTTCCTTTCCAATCTCTGTATAATATTTCTCTTTCTGTCCCACGACTTAGTGCAGGAGTTGTCCAATTTGTTCTTAAAGGACCAAATAGCAAATATGTTAGGCTAACAACTTATATGCTCTCTGTTGCAGATACTCAATTTTACCCTTGTAAAATAAAACTGTAAACAACACTTAAACTGGTATGACTGGGTTATAGTAAAATTTTATTTACAAAAATAGCTGACTGGCCTGTAAGCCGACAACTGATCCAGAATTATTTTTTTTTTCATTTATATTATTAACATGGTAAATTACATTATTAGATCTTCAATGGTTAACCCAATGCATTTCTGGTACAAATTCCAATTGATCAACAAAAGGGGGAGAGGATCAAAGATGGCCGATTAGGAGCAGCTCAGGATTGCAGCTCCCAGCTAAAGTGCAGAGGGTGAGTGGATGCCGCATTTCTAGATCGATTTTTATTGCCCGCAGACCAGGAGATTCCCAGGCGGAGGAGCCCCATGGGTTGCCAGCGCAGCTGTTTTGGCAGGTGCTGCGGGTCTCTGCACAAAATACACAGGTCCAGGTGCTGTTTTAGCTGGTGATTGGATCTCCTGGGAGATAGAGTCACCCATTCAACTGATAAAAAGGGGACTGAAACAGGGAACCATGCCAGGAGATTCCCAGGCAAAAAAGCATCATGAATCTCTAGCGTGGCTTTTTCAGCCGGTGCAGGGGGTTGCCGCTCAGGAAATCACACAGATCCAGGCACCTTTTCAACAGGCTACTGGAACACCTGGGAGATAGAGTCACCTGTTCAACTGAAAAGAAGGGGACTGAAACAGGGAGCAGGGCCAGGAGATTCCTGGGCAAAAAAGCACCATGAGCCCCCAGTGTGGCTGTTTCAGCCAGCTCAGCAGGTCTCTGCACAAAATCTCACACAAATCAGGGGACCTTTTCAACTGGTGACTGGAACACCTGGGAGACAGAGTCACCTGTTCAATTGAAAAAAATGGGGGGGGGGGAGTCTGAGGCAGGGAGCCAGGTGATCAGGCTCAGCCAGTACCACCCCCAGAAATATCAGCAATCTGAAATGCTCTGGATTGAGAGTTTCAAAGCAAGCACAGCTGAACCCGGGATAATCTAGCTCTACAGGTGAAGGGTGTCTGCCATTACTGAGGCAGTTCCGCCATCACTGAGGCAGCTGGCCACTGCCAAGGCAGCCCACCATTGCTGAGGCAGCCTGCCATTACAGAGGTGGGACACCATTGCCGAGGCAGTTTTAACTATACCCGTATCAACAGAACTGCAGGGAAGTTCACATGGCAGCTGGGCAGAGCCCACAGCAGCTCAGCAAAGACTCTGCTGGCAGACTGTGACTAGGCTGCCTCCTCACTGGAGAGGGCAGCCCTGAAAAAAGGCAGCAGCATGACAGAAACTTATAAATAAAACCCTAACTACCCAGGACGGAGCACCTGGGGGGGTGAAAAGGCGTTGTTCTGCTGTGGCAGATGTAAATGTATCTGCCCAGCAGCTCTGGATGGAAAACAGAGCTCACAGCACAGCACTTGAGACCCTATAAAGGACAGATCGTCTCCTCAAGCAGCTCCCTGACACCCGTATACCTAAAGAGTCACCTCATAAAGGAGAGCTCAGACTAACATTGGGCGGTTATCCTTCTGGGACAACGATAGCAGAAGAAGAAACTGCCAACAACTCTAACTGTTCTGCAGCCACTGCAGGTGATCCCCAGGCAAGCAGGACCTGGAGTCCTACAGTAGAGAGGCCTGACTGTTAGAAGAAAAACTAAAAACCGAAAGAAATAACTTTATCATCAACAAACTGGATGTGCACTCAGAGACCCCATCAGAAAGTCAACAACTACAAAGACAACAGGTA
The DNA here is from genome assembly GCF_048565385.1 of Saimiri boliviensis. NCBI lineage: Eukaryota > Metazoa > Chordata > Mammalia > Primates > Cebidae > Saimiri > Saimiri boliviensis. Next base: position 92,176,054 of record NC_133453.1, read on the forward strand.
GATAAATCTACAAAGATGGGAAGAAACCAGTGCAAAAAGGATGAAAACACCCAAAAACAGGACGCCTCTCCTCCTCCAAGAATCACAACTCCTCACCAGCAAGGGAACAAGACTGGATGGAGAATGAGTCTGATGAATTGACAGAAATAGGCTTCAGAAGGTGGGTAATAAGAAACTTATCTGAGCTAAAAGAACACGTTCTGACCCAGTGCAAAGAAACTAAGAATACCGAAAAAGGTTTGATGAAATGCTAATGAGAATAAACAGCTTAGAGAGGAATACAAATGAATTGATGGAGCTCAAAAACACAACACGAGAACTTTGTGCAGCACACACAAGTTTCAATAGCTGAATTGACCAAGTGGAAGAAAGGATACAGAGATTGAAGATCAATGAAATAAAATGAGAAGGCAAGATCAGAGAAAAAAGAATAAAAAGAAATGAACAAAGTCTCCAAGAAATATGAGATTATGTGGAAAGACCTAATCTTCATTTGATAGGTGTACCTGAATGTGACGGAGAGAATGAATCCAAGCTGGAAAACACTCTTCAGGATACTATCCAGGAAAATTTCCCCAACCTAGCAAGGCAGGCCAATATTGAAGTCCAGGAAATACAGAGGACACCACAAAGATATTCCTCAAGAAGAGCAACCCTAAGGCATATATCGTCAGATTCACCAGGGTTGAATTGAAGGAGAAAATGCTAAGGGAAGCCAGAAAGAAAGGTCAAGTTACCGACAAAGAGAAGCCCATCAGACTCACAGAGGATCTCTCAGCAGAAACCTTGCAAGACAGAACAGAGTGGAGACCAATATTCAACATCCTTAAAGAAAAGAACATTCAACCTGGAATTTCTTTTCCAGCCAAACTAATTCTCATAAGTGAAGGAGAAATAAAAATCCTTTATGAACAAGCAATTGCTCAGAGATTTCATCACCACCAGGCCTGCTTTACAAGAGCTCCTGAAAGACGCACTAAACATAGAAAGGAACAACCAGTACCAGCCACTTCAAAAACATACCAAATGGTAAAGAGCAATGACACAATGAAGAAACTGTATCAACTAACAGACAAAACAACCAGCTAGCATAAAAATGGCAGGATCAATTTCACACAAAACAATATTAACCTTAAATCTTAATGGGCTAAATGCCCCAATCCAAAGACACACACTGGCAAATTGGATAAAGAGTCAAAACCCATCGGTGTACTGTATCCTGGAAACCCATCTCACATGTAAGGATACACATAGGCTCAAATTAAAGGGGTGGAGGAAGATTTACCAAGCATATGGAGAGCAAAGGAGCAGAAGTTGCAATCCTGGTCTCTGATAAAGTAGACTTTAAACCAACAAAGATCAAAAGGGACAAAGAAGGACATTACATAATGGTAAAAGGATCAATGCAACAAGAAGAGCTAACGATCCTATATACACACCCAATATAGGAACACCCAGATACATAATGCAAGTTCTTTTTCTTTTTTTCTTTTCTTTTTTTTTTTTTTTTTTTGAGACGGAGTTTCGCTCTTGTTACCCAGGCTGGAGTGCAATGGCGCGATCTTGGCTCACCGCAACCTCCGCCTCCTGGGTTCAGGCAATTCTCCTGCCTCAGCCTACTGAGTAGCTGGGACTACAGGCACGTGCCACCATGCCCAGCTAATGTTTTGTATTTTTAGGAGAGACGGGGTTTCACCATGTTGACCTGGATGGTCTCAATCTCTTGACCTCGTGATCCACCCGCCTCGGCCTCCCAAAGTGCTGGGATTACAGGCTTGAGCCACCATGCCCGGCCCATAATGCAAGTTCTTAATGACTTACAAATAGACTTACACTCCCACACAATAATACTGGTAGACTTTAACACTCCATTGTCAATATCAGACAGAACAATGAGACAGAAAATTAACAAGGATATTCAGGACTTGAACTCAGACCTAGACCAAGCTAACCTAACAGACATTTACTGACCTCTCTACCCCAAATCCACAGAATATACCTTCTTGTCAGCACCACACCACACCTACTCTAAAATTGACCACATAATTGGAAGTAAATCACTCCTCAACAAATGCAAAATAACAGAAATCATAACAAACAGTCTCTCAGACCACAGTGCAATCAAGTTAGAACTCAGAACTCAGAAACAAACTCAAAACCACACAACTTCATGGAAATTGAACAATTGGCTCTTGAATGATAAACAATGAAATGAAGGCAGAAATAAAGATATTCGTTGAAACCAATGAGAACGAAGACACAATATACCAGAATCTCTGCGACACATTTAAAGCACTGTCTAGAGGAAAATATACAGCAAAAAAAGCCCACTTGAGAAGCAAGGAAAGATCTAAAATCAACACCCTATCGTCAAAATTGAAAGAGCTAGGAAACCTTCATTCTCAGCAAACTGACACAAGAGCAGAAAATCAAACATTGCATGTTCTCATTCATAGGCGGGTGTTGAACAATGAGAACACATGGACACAGGGAGGGGAGCACTACACACTGGGGTCTATTGGGGGGAAATGGGATAGGGATGGGGTGAGGAGGTGGGAAGAGATAGCATGGGGAGAAATGGCAGATACAGGTGAGTGGAAGGAAGGCAGCAAACCACACTGCCATGTGTGTACCTATGCAACAATCTTGCATGTTCTTCACATGTACCCCAAAACCTAAAATGCAATAAAAAAAACAAAATAAAAGAAAGAGCTAGGGAAGCAAGATCCAAAAGCCTCAAAAGCTAGCAGAAGACAAGAAATAACTAAGATCAGAGTAGAACTGAAGGAGATACAAACACAAAAAAACCTTCAAAAAAGTCAATAAATCCAGGAGCTGACTTTTTGAAAAGATCAACAAAATAGACCACTAGCCAGATTAATAAAAAAGAAGAGAGAATAATTAAATAGATGCAATAAAAAATGATAAAGGGGATATCACCACAGATTCCACAGAAATACAAACCATCATCAGAAATTATTACAAACAACTCTATATACATAAACTAGTAAACCTGGAAGAAATGGATAAATTCCTGGACACTTGCATCCTTCCAAGCCTAAACCAGGAAGAAATCAAAACCCTGAAGAGACCAATAACAAGGGCTGATGTTGAAGCAGCAATTAATAGCCTACCACCTATAAAAAGCCCAGATCCAGATGTGTTCACAGCCGAATTCTACTAGACATACAAAGAGGAGATAGTACCATTCCTTCTGAAACTATTCCAAACAATCTAAAAAGTGGAAATCCTTCCCAAATCATTTTATGAAACCAACATCATCCTGATACCAAAACACGGCAAAGACTCAACAAGAAAAACTTCAGGCCAATATCCATGATGGACATAGATGCAAGAATCTTCAATAAAATACTGGCAAACTGATTGCAACAGCATATTAAAAAGCTTATCCACTATGATCAAATAGGCTTCATCCTGGGGATGCAAACCTGGTTCAACCTACACAAGTCTATAAACATAATCCACCCCATACAAAGAACCAAAGACAAACACGATTATCTCAATAGATGAAGAGAAGGCCTTTGACAAAATTCAACAGCACTTTATGCTAAAAACCGTCAATAAACTAGGTATTAATGGAATGTATCTCAAAATAACAAAAGCTATTTACGAAAAACCAACAGCCAATATCATACTGAATGGGCAAAAACAGGAAGCATCCACTTTGAAATCTGGCACTAAACAAGGATGCCCTCTCTTACCACTCCTATTCAATATAGTATGGGAAGTTCTAGCCAGAGCAATCAGGCATGAAAAAGAAATAAAGGATATTCGATTAGGAAAGGAGGAAGTCAAATTGTCACTATTTGCAGAGGAAATGATTGTGTATTTAGAAGACCCCAACATCTTAGCCCAAAATCTCCTGAAACTGATAAACAACTTCAGCAAAGTCTCAGGATACAAAATCAATGTGCAAAAATCACAAGCATTCCTATACACCAATAACAGACTTAAAGAGAGCCAAATCAAGAATGAATTGCCATTCACAAATGCTACAAAGAGAATAAAATACCTAGGAATACAACTAACAAAGAACTTCTTCAAGGAAAACTACAAACCACTGTTCAATGAAATAAGAGAGGACACAAACAGATGGAAAAACATTCCATGCTCATGGTTAGGAAGAATCAATATGGTGAAAATGGCCATACTGCCAAAAGTAATTTATAGATTCAGTGCTATCCCCATCAAGCTACCAATGACCTTCTTCACAGAGCTGGAAAAAAACACCTTAAACTTCATATGGAACCAAAAGAAGGCCCACATAGCCAAGTCAATTTTAAGCAAAAGGAACAAAGCTGGAGGCATCACACTGCTGGACTTCAAACTATACTACAAGGCTACAGTAATCAAAACAGCATGGTACTGGTACCAAAACAGACATATAGACCAAAGGAACAGAACAGAGGCCTCGGCAGCAACACCACACATCTACAACCAGCTGATCTTTGACAAACCTCACAAAAACAAGCAATGAGGAAAGGATTCCCTGTTTAATAAATGGTGTTGGGAAAACTGGCTAGCCATGTGCAGAAAGCAGAAACTGGACCCCTTCCTGACACCTTACACTAAAATTAACTCCAGATGGATTAAAGACTTAAACATAAGACCTAACACCATAAAAACCATAGAAGAAAACCTAGGCAAAACCATTCAGGACCTAGGCGTAGGCAAGGACTTCATGACCAAAACACCAAAAGCATTGGCAACAAAAGCCAAAATAGACAAATGGGACCTAATCAAACTCCACAGCTTCTGCACAGCAAAAGAAACAGTCATCAGAGTGAATCGGCAAACAACAGGATGGGAAAAAATTGTTGCAAAATGCCCATCTGACAAAGAGCTATTATCCAAAATCTACAAAGAACTAAAACAGATTTACAAGAAAAAAACAAGCCCATTTAAAAGTGGGCAAAGGATATGAACAAACACTTTTCAAAAGAAGACATACATGAGGCCAACAAACATATGAAAAAATGCTCATCATCACTGGTCACTAGAGAAATGCAAATCAAAACTACATTGAGATACCATATCACACCAGTTAGAATGGTGATCATTAAAAAAATCTGGAGACAACAGATGCTGGAGAGGATGTGGAGAAATAGGAACACTTTTACACTCTTGGTGGGAGTGTAAATTAGTTCAACCATTGTAGAAGATGGTGGCGATTCCTCAAGGACCTAGAAATAGAAATTCCACTTGACCTAGCAATCCCATTACGGGGTATATAGCCAAAGGATTATAAATCGTTCTACTATAAGGACACATGCACACGAATGTTCATTGCAGCACTGTTTACAATAGCAAAGACCTAGAACCAACCCAAATGCCCATCCGTGATAGACCGGACAGGGAAAATGTGGCACATATACACTATGAAATACTATGCAGCTGTAAAAAATGATGAGTTTGTGTCCTTTGTAGGGGCATGGATGAACCTGGAAACCATCATTTTCATCAAACTGACCCAAGAACAGAAAATCCAACACAGCATCTTCTCACTCATAGGCAGGTGTTGAACAATGAGAGCACATAGATACAGGGAGGGGAGTATCACACACTGGGGTCTGTCGGAGGGGAAATAAGGGAGGGACAGCAGGGGGTGGGGAGTTAGGGAGAGATAGCATGGGGAGAAATGCCATATAGGTGATGGGGAGGAAGGCAGCAAATCACACTGCCATGTGTGTACCTATGCAACAATCTTGCATGTTCTTCACATGTACCCCAAAATCTAAAAATGCAATAAAATAAATTTCAATTGATCATGATTTATTAACTTTTTGATATATTGCTGGGCTTGATTTCCTAATATTTAAAGATGTAATTTAAGTTCATAGAAATATTAAACTTTAACATTGTTTTCTTGTAATGTTTTTGCCTAGTTTTAGTTTTAAGGTTGATACTGCCCTTATTAGATAAGCTGGAAAGTATTCACTTATATTCTGTTACTGGAAAAATGAATTTATAGAACTGGTATTTTTGTATTTACCTTTGATAGAATTCTTCAGTGTTACCATCTAAGACTGGAATTTTTAAATAGTTAAGTTTTTAAGTATTATTAAATATTAAAATTTTAAATTATTAAATATTTAAAATTTTAAATATTATTTAATAATAAATTCAATTTTATTATTGGATACTAAGCCATTTATTTTTAAATGTTCTTTTTTCTTGAGTCACTTTATCCTTTTTCTTTTTGCTATTTTGTATTTTTACTTAATTTAAATTTTATTAAAATTTTTATTAAACCATTTTACATTTTTATTTTTTAAATAATTTTTGCTTATTTTGCCTTTTTTATTTTTTGGCCTTTTGTTCATTTTTTTCCCTTGGGTCAGTTTGCATTTTAGGGAGTTTTTCTTTCATTTAATATTCACCTAAGTATTATCCATTTTATCTATCTATTTATTTTATTACTCATGGCTCAGCCTGATATATTGATAACATTTTTTAAAGATCGATTTAGAGTGAGCTTTACTCAAGCGATGTCTCGCTCTACCTTTCTGGGATACTACCAAAAGCCTCAGTTCCCCAGTGAGGTGTCTCTGTTCTGCATAATGGAAACTCTCAGCTTCGTGTGAGATCTGGGAATTGTTCAACTTACAGCTCTTTGATAGTTGTTGATAGTTTTTTTTCATAAAGTTTCTCTCTGCACATGCATACATTATTATTCAGTGACAGACTGAAGGCAACTCTTGTGCATATTTCAGGAACTCTTTTTCCTTCCAGTTTCTTGCTCTTTGGTATTTCATTCTGCAACTTCAAGCTGCCTTATCCCAATCCCATTTCCCAAATTATGATTTCTTTCTCTCCTGAATCTCCCCATCCCCTATGCTATGATTCAAAAATTGACTCCATGTAGAAAGCCAGGGATATTATAGCGCTCAGTTCACTTATTTCCTTTCTCTTAGGCTTAACAGTTCTATGTTATCTTTTGTCCAATATCTGAAATCAGTTGTTTTACATTTGGTCTATTTTTCTAACTATCTACAGCAATAGGGCAGGAACAATACCAGTTACTCCATCATGGCAGAAATAGAAAGACTACAAATGTCAATGTACATAGTAGTGCTAATTCTATATAAATTAGAATCTTTCCAAGTCCACGGAGATTAAACATCTTTTCTCAATTACTCACCCATTTTAAGAAATCACAAATCATATGGTTAAGGTTTCTCAACACGGAAGACTTTTCTTCACTACCACTTACAGCTGTTATACTCATTTCTTCTGGAATGTTCCTTGATAGCATCTCAAATATAGTTATTTCCTTTTCCAATCCCCCTTTAAATCTACTCATCTTGGACAACTGCCAAGATTTCCTGAGTGTTGTTCTTGACTCTTATTTCTTTCTTTTTACCCATACCACAAATAATTTCAAAATTACAATTCTTCCAATATCACTTCCATTATGGCACTGGTGTATTCTATCTGATCAACTATCTAAAGTATATTTTTGGCCTACTAGTTCTAATATTACCTCTCTATACCTTCACAGGAAGTATACATGTAGAGCATAAAATATCAAGCAGGACTAGTAGACATTTATGTATTAACTCATTCAATCATCTAACACTTCTAACATATCAAGTTCTTAGTTATGCACTGGAGATTCAAAAGCAACACTATCAGAGACCCAAACAAATAATATAAAAATTAAGATAGTGCAAAGCTAAAAATAAAAATTCTCAGAGTAAATTTTACCACTGTACACAGAACATATAGTGAAACCTTCATAGCATTAACATGAGTAGCAGTGGAGAGGGCATTTCAGGCAAAGAAAATGGCATGAGAACAGAAACACAGAAGAAACATAAGCATGATGTAAGTGGGAACTACAGACAGTGTATAGGTTGCATGACCATAAAGTAAAAGGCAGAGGGTAATATGAGATCTGGCTAGAGAACAGGCAGGAGCAAGTTCAAGGAAGCAATGTTTACCACATTCCAGAGCTTGAATTTTAACAAGTTACTGAATAAATTTTAATCAAGGGAATTCCATGTTCAGATTTTTGTTTTTTAAAAAATCCTCACTCTAGACATATTATTAAAGATGAATTTTAGTGAAGCAGGAATGAAGACAAGAAAGTTGTTAAATGGGAGTCTAGGCAAGTGATGACAAGTTAGACTATGCTCATTTTGATGGAGATAAGAGAGGAAAAAGGAATGGGAAACCTAACATTAGGTAGTAATTTCCAGAATCTGAGATGTTAAGAAATACATATGTATTAAAGTTGGCTCTCCCTCTTCTAGATTTGATGACAGCTGGGTGAATAACTGTGTTATCTACATAAGATAGAACATAAAGGAGGAGCAAATTGAAGAATTATTTAAAAATTATTAGTTCGAGCTTGTATATCTGGAAATCTGAAGTACCCATGGGACAGCCAGTTATAACAGTCACATATATCATTAGATATAAGTCAGAGTATATTGACAAAGAAATGAAAACCATCTTCCCATAGTAGGTAGCTGGAACTATGGGAAGGGGTAAAATACCCAATAGACAATGTGTGAAGAGAAAGAGCGGGATTTTCAGGATTCAGAACTTACACAAGGGCATAGAAGCACAGTATTTCAGCTGAAATAAAAATAACTTGGTTATGAAAGATCATTCATAGTTTTACTCTATATTCACTTGAGATAAGGGATATAAAATATGTATTTAGTGAAGGTTGTTGTTGGCTTTATCCTATGACATGGTAAACGGCTGATCTACTGAAGACCTTGCAAACTCAGGGAGTTGAAGTGAACCTCTGTTTCAATTTTCCCAGAAGTATTCTCTGTACCCATTCCAAAAAACTGAAGAATTCATGTCTCAAATCTTAGTTGCCCTTTGAAAGGCCCCTCCCTTGATTTGAGGTAGAGAACACCCTATACTTCTCCTACCTTGGGAGAGGTTATGACTCAAAGTATTATTAACAACTCCCTCCAAACTGTTTTCCTAAATCTCCTAACATTTTAGTTTTTATATTTTATTTTTTATTTGCTTCATTATTTTAGTGTTTCTTAATATGAACAAGAGATTCACGAGTCATCTAACAGATTCTTGTTTTCTTTTGAAACCGATTCTGTATGTGTTTGGTTGTGTGATATTTATTGTTTGTTTCTTGGTGTCTTGATCAAAATGTCTACTGTAACAAAAGTATATATCTGCCTTTTTTACAAGAGCATGAAATCCTAAATGATCTTTTCACCTTTGTTTTGCCAGTCTTTAGCACAAGTAAGGATTGAGAATACAATGGTGTTCAAGTCATTTTGGTGGGGGAAGGGTGACATTCTAAAATACGAAATCTGGTACCCTGTTTGGTAGATTCAAATTCCCAATTAGAGAAACATATACAGTATTTAATTGGGCAGAGATAGTGTCTCTCCAATTTAGAGAAATAAAAACTTTTGTTAATAGGTATCTTTTAGTTCAATGATTTGAAGCTGCTGATGGATCCCTAGTGCAAACCTCATATTACAGAGATTTATGAATGAATGTTACAAAAAAGGGATGTGTGCTTAGAGTTGAAAAAGGTGACTATAATAATTATACTAACATGAAGGCCACTCATTGATATTCAAGGAGTAATTCTAGAACTCAGTTTTAAATGTAAGTATTTTACTGTGAAAGATTTTTACAGATTCTTTAAATTTAAAATTTTTCAAATAAAACTTCATCTATCTAAAAATCTAAGTATGCTTAAATGAAATATTGACCAATGTTTTAGAAAACGGCAAGCATTGTTTCATGAATAAGTAAACAAATGTTAGCCTTGAATTCAATTCCCTTCTGAATTTCTTTAGTACTATACACAACAATGCAACCTACTTTCAAAACTAAAATCTGAAATAGCACTCTCTTATTCAAGAGACCAACATAGTTTATTTTTCATTCTGATGGATATCTCATTTATTAGGCACAGAATTCACTGTGTTCCAGTGCCAAGAATTACTAAGCAACAGAACATATGTAGGCGGATGTGATGTTTGCATATTCACACAATATGACATTTACACCAAGATCAGAAGTGTATTATTGCTGAAAAAGAAGCACAGTAGCAGAATGAGAGGTAGTAATATTCTTTTCTTCGATAAGGTACTATTCACAAAAGTATCTCCATGATCTCAACAAATAACCCTCTGCTACAGAAAACAAGCAAATCCAAAGTGACATTTATAACTCTCGAGTTTGGTTCTTCCTAAATGCCAGGAAGGAAAACATACTGCTTGAAATGTGTTTTTATGCCTTCTATAGTATAACACCTAGTATGGCGTGAATACAAGAATTGCCTATCAGCCTGAGCTGAATATTAACTGTTTTACAGCATCAAAATTAGGAAATATTCTGGAATATTCTACTCAAGACATTTCCCTGGGGACCCTGGAATTTAGCAAACTGTCTCTGATCAGCAGCTACTTCTATCTTTCTCTATGCTGAATACAGCAACCAAATATGAGGACAGGGTTGAATGTCTGAGTAAACATGACTATTAAAAAAAAACCAAAATGTTTCCTAAGTCAAATAACACAAGAGGCAGCTGGTTCAAACTGATGTGTGGTTTAAGGAAGTGACTCCAACACAGCGTCCCTTGCAGCCAACCTAATGCATGCCTCTTTCAGTTGTACATCAACTTTTAGTACAATTCACAGACAGATTAAATGAAGGAAGAGAGGTTTTTAGAGGAAACTCTCCCAGATCATCTCCAGAATATGGTGGGCTATTCTGTAGGCGTAACACTAGGCTTTCATGAAGCACAATACTTTATGTAGGTGAAAATTTTGAGTTAATAGGTAAACACATTTTTAAAATGTCAAACATTTCTTCATAGTCTTGTCTAAATATCCTTGGTTGAGACCTTTTTGTGATTCAATAGGCATAGATTTCTAAATAGAAGGGGTTCCCTCTGGTAGTATTCTTTCATAATAGACATATTTGCTAAACTTGTTTTTAACAAGGCAAAAGATCCTGAGAACTGGACTCCTTTCTTCCTTCCTAGTGAGTAGATTCTACAAGGGCTTTCCTATTGCTTAACTGTTTACATATGCCAGCTATGTCTCTTAGGGGAACCCCTGCCCGCCCTAACTCCTCAGCTGTGTAACCGTCAAATTAACTGACCAAACTTATTTGAACACACCTGGGAAAGCAATCTTTGTTCCTATGCAGTAAGAGTCAAGGCTCATTATAAACTTGCTACTACCTTGGCATAAAAGTATATGTTGGGTCCTAGATTGGAGTTTACAAAAGGAACAAGAAAATTAAAAGTAAGCTAACAACTACTGGCAGTTATTTTGTTCTGTGTTTTTTAGAAGTGCTATATGTTTTCCAATCGCAATCATCTGTTAACAGCACAACAGCACCACTATCAGTAGACATTTCCATCAGTATTGCAGGAATATTATAGCTATCATCACATGGAAAGATGAACAGTCATGAGAATTACCAGAATGCAGCTCAGTGCCCTGTTTCCATGTACTCTTTGCCATCTGAATTGATTTCTACAGCTGGAAGCAGTGGACCTATCAAAAAGTTTCTCATCTCTCCTTAATTTAAATAAACCTGAGAGTTATATCTGTATTTAAGAAGTGTTTGATTTAAAAGAATTTGATTGTAAGATCTTAAAGTAGAAAATTAAACCATTTTTTGTTTTTATTTTTCTGAAGAGGCCTCAAGAGATCCTCCTGTGAAGAAATCAAATGTATACTTGAACTACTTTCAGAAAGAAAAAATATTTCTATTTTACTTCTAAAACTTCAAAGACATTTAACAGGAAAGGCCATGAGTTCCCCTGAATAAGAAGTTCCACCCTCATTAGGAGGACCTAGCAATTATAAATACATACATCTGACATCAGAGCACCTAAATATATAAAGCAAAAAAAAAAAATAACTCCATCAAAAACAATATATAAAAGACAATTTTCAGCAAAACCACCTGGATTGCTCATTTCTGGGCGCTATCCTAGATTTACTTAAAAAAGTTACAAAACTGAGGCCCATATTTCTGCATTTTTAAGCATTCTTCTATTGCCATTTTGCTACACTATACATTTTGGAAAATATTGGATAAAAATTTGGAAATCAGAAATTAATACTATTAGCTAAACTATTTTAATCTTAATCATGTAATTTTCTTTTTTTAAGGAACAATAGGAAAGTTTATCAAATACAAGAATGAGACCATGTAATTCTATAATTCAAAAAACCCCCACAAATACCCACTTTTTAAAAATCCAACTAGTAACTTCCATGCATATGAAATGGATATTATTTTAAATTAACTTTTTAGAAACAGATAATATCCACTGAGTGAACAGGATCAGTATAGGTTCCCTGTGAGTGATTTAATAGTAATATAATTAACAAAATGAAAACAAAACTTTAAAAAATTCAAGCAAAAAGAGGTAGAAATGTCAACACTGGCAGAATATTTTAATTCAAGAGTAGGCAAACCATATCCCCCACACCGTATTTGGCCCACTACCAATTTTTGCATAGACACTGGGCAAAAATGTCTTTTAAATTTTTAAATGGTTGAAAACTTACAAGGTACATTAATATTTTATGGTTTTCTATTAAACTGGGCTCTATTATAGCCACTCTTCTATTTATTTGCCCCGGAATGACCACCCTGTGGTTCAGGCCTCCTATCTGGAGAAGAGCATCATGATATCATCCTTCTCCTCCCAGAAAAGTTTCTTTGTTTTGAATCTCATTTGCCAAGGTCTTTGTTTCCTAGGAGCAATGCTTTTTTGTTGTGTTTTGTTTTCTAATTTTATTTTAAGTTCTGGGATACAAGTGCAGGATGTGCAAGTTTGTTACATAGGTAAACGTGTGCCATAGTGGTTTGCTATACCAATCAACCCATCACCTAGGTGTTAAGTCCAGCATGCATGAACTATGTAGCCTGATGCTCTCCCTCCTACCCTGGCCCCAACAGGCTCCAGTGTATGTGGGCCTGTGTTCATGTGTTCTCATTGTTCAGCTCCCACTTAAAAGCGAGAACATGCAGCGTTTGTTTATCTGTTCCTGTGTTAGTTTGCTGAGGATAATGGCCTGCATCTCTAATCATGTACCTGCAAAGGATATGATCTCATTCCTTTTTATGGCTTGATAGTATTCCATGGTGTACGGTACCACTTTTTCTTTATCTAGTCTATCCTTGATGGGCATTTGGGTTGATTTCATTTCTTTGCTCTTATAAATGGTGTGGCAATAAACATATGCATGCATGTATCTTTATGATTATATTCCTGAATAATTCATACTCCTTTGGATATATACCCAATAATAATAAGGGATTGCTGAGTCAAGTGGTACTTCTGGTTCTAGATCCTTGTGGAATCACCACACTGTCTTCCACAATGGTTGAACTAATTTACCTTCCCACCAACAGTGTAAAAACATTCTATTTCTCCAAATTCCCACCAGAATCTGTTGTTTCTTGAATTTTGAATAATCTTGAATCTTGAATATTCTGACTGGTGTGAGATGGTATGCGGTTTTCATTTACATTTCTCTAATGATCAGTAAGGTTGAGCTTTTTTTTTCATATGTTTGTTGGCTGCATAAATGTCTTCTTTTGGGAAGTGTCTATTCATGTCCTTTGCCCAATTTTTGAAGGACCTCTTCAAGGAGAGCTACAAGGCACTGCTCAAGGAAATCAGAGAGGACACAAATGGAAAAATGTTCCATGCTCATGGATAGGAAGAATCAATATTGTGAAAGTGGCCATACTGACCAAAGTAATTTATAGATTCACTGCTATTCCTGTGAAACTACTATTGACATTATTTGCAGAATTAAAAAAAAAACTACTTTCAAATTCGTATGAAATCAAAAAAGAGCCATATAGGCTAGACAATTCTAAGCAGAGAGAACAAAGCTGGAGGCATCACACTTCCTGACTTCAAACTCTACTGCAAGGCTACAGTAACCGAAAGCATGGCACTGGTACCAAAACAGACACAGACCAATGGAACAGAATAGAGGTATCAGAACTAAGACCACACATCTACAACCATCTCATCTTCTACAAACCTGACAAAAACAACCAATGGGGAAAGAATTCCCTATTTAATAAAAGGTCCTAGGAAAACTATCTAGCCATATGCAGAAAATTGAAACTGGACCTCTTTTTTACACTGTATACAAAGATTAACTCAAGGTAGTTAAAACACTTAAATGTAAAACCTCAAACTATAAAAACTTTAGAAGAAAATCTAGGCAATACTATGCAGGACTGAGCACAGGCAAAAATTTTATAGCAAAAATGTGAAAGGCAATTGCAATAGAAGCAAAAATTGACAAGTGGGACCTAATTAAATTAAAGAGCTTCTGTACAGCAAAGGAAACTATCATCAGAGTGAACAGACAACTTACAGAATAGGAGAAAATTTTTGCAATCTATCTATCCATCTGACAAAGACCTAATATCCAGAATCCATAAGAAACTTAAACAAATTTACAAGGAGCAATAGTTTTTACAGTCCCAGGATCAGCATCACTATCTCACTTGGAACTTACTAGAAATGAAAATTGTTGAGTCTCTCTGCAGACCTTTCAAATCAGAAACTCTGGAGGTGGGGCATAGCAAGCTTTGTTTAACCTTCCTTCCAGATGATTCTGATGCACTCTGATATTTGAGAAGCATTGCTACAGAACTGCTAAATCCGTAGGAGAAAATATATTAATGTATACTAATTTCAGATATCAGCTCTCACAGATAGCATTTGCATTTTAATAGATATATATATTCCATGCTAAAGAAAACACAGTAAAATATTAGTATAAAAGAGGGCAAGGACCAAAGATTACCATAGACTAAGCAGCTTATAAACAACAGAATTTTACAACTCACCGTTCTGGAGGATGAGAAGTTCAAAATTAAGGCACTGGTAGGTCTGTGTCTGATGAATGCCCACTTCCTGGTTCATAAGTGGCCGTCTTTTTGCTGTGTCCTCAAATGGTGAAAGGGAGTTAGTGAGCTTTCTGGGGTCTCTTTTATAAGGACGCTTTTTATGCCCTTCCTAAGGGCTCCACCCTCATGAACTAATCCATTCCCAAAGGCCCAACCTATTATTCACTTGGATTAGGATTTCAACATATAAATTTTGAGAAGTATAAAGTTTTAATCTATTGCAGAGCCTTAAATATAGCTTTTAAGCAACAGTGACTGACTTTTCTCCGTGCTTCTACGTAAGGTCTAGAGACGTAGACTTTGTTTATAGTGAAATCACCTGAGGTGTTTGGTTGGTATCTTAATTGAATTTATGGGGCTGGGAGTTCCTCAGGTGATTCCACTATGTAATCAGAATTGATTGTCAACAGCCTTGACCATTGGGTCTTAAACTTTAGCCTGCATCAGAACTACCTGGAAGGACGGTTACAATACAGATTGCTGGAGCCACCCCAAGTTTTTGAGTCAGTAAGTCTAAGATGAGGCAGAAAATGTGCATTTCCAAAATTTAGCTGTTCCTGGTCTGGGAACACAATCTCAGAATTATTATAGTGATCCCTAGTGATTAATTCTATTTTCTGGAAGCAAAGGGCAAGGTAGTGAACTTGTCACACAGGATTTCAAATGCAGTCAAGGTATTATTAAGTTCATCCATTTGTTAGGTTCCTCATACACTCCTGTAGCAAATTGTTACATGTGCCTTACTACCTCCTCTAGCTCGTTTTTACTCTGTAGTCAGGCTTTCTATGAACAAAAGTAAATTCAGAAAGAAATTCATTTTAATATTACAATACCTCATTTTCTCCAAAGTGACTTATCTAACACCTTCACTTTTTAAAAAACTTCCACATTTAATTTCAGTAACAACACCTTCACTTTTAAAAGCAAAATAAGTTTCTGAAAAGTGAAATCGATGACACCAAGTACAAAATTTATGCGGTCAAGAGGATTTGCTTTATTCAGAGGGAAGCACTCCAAGTTCTTACTCTGAATCAAATTACGCTTAATTTATTTTAAATTTTAACTGGGTTGATAATCTGATTTCTCAGTTTACAACAGATAAAATCAGAAAATTGCAGGGTGAGCAACTGATAAAGGAAATAATAAATGTAAGCTAATAGTTTGAAAGTAGAGCCAAAATAATGATAAAAAGCAAAGAGATGTGGCCAGGCACAGTGGCTCACGCCTATAATCCCAGCACTTTGGGAGGCCGAACTGGGTGGATCCCTTGAGGTTAGGCATTTGAAACCAGCCTGGCCATCATGGTGAAACTTCATCCTTACCAAACAATACAAAAATTAGCCAGGCATGGTGGTGTGTGCTTGTAGTCTCAGCTACCTGGGAGGTTGAGGTGGGAGAATAATCTGAACTCAAGAGGTGGAGATTGCAGTGAGCTGAGATTGCTCCACTACACTACTCCAGCCTGGGCAGCAGGTTGAGACCCTGCCTGAAGAAAAAAAAAAAAAAAAAAAGGCTAACAGAAGAATTTAAGAAGTGAAGAACTTTAATACACTTGCATTTGAATGCACTAGTAAAAGGTGCATCCAGGCAAAGTTAAACTGTAGGACAGAAATGCATTGCATTAAGTTGGGAGCTTCTCAAGGGCAAGGACAATAATCACAACTCACAGGCTGCTGGTGCTCTCCCATGAACTAACTTTTTAATCCTCATATCACTCTTGCAGAGGAGTTAACAGTTATATTATCTTTATGCTCACTTCATAGATGAGGAAAATAAAGCATGGAGAGATTCAGTAATTTGTACAAAATCACATGGCCAAAAGGGTAGAGAGGACATTCTAACCTAGAGTTGTGCTCTACTCTGTTTGACCACTCTCCATACCTGTCCTGTCATGGCAGCTTTGTTATTAATTATTCTCATCCTCTTGAGTAAGGCAGTAACCATGGAGTGTGGTGTGTATATGGGGGGAGGGGTAGGTAAGTTTATTTTTTATTCTCTCTCTCCCTATATATATATATTATAGTTAAAACAATATATTAAAGAAGACAATGATTGATTCAAAGCGTACCTCAAATGCAGCTGGAAAAACACTCAAGACTCCATCTGTCCATCATTGCTTTTTATCTTATGATTTTTAGCCATTCCATTAAAAAAAAAAAGTGTCCCAGGAAAAAAAAAATTCCAGAAACTTTCTCAAGAAGTTTTGAATATATATTTTCAGAACTATTGCAAAAACAAATTTTAAAAGTTGCTTTTTTATTTTCCAGTTGAGCCAAATAGATACAGAGCCATTGTGATTATCAGCCAACAGCATGCAGACTCCATAGGAAATAAAATAACCATCCAAAGAACACAGGCTTCTGTTTGTTGAATCAAAAGAACAGTTCTATTAGCAGTGTGACAGAATTAATAAACATTTGGTTTTGCTTTAACATTCAGCCTGTGGAAAGCCACACTACAAAGCCTGTAGCATTTCTAATGATATATTTTTTAAACTTTTGTTTGGCAAATTAAATGTGAACATTCCAATCATCAGGACAAATATTTCAGTTAGATTTTTTTAAGTATGATTAATTAGTAAGTTAAGAATACTGCTGACAATTCCTGAAATTTCCAGAAATATTCTCTAAGACTGGATGATTTTCAATGCATATGGAAAAGTCATTTGTGAGGAAGTTGCTTTTATGTGAAGTATGTGGAATTCTTAAGAAATTGAAAAGATAAACAAGAGTTGGACTAGCTTAGTTTAACCAAAGATTCAGATATCTCTGAAAGTCTCCCAATTGAGGCATTTATATTTATTTATCCCATTGTCCCAAGTGACTAGTTTTTTTTGAGATGGAGTCTCACTCTGTCATCTAAGCTGGAGTACAGAGGCCCGATCTCGGCTCACTGTAACCTCCCCCTCCTGGGTTCAAGAGATTCTCCTGCCTCAGCCTCCTGAGTAGCTGGGATTACAGGCATGTGCTATCACACCCAGCTATTTTTTTGTATTTTTGAAGAGATGGAGTTTCACTATGTTGGCCAGGCTGGTCTAGAACTCCTGACCTCAAGTGATCTGCCCACCTCAGTCTCCCAAAGTTTTGAGATTACAGGCATGAGCCACTGCACCTGGTCTGAAGGAAAATTTATCTCAGTATCCCAAGTGAATAAAACTAACTTATGATTAAAGTTTTAAATAATGTCTTAGTCTCATTTATGTGAAAATAAACTCTTGGTTTCTCCATTGAGAAGGGAGAGGCACTGCTTAAAGAATTATGTTGGTCAGCCCAGGTGCTGTGGCTCATGCCTGTAATGCCAGCACTTTGGGAGGCCTAAACTCACAGATCACCTGATGTCAGCAGGAACTGAGACCAGCCTGGCCAACATGGAGAAATCCTGTCTTTCTAAAAAAAAAAATACAAAAATGAGCCAGGCATGGTGGCGCATGCCTGTAATCTCAGCTACTTGGGAGGCTGAGGCAGGAGAATCGCTTGAACCCAGGAGGCAGAGGTTGCAATAACTCAAGATCATGGCACTGCACTCCAGCCTCGGTGACAGAGTGAGACTACAGAAAGGAAGGAAGGAAGGAAAGGAGGGAGGGAGGGAAAGAGAGATGGAAAGAAGGAAGGAACAAGGAAGGAAGGGAGGAAGAAAGGGAAGGAAAGAAAAAGAGAAGGAGGGAAGGAAGAAGGGAAGGAAGGAATGAGAAAAAGAGAGAGAATTACGTTGGTCAAAGTTTTCTCTGTTATAGTCCATGGTTAAAGTGCTTTTTGCAAGTGCTGTTTAAAAAAAAAAAAAAAAAAAGAACCGAAGATATTTTCCTGAGGAAAATTTGTGCTGTCCCTATAGTTTCCTTTCTCTTAATGGTAGACTTTTTTCTCTTGGGCAAGTATACGCTTCACCTTCTCATTTTATTAACAGAATGACAACACTACCTAATGTTCTTCTGGTCTGAAAAGTCTATGAAGTTACATGAAATTATATTAAGCCAGTATCATATTATATCTTTGTATCAGAAATTACAATGACTTTAAAATGATACCACCTTAATTTCTAACTAAAGCCTTCTGGAGAGAAGCAGTAGAGGAGAGGTTCTAATGAATATATGTATTCTCAGTTCTGATCTTATATCTTATAAGAATCATAGGCAGCCTTTATATTTAAACTTCATTTGTTTATACCCATACATGTTCTGACCTTAAATTTACCCCATCTCCTTTTTCTTTTGAAAAAAAAAATAAATGACACATGACAGTCATTTCTGCATTTTAAAACTACTGTAAAGAGGAATATTCATTATATTACTCTGCAACTTCTACATAAAATTCCAGATAATAAATTTGACTTTAAAATCAGTTCTTCATTGACAATTTTAAAACTTCAAATATATGTAATGTATAACATATATATTTGGCCACAGATACTAGGAAACTCACAGGCAAACTAATGCTCATTGATAGCAAATGTATGACACTTCATGGTCAGAATATTGATTTGTTTCCTTTATATTGATTTAATTTTTTTTTGAAAAAAGGGTGCATAACTAAAGCCAAAATCAGCTTTCTTTTATCTTGTAAATAAAGTTACAGGTAGTCTTACACGTTAAGTTACATTGGCTGTTGTGATGGACCTTGAAAAATACATTTTTCTCTGCAATATTTGTTTTTTTTTCACACCAGGAGTATAATCAATAAATAAGCACTATAAATCTCCAAAATATATAGTCATATTTCATTTTCAAAACTAAACACCTCCTGTGATGAATTACAGTCATTAGCAAGATGATTGTACAGAAACTTCAGACCGTTTGGAAATGACTGAGCAGCTGACAGAAAAGTGGGAGGGGGCAGAGGCATTTCTGTTCCAATTATTTTCTGGTTCTCAAATGTAAACACTTCTGAACATTTCAGAACCTATGCATCTCTGCTTGACATTCCATTAGACTAAATTTTAAAAATATCTTCAACATTTTTGTTGTCATTGTCCTATTTCCAAGTGAGAAGAAAGAGTTTTCTTCATGTCAAGCTTTTCCTTGGTACCCAGGCCAGGCGACTCCCCACCACAGCCTAATTCAGTGAGTGGACAGATCCAACCCTAAGAAATCAACACCAAGAAGAATGCATTCTACACTTGTCAGTACTATAGTGTTTTACGAAAAAGTTACCTCATTCAAATTTAGACTTTATCAGTGAGTGGCCAGAGCCTCAGAGGGATGCCAAATGAAATATTTTCTTATGAAACACAAAGACCAAGAGTTAGAAAATTAACCTAACTGGGCTTTCCATATTGGCTTCTCCCAGAGACCTCAAGCTTTCTGGCTAAAGCAGCAAGGATAGGCAATATACGAAAGCAACTAATTCTAATTTTCTCATCATCAAATTAACCAAGAGCTTTAAGTGTCTTGGCCTTCTGCTTGGAATTAATTCATTTAGTCTGATTTCCTTCAAACTCTTTTCTTATAAATCTCTGATTAAACGCTTAACCTCTTCCCCAACCTTACTCCAATCCATTTTTTAAACTCTCTTCTAGTTCACTAGCTTTCAAACTTTAGCAAGCATAAGAATTACCATGAAAGTTTGGTAAACACACCTTATTGGGCACCAGCCTAAGTTTTTGATTTAGTAAGTCTAGTGTGGGACCTGAGCATTTACTTTGCTAACAGCAGGTGATACCGAAGCTGTTGCTCCTGAAACCAGAGTTTAAAGAATTTCAGCTAAATACTATCAAACCCCCCAAAAAGAAGATAGAAATACCTACCTTGAGCTGGGCGTGGTGGCTCACACATGTAATCCCAGCACTTTGAGAGGCTGAGGTGGTAGATCACTTGAGGTTAGACGTTTGAGAGCAGCCTGGCCAACATGGCGAAACCCTGTCTCCACTAAAAATACAAAAATTAGCCAGGCATGGTGGTGGGTGCCTATAATCCCAGCTCTTCAGAAGGCTGAGGCCGGAGAATCTCTTGAACCCAGGAGGCGAAGGTTGCAGTGAGCCAGGATAGCACCACTACACTTCACCCTGGGCAACAGAGTGAGACGCCATCTGAGAAAAGAAAAAAAAAAAAAAAGCTCCCTGATTTCCCCGTGAAGCTGGTGATTTCAATGACCTACAACTGCAGCTGGCAATCTGCTGTTTTTACTCAATCTTGAGCTACAAGTTCGTTCTCTACACATAGCACAGGGTTGCTAGATGTGAAGACGACATCCAAAGGTCTTTCTGAGCTTTTTAGGCGTAGCTGTCCTCCCATATCCTTCAGTTCCCCTTCCCAGTGTGTTTTTCCCATGATCCCTTAGGTAAAAACTCTTCTATCAGGACCGCTCTCCCACCTGTAACTAACTTCAAGCTTTGTCTCCCTTTTTATCTCCATCTCCTTTGACCACCCCTTTCTGCCAACCTAGAGGAAGTTATGATGTTATTGAACACTATGAGCATTTAAGTCAAATAAAATCTTCATAAGTGTGAATGAATCTGCATGTGCCAGTGTTAACTAAATATATTCAATTCCAAAACAAAGAGGAAACAAAGCAAACCATCCTCCCTGCATTTAACGTTCTAGATCTACCTCTAACAGCTTCCCTAACTGATCCTTTGATCTCCCAAAGTCTTTCTGAACCTTGCAACCTTCATGTAATTCTTGGCTTGAATTTATGGCTTGCCTTATCACCCATAGCCACCAAGTCCTTTGCAGACCCCTAACTCTCTGGATCCAGCCTGACTCACCACCTACTGCCAGGCTCCTACCACTTAGATTTGTAGACCTTATCCTTGGCCAGCTATGCTACATAACAGCTTCCTTTTACCCATATTCAAAATGGTAGTTTACTGTTATTCTCTTGAAAAGAATTGAGCTGGTAGATTCTTAACATTCTTTGTGCTGTAGGTACAATTGCATATAGAGATAAGCATTATATATTTTTACAAGGTAAAAATAATTATGCAAGCACTATTTCTAAATCTATGATTGATATGCATTTGAAATTAAAAGTAATAAATTCAAGTTAGATCACAAATGTTAAGTTACTTTGGTGAGGTAAATATTAAATTATCAAAATGACAACTGCT
Organism: Saimiri boliviensis; assembly: GCF_048565385.1. Lineage (NCBI taxonomy): Eukaryota > Metazoa > Chordata > Mammalia > Primates > Cebidae > Saimiri > Saimiri boliviensis. Next base: position 92,198,023 of record NC_133453.1, read on the forward strand.
GGTTTTGCAATGCCAAATTAACAGAAAGTTCAATGCAAGCCTCCAGAAGCAAGAGCACTTCAGCAGCTTGGAAGGAAAGCAATTAAAAACTGGAAAAAGATGGCTTAGAGTGGAATCAGAGGGACCAGCTGACACAATCAAGATGATTGTAAAAGCAGATGACTTTCTGCTGTGACTTATCTGCTACTAATGAGCTGTGCAAACTCATCTGTCATACCTCAACTGAATCAATTCAATAACAGGTCTCCTTGCCTATGATTTTGGCCCTGCTAAACCTGTAGCCAGAGATACCTTTCTAAATTCAGATCATGCCATTGACTAGCTGAAAGCTCTCTAGAGACACTTTGTCACTCTCAGGATAGAAGCCAAGATTTCTAATTTGGTCCACAAAACACTTCATGATGTTACTTCCTTCCTCTTTTACCTCATCTCTCTACATCTCAATCCCCTCTTAAATTCTTCTCCCTAACATATATTTGTAATACTAAAACATTTATGGTTAAAAAAAAGTTCTAGATTCAAATCCTGATTCTTATATGTACTTAGCTTTTGTCAAATTGATGAACCACTCTGAAATTAATTCCTATGTTTAAAAATGGGTAGAGCATGATAAAAATATCTACCATCAATGTTTTAGAAGAGAAGTAAAGATAACATAATAAAGGATCTACTATTAAGGGTTTAATCAATGTCAGTTATTGCTATGACCCCTACTCAAAAGACATACAAGATCTACAATTGTTGAAAAACCCATATCTTAACACCATAGATATATGTAAACACCTGTTCTCTGTCTTACTAATTTGTTTTAACAGCCTATGAGCTACTCTCTCTTGAGGAAGTACCTCATTGATGACTTTACAGTGAAAGAAGCTGCCCGTTGTTCCTGCAGTGCTCTCTCTGTGAAGGGCACATTAAAATTTGATCTTTATGAAGGCCATTCCAAACTGGTTTGCATATACACCTTTCCGAGACTGCAGCTCTTCAGGGCAGGTAGGTGCCACTCACTGTCTCTGCATAGCCTCAGTGCCTATTGAATGCTAAGTTCTTAATAACAGTAACAAACTTTTAAAAATGGGCTTGGCACAGTGGCTCAGGCCTGTAATTCCAACAGTTTGGGAGGCTGAAGCGGACAAATCACCTGAGGTCTGGAATTAGACCAGCCTGACCAACATGGAGAAACCCAGTCTTTACTAAAAATACAAAATCAGCCGGGCATGGCGGTGCATGCCTGTGACCCGAGCTACTCAGGAGGCTGAGGCAAGAGAATTGCTTGAACCTGGGAGGCAGAGGTTGCTGTGAGCCGAGATGGCTCCACTGCGCTCCAGCCTGGGCAACAGGAGCAAAACTCCGTCTCAAAAAAAAAAAAAAAAAGAATTAATTATGGTCAGAGAGCATATGCCAACCATGCTTTGTCCTTAAAATAGAGGAAAGAAGTAGACATGAAATCTAAGTAGACATGAAATCCTCCTCACCCCACCCCCTTAAGACTATACTAGTATTTAAAGAAAGAATTCCCAAAGGTATCCTTTCTTCATGGCCTGGAAGATAGGGGGCACTTAAGATGCTGGGAGATGCCATGTCTACTCAAAGGTTATACTGGTTGACGTGTTAGAAATTACAGATAGATTTTAGGAGGCAAGAGTCATAATAGCTCAAGGGGAGAAAAGTAGTATTAAGAGAATCTCATGAGGTCGCCCCTCATAAGCCAGGTTGTGACAAAGATGACAAATGAAATTTCTAAGTTTTATACCATTTTTGTGCCTTTTCTTATCAGCAAGTTATAATGTGAAAATTGTAGCTGCAATAATTAATTAATTGTAGTGCATTCACCTTTACAGGCTTAGTGCTAAAACCTTGTAACCCAATATTTAAATTTGTGCAAATTTAAATCCCCAGAGTGATTTTTAAATCTGCCCAAAGCACTGGCTCCAATTTCAAATTCTGGTGGTGTCTCTAAGGAGTGCCTAATCCTCTTCACAGAGAATCTAGGGGTTAAATCACAAGGACTGGTAAACTTTACAAAACATAGGCAGGCATGTTCTTTTTTCTCTATTATTTCTCAGAGGGAAAAAAAAAAAAGGTAGAGGACAGAAGGGAAAATAGATAGCACATTTTACATCTGTGTGATGTGATTAGAGGACACTGCAGCAAAACAGAGGCCAGTAACAGCAGCAGTACCTCCACCATTGGCCCAGGAAATAATGTGCTGAGAACAAACAGAAATCAGCAGCTGTTGAACAGAATGTGTCTGTACGTGGTATGGGACAGGAGACGTCTGATGGATGGCATAGAACCAGCATCTGAAACTCATCTCTCCATCCTTTCTGTGCCAAAAAATGAACAAGATGAACAAAACCAAGACGGTCAGGTTTACCACTGCATTAATAGTTGGGATGAGGAGATTAATTTAGATTAAATGGTTAGATTGAAACGTGCTCCCTTTTCACTACCCAAAAGCCAATAATATTTAAGGGAAACTGTCCAATTCTTTCATTCGTCTTACATTTACTGAACACTTATTATTTGCCAGGCAGTGAACTTGACCCTGGAAACACAAAGAGAAATAAGATGGAATCACTGTCCTATGGTAAATTAGTCTTGTAGAGGGTATGACATGAAAATACGTAAGTGAAATATATTCTTACAGAAATGATATTATAGAAATACAAGATAGAGCTGAGTATAATGGAGAGAATTATTATTTGTAATTGACTAGTGATAGGATTTAAACAGACTTCCTCCAGAAGGAGAGGATTTGAGTCTAAACCAGTGAGTGGTCCTTGGTCTTATGATACAGAGGAAGTCATGCAAGGAAATATATTACATGCATGTAATATATTATGTAAAAATATATATTTACATATTACATATATATAAATAAGAAATAATATATATGATTATGTATATTATGTAAATTATAATATATAAAGTATAATATATTACAATTAATATATTAATATATACATTATATATTTATATAATATATTATATAACACTTATATTTATATATACATATAAATATAACAGAATGAAGAACTGAGCTCAAAGCAACTCCCACTCATTCCGCATCTAACTTTCTGTGGCTTCTGATTTGAGTTTTAAAATTATTCTCAAATATTATATTCACGCTCTCCTTTTTCTACCCTAAATTCTGAGGCACAAAACCCACAAAGTTTATATTAAAAATATTTTGATATAAACTTTTTATATGTTTAAGAGATAGAAATATATGTAACCATTTAAATATGTAAACTTTTCATGAAATACATATATTTGATATATTTGATATATTAGATTAGATTTTCTCCTTTAATCACTTTTAGATGTCATGTGCTTTCTATATCATCACTAGAATGAAAAAATATATTCTGATGATCTATATTTTTCCAAATAAAATATATATTTTAAAAATAGTATATAAGTATTTTAAAATTTATATAAAACATAGTATTTAAAATATAAAAATAAATATATATATTCACAACATATAAATAAACATATATAACTTACATGTTTATATAAGTTGTAAACATATATAACATAATAAACTTATATATTACTATATATTATATATTTACATAATATATATTACTATATAATATCTAATATATATTTATATAATATATTACATATTACATGTCATATATAAATAGGAAATAATGTAAAATATGATTATGTATAATATATAAATTATAATATATAAAGCATAATATATTATAATTAATATATTGTTATTAATATATATTATATATTTATATAACATATTATATCGCACTTATATTTATATATGCATATAAATATATGTATAAATATATATGTATTGTATATATTTTTAAAAATAGAACTTAGATGCACCAAAAATCTGAAGCCTTTTTGAATAAACAAATTTAATATTTTATGTCAACTTGAACTCCAGTCTCTCTTAGATCATTTGTGTTTATTTATGATCTGGGGTTATTACTTCCTAGTTATTTCTGTGGTATTATTTTATCTCTTTAAACACAACAATATCCCTTGAATATAAGAACCATATTTTCAGTCACTTTTCCAGCATTTCTAAAAGCTAGCTGAGACCTACATTCATTGTAGGGAATCACCTAATGATAGAATGAATAAATTTTAAATGAATGAAGTAACTACAGAACTAATAAATGGATGGGAAAAAATATCAAGGTCCAAATCAAGAGAAAGAGACCCAGGACAGCACCTTTCTGAACAGGTGGCAGAATACCACTGAAAACAACTCTAAACACCTTCAGTTTATCCTCCATAAAAATCCAGTCTTAAAAACTTTTCTTTCTATAGACTATGAACTCTGCCTTAATAATATTGCCTTCACAAGAAAAGAGAGCTCACAAAGACTTTCCCACATGCATTTTCAAGAATATTTCCTCCTTTAACCACTTTTAGATGTCATATATATTCTACATAATCAATAAAATGAAAAACCTATGATACACATGTTCACATTGCATGTATATTACCAAAACTGATACCAGGATGGAGAGAAAATCAAAACAGACCACTCACCATAGAACACTATATACAAATAATATTCTAAGAAAGATATTCACATTTTTTATTACAAAGTACTTATTTTCTTAATATATAAAGAGCTCCCAAAATTCAATACACATTAAGCCTAACACTCTAACAGAAAAATAGACAAATAAGCTTTTCTCCTTTCTCCTGTGTTTCTTAGTTTTGGCTGCTAAGAGGTACTGGAAGCAGTGACCCCAAGAAGCAAAGGGAGCAAGCAGCTTTCAGATCTTGTTTTTCAAAGTCACTCTGCACTACAGGAATCAAAAGTCTTTGGAAAGAGAGTTGATTCTGAGATTATGATGGGGAAAAAAAAATACAATCCTGGAACATCTTTCTGTGCTAGAAAGTAAGGAAATACTAAAAGAATAATGATAAAAATGTCAAAAGATAGTTATTCTTTAAGTAAAATAGAAATTTATCAAAATTCATACTTTTATAAATACCATGATGTAATTCTTTGAGTAAAATCGAAATTCATCAATTTGTACTGTTATAAATACCATTGTGGGTTTGTATTGTGTCAAGTTGGCCAATCTGTAATTATGTTTCCCATCATTCTGTATTAGCATGAGCCAGAAGTAATCATTTGCACAAGAATCGGAACACAAAGGTATATAAGCAGTCTTCCTTTATGCTTAGAAGGTTAGTGTAAGGAACAAGATGCTGTTACAGCTCACTCACATTATTGGCTCAATTTGTTGTTTGAAGGGTGCAATCAGGTCTGCAGGTCACCAAATCCTGTGAGATCTTTGGCCTCCATCTGTCTGGCACCTGGAGAGGTACATGATTAGACCCATGGTCAAGGACACTGGCCTGTCTCACAGGACATCCCAAAATCTACGTTGGAGGGTGGAGGTAATGAGAGACCAAGGGATTCCATTCTATCCCTGTAGAGCCTAGCTTATCCTTGCTTCTTTCACTTCATATCCATTGGCCTTTCCTGGTCATCTGTCCTGTAGGATTCAGAATCTAGCTCTAGACATAGAAACAGTAGGCTCACAAGACTGTAACCAGTTTTCAGTATTGCATTTGGTGATATGCTTATATCCTTTATTATATATACATAGCTCCTAGCGTCTTGCTTCTCTGCACAAAACCTGATTGACACAAATGCATGAAGAAAGAACAAAAGGAAGGACAAAGGACAGAAGAATAAAGGAAGGATGAAGGGAGGGAGAGAAGGAAGGAAGTATGGAAGGGAGGAAAGAAGGAAAGTAGGAAGAAAAGAAGAAAGGGGAGAAGGAAGAAAAAGGAGGGAGGGAGGAAGGAAGGAAAGAAGGAAGGAACTGTTCAGTGAAAATCTCAGAGCATCTTCCCACAAGATACTTAATTATTTATTAATTAATGAGCACAATTTTTTATTAATTAACTTTACAATGAAGAAGCATAGTAGAAGCTATATTACTCAAGTAATAGAATTTAACATTACCAGCAGTAGGACATTATTCTAATAATAGAATAATATCAACCAATGTTGCATACGACCTGATGTGATATAATGAGATAACGATGGCATCGTTTTTGAGGGAAACGTATCCCATAATTTATGCCTTTCACTAATTCTGGAAATATTACAACTTTTATTTCTTTGACTTTTTTTCTGTCCCCAATTAACTCTTTTCTCTTTTATCAACTTTTGTTGAACTTAAGTCAGATCCTCTTATTTTAGCCTAGACAGTTCTTCCTTTGTGTTGTGTACATTCATGTCTCTCTTTTGATTCCTCAATAATGTAGTCATATCTAGCTTATATAATCTTTTGATGTTAAATTGTTACAACGAGCTCTTAGTGGTATTAATAATCATATCTCTAATGTCTTTACGTTTATTTGCTTTCCCTTTAAACCCTTCCTATTCTTTTTCTTGGTGTCTCTTAGCTTATAGGATTCTATTTCTTCTTTTGCACCTTAAATAATTTTTTAAGGACCTATTTCCAACACATTTTAGATTGCTTTATTTCACACGTTTTTTCTTTTCTTTTTTTCTTTCTTTTTTTTTTTTTTTTTTTTTTTTTGTTTTTTTGTACAAGTTCTGTTTGTTGTGTCTCTCTCTTTCTATCATTATGGAAATATTTACTTTTTTTAGGAGTTTCTTTTTCTTTAATTTTTGTTCTCTCTTCTCTGCCTGTGTTCTATGAGCGCGAGATTATGAATACAGGATTTCAGAGTAATTTTAGTTTACAACTGCCAGTGCCTTCAGAGGCTTAATTGGTCTGGTATCAGTCTTCATGTAAATTTTTTGGGATCTCTGCACCATTTGTATAAATTTGAAATTTATGCTTGCAGAACAAAGTCCTGGGATTTCAGTTTTTGCAAAGAGACTTTAGAAGAAATACGGAATCCTAGTTAGACACAGAAACATGCTTGTTTCTTGGGACTTTTCTGGGCCTGAGGGTACAACTTCTCTAAGTCAGTTTTCACGAATTGAGAAGATTTCCTAGGGTCAAATCTTATTCAGGGATTTCAGTTCTAACCATGACCATGTCCTCTGCCCCTGTCTGTGAAATACTATTCTGATCTTGGCATGTTGAGCTCATCTTAGATCTAAAATGTGAGACGAGGGAAATTCCCCTTGTCTCGCATTTTAGATCTTATTCTGAAGTGTTGCCTCATGTGTTTTGCTCTTCTGACTTCACGTTCTTGCTACTTGGTCATTTTTCTCTGTCTTTCAAAGTCAGCTACATATTTTCTTTACTTTTAATTGCCATATCTTAGCATTCATGTTTGGAATGAGGTAGAAGTCTGCATCACTTCAATCCACCATGTTTTGAAACTTGAATTCAGTCATTCTTAAAGATATGCTTTCTTATTTAAATTTTTTGCATAATTATATTATATAGACTGTGAGTTTTGCCATCTATTTTTTATTAGTAAGGTTCTTGCCAAATATGAAATAAATCTCTTGCTCAGATATTAGTATTCTCTTAGAGTTCCTGCCTCATTGTCTAAATAGTATAGAGTTGTTGTTTTATCACTAGCATTTAGTATTGGGTAATGTATTGATTTATTTTTTCTAAATTGAGAGGTAATGCAGAACCCAGATTTACTATAACTACATCTATATATTATAGCGACAATTTGTTAATAAGCTAATGAATTGTGTAATGTTTGAATTGTATTGGAAAATCAAGAGAATCACATTTAAAAAGGTTTTGGTGTCAAAAAAGAGGTCAGATTCTTAGAACATTTTAAAATCTGTGTTTGAATGAAGGTATCACAGCTCAGAGTCTGACTTTATGGCTTCTACTTTTATTGATCTTGAGTGCTGATCTAACTTAGGTGCTGACTCTTGCTGTCACAGCTCACGGGGGATAGAATAGAAATTCAGAACATTAGATTGTCATCTCCCAGTGAGAGATGTGTCAGGAAGAATGAATGCATTCTCATATTAGCCTGATCATTACATTTTCTCCATATAGACAAATATATAAAAATGAAAATGATTATATAGTTGTTAGGTTATTTTGGAATCAGAACAAGAAAGGGTTAACAACTTTTTGAATAATATCATCAGGGCTCAAAACTTGATATTTAAATTCCTTTTATGGGAATGTATTCATTCAATGGACCTATGCTCACATTCATCTGACACTCGATCTTCATTGACAGAGCTCAGACAACCATTGCTTATGTGTTCTCAATGGCTCTTCTGTATCTATGTTTCTATTGCTAAATAATCTTGCTTATAGTTGCCGTTTGCCATTTTGAATTATATCCCTATTATCAATCAGGTTCCAGCTAAATTTTACTGACCTTGCAGTCATTTTCTCCCCTGAAGGCAACTGACTTTGAAGTACTGCTGCTGCCTTTTTCCACCATGATTATTCCTGTAAGTAACTGCTAAGATTTACCAAACTCTTCCTATGAGGCACAAGCTACACTTTTTGATACTCATTCTGTCATTTAAACTTAGAAAACAAGTATGAAATAGGAAATGTGATAGCTAATTTTCTGATCTATAGAATTCTAAATTACTTGTCTGTCTAGTAAGAAAGTAGCAAAGAGTCAGAGTTTATACTTAAGTATGTTTACTCTAGAGTACTTCTACCCACTTTAACATTCACTGGCTCCTAAAATAGAGAGAAATACCTCCCTTACACTTCTTTCTGGCACTAAATCACAGTATATTAGATCAGAGCTGTAGTGATCATTCTCATTTTGTATGTGAAGAAACAGATCTAGAAGGCTGTATTTTATCTAAGACCAAAATCCAGTTAATTACTAGCCAAGCTGGGACTGGAACCATGACCTTTAGACTATTAGTTTTGGGAATTTTCCAAAGTTATTTTCTCCTCCTTAATTTCCTTCTATAGCTGTCCTCCTTCATATGTGAACCATTTAATTTGCAAGGTTGTCTGAAGAGCTCAGTCATGAAATTATTAAGTTTTATATTGACTAATGATATTTACATATCTCTATAGACACATGTTATGCACATGTGAAGAAATAACTACTTCCATTATTACTAGGATACAGACACTAAGTTTTTTGGATGTGAGGATGAGTTTTCTTTTTTTCTTCTTTTTCTCTAAGCTATCCATCCTTTTTAACCCAGTGAGCAACTGTGAACATTTGGCGTACAGTCTGAAAAATTAGGATTACAAATTCTGTGTTTCAAATAAAACCTTAAACAAACACAGTATGTGTAAAAACTACTATCTAGTATTCAGCTGTCTATAAGCAGCTAAATATCTCACTAGGAGTGTCCCTTTTTCTTATATCCTGAATGGAAAGTTTGTGGCTTTGCACAGCATGGATACTTTCTAGTTAAAATTCAGAAGCATTATCATTGTCCAGCTGAGCTGCTATGTGGGTCAACCATTCCAAGACTTCATCTTTTTTATTTTTAAAATGACTGAAATAGTATTGTAAAGAATTCAGTCCTTTGAAGCCAGCAATATATAGAAATTATATGACTGTAATCCCAGATGGAAGAGTTTTTTGGTTTTGTATTTAAATTTTGAGGGAACATTATGCCTGTGCAAGATGTCAGCTTGGCAGGTTTGAAGATCAAAGTTCTTTGTTCATGTACAGCATATATGCCAAAGCTAAGACATCTCTCCTACCCCATTGTGCTACTAACTCTTAAAAATAGCTGCCAATTTCATCAAGGGAGAAAGTAAAATGCCCATGTGCATCCCTCCTTCTGAGAGGCAAGGTGACATTTTGATGATCCATTACTGATGATGGAGTTGCAAGGTATTGAACAAACAAAGCATTATGATCCTGAGTAGTAGCCAACATTCCTCAAAAGAGTCAACTCATCATGTCCCCTTGAAGACTAAGAACGTTGTAACTTCAAGGAGAGATTTTCAAACTCTAGAACTGACTAATCAATATAAAATCTAAAATATGAGAGCAGTATTGTTTTCAAAAAATGAAAGAAGTCTCTTTCCCCTTTACTTTTCATTTTTAGGGAGGATAGGCCAGCTTTATGATAGATTTGGGGTTTTTTGTAATACTTAAAATATAATTTTCCATTAAAATTTGGTATAGTCTGCTCAGTTATTTAAAATTTATCAGCTGACAAAGTTTGGTCTCATCATTTAAAAAACTGAGAGGCTATTTTTCCTAACATAAACAACTACTGTTTTAAAATTTGGGCTGAAATAAAATAAAATTTATGAAGAAATGTTTGTTGTAGAACAGTTTGGCAAAATGAGAAGGTCCATTCTCTACCAATCTCAAATTCTATAAAGAAAACTTTCATGTGATTAACTAACAATTATTCAGTATCCACTCATTTGCCAGTTTCTGTTAGGTATTGAGGTTATAAAAGTGGTTTCTGCCTCTTATGAATTTACTGTGTGGTGGGAGAGAAGAGACATGATTAAAGAGAATAGTAACATGCCAAAAACATTACAATTAGAAAGAAGAGTGACACATCTCTACCTGAAAAAGGCATCAGGTAATACCATCTACCAGAGGTAACAGTGGAGCTTATCTTATCTCTTGCTTAAGTTAAGCATGCAAAAGGGAGGGGATTGCAATCCTAAAACAATCATAGTACCAAATGAGTGAGTACTCCTAGAAACAATCTCATCTAAATAAAACCATCCCACCAAACTCTCTTTTAGAACTGCAGTCTGACTTGGGAAGAATCTACATTTTCTACTAATTAAAAGCCCAAACTGGGTGACAATTGTTAATTAGTGTTACAGTGATCATATTCTTCGTGTTTTCTTTGCTTTTTGGTATTGTCTTCTTCGACAAGGAAGAAGCTAATTTTGTTGCATTCAATTTTTCTAGGCCACTAGTGTATATTATGCCTAACTCAATCATCTATTTTTTTTTATTTTTTTTTCTTTGTACTGATCTGAATACAAGGATTTTTCTATTAATTTTGACAGTTCATTGAATCTTAAATGTTTGCTTCAAGGTTGAATTAATTATATATTTAGGTCTAGAATTTTTGAATGTCAAAAATAATGCTCCCTTCTAATTATTGTAAAGAAAGTTGTATACATACTTCCAATGGAAAGAACTTATTTATTGAGATTTTACTGTCATAATGCAAATAATTATAGATAAGGTAGCTCTTAGTGACTTGTGTTTGTAAGTAAAAGAGGCCGTTTACTTTTTCTAGTTTCGTCTATGATTTTTCACATTTCAGTTAATCAAATACTTACTTTCAATACAAAATGAAGTTGCTTTTATCGTTTACAAAGCGTAGAGTGCAAAATATCCTTTCCTATTCACAAATTAGTTTGGAAAATGAGAGAAGTTGGTCAAACTTCAGGTCCCTGAAAATAGTTAAACTTAAAAGGTTTTAAAGCCTCTAAATGCTAAAGCTTTGAAATTTTCCTATGCAAATTTCAATGTTGCACCACACAGAACTTTAAGTAATCAGACAGCATTTTTTTCTTTCTTTCTTTTTTTTTTTCTTTTTTTGTTAAACACAGCAGCATTTTAGGATAATGTGTGTTCGCTTCTCTGTTTGTGTAACAGCTTCTGAAACGGATCTTTTGAAGCATAGTAACGGGTTTGAATTGTGTTCGCCTAAAGGCTGTGAAAACCAGAAACTGTGAAATGGAGTTCAAGCACAGCCCTTTCATAGCTGGCAGAAGTTCAACTGTAGTTTTGGGTAGTTTGGTCAGCAGTTTCAACAAACACTTTGAAAACTTTATCTATATATAAGCATTCTTTTACTGAGCTGTTATAAGAGAGTATTGAAAAGTAAATTCTTTATTTTTCCATCCATTATGCACTTTCTACATTTGTGGGAATAGAGACCACTCATTGAATACATTTGCTGGGTTCACTGCCAATTGGAATGTATGAATAATTGATACACACTGGATTTACTATCTTTCATTGCAAATCCCTTTACACATTATACCAGGATTATGGCTTAGGAAATGAGGTGGGTGTGAACCACACTTCAGAAGTCCAATCTTATTATTCATTGCTTCAAATATCTCTGCTTTATGTATTTTTTTTCCCAAAAGTTTAATTCAACCATAGAAATAAGACGAAAAAGCAAAAACAATCTTTCCAAACTGTGATCTATGTTTCTTCTAGCCTTCTGTTTGGAAATGAAAGTTCATGGTCAAGTGCAGTGGGCCAAATGATGTCATAATTAAAACTATAGTAAAATCCCACTGGATGTCCTTTCATTCAACAAACCTTTTTTGAAGGTCTGCTTCTACCCAAAGCCATTAGAATGTATGAAATCACTCAAAGAAATGGTCAAGCAAGTTCTGGGGCCAAGGATTCTTTATGATCCTTCCAAAGTTCTTTATATCCCAATGCTGTATTATAAGGCTTTAAATTTCTATTGTGATTTCTGATTTGTAAACCTTTTCACATGTAAAATTATATGCATTTCATAAGGAAATAGTTATAATAAGCATATGGATTACAATTCTGAGCCTTCTGCTTCCTAGTAAGGTAACTGAATTGCTCCTTTTCCAATTTCGGCAGCACGTTCAGCAGTGGCTACATGTTCTGGTAGCCTCAGCTCTCCCAGAATGGATATCTCAGATCACCTTCACAGGATGACCCCAGTTTGGGTTTCCTTTCAGTTTGCTTCCAAGTCTGGGAAAGTGAGGGGTAGTTTTTTGCTTTTGCTAATACTCGGTTTCCCTCAGATACCCTTTAGCTATTTCTGCTTTTCCATCACCTGTGTAGATATTTCCTGAGTTTAAATTCTATCTGTTTGGATACCTAGAGTGGTATTTATTTTTCTGACTGATACACTTCTTTGCATCTCCATTCCCCCACAACTTGAAAATGAAGACAAAGATACCTACTGCAGAGGGCTGTTTGAAGGATTACAATAGTGAAATACCTAAAGGATGAAGTCAGGGGATGGAATAACAGACAAATCAGCTGTGGGGGAAGGTTGTCATGGTGGGAGAGCAGCTAGAAAAGGTTGATAGAAAGAAAATAGCATTTACTCAGGGTTTTCTTTGTCCTAAAGATTATTACCCTAATTTAGGTAATAATCTTTATTTTCATTTTTAAGATGAGAAAAATGAGGCTTATAGATTTGAAGCAGAATTTATTCTACAGAATTAGAGCCCAAATCTGTTCAGAGTCTAAATTTATATATTTTGGGTTTTCCTTTCCACCTTGATGGCTGCTTTTTGAGAAGCAAATGATGTTGAACTAGGCAGGCTTCATTTTTAGGTATGGGATTTGTAGTCATTGACAAAATGCAGAACAAAAATTTTTAAGTGACCTTTCCTCTTTGTTTACATGAGTTAAAAAATACAATTTACTTAGAACACACACACATACTTTTTACTAGAAGGAGAGTAGCTTTACATAGGTTTATGGGGTTTTAACTATTCCCTAGCATTCTGGTCTAGAAAACCTCTTAGGTCATATGAAATCTCTAGTTATTTACATTTTTTAGCTCTTTGCCAAGATTTTTTAGGTAAGTCATGAATCAGAAATGCTTTGCTTTTAATTGCCCATATTGTCCATGTAAACATCACCTTAAATTACCACCTGTTTCCCTTTTTACTGTAAGACGCTTTATGTGGAATGTCCAGTAACTCATTTTCTATCATCAAAAATAAGTCAGATAATAGGTTCACAAATTGTTTATGGGAAATACAAATCTCTGATTTGAAAAAAGGAATGCCTTAAGTCAATATGCCAGGTGTGGAAGTTATACACAGTAACGGGTGCAAATTTTCATCTGAACTTTTTAGCTGGCAAACTTTAGAAGGAACGTGGAGAAGTGTCTATGTGATAAAATTAAGGATGTTTAAAATTTGTTAAAGACGCTCCTTTGTATTTTTGGCAGTTTTACAGGCCAAACAATATAGTTTATGTAAGGAATATTACGGGGAAAAATGGTTTAAAAGCATGACAGGATACATGAAGAGAACTTCAAAAGCCCTTGACAGCTGTGGAGAATTAGCTCATATTTTGTGGAATGTAACAGAGAAGACAGGTGGGCACAGACCTCAAAATTCCCACATGTGAAATACCTGGGAGGTCTACAGAGTGCTGGGAGGATGATGATTTAAGGGAGGGAAACTAACTAGACACACATAAATGAGGCAACCAATATTGATAAAATAAAAAGGAATCTCAAGGAATCTGCACATTATTTCCAAGAATTTTGTTCATGTTCACTTCATTGATTTTTACTTTGTTTCTCCATTACATGTTTTGTTTTTGCATTCATTTTCCTAGAGCCATACCACCCTGGATGGTCTCCTTATGTTTATAGACTGAGCAAAGCTTAGTCAGAAGTTAGGTTGGGAGGGGAAAAAAGACCACCTAGGAGAGCTGTGCATGGTATCACTTAATGCCTAAATTGCTGATGCAATAAGAAAACCATGAATATAATGTGGGTTCTAAAGTTAGAACCTAAAAAAACAAATCTGGCACTGAGATAAAGTTAGAAAACAGTTGTATGACCTTTGATGACTGTACTTGAATTATTCTATTTCATCTTCATTTGCTGTTTTTTATTATAGAATACTATTTGAGGAAATTAATACATAGCATTTGATAGCTGCTTGATCCCCAGCACTGGGTGAAGTAGTTCACATGACTATCTCATTTAATCTCACAGTAACTCTCCTGAAGATGCACTGTAATTACTCATGCTGCACATGAGGAAACTGAGCCTCAGGATCTTGAATCTATTAATATAGTTAGAGAGGGCTCAGTGAGGATAAGAAGAGGCAAAGGGTAGGATTGGCAGGTAAGATTTACCCTATGAAACAGTGCCAAGGTTTTAACATTTTTAGGAGTTGAATGACTTTAAAAAATTTTTACAGTTAACTCTGAGGTTGCAGGAGTAAGCTAAGATGCTGCCACAAAGAAACCACCTTTTGGGCAAAAGATGCTTCAAAAAACCTTTGGTACTACCTGAAGAAATAAGGCAGGTTTTTAATCATAGAGGGATAGAGACCCCAGGATTCATGCCAATCTCCAATTTATTTAAAATTCTTCCCACAATTTCAACATCCTGCCAGCACTGACTGTGAATGAACATGGCTAAGAGATTACATAAATTGTGACTGTGCCATTAATCAGGTGAGATCTTTCAAAGTATCATAAATTTCAGTGATCAATGCCAAGTCTCATTTTGATGACTTGGGGACTTAACCCATGGATCAGCCTGACAGAGACAAATAAGAAGCTAAATAGGGATGTGATAGTCTGTTAGGGGTGGGAGCTACTTGTTAGATTTTTAGTCATATCATTTGTTAAAAAAAAATACTGGATAATTTGAAACTCTTGTCTCTCATCTATGATTCCTTATGCTTATAAGTAGAATTTTGTGTCATTTCTTGTGCATTTTATTTATTTTCATTTGAAATAGAAAATATTAACATTTAAGTCATTTTTTTAAAGCATATATCATTTCTGCCAGATTTTCAAAGGAACTAGAATTAAAAGCAGTACAAAATTTGTATCACACATTTCTTTCTTGTGAGTTCAAACTGTTACTTGAAGAGTCGAAAACTTTTGGGATGATTTTTATAATTTTTTTTTCTTACAATGCAATAGTATTAGTGATTGCAATTTGGAAATTTAATAACCATAGGAACAGAAATAGATATTTGCCTTTTCATTATCATGATGATACTATTATGTCTTCTTATAGATATTCAAATAAAATTTTTAAAAATCTTTTTTTTTTGAAAACCAATAAAATATATTCTGTGGTTAATGTTGAGTAACTTCCTTATAATATTCATTATTACTCAAGGTTCAGTCAGTGCTTGGTTTAAAAAAAAAATAGAAGCTGCTCTATGTGTCTATGATAATATGTGAAATGAGAGGCATTCACAATTGTGGGAAACCAGCGGAGTGAAAGGCAGAAAGCTGTCACTAACTCTCAGCCTGCAGAATGGAAGTGGTGGGTCTCAAGAGCCTGCTTGGGAGCTGCCACAGAACTCACGTGCTTCTAGGAAGTTCCTAATGACTATTGTAGCCAGCTGCACTGAGATGAGTGGTTTCCAAGAAGCCATGTCAGCTATCAAACATGCCTGTGGCACCTAAGGAAATATTTTGCAGGAGTTCACTCTGAAGTTCCTTCAAACTTCACATCTCATGTGTTTGGGTGAATCTGCCTCCAGTGAATATGGTCATTTTCTTCCCTTTAACTTTCTGAAGTTCACAGAAGTTACTGTCAGTGATGGAATGTAACTATATAGGAAACCATACAGAGAAAAGGATTCTGGGAAATGTGGTTCTAGTCTTCTCTTCTGCAATGCAGAGAAGACCATCAGAGCAGGTGGCAATGATGTTAACCTGACAACAGTTAATCCAGCACAGTCCACTCATATTTCATTTCAGCATCCTATGACATTCTTTGCCCACATTTAAACTTCTGCCTACTTCTACCACCAACAAATCAGGATTTTAAGGTGACACATATATACACATATACATCATATGACCAGAGATATGCTCACCTTCTCTGGAACATGGAGGGTTCAAAGGCTGTATGTTACCATTTTTATCTCTAAATCATGTTCATTTCTTTCTTAGCCCAGTCAAATCTCTCTCTCTCTCTCTCTCTCTCTCTCTCTCTCTCTCTCTCTGTCAGCCCAGTCAAATCTCTCTGTCTCTCTCTCTCTATCTCTCTCTCTCTCTCTCTCTCTCTCTCTCTCTCTCTCATATCCTGTGACATAAGTCCAGACTAAAAGTTCAATGTTAGGAATACAATATATTTAGAAAATAAGGTAGAAGACTTGCGTGTTTACTTCACAGTGATCACATGGAGCTATATTTGGAACTGATAAAGTAACATCAGTCATTATCTAGAGGTCCTGGACATTGAACTTGAAACTTTGACCATATGCGTTGTTTCCTTTGGGGAGGATGAGTGTATTTGCCTGCAGTAAGAATAGTGAACCCAGTATCTGGTAACCAAAAAGCACGTATTTTGTCATTAGAGTTTGTTATTGAATATTTTTGGTCCACTTGAACAAATGGTGCAATTGCATTTCTCCCATACTTATAAGTAGGTATGGCCACATGACTTGTTTTAAGCAATGGAATGTGAGTGGAGATGATGAGTGCCACATCTGTCTGTGAGCTTCAAAGACCAGTGCAAGGTTTACCATTCTTTCTCTTTCTGTCCCGTGGATTCTGGCAATGCTATACATAAAAGCTGCTCTATGAAACTGGGTTTTAGAATAGGGATAATGAGTAACAGATCCTGAGTTAGGCTCTCATGGGCATATAATATACAGGAAAAAAACGTATTTTATTGTATCAGGTAACTGAGATTTGGGTGTTGCTTATTGTTGCAGCTTAATATATCCCATTCTGAATAATATATTCAATATTAAGTATGAAAATAAATATATTTATCAAGTTTAAAGTCCAAAACTTGTAAATACTTGAAGAGTAAAACTTAGAAAATGATCTTGACATTTAATGCAAGTCAAAAAAGAGAAGGGCATAGAATTCGTTTAATATATTTCTGATTGTATCAAGGTGTATTAGACAGCATAGATATTTTCCATGAGGTTTTATCACAGTCCAGATTAGGATCATGAAGTGTTAAAAATTACCGTGGTAGTTATCTAACTACAAAGTATTTGGAAGTACTGTTTACAGGCACTTTTCTGTCCTGAGACTCATGACAGTAACCTGAACCAGTCAATTTGTAGGCATGGGCCTAGCACTGTCCCCAGCGCTTGTGGACATAGACAAGTGGAAGTCTTATTCTTCTCGTAAAATTTTTCCCACTGGGTATCTTGAGATTTGAGAAAATTGTCTTCACTTCTTAAAAAACAGTATCTTAAACATTGACACTACTGCAGAGAATTCAGTATTCTTGATTTTACAAAATCAGGGTATAACTAGGATTAAGTTGTTAATTTGCCTAGAAGAGGTATATCACTGTAAAATAAAAAAGGAGACAAATGAAAGGGACTGTCTGAGTTTTTAATATGGTGTTATTTAAGTTTCGAATTCCAATTTCGGCTTACGCTGAGTGGCGGTGTAATAACTACTTTATAAGTTTCTTCTGAAGCTTAATCAATATGTCAGACACAATAGTTGCTCAATAAATACATTGCGTTTTTGATATTCATCTTTGTTAATTTTATTCTGAATATTCATACGAAGTGTTTGAGATCAGAAATGGATGGCTTAGTAATTACTGAATAGTAAATAACAAGTGTGTAAGCCTCCTTGCCCCACTGCTTGTCCTCAGGGCAATGTAATGAGAATCAATGGAATTTTTTCCCCAACTCAGTAGCCAGAAAATGCATAGGCAATAAATGAGAAAAAAAATAAAAAAATTAAAAAAAAAGACTTTTCTCAGCTTATAAAAGGAAAGGAGGAAGCTGTCTCCCCTCCACTCCTAAAAACGTCTTTTCAGAAATGTAATGGGACTCAATCCTAATTTTCATTTGATGGTGCTATTGACTGAATTCTTTAATATATCTAAGACATATATTTATATCAATTATATATGTTAATTTTTCAGCAAAAAAGGGTGGTTAACTTTCCCAGTGTTTTTCTATAATTGATAGAAAGCCTTCAATCACCCAAGTCCCATGGAACAATCTTTTCCTTCTTAAAATCCTATTAACTTAGAATTAAAAATAAGAGTTTCAGTAATTGACAATGTCCTGTAGGCAGTAATGTGTGGTCATGGCAATAGGACAGTAGCTGCAAGATGTTTTCTTCTGAATCTAACCAGAAAGTCATGAATCGTGAGAAACCCTTTTCTAGACAATATGAAATTAAACAGGAAAATATACTCCAATTACTGGCCTACATAAATATCCAAAGAGAACAAAGAGCATCAGTCAGGAGGCTATTGTCTTCCTAATTATGTTTCAAATTGGAAATGGCAACTTGTTTTTTTCCTCACATAATAGTTCTCTAAATAAATAGTCTTCTCCCTCTGTCTGCTGTTCTCTTGAGGATTTGGTTATATAGGGATAAAGAACTTGTGTTTGTGGAAAGCATGGGTTATAAGCCAGGTAGCTTCCTATGCCAAGACAGAAAGTGAGAATGAATGCTGAGGTCATGACATGCGGTAAACCTGATACATTTAGCAATTCCGTTTGTTGTGATTTGGGTGCTACGGAAGACTTGTATAAATTTTGTGTCTTCTCTGACTGTTAGAATATTGACATAATATACTACAATGAAAGGCTTTGCTTCTGAAAATCACATATGAAATATTTGATAATAGCCTTATCTTAAATTGTCTTGGTGTTTCTTCAAAATAAGAGTGTAACTGATGGGGATTTAAAAGAATAATGTTCATTAGTATTAGTTAACTCATACTATCAATATGCTTTGTCTTTCTACATCATTTTTTACCAAAAAAAAATTAACTTTAAAATTTGACACTGAAAGTTTTGTTTTGCCTAATAACTATTTACGAATTTCTTCTATTTTTGTGAATATTACTTGGTTTAAGCTCTGTCAGTGAAATACTGTCTCAATTGTAAGGTAAAAAATTCAGACAATTGCCATCAAATATCTAGGGTTGCATTTTGCATGACTAATCTCTCCTAAGCTTGTTTATTAATTTTTAGTATTTTAGTTCTATAGTCACAGAATTTGCTTTTATTTTTGAAAGTGGCAATCAACTGTTATTTTCTATGTTTATAGTTATAATATTCATCATCATTTTGGTTGTAATTAATTTCTGTCCAACTAAGCACCCTTCTAAATTGTTTTCAATTTCCTAGGAGTTTTTTTTATATTTGTTGATGTATAGATATGTTCTTAGGAAGGTTTGTTTTTGAGGTCTAAATGGTCTTATAAATCTTTTATATCAAAAGTAAATGGTAGATGATCCTTGGTAGATTTTTAATCTTCAAAATATCCTGTCTTTCTGTACGAATAATGACAAATATAATGTTTTTGACAAAGTGAAATTACAAAAACTAAAGACATATCATAAAATACTAAGAAGCAAAAGCTTGAGACACCTTTAAATGAAAGTTACAGAAGGTTAATTCCAAAGGAAGTTGACTCTATCAATGTCATTTTCCTGAGAGGTAACTGTAGTGTGGAATATATTGTGATAAATGAAGTAATTGATCTAACAGTGTACTGTCAAAATGGAATACAAATAGTAAGTATGTTATTAGTTGAAACTCTTTTTCTAATTATTTTGATATTTTTAAAAACCTATATGTATTTTTTTCTAAGTATAGCTAACTTTTACTCTCAATTGATCATAAGAACACTCACCTGTGCTCCGTTTGTGTTGAAATATGCTTCCATGTAAAAGTATAAATGCCGCCTAGTACATCTTTATGCAGGAAGATAGAAGTCCATGTGGTAGAAACACTTTTTTTCCTGAACATACACAATCGGAGAAGAAGACAAAAGCTGCTATTGGTTTAGCAGTGTAATTCTGTTCAATGGCTTTGCCAGTGGAGTGAGTGGATAGAAAATAAATTGAGAATAATAATTTAGTCTCCAGCAATCTTGTTATCTTTCCTCATTTGAATTTTAGCCAGATCAGAGTGAAGACTTCCCAAGGAGATAAAGTATCGGTTGTGGTTTTTGCCCAAATAGGCTATGCCTACAGAGAAGGAAGGAGAACTCATCAAATGTTAGACATAAATTTGATTTAGAATTTTGCCGACTCTGAAGAGAAAATAATATCTAATCAATAACTTCAGGGTTATTATGAATTAGCAAAATATTTCATTTCCCCATCTTTCCCACTTGTGGTTATATCTTAGAATCTGGACTCGTTCCTCACACTTAGGCATTTCTTTTTTTATGAATGATGTCCAACACGGTGCCCATGTATCTTCAAATTTGGAGTGAAGATTTGGGTTTCTGGGCCATCTGACACTTTTTGTAAGGTAAAATTCTCTAGATTCAATTCATGATTCATGAAGCACATAACTTGTTAAAGATGGATGGCAAGAGTGACTTTTGGTTTTGAATTTGATATGATAAAACTGGTCAGGTAGAAAGGGCACTGTGAAGGCACACCATTTCTGCTCATAGGTGTTCCTACTGTTCCAGAACAGGCCATAATATATCCACAAATGGGGCTGGATACATGAGAACACCTGATTTGGTTAGTGATGAGCAGTAGAGATGAAGTTCTCTTTCCATTCATTAATCCCCAGCTGGGGTAAACAGAATATCCCATGTTCCCCGGTGAGTATGTAAGAGTATGTAATGACTAATGTAGATGAGGCATTACATTTTCATTTGAGATTTTTAATCATCTTCATAACTGGCTAAATCTTTTCAGATATCATGTAAGGTTCACCTACGATAACAGCAAAACAAATGAGCACATCCTTCCTTTGTTAAATCAAGTATAATGAAGCTCATTTGACTAACAGTTGAAATGGGGCTGTGTTAGGAAGTAGAATAACATCTAAATTTTAATAACAATGAGTAAAATATAAACAGGTCTAATAACATTTCTAGTAGTTGCTAGCAGCTAATTAATGCCTCTTGAATTTTTCTGTAGCCTGATCTATTTCAGATAGGCTAAGATATAAATTTTCTTCTGTATTGTATGTATAAATAAGGCCAAACACTCATGAAAACAATTAGAAAACCAGGGATGTGTTTAAATAATGCCATATAAACACCATAATGTCCCATAAAGGGAATGCACCTTGAGGGTCTCTTTAAATAACTATTGCATTTTGTACAGTTGAAACAAGTTTTGAACCTTCATATAAAACAGGTCTAGTGAATTAATGTTAGATTTAGCTCTAGTAGAGAACGTACAAATTCACAAAATGGATCAGACAGTGTTCAACTCTTTACTAAAAAATATTTTCGTGTAGCATTTGAAAACATCAAGGCAAACTCATGTGGCACATTTCTATGATTTTCTTCACAATGTATTAGTGTGATGGCTATGAGAACTTCAGATAAAAACGCAGGAATCATAACCTTTTTGCTCTCTAACCCTGACTATCAGTTGTCCAGTTATTCTGGAGTCACAAGCATTGACTGTGTTGGAGATTTTCTTTCAGATGTACTTTGGGATGAATAATGTTTTGTGTGATGAATCTGCTGTTTGTATTTTGAAAATGGTTATCTGGGCAAAGGGTGTTGTGATAGAAAGCAGTGATGATATCCAGATAAACTGAAAGCTGCTAAGCTTTTATGCTACTGAGTTTTATTTATCTTTAGCTTTGTGTAAAATGGACTTTTTACCAGAGATATTCCTTAATAAAATTAGCTGAGTATATGTATAGCTGTGTGTGGATGTGAGTGTGTGTGTGCATAAGACATGAAGAGCGTTATACTCTCAAGAATGAGTTATGGAGTAAATTTGAGATTTCAGAATATGAAAAAAAAAAAAGGGAGAGATCAGATTACTGCTTACACAGGGTCACGTGCTACATTTTAGTAACTCTTAGTCACTAATGAAGTCGGAAAATTGAAACAATAGTTTGTGTACCTGATGTTATGTTTTGACAGATCCTCAAATTTTTATGGATGCATTCACAGCTTCAGATTTACATTTTATTTCAGAAGAGAGCATTGCCGAGTTTTTGTCTTTCTTTTTCTCTTTCTTTCTTTCTTTTTCTCTCTTTCTTTGTTTTTCTTTATTTTTTTCTTTCTTTCCTTCCTTCTTTTTGTCAAATCAACCTGTATTTGAAACGAATTTTTGTAGAACACAGTCTGTCGTTGAACTGGAAAATACATTCCAGTTTTGCAAATAAGTTATAAATTAATCAAGATTTGAAGAATCTCTATTAGTTTGTATTTTTATAAACTACACTGGGAAATGATATATAGCGTTTGAAGCATGTTCTGCATCAGCTGTGATATAAAACTAATAGGATGGAAAATTACTTTGAGAAGAAAGTGAGTTCCGTATTAGATAATTGGCCCTTTTTATTGAAAATTATTCAATAAGTGAATGACAATTGGGAAATTCAGCATTTATGATGCTGAAATAATATCTCTTTAAACAGAAATTTTTAATTTAAGGAGTTTTTTTTTTTTTAACTATGTAAGTGGAATATATTACATGGAAGCAAAAACAAACTCATCTCAGAATTTCTTAAAGTAAACTTTGTTAGGCACCTCATACACTGAATTCACATTTTAACTTCTATCATCATTAGTTTTCTTCCAAGGTAAAATTTCTTCCCTTTAATTTTCTCCAGCGCTAATTTTATTCTGAAATGTTAACAAGTTTCAGAAAGATAGAAGTTTTGAAATGTTTAGACAAATATGATATTACTTTAGAAAACTGGGTGTTCATTGATGTATTAATTTTGTACCACCCTAAACAATTAAGTTAAATTGCTAATAAATTTATGAATTCTACATATGTTATATGCATATCCATATGGAATTTTTATTCAGTCCAATTTCTGGACATAAGTTGTCAATAAATATGCATGAAGAATGAATTGCACTAAGATTATAATAGAATCTACTACCTATAAAATTTGGCCATAAGCATGAATAGGCCTCTTCTTTTTATTTTCTTTCACCTCAATCTGGTCTTGCTGGTTAGTTGATGACAACTTTCTGATGCTGCTGCTACTAATATCTTCTTACTTTTGTTAGCTAAAGTTTGTGGTTTTTTTTTTTTTTTTTTTTTGGCTAACCTAATTATTTTCTATTTCATTTCTCTCCTCAAATATCCTTTGATCTCTGCTAATTGCTTTTCTTCATTTCTCTTCTATCCCCCTCTTCTTCACAATTGACCTCAGTTTCCTTTAATTTGGTTACTGTCCCAGCCTGAAATACAAGTGTGTAAGCCAGTATTTTCTGCCTCATTTTCTTCCATCTGAAATATATTTATCAGTCAATACATATTCCAGTTATCCAGCTTTGAGTATAAAGAACTTTCACTGTCCTTCCCAGATGCTGCAAGTATAGGGATTAACTAACACCTGTGGGCACTAGAATCCTAATAATAGTAATAATAAAACAGCTAATATATATTGAGTACTTACTATGCCAAGTCTGGACTAAGTGACTTATATGGATTTGCTCATATGATTCTTCCAACCATATCATAAAATAACTGCTACATTTATCTCCAATTTATACTCTAGGAAACTGAAACTTAACGTGAACCACCTAGCTAGGACTTGGCAGAGGGAATGCTTGAAGAAGGGTTACTGGTCTCTAGAAACCACATACCTCTGTGGGAAGGACCCATGTCCTACAGAGAGGCAGGCTATCTTACTAGTTGA
Organism: Saimiri boliviensis; assembly: GCF_048565385.1. Lineage (NCBI taxonomy): Eukaryota > Metazoa > Chordata > Mammalia > Primates > Cebidae > Saimiri > Saimiri boliviensis. Next base: position 92,222,175 of record NC_133453.1, read on the forward strand.
AAAAATAATAAATAAGGCCTTCAGACTTTCTTATTACCTATTGGGATTCTCAGTCAAAGACCACATTCAAATTCATACTTTATTAAATGAATATTTTATTATTTCTTTAATAAATATCTCTTAAGTACTATTGAAGGTATTGAGGTGAGTCATGAACAAAATTGATAAAGTCATGAATATCATGTGGCTTCCATTCTAATGGACAGGATAGATGTTAACTGCAAATATAATATATGTGTTATACCTGACAAAAATCAGTTACATTAATAAAAATTAAGCAGGATAAAGAGAAAGAGTTGAATTGTGCCAGCAATTGATATTCTCCCCATTTATCCTCTGATACAGTGCCATTTGAATAGAACAACAAACTGGGAGGGGATGAGCGGTGAAAATATCTAGGGGAAGAGACTATCAGAAAGAGTGATCGGTATAAAGACCTTGATATAAAAGCACAGTGTGTTTGGTACTTAAGATAAATAAGAGTGACCTTAAGGCTGCAATAAAATGAGCCAGAAGTATAACAGACGAGGTCAGAGGAAGAGAGGCAAGCTAGATCATATAGAGTCTTGTGGGTCATAGCAAACTCATTAGAATTTACCTCAAAAGAGCTCAGAAGCCCCTAGAGGCTTTTGACCAGATTTGTTAAGTATCTGGCTACTGTATGAAGAATCAACTATAGGGAGGCAAGAATCTGCAGAAAGCAATTGTAATGATTCAAGTGAAAGATACATGTGGCTCAGAATAAAGTAATGGTGCAAGTGGTTAATTCATACACACACACATTTACATGCATACAAATATAGAAATTTTGTGTTGAAACGTAGTACATGTATATAAAGCACACATCATATACATACAGTTGGATAAATTTTTTCTACTAGTATAATTAGCTCTCATATTAAGAAGCAAAATGTTGTAGCCATAGAAACTCCTGCATGCTAAATTCTAGTCATTACATTATTTTTACTTATTACTACAAGTTCTTTAGTAAAGGATCAGATAGTAAATTTTAGGCTTCATGAACTACATGTGGCTTCTGTCACAGTATTCTTTTTTTTTTTTTTTTTTTTTTTTTTTTTTTTTTATGAGACTGTCTCACCCTGACACCCAGGCTGGAGTGCAATGGCCTGATCTCAGCTCACTGCAACCTCCTAAATCCTGGCTTCAAAGGATTCTCCTGCCTCAGCCTCCCAAGTAGCTGCGATTACAGGTGCCTGCCACCATGCCCAGCTAATTATGGGGTTTCACCATGTTGGCCAGGCTAGTCTCAAACTCCTGGCCTTGTGATCTGCCTGCCTTGTCTCCCAATGTGCTGGTATTACAGGTAAGAGTCACTGCACCTGGCCTGTCACAGTATTCTTTTCAGTTATTTTGATAGTTTTTCTATGTATATGATTATATGTTAGAAAGAGACTATTTATATCATCAGAAATTTGAGAACCTTGCTCTTCACTCTTCTACCTTCCAGAAGAATAGGCAATTTTGAGCCCACAATCTTTCATTTCCAACTTGTAAGCCCTAATATGAGGCAGCTTTTGAGATTTTTTTTCCAAAAAGAAGTTATCTGCCCCATTCTCCTTCTAAGACATTTGTGACTCTGTGACTCAGTTTTGTCTTCACTGAATTATCCTAGCTACTGATGAATTAATCAAAACATATTATGATAAAGTCTTCACAATCCAAATGCTATTCAAATACTGCTCTTATTTTAGAGTATAAAGCAATCACTTCACTCAGTTAAGATTTCTCAGTCTGCAGCTGTCACTTGGAGAACCAGATGTTAGACATGCCAGAAGCTTGTCCAACTCCTAGATAGTCTTGATCTAATCTGGAAGTATATGTTCCTCAGAATCAAAATTTTAAAATATTATATTATCTGAGAAAAGGAATACTTGACTACCAAGACAGTTTTTAGATACTTAGAGAGGTCCTTTAGGATACTCATTACAACTTCACCAGGGATATAATAACTATACCTGGATAATATACTTGCTGCAATTTCCACCAAAATACTACCATCATTCTTCACAGAACTAGAAAAATAAATCCTAAAATTCATATGGAGCCAAAAGATAGCCTGCATATCCAAAGCAAGACTAAGCAAAAATAACAGATCTGGAGGCATTACATTACCTGACTTCAAACGATACTATAAAGCCACAGTCACTAAAACAGCATGGTACTGGTATAAAAATTAGCATACAGACCAACGGAACAAGATAGAGAATCCAGAATAAAGCCAAATACTTACAGTCAATGGATCTTCAACAAAGGAAACAAAAACGTAAAGTTAGGAAGGGACACCCTAGTCAATAAATGATGCTGGAATAATTGGCAAGCCACATGTGGAAGAATGAAACTGGATTATCATCTCTTATTCTATACAGAAATTGACTCAAGATGTGTTGGGGACCGTCTGGGACGGGTAGGCATGTCTGCCGGGGATCTCTCGACCTGCAAGAGGGTCCCAATGCCTGGAAGAGGGAGTGCGCCTGGAAAAAAAATAAAGACAGAGAGAAAGCGAGGCATCTGGAGGGCTGATAGGCTGTGCCTAAACAGCAAATTTTATTTTTCAAAGGCCAGGAATAAATACACTTTCTTCTGCTCTGGTTTATGTCATAGCAAGAGGAAATGCAAATGTATACATTACATGGCCTATACAAGAGAGAAATCAGATACACAATGGTTGCAAGAGGAAATGCAAATGTGTACCTTACATGGCCTTATACAATAGAGAAGTCAGATATGCAATCAGTGGTTGTAAAAAGTAACAGAATTTCCTGTGATCACAAAGCTTGTTTACATCCAGACATTATTCCTCTTGGCTGCAGGTATCTCTGGTTTGATCTTGTTTTAGAACTGAGATGTGAAAAGGTTTTTTGGTTTTGTTCATCAGAATATCTTTTAACCGGATTCTCCTTTGTCTACTCCTGACTCAACTTATCTCAACTTCCCCATTCAGGAGTCTCTGAGTCAGAAATCAAAGCCATCCTTTATGGTGGCATTTGCTTTGCAAATATCGACAGTTAAACCATTATCTAGGGTACAAGGCAGTCAGGTAAGTAAAGAAAAAGGTTTAAACTTATTCTTAAAGAGTCATAAAAAAGTTAAAAGCAGGAACCGGTTGCTGGCAGGGGGTCACTCGGTCTAGCAGCACCGCATAGTTTTAGGCCCAAAGGATATTGTGGTTGATATTAGAAACTGATCATTCATCTTTCAGATCCTCTTTCCGGATAGCTTGACTGCCTCCAGTAGGAAACTGTGTTTGGGATCAAACTCACCGTATAGTGAGACTCACGCCTTTTGGTGGTCTCACACGGGAATGTTCCCCGCAAAGATGGATCCAAGACTTAAATCTAAGACCTGAAACCATAAAAATTCTAGAAGATAACATTGGAAAAAATCCTTCTAGACATTGGCTTAGGCAAAGACTTTGTGACCAGGAAACCAAAAGCAAATGCAATAAAAACAAAGATAAATAGATGGGACTTAACTAAACTAAAAAGCTTCTGCACAGCAGAATTATTACTGAATTTCAAGAATGTGTGAGGCCAATACCCTTGTTGAAAGAGTTCCCTAAGTTAACCCTCAGATTCAGTGATTTACTAGAACTCAAAGAATTCAGAAAATCTGTTTTACTATGGTTAAGGCTGATTATAGTGAAACAGCACTGACTAAAATCAGCAAAAGTGAAAGGCTGTTAGAGCAGAATCCAGAAAAGAGTAAGTAAAAGCTTCTAATGATAGTTACTTTCTTCTAGTAGAGTCTCACAGACAGCACCTAATTCTTCCAGCAACAATCTGTAACAACGCAAATGGGGTGTTGTCTAACAGGGAAGCTCATCTGAGAATTGGTGTCCAAGATTTTATTGGAGGTTGGTCATACAGGCATGGCATGTCCATGAGGCTGACCTTAGTTTCTTAGTCTTCAGCCCCTCTAGAGGTCAAACTGATATTGTGTGGCCCAAGACCCCAACCAGAACTTATGTTGTTAGCATAAACTGCCTCATATGGCCCAAGGTTCCATGTAAACAAAGACACTCTTATGCGGAACCATATTCTAAAGGCTTAAAGGCTCCTAGGAGCCAATCAAGGTCCAATGCACTTTCTTTGGAATGGGCAAGGTTTAGACACCTCAGACCTGCTGAGTCAACCTGCTCCTGCAGGGGCATATTTTATCACTCCAATTTAGGAGATGTAACCTTTATACAAAATCTCTTTCCATAAATTTCCTTAGCAGAATAGCTCCAATTTGATGCCATAATTTTTTTCCACATATGAAAGAGCTATCTTTCCCTCTTCTGGTTGAAATTCACATCATTTCCTGTCTACCTTCACCAGATTATAGCACATTTTATTCTATGAAATGTTTTGCTATTGCTATATCATTCAACATTTGAAGGCTCTAAAGAGCTTAATCAGTCAGATATTACCATGCAGCACACAACCACAAATATCTCCGTGGCAAACAATACTAAGTATTTATGTCTCACCCTGGCACCTGTGAAGTGGCTATAATTATTTTGCATCTGTGAGAAACAGATCTGTTCCATTTGTCTCATTTAGAGTTCCCAACTGGAGGGTAGCAGCTACCTGGGTTTGTTTTTCTCATAGCTTTAACAGAAGCATAAGATGAACAAGCATAAGTGCCTAATCATATTTCAAGCCTCTACTCATGTCACACCTGTTAATATCCCTTTGGCTAAAGCGAGTCATATTGCCAATGCAAAAGACTAGGCATAGAGAAGTACATGCCAGCAACTGTGTAAGGCCATGGCAAAGGAATGGATGAATAATAATTCTATAGGTAAGTGAAGAATTGAGAACATTATTTTATGTACCTCAGAGGACATAGTGTAATGGAAAAATTTAGAAAGTCTTTCAAAACCTGGTTGGCTATTTGTCTATACACATGGATGCAGTTACTCAATATTTTCATTACTTGGTTTTCTCATCTGTAAAAAGGAAATAAAATTATTATTGAGAATTTTCTTGTGTTGATTACAGGTGTTATGTATGTAGTGCCTAGCCCAGAGTCCTGATAATAGGTACACAATTAATGATAACATTTATCATTATATTGAAGATGTCTTAGAGCTTTTTCATCAGAAGCACTAATGAGGATAATAACAGCTGATATTTATTATCTATTATATAATCGCTATTATCCTAAGAACATAATAGGTAGGAACTCTTTCATATGATTTTGTGTTCGTGTGTAAACAAAAGAAAGTGAGAAAATTTAAGAAACATGCCTAAAGTTAGCTTTCGTTGTATCTCAAACTATCTCAAAACCAAGTAGCTTAAAATAATTATTTATTTTGTTTATAATTTTATGGGCCAGCAATTAGGGCTGGGTTGGCCTAGGGGGCTTTTCTGTACTCATCTCGATGCAGGCATGTATGTGAAAGTCAGCTGCCTGGTTGGCTAAAGCTATCTATTCTAGAATGGCCTCAGCTATTACGGCTTGTTAGTGTTCCAGTGACCTCTCATCCTCCAGCACAATAGCCTGGGCTTATTTACCTCGTGGCTGGGAAGGGTTCCAAGAGAACTGGTGGGAAGGCTTGTTTGAAGCCTGGACTTCTGATGTGTCATCACTTTCACCTCTTTTTGTTAACCATAACAAGTTACAAGACCAGCCCAGACAGAAGGCAATGAAGAACAGAATCCATCTCTTAATGAGAGAAGTGGCAATGTCACATTACAAAGAGCATGGAGAATGAATTAAGGATTATGAAACAATTTTGTAATTTACCATAGTCTGCCTTTGACCATAATGTTTGCCTTTTTGCCCATGTACATCATGCTATTCCTTCTGATAGGATCCCTAAAACTCTCATGGAACTATGGCATCAGGCTTGAATTCTAGAATTCAATTATCCATTTAAAATTCAGAGTAAGCCCATCAAATGTAAATTTTTTTGATCCAGAGAGTCATGAAATTTAAAAACCTGTCCCATAAATATTCAGCATACACAATTGATACAGGGATAGGGTAACTGATAAATGCTGCCTTTCTTAAAGAAAAAATGAGAGGTACATACCAGTTACTGGTCGATAGAAAACTTAAAATCTAGGTAGAAAAATGTCGTTAGGCTCCCCTACCTGGGAGTAGTAACCATTCTTCAAGGCAAGGTTATGCTTTTTGGGAGTGGTTTCCCAATTCTTTGTTCTTCATGGTTATTTGATCTTGACTCTGCTCTCAAGGACATTCTTTCTTTTTAATTTCCTTCCTTAGCCTTTTGAAAAACGTTCTTAGTCAGCTTCCGGATCATAGAAAGTTGGATCCCCAGAGACTTTCTTGCAATTTAAGTAAAATCATTCTTTTAAAATTCAGGTTTATGGCACTTTTATACATTCGATTTCTTCCAAATCATTGTGGACTTACTATAATTTATGCCCGCCTCATTTGTTAGAAAGCCATACCCTGATTGTTTTCAAGACATGCCTTTCTGTATAGACTTATTTACTCTGCGACTGGGCTTCTGTGAGACAATACTCTAACAAAGCTGAGGAGCTGTATTTTTTAGTTTGAGAGAGAACGAGACAACATATACATTCTTTCAGATTTCTTAACAAAGGATTGTGGAGCTACACCCTTGAATTGATTTTTTTTTTCTTCTTGATGCCTCATTTTACTTTGAGAATTTTTACTGGATGGAAAGACAGAAGATATGAAACAATTATATTTTCCCACCCAGAAAATTCTGTCCCCTCTGTGTTCCCTCAAAATTCTCCTTGCAAGCTGGCCATGTCTTTATTTAGACCATTTCTTTCTTCTTGTACCTATATGTAGCTAGGACCAACCATCTGACATTTCAACATTCTGTGGAGGTCTCTTTAGCCAAAATCAAAAGTTCATTATATACACTGGCCATCTTTCAAGTTTCTATAGGCAACACTTTTGACAATTATTTCAGTCTCAAAAATACAGATTACCATTTTTTTCCTAACCTCCAATAACAATTTGATTTTTTTTTCTCTCGCATTTGCTAAGAGTTTGTTTGCCATTTTTCCATCCTCTGCTCAGTGCTTACTGCCAATGGCACTTATTTTAGATTTTTGTTATGGCAGCACCTCAATTCTAGGAACCAATTATTTCTGCATCAGTTAGCTTTTGCCATGTTAAAAAAATCACACAACTTAGCAGCTTAAAACAACCATTTCTTTTATTTTTTAGCTCATAATCCTGCTGGTCATTAATACGGACTGGGCTCAGCGGCACTTGTGTTTGCAGTCAGCTGCCAGGTCTGATGGGAACCACAGGTCTAGAACAGCCTCAGCTGGGGCTGCTCACCTTGGTTCTGTGTTTTCTCATCATCCTGCCGGATAGCCTGGGCTTGTTCTCATGGTGACTGGTCAGGGTTTCGTGAGAATGAAGAGAGGCAAGCTAAGGTTTTTGAGGCCTAGACTTGGAATTAGCACACCATCACTTAGGCTGTATTTTATTGACCAGAACAAGTTACAGGGCCGGCCAAAATATGGGTGAATGGAAAATGGACTCTAGGTCTTACATCGTAAAGGACATAGATATACAGAGTACAGAAGGATTAGGGATCTTCTTGCAATACACCATACTCTCATTATTAGTAAATTTTGTTACCATTACTGTTTTCTCAAAAATACGATTAAATTCTTCTTATTCTTTGAACAAGCATGACTGTGGCTTCACCAAAACTTTTCTGTTTGCTTAAGCATAGACACTAACTTTCTTATGACACAACCTGCCATATATGTGTTAGTATCTTACACCCAATCCTTTTCACTGGTCTACTTGTTTGCATAGGCAGTTCGCAATCTGAGTTTTACCTACCTACCTGCCTTCATCTTTGTACAACTCTAACTGGTTGCATCCAGACCTGTGAACTTGCTTGCCTTTTGGTGACTTCTGATCTTCACCCACTTTATAAGCAACAGCGGCACCCATCAGCCTGTTGTTGGAAGGAAGGCCCACCTATAACTCTGCACATCCTAGCTCTGTGGTGATCATACTCCACAGTCCCCTCTTCCATTATGGACTTTGTTCTAATCATCTCTGCTACTGGGCTTTTCTCATGAGTTACACGTTATCTAAAAAAATATGATGTGTCAAATACATAATTTTATTTTCTTAATCATATTATTATAATGTATAGAGGGCAAGAAGTCTAATTTTGTTAAGTTTCTTGTATTTTATCATAAAAAGTATCTTTTTATATTTTTGCTTAGAAAGTATTTGGGTAGGACTGAATAAATATGAGGTGATAGAGCTTCAAAAAAGCAGATATGCCTTTATTACCTAACATAAATTAATAATTTACCACATGGTTAATTATTAATTTGTTAATAATTAACTACTTTTTGGTCAATTTTCTTAGTGTTCTACAGAATAGAGAATCATGTTGATTTTGTACAGTGGTAGAAGTTTTTGTCAGAATGAAAATCTGCTTCATCAATCATACTGTGATTGTAGGGTTACAAACATCTAAACATAAAAATATTAGGAGAGTTCCTTACAGTTCTTTAGAGAAGCACCCTGAGCTGAGTGAGGCACCCTATGTTTAAGCACTGATTGGATTGTCTTGGCACCCCCAAAGTCACAGCCTCTATTGGGCAGAGGTCATGAGTACTATCTCAGAGGGGACCTATATTCATATATGCTTACATATGACTTTTATCATAGCCTCTGGCCTAATCCTCTGTGGCTAGGATGGTATCCATTTTAACACCTCATATATGCTCTATTGTGTAATATGAAAAAGCTGCTAAAAGTAGGGAAAATTTGTTGAAAATATGTTCTTCAAAAACTAGCTATGCAGAGAAGAGAAATACAGCTCCTACCAATGCAATGGTGTTAACTACATGAGTTACACCCAAAGATTTCTTTTCAAGCCCAGCAATTGTTATAAACTAGATGTGAGGCTTTGGTGACTTATTTGACTTTCAAGTCTCCATTCTTTATTAAGTTTGATTTTTATCCTTTCATTTGTGTTTTTATGGATAGTTCTACAAAGGAAATATGAAATCTACTTGAGAACATTCAAAGAAAATGGTGAAGATACAGAATTATACCAAAAGGTCACATGTTCATTAGAATGGAGAATAAAATCATAGTGTGTCTCAAGCTGTATTTAAAATTCCATTCTATATTTACGTATGAATACTTGCTTTTTCTCTGATTTTTTTCTTAAAGCATAAAATAATTTTGAGATGATTCTGAATTTTTAAGTTAAACACAGTGTGCAAATAAGACCACAAGAATCCTTTATAGTTCACATAAGCACACACACACATACACACATACTAACACACACTTATTCCTCTTTCTAATGCACATTTATTGGCCAACAGTATCATGATGAAAAGGATATCCTCCCTCATTATATCACAGAGCTCCACCAGCTTGGCTATGACTTTTACCCCAAAATAAGCACCATACACACACATATGCACATGTGCATACATTCTTGCTTTCTTTAAGTATAAACTAGCCCTAATTCTGATTTGATTCAATAAAATATACTGTCACAAAATTAAGAAATAATTGAGCAGTGTTTTTGAGAGTTGATAATGCAAAATCAATATATTATACTCTTCTTAGTGCCCTTGATGTAATATTTAGCAAACCAGTATTTATTTTTGAAATAATGGTAACACAATTGACAACCCACTGGGATAAATGGATATGCTTAGTGATGTAAGTTATGGGAACAGCCGGTCATACTAGTACACCCACTTCAATCTGAGCTCTACTGGAAAAATAAATCCTTAGAAAATGCAAAAGGGAAACAATGACTACAACAATCTTTTTAAATGTATAAGATATTACCTGGTTATTTTTTGTAAACAAAACTGAAAAAGGATAGCTTTATTTCCTAGAAAAAGTTAGATATAGTCCTAAAATAAAGTTGTATTGATTAAAAGTAGATCTCATTCATCTGTGTTTCTGGCCTTTATTGACATTAAGTAAAACATGTAACAATTTGAAACTAAAAATTTAAGAACAGTTCAACTTTAAAATGGAAGTACCTCAAAATAAACTCCTTTATCCCCATGAAACATTTGTTTTGCTTCATGCATGCTAGTGTATAGGCTTTCCCCATTGAGTCCCCATTGTAACATTAAACAGAATTTATACATTTCTTTCTCAGCATAGAAACTTAGGAGCTGAATAAGATGGCAACATGAACAGAGACTCACAAGGTAGGCCTGCCTTCCCACCACAGACCAACCTGCAGGTTGACATTCTTTTATATCAGACCTCAGGATGGTATCTAGTCAAAATCTTTACTTGTTCAAGAAATTGTATCATCCAAGAAATAAACATACCCTCTAATCTCTTCACTGTAAAGTAAATGAGCTTTCAGAAGAATTATGATTATACAGAGTTAAACTAAAATTCCTTGAAGTGTATAACAATGTTAGTTTAGAGATAGTGCCAAAGGTTGATATGTGAAAGTCAGTATGGCTCTTGTCCTTCAGTAGGGACATGGAACACAAGTTTTCAGGAAAGAATCAAGCTTCCATTTTTGGATGTATGATGAAAGCTATGTTGTATTCATGGAGGTCATAAACCAACTCAGGAAACAAAAATCAACGATTTTGAAATTCCCCAAGCAATGAAGCAACACACTTCTGCTCAAGAAGAATCCCCTGCTATGGAGATTTGGTCTGGACCTAATATGTTTGCACTCAAGTCTTCTCTACTCAGATGAGAAAAAAACTGTTTGAATTGGGGTGATTCAGTTCTGATGGGAACAGTGAAGCAGTTTGAGAGTTCTCTCATTTTGGCCGGCTATTCATGGTATACAATTTTGATGTTTTTAAGATTTTGTTCAGGAAAGTGATGTAGAATGCAGCATGCCATAAAAATAACTGGATTAATTGGTACATTTTGTTATTAAGTAAATGGAATCCAGATTCTAATTTTATTGACAATTATGGCAGTACAGTAAAATTTTATAGTTAATTGGTATACCTATGTAGATTTATGTAACAAGTATTTGCCCCAATTCTATGGGTTAGAGTGGATGTCATGTGAGGAAAAAAAAAAAAGTCTACCTTAAAACTGCTCTTCATAGCTTACTAAGAGATCTATTTTCTCCCAAATTTACATAATCACTGAGAAGGAGACTATTCTAGTGTGACTAATTGTAACAGTAATCTGTCCTGTTTTTGGAGCATGCTTTTGTTTGTCAGATATACTGTCTAATATTACAGCTAGCCACCTCCCCCGACTCTCTACTCCCTAGAAAAGCAGCAGGTTACAAATAGATTCAACCTGAATAATAATCTAAATATAAAAAAGAAATATTAGCAACTTATTTATAAAGCACAAGTTTATTATAATAGTTACTGATATTTTGGTAAATTTCTTGTATGAAGAATAATTATGGGCTGGGCATGGTAGCTCATACCTGTAATCACAGCACTTCGGGAGGCCAAGGAAGGTGGATTGCTCAAGTTCATGAGTTTGAGGCCAGCTTGGGCAACATGACGAGATTCTGTCTCTACAATAAAAAAATATAAAAATTAGCTGGGTGTGGTGGTATATGCCTATAATCCCAGCTATTTGCAAGACTGAGATGAGAAGATGGTTTGAGTCTGGGAGGCGGAGGTTGCAGTGAGCAAAGATTGGGCCACTTAACTGCAGCCTGGGTGACAGAGCCAGATCTTGTCTCAAAAAAAAAAAAATCCCAAAACCCAAAAATGAGAAGAATTATGAACTACTTAGTCATATTTCTATAATCATTTTTAGTCTTAAACTAGGAATGTTTTATAAATAGATTAATAACACTTGAAAATTCATTGTTTGGCATTTTAGAATATATCTTTACTAGTGTGTTAGTGGTTGACAAGTTACACATAAGCAACAGTTTATTTTTTGTGTAGCTAAACATGATTACTACATATGAGGAAAAAATATTTTCAGTTCTTTCATTGGATTTCATAATTCATTGAGTAGCATAACATGAAAAACATCACTTTTTATTGGCAATTTCTTTCTAGTATATTTATATAATGAAACAAGTAGCTCTAACAAAATGTGGTTTTTAAAAAAAATAATGAGTATAGATATATCTAGTTACTATTTTAATAAACTTAGAGCATATATTTATAACATTATTTATGAATGTTTGTTCTATAGATAATTAAATTTTCATAAAATAGTATATTCTATTTAGATCTGTTAAATTTTGTTTTTAAAAATAATATGCCACTTTGTATTTATAGTAATTTGATGCTATTGAAATAATAAAGAAAATCCTGTTGAAATAAAAAAGGTTAGATTTTTCTACCCCAACATTAAGAAAATATAGAGTGAATAAATCTCATAATACATGTAACTTTTGCATGTAAATGGCTTCCATCAAGAACATATAAATTCAAAAAAATTCTTAAATTTTATAGGAAAGAAATCCTAATTTTTTACTAGAAAGGATATATATATATATATATATATATATATATATGCAGAGAAAGGATATACATATGCTTCCTGTGAACCAGAAGGAAGCAGGGCTTGTTGTCCATCTTGATTATTGCCTTGATTTCATATTGAAATTTATTTAATGTGGGTTATTATATTAGTAATGCTTAATATGTACTTGCTATGGATCAATCACTTTAGAAAAATTTACCTCTAATAATAAACCTCAAACCTATGCTACTAAAAGTGTATTAAAATGAAACTTTGTTTACTTTCTTTTGGCTGAAATATAATAATTTCTTATATAATAGGTAAGTACCCATCATTGCAAAGTGAAGTACCAGATGACTTTGGGAGGACAATCCAAAGAGGAGACTTTGTATAAGTTTAGCAGTTCTCAAGCATCACCCACTTTTAGGCTATAGAATCGAAGGCTAAGGATTCAACCAGAGGGATTAAACACTAAAGGCGTGAATTATTTGAAGATAATATTCATGACTATGCATTTTCCTTTTACCTCCTTGGGATATTTGTTGGGGGTTTTTACTCTGATCTCAAGCCAAGTAAAAGGGGTCTTAAGGGGACCACTAAGGGTTTGACATACATTCTTTAATTAGGAGGCTACATAATGGACCAGTGTTTGGATCTGACCTAGAAACGTCAAGGCTGACTGAGGTTCTGTGACTGGGTGAAGAGGATGTGAGGATGCCACAAAGCAAGCAACCACCTTTCCTTGATGGCAGGACAAAGAGATACTTCTGTGAATTCAGGTAGGCCATACGTGTTAGTTTTTTATGCTGCATATCAAATTTCCACAAACATAGAGGCTTAAAACAACATCATTTAGTAGTTCTAAATTCTGTAGGTCAGAAGCCCATCTGGGTTTTGTTGGTTTCTCTGCTCTGGATCTTACACAGCTGAAATCAAAGTATGGACAAGGATTCTGATCTGCAGTTTCTGGGAAAGATCCTACTCCCAGGGTCATCTAGGTTATTGGCAGAATTCAGTTTCTTGCTTTTATAGGACTGAGGTCTCTATTTTCTTGCTGGTTATCCCAGAGAACATTTTCAGCTTTTATGGGTTACTCTCAGGTCCTTGCCTTGTAGGCACCCCCATCTTCAGCAATAGAGAACTTTCACATAGAATGCTCTTGCTTCAAATTTCTGACTATTGCCTCTCTTATCAGCCAGCAAACCCTGTTTCTAAATGGCTCGTGTAATTAGAATGGGTCTACCTGGAAAATCTCTCTTTTAAATAACTCAAAGCCAAGTGATTAGTAATCTTAATTACCTCTATAAAATCCCCTGTTTCATGTAATATAATATACTCATAGGTATGATATTTGATGATATTCACAGTCCCAGAGATTTGGGAAAGAAATCTTGGGCTATTTCAGAATTCTGCCTACCATGCCATGTGGGAGGAAGCTGGTCAGGGATGAGGTAACCCCAGCAAAAAGAGACTACAGCAGTAACACTGAGTATTCTAGATAATTAATGAATATATCTATTTGCTTGATAAAATAATATATGTTTATTCACTACTTTCTGGAGTTGGAATAAACAGTTGCATATACCCTGATTATTTTTGTAGACTGTGCTTTGATATACACTGCTAAATTGCTAATAGAAGAGTATCTTAATAAAGATGAGCTTGGTTATGCTGTGAAAACAAATAATCTCACACTCTTAGGTACTTAAAACTAGAAAGGTGTATTTCTTGATTACACTACAAGAGCAGCAGGGAAGGGAGACTGCTTCAGGTTGTTCTCATTAAACGACCAAGATCACAGAAGAGCCACTATTGGAACATTGTCTTTCACTGAAGTGGGGGGAAGGCAAGTTGTAATAGAAAATGTAGCATGCTATTTCTAACATTTTATTGGTTAAAGTAAGTTACATGGCCATGCCTAATTTCAGTGAGGAAGGAACGTGCAATCCAATCAGAACCATAGTCTTGCTAAAAGACCTAATGACTGTCTCAAAGACAGTTTGGAAAATATCACTCAGAAATTAAATATGTATAGTTCTTGACGTAGTGATTTCTAAATGAAATGAAATCACTGGGTCAAATTATATTTATTTATGTCACAAGCATAGTATTCTGTGTTATCTGTAATAGCAAAAAGTAAGGAAATACTCAAGTTATAGAAACGTTATATTAGATCCTTTCAAATGGGATATCTTGCATCCTTTCAAAAGTGAGATATATCTCGATTAAAATGAAACTATTCCAAAGTCATATTATTGAATAATAATCAAAGCGTATGTGTGTGAGATGGTGGTGATGATGCCCTGTTGGCCAGGGTTAGACCACACAGTCTAGGCTAATTCCGACTGGCTATTTTAGTGAGCAGGGGTAGGAGCCGGAATGGCAGGGTGGGTAGTTTGGTAGGAAGGATGGTTATGGGACAGGTCAGAGTAGGTAACCAGGGGTAACTCAGGTCAAAGCAGGTGACTATGGCAGGTGACCGGAGCAGGTGACTAGAACAAGTCAGGATGGAGCAGAGGACCGAGGATCAGATGTGAACTGCTGATTAGAACTGGTGGAAAAAGTCATTTACTGAGACTACAAGGAAGTTAAACTTTAAAACATAGGTTAAAGAACTGAACCTACTGACCTACGGATCTTTAAAGAGAAATTCAGAGCTCATGTATCCAACAATATGATGACAGTGAGCCAATGGGAGCTGTTTCACTCCTGCTAGAGTGTATTTGTGCCTCTACATCCTGACAAGGGAGAATTTTTTCTTATGGAGAGAGAATACCTAAGACATAAACACTCAACTCCAAAACTTCCCTTTTTCCTAATAAAGGAAAGATTGAATTTGTCATTCTTTAGTCCAGATTGTCTATTTGGGTCTGATGATCATGATAGGTTCTATTACCATCCAGTATTTTCTCCTCTTGGAGGGTGCTACATCAATGTAGGAAATACTTAAAGTCTCTGTTTGAAAGCAGGAAACATAATTTCCAAAGCCATCATTTAGCCAAGCCAGTCACAGCAGTCTTGGCTAAATGATGGCTTTGGAAGTGATGTGTACTGTTTTCAAACAGAGGTTTTAAGAGTCACTCTCAGGCTCTACTCCTGCTCTTTTCTGTTTGCCATGGGAAGAGCAATATAGAGACAGAAGCTGCTTCTTTGGCATAATCTTGTAGAGACAAGAATGTAAGTGCAGCTGTAGAAACGTAACGTGGGTGAGAAATTAGAGATTAACTTTTCTTGTAGAAAGCCACTGATGCTGAGCCATTTGCTACCATAACATAAACCACTGAAAGCTAATACAAGATCTAAGCAAAATCATATGCATGTAGAAGTAGAGAAAATATACCTTTTGGACATGATCTGGAATGGAGACTCTGAGACATTTCAGCATTTTGTGCTTTTTATTATTTTTGTGTTACAAAATTTTGCTCTTGGATCTTCAATAGCTGAGAATCTCTATTTTGTTCTTCTGAAAGAAGAAAAATATATATTGTCCTATTGCTTTAATGTTGGCAGGCCAGTAGTGGAAGACTTGCTACACAATTTCAATTTGATCTCTCTTTCTAATTGCGGAAGATTCACTTATTCTTCACATTCTGTTATTGAAAAAAAGTGGCAATATTACAGCAGTATAAATATTTGTAGTTGTATTTACTTTCCAATAGTTCATTTATCTAAGTTTCTCACCTAATTGCAAAATGTTGCAATCACTTTAACTTTCTCTCTTTTATTATACAAATTAAATCATAAGGTAAAATTATCAAAGTTTTCCCCTAGATATTCTATTATTTCATTTCACACAAAATACTTTACACAAATAAGAACTTCCAATTTTGTAGTGTAATGTAAATTCTAAAGAATGTCCTGCTTTAATGATTGACTTATAAGCCAATACCAAAAGAATCATGCTATAAGTTAATTTTTCCACTAAACATAATTTTCAACTAATATAAAAAATTTCTAAGTTTATTATACTTTTATTCATTTATAAGAACAATTTTATTTTCTCCTAATGGAGTTAAATTAGTTGTTTATATCTTATCAAAATAAATGAATAACCTATTTCATGTCTCTATTCCATAGGTCCATTTAGGCACCAATATTGTAGCTTGAAAGGGATACACTGATTGCTGTTGGTTTGTTTATTTCTGTAGTTATACTATCTATTATAGCACTATTAAAAACTTCTGGGATGAAGAGTATTTGGGGGATTGTCCTTGTCCCTAATTATACTGTACACAAAGCAGTACTTTAGAAGAACTGTTGACTGAGAAGGAGGCAACTCTGCTCCAATACTTAAAAAAAAAAAAATCCAAGCTATCTAGAGAAAATATCCTTTATTACAATCAATCAGCAATTAAGTCCCTACTCCACTGCACGACCTGGTGAGAGGGCTGCCCTTCTCTCTCCCATACTGTATACAAGTGCTAAGCCCTTCTGTGGCAACTGTTTAAAGACTAATTCTTTTCTCCTGATTTCCAAGTGTAGCTTCAGTAGGAGGGCTGACTGAGAACACCATGTGCTCTGGTTTGAATATGACATGTCTCTATCAAAATACACATTAGAACCCTAACCCCAGTGTGGTGGCAATTTTGGGAGGTGGGGCTTTTAAGAGGTGAGGCCTTTGGGAGGTGTCTGGGTCATGGGGTGGATCCCTTGTAAATGGCTTGGTGCCGAGTGAGTTCTTACTTTGGGAGACTGGATTAGTTCTTGCAGGACCATTCCTTTGTGAGTGGCTTGTTTATAAAGCCAGCCTCTCAGGTTTTGCACCTTCACACATGTCTGCTTTTCATTTGACCTTCCACCATGTCGTGAAGCAGCACCAGAAGCTGAACAGTTACTGGTGCAATATCCCTTGAATTTCCCAGCCTGAAGAACTGCAAGCTAAACAAATCTCTCTTTTTTTATGAATTATCCAGTCTCAGATATTCAGTTATAGTAACACAAAATGGACTAAGTAATCATGTGGTTTGTGCTATGCTTTACAAGGTCTAAAAGGTATTCTAATGGCCACACGTGAAACTGAATTGGAGGACCTAGGAGGCTTCAAGGATAATCCTGTGTCCCGTCGTTTGCCTTCCAAAGTCACTAATAAAGAATTCAGTAACATTCTAGAGAAGCTTTGGGGGCTCTCTAAAGGTGATAGGGAGTTAGATGGCCTATAGGTGTGCTTTTGTTGTTGTTGTTGTTTTAATAAATGATTTATGCCCACAACTTCAATTTCAGTCTAAAGTGTATATGTGTTTTAGTTAATACCAAAAATATAGAGGAAAAATAAGATATTTGGTGGTTAATATATAACATGAGTTATTCCACTTTGCACATTTAAGAAATATTTTTAGGATATACATCTGAAAACAGAAAAGAGTTTCTAACATAAAGATACACATTGATTTAAAATATTTTTAATCTCAATGACTGCTATAATTATGTTTTAAGAAATGGGGAATTCAATTATGAATCATATTTGTTATGCTTAATGTGATGCTGAATGTAGTATTCCTGGATTACTTTTTGTAGATTTTATGTTAATAATGTTTTCAATTTGTGTAACAATTTTATATGATTTACAGTGTTAATTCTTAAATTTATTAGTAAGATATTTAATGTCAGGTAGATTTTATGCCAAAGACACATGAACAGAGTTGAATGAAATAATATAGTATCTTGGGGGATGACTTTTGAGTCTAAGTCCTCAGGGACAATCTGAGTAAGAGGAATGTAGTTGTTGAAAGAGCTGTAAGAATCTGTTTTTGTGACATGAATTTTCTAAAACAATGTATAAATTCAGGAAAAATAATATAGAAAAAAGTAAAATATTAAAATATTCCATTTGATTGGAACATGTTTTTAACTATTTTGGGGCCTATAGCAAGCAGACTCTCTGATGGCCTCTAATAATTTCCAACTCCTGGTGTTCTTATTCTTGTGTAATTCCCTCCCTTCAAGTGTGGGCTAGCTCAATGACTTGTTTCTAGACAACAGAACAGAGTGAGATGGGATGTAACAGGGTGGGATTTCTCTTCTGTGATTAGTTTACAGGAAACTAACTTTCATCTTGATAAAAGAAAATGAGGCTTCTGGCCAATAGCCTGCTAGGAACTGAGGCCCTTGGTCTTAGAGCCTTTGAGGAACTGAAGTTTTGCAGACCTCATATAAATGAGCACAAAGTGGATATTTACCCAGTTGAACCTTCAGATGAGCTCCTATCCTGGCTGACACTCTTGATTGTAGCCTTGTGAGAGACCCTGAAAAAAAGGACCCAAGTGATTTTTTTTTTTTTTTTTTTGAGACAGAGTTTCACTCTCATTGCCCAGATTGGAGTGTGCAGTGTTGTGATCCTGGCTCACTGCAACCTCCACCAGCTGGGTTCAAGTGATTCTCCTGCCTCAGCCTCCCAAGTAGCTAGGATTACAGGCATGTATCACCATACCCGGCTAATTTTGTATTTTTGCTAGTGATGAGGTATCACCATGCTGGTCAGGCTGGTCTCAAATTCCTGACCAGCTGATTTTTGCACAAATTCCTGATCCACAGAAACTCTGGAATAAATGTTTTAAGCTGCTAAGTTTGCACTAATTTATTACACAGAAATAGATAACAGTTCTTTTAATTTTATCATTCATCTTATAATTAATTTCTTCAGTAAGGCATGGTTCAAAAAATGCATATTGTGTGCTGTATATTTGAGCAAAATTCAATTTAGAAGAAGAGGAATTGAGATAGAGCAGTAGTTCTCAAAATTTCATGTGACTCAGAATCACTTGAAAGGCTTGTTAAAAAGCTTTGCTGCTCCTTTCCTCTAGGTTTTCATTCATCAAGTCTTGAGTAGTTCCTGGGAATTCACAGTTCTAAAAAGTTCACAGGTATATAAGTTTCCTATTGCTGCCCTGACAGATTACCACAAGATTAGTTGATTAAAACAACACAAGTTTATTATCCTATATTTCTGGAGATCAGAAGTCAGAAATACATCTGCGTGAACTAAAATCAAGGTGTTCTCCTCAGTGCTCTAGGGGAGACTTTGTCTCTGTATTAGTCCATTTTCATGCTGCTAATAAAGACATACCCAGGACTGAGAAATTTATAAAAGAAAGAGGTTTAATTGGACTTACAGTTCCACATGACTGGGGAAGCCTTATAATCATGGCAGAAGTCAAGGAAGAACAAGTTAAGGCTTACATGGCAGCAGGCAAAGAGAGAGCTTGTGCAAGGGAATTTCTCTTTTTAAAACCATCAGATCTCATGAGACCTATGCACCATTACAAGAACAGCATGAGAAAGACTTGCTTGTGTGATTCAATTACCTCCCACCAGGTTCCTCCCACAGCATATGGGAATTCAAGAAGATATTTGGGTGGGGACACAGCCAAACCATATCAGTCTCCATGCCTCTTGCAGCTTCTAGACACTGTCTGCATTCTTTGGCTCATGCTTCCTTCCTCCATCTTCAAAGTTTCTTCATCAAAGTAGCATCTTCAAATATTAATAACTTTCTGGCTCTGACGCCTGACTCTCTTGCCTCTGTCTTTCACTTATAAAGACTCTTGTGCTTACACTGGACCCATCTGGATAATTCAGAATGCTCTTTCCCTCTTAAGACCCTTAATTTACTCACATCTGTGAAGTCCTGTTTCCATGTAAGGTAACATATTCACAAGTTTCCAGGAATCAGTTGTGGATATTTTTGTGGGGCCATTATTCTGCCTGCCACACCAGGCACCGTTAATGCTACTGACCCAGAGACCACACAGTGCATGTAACTGATTATAGATCATTGTAAGAACCAAGCTCCTTCTTCCTTGGATTCTGTTTGCCTCAGGATGCCTTCCCCTTAGCCTTATCATCTAAAGATTCTACAGAAGTGATTCTCTTTGTGTGGACTGGAAACCCCTTGGCTTTGTACTCATGCATACCCCACAAGGAGTTTCACCTGAATATAGGAAATGTTGTGCTGTTTGAAATGCTAATCTATCAGACCACTTTTTATGGTTTTTAATTTTATCTATGTTTTACCACACCAAAAATCTTTTCTTTGATTATATGATATTTTGCTTTCTTCTGAGTTAGGCAAATTCCAAAATAGGTTTTGAAACTCTCTAAAGTGTTTCCAGGATTAAATGAGAGAGTTTCAAAGATCACACCGCTTAAAGTAGGAATGATAATAGGCTAGAATTATCTACTATAAACACCTTCCTCATATTTTTATCTTTTATTTTTCTAAAAGACTTTGATTATTTTTCTTCTAGTGTATACATGTGAATATGGGTATTTATTCTGGCATTTAAATATGCCTTAACTGCAAAAAAATCATTACTTTTCTATTAATGATTCTCTCTAAGAGAAGCATAATTGTTGTTAATCAGTTAAGAAGATTAAGACTGAAGGTTTAAAAATAAATGTATTATCTTTTCTGATATGTCACCTTATGTAATAACACAAGTTTAGACTGTGGCATATGTGTGTCTATGTCCATATCACAACAAATCCCCTATCTGAAGGGGCAGGAAATATGTCTTTAAATTTAATGTTTACCTATTTTCCCTCCTAGCATTCTCAGAGGCTATTGTGGTTTTAATCTCTATTAGGAATTCTTTATCATTTGACTCACACGCAGTGTTGTTAAAAATTTCAGGAAGTTTGCCACATTTTGTCTGGGAGGATTAGGGATGCTATAGGTTAAAAAGGGTTCTAGAATCTTAATATGTGCCATAATTTATTAATGTTTTATGATCAGTTATTACATGCAGTTGTGGAGTTAAAGTTCCACACTTTGTTACGTGAACCCTTTGGTGACCTTTTATCAGTCTTTATATTCCAGAATATTTAGAATTTCTTTGGGTATAAACACTTTATTCATTTCTTCCTCTGAGTCATGCTCCCATACCAAAACGGCAGCAGATGTCTGGGACATTGTGATCTCATTTGCACCCCTGTGTTCAACACTGGTAGTGGTTGCTATCTGGGAAAAAAAAATTAGCCACATTTTACTCTCAACTTCTATCAGTAATTTGGGTTTTCATAAGTTTGGTGTGTGGTTCTTTATGCATGGCATAAAAATAAAAAGTACAAGTCTTTTTATTTTTTCCAAATGAAAGAGAAATTGGATTTAGAAGCTCATGTCTCACTAAATGCTTTTGTTCGCAGACCTGTTAACTATGAAAAATATCTAAGTATGGAAGGGAAATAAAATTAAGTGGAATTCATTAAAACTTCTAAGAAATACTGTGGCGATTTTACTTCCTCCAATATAGGGGAGTAAAGTTCAAAAAGTAAGGAAAGTCCCAGGCTGTTGTCAACAAAACTATTACAAAACATTTTTGGAGGATTTTAGGTTTGTCATGTCTACATTAACTTTTGAATGAAAAGCAAATTTTTGTTTATTTTAACAGAAGATTATATAATAAATCTGCAAAGGCAGTCATTTATGGTATAAGACTCTTCAGAGGAGAAAGGGTTATGGGGTGTATAAAATCTCCCTTCTGATTTCTTAACAAATATTTTTGCTAAATTTAGCTATGTTGTTCTGTGAATTCATTGATTCTATTGCTATTTTTCAGATGAGTCAGTATATATGATTTTAGATTTTTTCCAATTTAAAAAAATATATATTTTAGGGAAGTTTCCCAGCTTGTGAAGTTGTGGATGTTACTGTGAAATAGTTGTCATTTTCTATTGCTAAAACTTATAGCATCAATACATTTATTTTAAAAATCAATGCCTTTATGAAATACCAGAATTACAGATGTGCTTATATATTGAAACACTGGTAAAAGAGACTCACTAATGTATGTTTATTACCCTCTTTCTGTTACATTCAAAGCAAATATTTTCTGAATATTTTTTAGATTTAAAGACACTTGCTCCTCCTGAATAATTTTAGTCCATCTCCAGGGAGTTCTTCTGTTGCCGACTTATCGGATGTGAGACAATTTACATGCTATAAAAATAAGTGAAAGTAATGTGATGTGTCAAATTTCTAGTGGTATATGACTCATCATCCTGTTGGCATGGCATGAAGTTTCATAGAAAAACAATCTTTTATTATATTATTGCTGAAAATTAATTAAAATGAAAGCCTTTTTATATAGAAAAAAAACACGATAGATTTAATTCCTAAGTAAAAATGGAAAGCTTCTTTTGTCTCTTAGTGTACTTCTATATGAAAATTGTTCTTCCTCTCTCTATTACTTATTATTTAATATATATTTATTAAGCATTTACTATGTATAAGATTGGGCATTCAGTAGTGAAATCGCAAGGAATAATAGATAACCAAGAATCTACAGATAGTAACTGATCATTGACTGAAGAATGAAACACACCCCAAAAGTGCTAAAAAAGTTGAAGGAAAAAGAAATAACATCCAACTACAGTTTAGATGGAAAGCTGAAAAAGATTCCAGCAAAGAAACCACTTGAATGTAATATAATGATACAAAAAGAGGCAGAGAACAAAAAATGGGCATAGCTAATATTTACCCTACTATTGGCATTAAAGCCACATTAGGAGACTAAAGGAAAAGTTATCGTTTATATATACATATTTTCTTTAAAAAGTTAAAATTATCAATAAATCCACTTAAATTATTGATTCATATTTAAAATTGTTATTGATACCCTTTTCTCTAACTCTATGCCTTTTGCTTTGAATCAATGATAATACGTAGATTTCAGTAAGACAAAATTTTAAACTTAATGTTTATCTCAATTTCACAAATATATATTGTAGTGTGTCATTTGAAATATCTGTGTATAAATTATGTATAGATTATAATGAGTACAAATACTTTGAAATAAATAAATATGCATATATTAGCATGTGTGTGCTAAAAACATTTTGCTGACAAATGAAGAATGATCATAATAATTTGGTTCTTTTTCCAAAGCAAAAGATATGCTTATTTTCCC
This sequence comes from Saimiri boliviensis, assembly GCF_048565385.1. Classification (NCBI taxonomy): domain Eukaryota; kingdom Metazoa; phylum Chordata; class Mammalia; order Primates; family Cebidae; genus Saimiri; species Saimiri boliviensis. Next base: position 92,245,478 of record NC_133453.1, read on the forward strand.
AACATTAGTCAAACCCCTCTTATCATTCAGCTGTTTCAGAAAGCTCAAACTTCTTAATCCCTTGCTAGATTATGAGCTAACAGAATTGATTGCTGTCTATCACCAATTCCTAGGATATATGAGGTGTTCTTTAAGCCATGGCTCCTAAAGCCTTCCTAAAATGTTCATGACCTCAATTGGCCTACAGATAATTTATCTATATTTTATATTATATTAATTATTTATTCGTGCTCTCTTATATTCTCCAAAGGGCTGTCCACACACCATCGATTCAGTTTCTAAAATGTTAGAGATGAAGAGCTGAATCACTGGAGCTTTGTGGATGGTTATAGTTAATAATGAGAATTCACAAACACATGTACATTTTAATACCCATGGAACTATATAGTAGTTTCCTGAACAAGTCATTGCTCTCCCTTGTACAAATGCACAGCTGTCAGGGGGCATAATTACAGAGGGAAGGGATCAACTTGTGATGGATGTGATAGAAATCACAGCACTATAATTTCCTGAATATCTATTTTATGTAACATAGTTAATGATGACAGCAAAATGGCAAAATATCCCTTTTTACTATGTGCAAGGATGGATTTTCATATCCATTTATTGTGTATGTTTAAAAGGACATCTGAATGGTGTTTCCAGGAGGCTGAGGTGGAAGCTGCACCGGGGTGGTAGATCCCTCAGCTTGACCTAGGTAATGTAAAATTCTTGGGCACCACACCTCATCTCCTGAACCAGAACCTTAAGAACCAGGACCCAGAAATCTGCATTTCAGCAAGCTCTCAGATGATTATTATATGCACTAAAATTTGAAAAGCATTTCTGGAAAAGAAATAGTGATTTAGGTTGCCACTTCAGAATAGTTGTGAAATTTGTCAAAATTCTCTGGAAAACTATGTCAAAGGGTTCTTATGAGCCTCCATGACTCACTGATGCATTTTAAAGCCAAAAATGATTTATTCACATAATATTTCACAGCATCGAAAAATGGCTTTGTGATTTCTCAGATTGGTGCCAAATAAATCCAAATCAAACTGTATTTTGTGGAAATTTATTTGATGAACAAATAAAATACAAAAATGGTTAAATGTGACTCATGAAGAAAAGCAGATTAGTCTGAGCTAATTACCACAACTATGGCTTTCTCAAAGAGAAAGACGTAAGTGGCTTTAGTTAAGCATCACTATCTAGCCTGTTATTTTATAATAGTTGTTTTTGTTTTTCTCTCAAAGAAAAAAACCATACCTCTTCTGAGAAAGGTGAGTCTAGATACCAGATTTATATGAGGGATAAGAAGGCCTTAGTAATGAGACTTGTAAAAATTAAATCAATAGGAGTTAAATATTTTCAAAACTAATTTTGTCCGTACTTTTCGTGAAAAAACGGGCCCAAGCTTGTTTACACGTGAATCAGGTTTCGCTTGTTAATTGCTACTTGGCATTTTTTTTTTTTTTTGTTCTTGAAACAGTATGATGCCTAGAGAAGGCTGTAGGAGAGACAGCAAGAGAGCGGGAGGGGGAGAAACAGCAGTGCTAAAAGCTCACTAGCACTGATCCTGTTTACTATTTGTCAGTTTGTCATTCTGGTTGAACAAAAAACAATATGCCGTACAGAAACTGAGAGCCTCTTTGCCTGAATTAAGCATGTTTGTGTACAACCATATTTATATTTTTAGCAGGAAATGGCAAAATTTATGCCACTTATTATCTATTTATCTAATTCAGATTCTAGCAATCTAAGGGCTATTTATGGTTTAATGAAAATAAATATTGCCCAATGTGAGAAAAAGATTGGCTATCATCTCGTAGCACAGCTGCCGTACTTGACCATGCAGCTTAATATAGTGGATGGAAATCAGGAAAATTTGGTTCTACCCCCAACTGTAACTTTGACTTCTCACTTAACCTCTCGAAGTTTTATTTTTTCCAATGTTTAAAACTAAGGCACTAAATGGTTGCTAAAAATTCTGTGATTCTATAAACACTAACAGTGATCTCTTTTGGGGCATAATTCTAGGGAGGCCTGGCCAGGAACAATCTAATTTGAATCTAAGTCCAAGAAAAATTCGCAATCCAAAATTTAACCACTTATGAAATGAAAATTATTCAGGAACACAATGCTAAATTATGGTTTTAAAATATCTTTCTAATTCATTCTCAACAGTGGAAAGTTGAAAGTTTTCCCTTAGATCAGGAATAAGTAAAGGATTCCCACTTTTGCCACTGTTATTCAACATAGTACTGCAAGTGGAAGACATAGCATTTAGGTAAGAGAAATAAATCAAAGGCATCCAGATTGGAAAGTAAGAAGTTAAATTTTCCCTGTTTGCAGGTAGCATGATCTTATATGTAGAAAATCCTAAAGAATCCACTAAAATACTATTAGAACTGATTTTAAAATTCAGTAAAAATACAGAATACAAAATCAACATACAAAAATCAGCTTTCTACAAACTAACAATGAACTGTCTAAAAAGGATATTAAGAAAACAATTCCATTCACAATAGCTACAAAACTATACTTAGGAATAAATCTAACCAAAGAGGTGAAAGACTTAGACAGTGAAACCTGTAAACTATGATGAGGGAAAATGAAAAAGACATAAATAAATGGAACAATATCCTGTGTTCATTTATTGGAAAAATTAATATTGTCAAAATATCCATAGTACCCAAATCACTCTACAGATTTAATGCAGTCCTTGTCAGAATTTTAAAGACATTTATTACAGAAATAGAAAAACAATCCCAACATTAATATGAAACAAAAAAAAAAAAAAAAAAAGACCCTAAATAGCCAAAGCAATCTTGAGCAAAAAGAACAAAGCTGGAGTTATCACACTATCTGACTTTAAAATATATGACAAAGCTACTCAATTAATTTTTTACAAAGGTGCCTTAAATGCAATGCGGAAAGAACAGTCTCATCAATAAAAGATGTTGGAAAAACTGGCTATTCATATGGAGAAGAATAAAATTAGAACCTTATCTCATACTATTTAAAATGGATTCAGAACTTAAATGTAAGACCTAAAACTATAAAATTACTAGAAGAAAATAGTAGAAAAGCTCCATGACATTGACTTAGGCAACAGTTTTTTTAATATGATCACAGAAGCACAAAATAGACATGGTTGTTGCCCAAAAGCAACAAAAGCAAAAATAGACAAATGGAATTACATCAAACTAAAACACTTCTATACAGCGAAGATAACACAGTGAACACAAAACCTATAGAATGGAAGAATATATTTGCAAACCATTTCTGATCAGGAGTAAATTAATATCCAAAACATGTAAGGAATTCATAAAACTTAACAGCAAAGAAACAACCAAATTTAAAAATTAGCAAAGGACCTCAATAGACATTTCCCAAGAGAAGATTTACAACTGGCCAGCAGATATATTTTTAAAATGCTCATTACTAGTAATGACAGAAATTCAAACTAAAACCACAATGAGATATCACCTCACACCTCTTAGAATGGCTAGCATCAAAAAGATAAAGGATAAGTTTTGACAAGGATGTGAGGAAAGGAAATCTTTGTATACATCAGGTGGAAAGGTTAATTAGTACAGCCATGATGAAAAAGAGTATAGAGACTCTTCAAAAAATTAGAACTACCATATGATCCAGCAATCTCACTATTGAATATATATGCAATAGATAAAAAATTAACATGCCAAAGAGACATCTGCACTCACTTGTTCATTCCAGCATTATTCACATTAGCCAAGATATAAAATCAATCTAAGTGTTTATCAGTAAATGAATAGATAACAGTATTTGATATATATCCATGATGGAATATTATCCAGCCATTAAAGAAGAAGAAAATCCTATCATTTGAGACAACATGGATGAACCTGGGGATCAATATGCTAAGTAAAATAAGCCAGGCATGAAAAGACAAATATCCATCTTACTTATAGATGAAATCTAAAAACGTTGAACTCATGGTAGAGAGTAGTATAGTGGTTACCAGAGGCTGGTGGTGGAGATAGAAGGTTGAGGAGATGTTGGTCAAAGAATACAAAATTTTAGTTAAATAGAAGGAATACATTCAACAAACCTATTGTACAACATGGTGATTCACCTTTTAATTATTTCTTGGCTATTCCTCCTCCAGATTATCAGACTCAGTCACAGAATTCTCATGTATTTGTTACTAAGCCATGTGCATCCACTGTCCATCCTGCATCCTGACTGGGGATCCCAGATCTTAGATGGGGGTGGGGATGGAGTAGAAAAGAGCAACAATCTTCATGACTTTCCTGAATTTCTTTGTCATCAGCCACCTAAGCTCAGCTATTTCCTTTCAAGGCAATTTCTCTGTTAATATTATATTATACTCTCATTTCAATTTCCTTTGTAAACTCATCTAAATCTTATCCAGTAATATTAAATTTTTATAAAACATAACATATTTTATTAAAAGTCAATTAACCCTGTATATGTGAGTTTATTTATGGACTACATTCAATCATTCCTGTTTTACGAACTTCCTATTTTTATTTATTTATATTTTTTCTAAAAATAGAACAAAAAAGTGGGATACATGTGCAGAATGTGCAGCTTTGTTACATAGTCATACGTGTGCCATGGTTGTTTGCTACAGCTATTGACCTGTCCTGTAAGTTCCCTCCCCTCACCTCCCAACCCCCAACAGACCCTGGTATGTTGTTCCCCTCTCTGTGTTCATGTGTTCTCAGTGTTTGACTCTCACTTAGGAGTGAGAACATGAGATGTTTAAATTTCTGCTCCTGTGTTAGTTTCCTGAGAATGATGGCTTCTGGTGTCATCCATGTCTCTTCAAAGGACATGATCTCATTCCTTTTTGTGACTGTATAGTATTTCATGGTATATATATATACCACATTTTCCTTATCCAGTCTATCATTGATGGACATTTTGGTTGGTTCCATGTCTTTGCTATTGTAAATAGTGCCTCAGTAAACATATATGTGCATGCGTCTTCATAGTAGAACGATTTATATTCTTTGGGTATATACCCAGTAATGGAATTACTGGGTCAAATGGTATTTCTGGTTTTAGTTCCTTGAGGAATTGCCATACGGTGATCTTCCATTATGGTTAAAATGATTTACATTACCACCAACAGTGTAAAAGTGTTCCTATTTCTTTACCGCCTTGCCAGCATCTATTGTTTTTTGACTTTTTAATAATCACCATTCTGACTGGCATGAGATGATATCTCATTGTAGTTTTGATTTGCATTTCTCTGATGATCAGTTATGCTGAGCTTTTTTTCATGTTTCCTGGCCATGTAAATGTCTTTCTTTGAAAGTGTCTGTTTATATCCTTCACCCACTTTTTGATCAGGTTGTTTGTTTTTTTTTCTTGTAAATCCGCTAAAGTACCTTGTAAATTATGGATATTAGACCTTTGTCAGATGGGTAGATTGAAAAAATTTTCTCCCATTCCATAAATTGCTTATTCACTCTGATGATAGTTTCTTTTGCTGTGCAGAAGCTCTTTGTTTTAATTAGATCTCATTTGTCAATTTTGGATTTTTTTTTTTTTTTTTTACAGAATCTCACTCTGTTGCCCAGGCTGGAGTGCAGTGGTGTGATCTTGGCTCACTGCAACCTTTGCCTCCTGGGTTCAGGCAATTCTCTTGTCTCAGCCTCCCCAGTAGCTAGGACTATAGGTACACACCAACACAGCCAGGTAATTTTTGTATTTTTAGTAGAGCCAGGGTTTCACCTTATTGATCAGGCTGGTCTCAAACTCCTGACCTAAAATAATCCACCCATCTCAGCCTCCCAAAGTGCTGGGATTATAAGGCATGACTGCACCAGGCCCAATTTTGGCTTTTGTTGCAATTGTTTTTGTTGTATTTCTCATAAAATGTTTACCCATGCCTATGTCCTGAATGTTATTGCCTAGGTTTTCTTATAGGGTTATTATGGTTTTGCGTTTTACATTAAAGTCTTTAATCCATGTTGAGTTAATCTTTGTGTAAGGCGTAAGGAAGGGATCCAGTTTCAGATTTCTGCATATGGCTAGCTAGTTTTCCCAGAACCATTTACTGAATATGAAATACTTTCTCCATTGTTTGTTTTTTTGTCAGGTTTATTGAAGATCAGATGGTTGTAGATGTATGGTCTTATTTCTGAGGTCTCTGTTCTCCTCCATTGGTCTATATGTATGTTTTGGTACCAGTACCATGCTGTTTCGGTTACTGTAGCCTTGTAGTATAGTTTGAAGTCAGGTAGCATAATACCTCCATCTTTGTTCTTTTTGCTTAGGAGCATCTTGGCTATATGGGGTCTTCTTTGATTCCATATGACATTTTAAATAGTTTTTTCAAATTCTGTGAAGAATCTCAATGGTAGTTTGATGGGAATAGCACTGAATATATAAATTGCTTTGGACAGTATGACTATTTGCAAAATACTGATTCTTCTCATCCAGGAGGATGAAATGTTTTTCCATTTGTCCTCTCTTTTTTCCTTGAGCAGTGGTTTGTAGTTCTCCTTGAAGAGGTCATTTATATTCCTTGTTCGTTGTATTCCTAGGTATTTTGTTCTCTTTGTAGTGATTGTGAATAGGAGTTTATTCATGATTTGGCTCTCTGCTTCCCTATTATTGGTGTAACTGAATGCTTGTGATCTTTGCACATTGATTTTGTATCCTGAGACTTTTCTGAAATTGCTTATCATTTCAAGAAGTTTTGGGGCTGAGATGATGGAGTTTTTTTAAATATAAAATCATGTCATCTGCAAACAGAGACAACTTGACTTCTTCTCTTTCTATTTGAATACGCTTTATTTCTTTCTCTTGCCTGATTGCCCTGGCCAGAACTTCCAATACTATGTTGAATAAGAATGATGAGAGGGCAACCTTGTCTTTTACTGGTTTTCAAAGGTAATGCTTCTGGCTTTTGCTCATTAAATATGATATTGGCTGTGGGTTTGTCATAAATAGTTCTTATTATTTTGAGATATGTTTCATCAATACCTAGTTTATTGAGAGTTTTTAACATGAAGGGATATTGAGTTTTATCAAAGACCTTTCCTGCATCTATTGAGATAATCATATGGTTTTTGTCTTTAGTTCTGTTTGTATGATGGATTACATTTATTAATTTGTATATGTTAAACCAGCCTTGCATCCCAGGGATGAAGCTGACTTGATTGTGGTGGATAAGTTTTTTGATGTGTTGTTGGATTCAGTTTGCCAGTATTTTATTCAGGATTTTCTCATCGTTGTTCATCAGGGATATTGGGCTAAAGTGTTCAATTTTTGTTGTGTCTCTTCCCAGTTTTGGTATGAGGATGATGCTGGCTTCATAAAATGGGTTAGGGAGGAGTCACTCATTTTCAATTGTTTCAAATAGTTACAGACAGAATGGTGCCAGCTCCTCTGTATTTTTGGTAGAATAAAGCTGTGAATTAGTCTGGTCTCAGGCTTTTTTTTTTTTTTTTTTTCCTTTGGTTGGTAGGCTATTAATTACTGCCTGAATTTCAGAGCTTGTTATTGATCTATTCAGGGATTTACCTTTTTCCTGGTTTAGTCTTGGTGAGTGTCTGTGTTCAGGAATTTATCCAGTTTTTCTAAATTTTCTAGTTTATTTGTGTAGAGGTGTTTATAGTATTCTCTAATGGAGGTTTGTATTTTCATGGGGTCACAGTGGTGATATATCGTTTATCATTTTTTATTATATCTATTTGATTCCTCTCTCTTTTTCTTCTTTATTAGTCTAGGTAGTTATCTATCTATTTTGTTAATTTTTTCAGAAAACAGCTCCTGGATTCATTGATTTTTGGAGGGCTTTTCATGTATCTCCTTTAAGTTCTTCTCTCCTCTTAGTTATTTCTTGTCTTCTGCTAGCTTTTGGATAAGTTTGCTCTTGCCTCTCTAGCTCTTTTAATTATGATGTTAGGGTGTCAACTTGAGATCTTTCTAGCTTTCTGATGTGGGTATTTAGTGCTGTAACTTTTCCTCTTAACACTCCTTTAGCTGTGTCCCAGCGATTCTGGTACATTGTCTCTGTTCTCACTGGTTTCAAAGAACTTCTTGATTTCTACCTTAACTTCAATATTTACCTGGGGAGTAATTCAGGAGCAGATTGTTCAATTTTCACGAAATTATGTGGTTTTGAGTGAGTTTCTTAATCTTGAGTTCTAATTTGATTTCACTGTGGTCTGAGAGACTGTTATGATTTCAGTTATTTTGCATTTCCTGTGGACTGTTTCACTTCTGATTACGTGGTCTATTTTAGAATAAGTGTCATGTGGCACTGAGAAGAATGTGTATTCTGTTAATTTGGGGTAGGGAGTTCTGTAGATGTCTACTAGATCCAGTTGATCCAGAGCTGAGTTCAAGTCCTGAATATCTTTGTTAATTTTGTCTTGTTCATCTGCTTAATACTGACAGTGGGGGGCAAAAATCTCCTATGTTTATTATGTTGGAGTCTAAGCCTCTCTGTAGGTCTCTAAGAACTTGTTTTATGAATCTGGGTGCTCCTGTATTGGGGGTATATATATTTAGAATAGCTAACTCTTCTTGTTGAATTGTTCCCTTAACCATTATGTAATGCATTTCTTTGTCTTTTTAAATCTTTGTTGGTTTAAAGTATGTTTTGTCAGAGACTAGGATTGCAATCCCTGCTTTTTTTTTTTTTTCCTTTCCATTTGCTTGGTAAATTTTCCTACATCCCTTTATTTTGAGTCTATGTGTGTCTTTACACATAAAATGCGTCTCCTAAACACAGCACACCAATGAGTTTTGACTCCTTATCCAATTTTCCAGTCTGTATCTTTTAATTGGGTCATTTAGTCCTTTTACATTTAAGGTTAGTATTGTTATGTGTGAATTTAATTCTGTAATCATGATGCTATTTTGTATTTTGGCACACTAGTTGATGCAGTTTCTTCAGTGTCATTTGCCTTTATATTTTGGTGCACTTTTGCAGTGGCTGGTACTTTCCATTCCATATTTAGTCATTCTTTCAGGAGCTCAAAAATCATGATGCTCTTTGGTATTTTGGCACACTAGTTGATGCAGTTTCTTTGTGGTGTCATTCGCCTTTATATTTTGGTGTGTTTTTGCTGTGGCTGGTTTTTCCTTTCCATATTTAGTGCTTCTTTCAGGAGCTTGTGCAGGGCATGCCTGGTGGTAACAAAATCTCCCAGCATTTGCTTGTCTGGAAAGGATTTTATTTCTCTACTTATGCAGCTTAGTTTGGCTGGATATGAAATTGTGGGTTGAAAATTCTTTTCTTTAAGAATGTTGAATATTAGCCCCCAATTTCTTCTGGCTTATAGATTTTCTGCTGAGAGGTCTGCTATTAGTCTGATGGGCTTCACTTTGTAGGTGATCTGGCTTTTCTGTCTAGCTGCCCATAACAATTTTTCCCTTATTTTGACCTTGGAGAACCTGATGATTATGTATCTTGGGGTTGATCTTCTCATGGAGTATCTTAACAGTGTTCTCTGTATTTCCTAAATTTGCATGTTGTCCTGTCTGCTAGGTTGGAAAAGTTCTGGATAATATTCTGAAGTTTGTTTTCCAGCCTTGTTTCCATTCTCCCTGTCTCCTTCTGCTACTCTAGTCTGTCATAGTTTCAGTCTTTTTATGAAGTCCCATATTTCTTGGAGGCTTTGTTCATTCCTTTTCATTCTTTTTGTCTCCATTCTTCTCTGCATGTCTTATTTCAATAAGGTGGTCTTCAAACTCTGATATTCTTTCTTCTGCTTGGTCGATTCAGCTATTGATATTTGTGTATGCTGTGTTTTTCAGCTTCATAATGAAGTTCTCATGCTGTGTTTTTCAGCACCATGATGAAGTTCTCATGCTGCATTTTTCAGCTCCATCACGTTGTTTATGTTCCTCTCTAAACTGTTTATTCTAGTTAGTAATTCCTCTAACATTTTATCAAGGTTCTTAGCTTCTTTGCATTGGGTTAGAACATGCTCCCTTTAGCTTATCATAGTTTTTTATTACCCATCTTCTGAAGCCTTCTTCTGTTAATTAGTTCATCTAATCCCTGGTCCAATTCTGATAGAGAGACATTGTGATCATTTGGAGTAGAAGAGGCACTCTGGCTTTTTGGGTTTTCAGCATTTTTTTCATTGATCCATTCTCCTCTTCATGAGTTTGTTTAGTTTTGGTCTTTGAGGTTTCTGACCCTTGGATGTGGTTTTTGTGGGGGCCTTTTTGTTGTTGTTGATGCTGCTGTTGTTACTTTCTGATTGTTTGTTTTTCTTTTAATAGTCAGGTCCCTCTTTTGTAGTGCTGCTGCAGTTTGCTAGGGGTTCACTTCAGGCTCTGTTCATCTGATTTGCTCCCATGTGTGGAGATGTCACTCAAGGAGGCTAGAGAGCAGCAAAGATGGGTGCCTGCTCCTTCTCCTGGGACCTCTGACCTCGAGGAGCACAACCTGATGCCAATAGGATTGCTTCTGTATAAGGTGTCTGACACCCCCTGTTGGAGTGTCTCACCCAGTTGATGGCACTGGGAGCAGGACCCTTTTAAGGAAGTACTTTATGCCTTGGTGCTTAAAGTGGAGGAAAACCTTCTCATCTTGGCTGTCTGGATTCTTCAGAACTACATCTGGAGGAGGAGAGGCTAAGTCTGCTGATCCACAGAGAGCGTGGCCACCCCTCCCTTTAGGAGATTAGGCCCAGGGAGATCCGAATTCTGTCCCTGAGCCTCTGGCTGGAGTTACTGGAGTTCCTGCAGGGAAGCCCACCTGATGAGGAAGGATGGGCCAGGGTCAGACCTGAAGAGGCGCTCTGGCCTCAGACTGCCACAGTGGGTGTATTGGGCTGTGGAGACAAGTCTTAGGACAGAGCCCTCTAGCCTCTTTGGCTCCAGCAGGGTAAAAGCGCAGCCTGAAACTATAAAGAAGGGTACCACCCTTCCCCTGCCCTGGGAGCTTAGTGTGTTAGGCAGTTGCAAGTTTCATAGTTGGTTGCTGCTCCTTTCCCAAGGAGCCCAAAGGGCTTAGGCGGCAGACAGCCACAGCTGTGATGCTAGTTGCCCTTCCCTCCAGGAGTTTGGTGGGCTTAAGCAGATTCCAGCTGAGTGGCTGTAAGAATCTGTGGGTTTGGGGGTTGGGAGGCTAGGCCCTGATGGTGTGGGTTCAAGAGTGACATCTTCCGATCCATGGGTTGCACAGTTCCATGAAAAAAGCAGTTTCCCAGGCTGGGTAGTGTGCTCACTCACCACCTCCCTTGGCTGGGGTAGGGGGTTCCTCTGCCTCTGTGGTTCTCAGGTGGGCTGCCATACCACACTGCTCTTCCTTCTCTCTGTGGTTCATACCAGCCTTTTAGTCAATTTCAATGAGAGAACCTGGATACCTTGATTGCTGGTGAAAGATTCACACACTTACGTTTTTTTCCCATGGGATCCTTCAAATGCCGCTGCTTCCAGTTGACTGTCTTGGCCCCTCTTCCTAATTTTTTTTAAACCTGTGTGATAACATAGTTTAGGACAAAAGGCAATTCTATGATGCCAGACAGACTTAAATTTTAATTGCTAATCCAGGTAATTTGGGCATTTTTTGTAATATCTCTGTGACTCAATTTTCTCATCTATAAATTGGAGTGGTTATTATTATTGGGTTGCTAAATGTATGGCAGGCTATGACTTTGTGAAAAACATGCAAATATTTAGCTGTGGCACCACCAACATTTTCTTGACAGAGATATGTATATCCTCAACCATCTATGGCCTCTGTTATAAACTGAATATCTATGTCTTCTCAAAATGAGTATGTTGAAGCCCTAGACCACAATGTGACTGTGTTTAGAGACAGGTTCTATGAGAAGGTGATGAATGCTGAATGAGGTCATAAAGGTGAGGCTTTAATTTGATAGGACTGGTGTTCTTATAAGAAAAGGAAGAAACACCAGGGTGCTCTCTCCATCATGTGAGCACCAAGTGAGAAGGCAGCCATTAGCAAGCCAAGGAGAGGACCCTCATGAGGAATTGAACTGAACCTTGATCTTGGGGTCCTCAGCCTCCAGAACTGGAAGAAAACAAGAGTTCTGTTGTTTAAGCCACCTGGTCTATGATAGGTTGTTATAGAAGCCCAAGGCGATTTAGCCTTTCCACCAGCTTATGGTATGTAAAAGGCAATGCAGCCAAGTCTCTGAGCTGGTAAACTTCTCACTATGCACTAGTTGCAGCAGCTACTAAATTTTAACTGTACCCCAGGAGAAGGGGGAGTCACTGAGGACAGTGTCCACTCCCTTTTTCTTTTCTTTTCTTTCTTTTTTTTTTTTTTTTTTTTTGAGACAGAGTTTCACTCTTGTTACCCAGGTTGGAGTGCAATGGCGCGATCTCGGCTCACCGCAACCTCCACCTCCTGGGTTCAGGCAATTCTCCTGCCTCAGTCTCCTGAGTAGCTGGGATTACAGGCACGCGCTACTATGCCCAGCTAATTTTTTTGTATTTTTAGTAGAGACGGGGTTTCACCATGTTGACCAGGATGGTCTCGATCTCTTGACCTCATGATCCACCCACCTCAGCCTCCCAAAGTGCTGGGATTACAGGCTTAAGCCACCGCACCCGGCCCACTCCCTTTTTCTTGAGTGTGTTTTTGCACTCATTGTTGGTTTGATAGTAGAAACACTTTTAAGCCAAGTCCCAAACATCATTCTTTCCATTTTCTGAACAGAAACCAGTGCTTTGTGGACTAGCCTAGTCACATGTCTTAGAGAAGACAAATTTTTTAATTCAAATTTAGTTGAAGAAAAATATTGCATGACCTATTTTTACCTAAAATCAGATGAAATATGATTCTGGGCTTCCATCACACCAGGTGTTTAAGTACTTTAGTCATTGGAATTATTGCTTCTTCCTCTTTCTGCCCTGGAACAGTTCCCAGGATCTTAAACAGAATATAACACTATGGTAAGGCCTTCCAATTTCCATATGCACTAGTCACTACTAATATTTTAATTATCTGAACCTGCAGGATCCTTCAAGTTGATGATTCTGCTTTGACATCAAATGCAGTGAATGGAATCTTTGATGAGTCCTGGGAGCACAGACCAGCCTTGTAACTTGCTCCCTGTAAGTCCTGACATCCTCTTAGGGGGTTCAAAGAGTATGAGGTTCAGAGTCATCTTTATTCTCTTTTAGTTCCCAAGAGGACTGTCTCTTTTTCCCTGATCTCAAGGACCTCTTCAGGGTACCCAACTCTTTCTCTACTCCTTTGGATATGATTTAGTGGGATCCCCATAATGTAGACCTTGAAAAGCAAAATCTAGAAAAAGAATGCAGTTGGCTTTCCGTATCTTTGGGGTCTGTATCCATGGATTCAACCAAGTGAGACTCAAAAATATTTGGGAAAATAATTGTATCTGTACTGAACATGTACAGACTGTTTTCTTATCATTATTCCCTACACAATATAGTACAACTATTTATGTAGTATTTGCATCATCATAGGAATTATAAGTAATCTAGAGATGATTTTTAAATATAAAAAATGTACATAGGTTATATGCAAATATGATTTTACATCAAGGACTTGAGCATCCTGGGATTTTGGTATCTGTAATAGGTCCAGAACCAATCCCCCATGGATACAGAAGTTTCCAGACAACTCTGTTTTGGAACTTTCTACACAAATCCCTCCCTTGACAAAGCCTTGACTATTGCTTAGTGGAGAAAGAACAGAAAAATTTAGAACAAAACACAAACATCTCCATAAACTTCCCAACACATATGTCATAGCAATTGGAATATATTACAAGCTCAGGAAATGTTATTTTCTTTCTTCCAATTCTTTTTTTCCCCCTTTTCCCCAAAACTGTTACATTGATTAGCTTGAAGGCAAAAAAGGGGGAGGCTAATCTTAGCTGACAAAAAATGGGGGCTAATCTTAGTTTAGCTAGTGTTAATACTGACCAGGTTAAATAGCACATTAACATATTAAGGTAATGTTAAAAGATGGCTTTTATTTGTCTTCATTGACTCTTTCCTATCAGATTTCGAGACCTTGCTACATGCAAAACCCAGTGGAATGAGGAGTCTGAAGCCTTGTTTTTGATGTTTAACTGTTGTCAGATTTAATTTTCACTTTTTCCTCTTCCCTTTGCCACTTTTCCCTTTTCCCTTTCCCACATCTAGGTGAGCTGATAAAAAAACCTGGGTGTTTCCTCCTCTGGCATCTGTGAGAGATCCAAACCATGTAAGCCTCTGCTCACCCACAGGAACTCTCACCCGAGCCTCACTCCCTAGGTGCACGCGCACACACACACACACACACACACATACACACACCACAGTTCATTCTCTTTCCTCTCCCTCTCAAGCCATTATGGACATGTTTAAGAGATTTGCTCTAATCTCCCCTAGAGACCTCAAACATGTAGGTAATGCAACTTTTCATACCCTCTTGGTGTATATGGTATCATCAGTCTTGATGTTGGAACCACATTTTGGATGGTGGTATATCTGTCTCTGTAGGTAACCATAACACTCAGAAAGAAGATGCAACTCAGAGAGGGGGTGGGTGGAGAAAGAAAGAGAACGCCAAATTATGTAATTTAAATTACAAAATAAGTTCTTGAAATTTAAAGCACACAATAGTTTTGAATCCAAAACAAGCTTGATATGCATGTCCTATGCTATTTGATTGTAAGTATCCAGAACCTGGCAACTTAGAAATTAAAATTTATACCTTGGCCTCTAGACTACAGAAAAGCACTAGATACTATAAAAACCTTTTTTCTACCCCAATCAAAATTCCAATTGGCAGATGGAATGAAGAATTTTAGGAATGAAAGGCACTGTACTTGTTCAACCCCAGGGGATTTGTTGTGATAGAATCATCCATTGAGATCAAGGGGCTTCTGCCTCAGTATTTGGGGCATAGCACAAGGAACCTATCTCTAAGCAAAGTCTCACCTAAAATGGCACTAGAAAAGCGTGCCCCTGCCACCCTTGTGTAGCATGGATATAGCAGCTGGCAGAGAAGCAAGGATAAAAGGTCAGTAGGCAGTGAAGAGCTAAGAAATTTGAATAAATATTGATTTGAATTTATGTGTTCAAATACTTATTTATTTGAATAAAGTATTGGATCTTCAGGTCAGCTGTGGTGGGTCTTTTCTAGGCTATTAGTCAAGTTCAGGTTTGCTTGATATGTTTTCTCCATGCAAGGACTATTGACATAGTTTGGATATTTGTCCCTGCCCAAATCTCATGTTGAAATATAATTTTCAGTGTTGGAGGTGGGGCCTGGTGGGAGGTGTTTGGATCATGGGGGTGGAACCCTCATGGCTTGAAGCTGTCTTCATGGTAGTGAGTTCTCACAAGATCTGGTCATTTAAAAGTGTGTGGTACCTCCTGCCCCAAGTCCCCCATGTTCTGTCTCTTGCCCCTACTTTTGTGATGCAAGCTCCTGCTTCCACCATGAGCAAAATCTCCCTGAGGCCCTCAGAAAGTGAGCAATGTTGGTGCTAAGATTCTATACAGCCTACGGAACTGTGAGCCAATTAAACCTCTTTTCTTTATAAATTACCCACCCAGTCTCAGGTATTTATTTATAGCAATGTGAGAATGGCCTAATATAGGCTGAAGGGACAGCTGCTAACTTGGGCATGCTGTCCTTCTGATGAAGGGTGAGTGCAAGCAAGATAGATGAAACTCGCAAATCTTCCCTGTGGATCTGACATGTGGTTACTTCCTTCCATGTTCCACTGGACAAAAATAGAACCAAAAGCTTTCCAAAATATCCAATCACATAACAATTAGAAAATTGGGCACATGCCAGAAAAAAAATCACATAAATAATCCACTGATGATACTTAGATGTATTTTCTGGGAAATTTTTTGTGCATTTGTATAGTAGATGGGATTATATTACACATGTAGTTTTCCTTTTTTCCTTTTGGCCATAGTAAATATGAGCTATACTTTTCCTAATTATTTGTCCATGGGGACAAGCAATTGCTTCTAATTTTTAAATTATATCTTGCTGAATAAAGATTTTTTTTTTTTTTTTTTTTTGAGGCAGGGTCTTACTCTGTCACCTGGGCTGGAGCGTGGTGATGTGATCTCAGCTCACCACAGCTTCAACCTCCTGGACTCATGCTATCCTCTCACCTCAGCCCCACAAGTAGCTGGGACTACAGGTGTGCTCTGTCACACTTGGCTAATGTTTGTATTTTTAGTAGAAACAGGATTTTGCCATGTTGCCCAGGCTGGTCTGGAACTCCTGAGCTCAAGCGATCTGCCTGCCTTGGCCTCCCAAAGTGCCAGGAATATAGGCATAAGTCACTATGCTCAGCCTTGCATAAACATCTTTATGCATGAAGCTACAAATCATAGATCTGAAGTAAAATTAAATAATCAGTTTCAACTTTCAAGGCATTTGAAAGTTCATCTACTAGGTTGAACTATATGGAATTACTCATATTTGACAATTGACCTTCAAAACCAGCAATTTCATGTATCTCAAGCAAAATAAATGTGCATTCTTATGCCACATAATGACATTTCAGTTGACAATGGATCACATGTACAACAGTGGTTTAATAAGATTATAATGGAGTGAAAAATTCATGTTGAAACCATGACTATAAATTTTATGAAATTAATCAGGGAAGAAAGGAAGGGTAGAAATGAAAATAAACCAAGCTGCATCATATTCAGCATTAACCATCAGGACAGACTGCTCTCTCACCCACTTCTCACAGTTGTTTGCTTCCTATTGCCCGAGAGTCTCATGGACCCTGTCACAAGATTATTGTCCCCCTTAACTGCTCTATAGATAACAAGTATTGTGAAGCATTAAGTTTTCCATTCAAGCTATTTTTTTCAGGTACTGCCTACTGGTAAAACTACTGATGTTAAAGAAAACATCCTATTGATTTCATCCCCATTATCCCAGTTAATCAATGACACCAAATTTTCCAGCCCCTTATTCTCCATGATCACCTTAAAGACCCCAGCCTTGAACTCCTTGAGAAGACAGATTTATGGGTTCCTCCCATCTCCTTGCTCAGCTGTCCTGTGACTATTAAACTGTCTCTGCTGCAAATCCTGCTGCCTCAATGTATTGGGATATTACTCTGCAGTGGGCATGCAAACCTGTGGTTCTGTAACACTGTCACCTAGTAACCTGTAGCCATCATAATGTGCAATGCATTACTCACGTGTTGTGGTGATACTGGTGTAAAGAAATTTCCTGCACTGCCAGTCATATAAAAGTATAGCACAATAATGTGCACTACATAACACTTGACAATTATAATAAACTGCTCTGTTACTGGTTTATATATTTATTATAGTTTTATTGTTATTTAAGTGTGTATTCTATTTATTAAAAACAATTTACTGTATAACAGTATGCTGTGTTACCCCATCAACAGCCTCATTCATCTCAATGTTTACCTGGTCTCTTGATTGTACCATTTTCTCTTATGTTGAGTTTTAAGTATTATTATAAAAGAGTCAAAAATTGAAAAAAAAATTAAAGAGTTTATAAAGTAAAAATATTACCATGAGCCAAAGTTAATTTATTATTGAAGAAAGAATTTCTTTTTTGTAAATTCAGGGTAGCCTATGTGTAGTGTTTATGAAATCTATAGGAGTATAAAGTAGTATAGTAGGTCTTCACATTTACCCACCACTCATTCATTGACTCACCCAGAGCAACTTCCAGTCCTGCAAGCTCCATTCATGACAAGTTCTCTATACAGTTGTACCATTTTTTATATCTTTCATATAATATTTTTACTGTACTTTTTCTGTGTTTACATATATTTAGTTATGCAAATATTTACCATTGTGCTGCAGTTGACTACCATATTCAGTACAGAGACATCTTGTACAGATTTGTAGCCTATGAACAAAGGACTATATGATATTGCCTAGGTGTGCAGTGGGCTACACCATCTAGGTTGTGTAAGTACACTCATTGTTCAGATAACAATGAAATCACCAATGACTCATTTCTCAGAACATATCCCAATCCTTAGGGGATTTGTGACTGTATTTTAGAATTTTCTTGTGCCTTAATTTTATCTCACGA
Organism: Saimiri boliviensis; assembly: GCF_048565385.1. Taxonomy (NCBI): domain Eukaryota; kingdom Metazoa; phylum Chordata; class Mammalia; order Primates; family Cebidae; genus Saimiri; species Saimiri boliviensis. Next base: position 92,263,500 of record NC_133453.1, read on the forward strand.
TTATCTGTCTTTAATTAAGTCTGTTTTCTTAAGCATGAATATTATAAAGTCAACTAATTTGTTTGTTTTTCTATTTTGTTTGACTTGTATTTAACCTTAGATTTTTTTTTAAGCAAGTTTTACTATACATAAACATAATATCATCTACAGTGTTTTGCCACGGGTTGGCAAATGTGAGTGACCTTTGAAACATAACCAATTTATTATATGGAATAAAATCGACACTGAAAATATTGATAAAATGAGGCTATTTTTTGAACATTAAGATATAGGATCAACTTTAAAAAAAATTTTATGACCAGAATAGATAAGAAATGCTAATGTGTCTCCTAACTCTGTTTAATTTAAATGTCCTATTTTGACTAAGGCAGCTATTCTTAATTATCATCGTACCATATGAAAACACACACACATAAATATTTTGTTTTGCCTATCTAAGAGTTATTGTTATAATATTTTTGCCTCATTACATTCATATATATTATTAATGCAGTAAAAAGGTGGAAAACATGCAATTTATAATTTACTCATATAACCAAAATAAGTTTTAATATAAATAAATTGAAAACAAATAATTTTATTTAAATATTTTTATTTTAAAAATAGCTAAAATACATAGTTAGCAAAATTTTATGATCAGAATATACCTCTGGGTAAAGTATTTATATATATTGTCCATTATGCTTATTTATCTACATATTATGTTTTTAGTTATTCATTAGAAACAGTTTTACTAGAAGCAAATTTGCCAACACGTATTTTACTTACGGATTATTAATAGGTTTGTTGGTAACAGATAAATGTAGCTTACTCTATTGAACTAAAAGGTAATCTAAAGTAGAAAGTGTTTTCAAGAACTTATAAATGTCTACAGGCTGAAAAGGTAGGATGACCTCTGTCGCAATATTTTTAAGGAAGATGCTTTAACAAAGGGTAAATATATAAAGAGGCTTTGAATAGTTCTGTAGTCAGACATACAATATTGTGGTGTTCTGGCATCACCATTACCAATATTTGTGTAGTACTTTATAGCTTTGAAATAGTGCATCATTCAGTTTTTCATATGATCCCAGAAATGCTGTGTTTTCCACACTCACAAAATCAAAGTTTTAGGATAAGAAGAAGCCTCAGATATTTTTTAATCCAGTAGCTTAATTTCACACCCGAGGAAATCGAGTCTCAAAACATTGACACTATTTGTCCTTATCATTGTTGAAAGATTAAATTTACTGATAAATTCTGCTGATTTCTGTAGCTTATCTCAAAAACAAGACCATATAATATAAAAACAGAAGTGCTAGTAGAGTTGCAAGACAACATACAGGACACCAGTTAATTTGAATTTTGGATAAACAATGATTTTTTTTTAGCATGCATACTTTCTATACAATATTTGATATATACTAAAAAACTATTCTTTGCTTATCTAATTCAAAATTAACTGGGTGTCCTGAACTTTTATCTGCTTAATCTGGTGACCATAGAAGAAGCTGTCTTGGTGGAATGTTGGAAAATAGCCTATATTAAATCAAAACAATAAAATGTTTCTGTTTCAAAAGTTCAGACAAAAGTCTGTTGAAATCCAATATTCCATCCACTAGATGAATCAGCTTCTTTTTTTAAGTTCATTCGCAGAAAAAATAACCTGTCAATTTTGAGATAGCACCATTGCTATATAAAGGAATAAAAAGATACAATTTGATATATATTTGATAACACATACAAACTGGGTAATCAAATATGACATAAAAAAGAAAGCACAAAAGTGTTAGTCTTGGCCATTGGTAGCTCTATTGCAATTTTGATGGGAAATTACACCTTATTCAGTGCCTTCTATGTCCCAGTCACAAAATCTCTTTGAGAAAAGCATTATTATTCTAATTTCAGAGATGCGGAAGCAGAGCTGCCTGGAAATGAAATAATTTGCCATTTATTCTACTGAGGGGTGGAATTAGGTCTCCAAAATCAATCTGTTTGGATTCAAAAGCTTGTGGCCTTTCTCCTGAATCATACCATTTGATGAAAAAGGAATTTGGAAACATTTTGTTGCCTTCTCAACATTTATCCACTCACTTCTCCTTATCCTCATTGTCTGATAAATTCTTTGCCAACTTAATACTGCTGTTTGAACTATTAATTCCTCAGGAAAGGCCCCTATCCTCATCTCTGGCTGTATATTATAATAGTTTAAATCATCATAGTAATTTTTCCTTTGTTAGTACTTGGATTAGAGTAGGTAGTGGTTTCCAAACTTCAGTGTGTGTCAAAATTACTTGGAGAGCTTGTTAAAATACAGATTGCTGGACCCCACACTTACCTCTGATTCAGGAGGTGTCATATGAGGTTGGAGATTTTGCATTCACAAGTTCCTAGTGAAGGTAACAATGCTCGTAGGGACCATGATCTGAGAATCACTATTTTAGTGGTAGCTCTGTGACCAGTTGTAGCCAATGAAGTGAGTCTTCTGGGAAATGTTTCCGCAGATTCAAAGACAATACATTTTCTTATTACTTGAAATTATTTGTACCATGTTCTTCTAAAGTAATCCTACTTGATCCAAGAGAATTAGAAGTTATTATCCAAGTTATTACTTGTAAGTCTTAGCTGTTCATGATATGATTGATTTGCTAATCTGTATTTCATTATAGATTAGCAAATCCTGTGGCATATATGTTTACAACATATTTAGCTTCTTTGTTAGAGGTAGCCATTGCATTAAAAGGCTATCGTAAGTGTCTCTCATAGGTAGCCAAAATAAATAGAATATATTACTTTGTCACAAAAATCCTATTGTTAGGCTGTGCATTATATTGGACACATGCTCTGAAATGTGTATCTCTAGACATCTAGTTTGTTTTGTGGACTGTTAAGTGGTTTCAGCACAAGACTCAGTAGCTAAGTATTGCCGATCAAGGATTTCCAGGCAATCTGCAGACATTTGAAAACATATATACTCAATATAGTTATTTTGAGGTTATTTGAATGAAAATATTATAATCACATGGTTTGCATGATCTATTCTTAAAATACATTAAGTGTAGTGTTGTATTTGAAACAAAAATCAAGGCAAACCTAAACTCATCCAGGAATGCTCGTCATTTTAGCTGAATGAATGCATGGCTTCAAGTGCTGTTTAGTTTCTATGCAAGAAGTGCTGACTAGTGCCACTCTTTCTGACTCTACTAATACCAGTGTCAAGGTTTGCATTGTATTTAGCTAAATAAATACAATATTTTTATTTCTAATAACTAGCTATTGCATTTAAGAAAGTCTGTTCTTCACCTGTGCTGAGTTGATGCAATGGAACATTTTTGTGTCATACCATTCAACCTTCAACTTCACTCAAACTAAACTCAAAGGAGAAGTGTATGGCATCCTTTTAGGCTACTTGTACCATGATTATTTTCTGCTCAATTAAATTTACCTCTGTTACCTTGGTAACCAAACTATTAGCTCACTGCCAACATCTTTTTTATTCCTCCTTGTATTATTTTGGATATCTGCATTTTGTAGCTTCCCCATAAGGTTCTCAAGCCAAGTTTTTCATAAACTCAGATCCTTTCTTGTTTGTTGAACCGACATTATGTATCTTCTATCTTCCACTTAGAAAAGGAAATGGTAAATCTCTTTTGAATAATTTAAGCAACTCTTTATTTAAAAAAATGTTTCATATTATTAAAATGGTCTCTCTTTGTTTCCTTCATAACTATAATTTAGCAATTACTATTTTCCAGACACTATTTAAACACTTTTCAAATATTAACTAATTTAATTGTTATAACAAGCCTATGAAATAATACTAGTATCCTTAACTTATCAATGAGGGAAATCAGAAACAGACACATTATTTGCATTGCCTAAGTTCAAACAGCTAGTGAGTGCTAGAGGCAAGATTTGAACCTAAATATGAGTTTTAAACATCTGAGTTTATATCAGTCTTATATAAATAGAAACTGGAAGTCCTCAAATAAATCAGCATTGTTAAGATACCAATTTGTTGATTATATTTATGTACATCTTTTGACTAATGCTAATCATAAAGGCCAATATTAGATGTGAATATAATCTGCTCCTGAAAATGCACTGAATCTTTTATATTTTAAATGTGAAAGTAATTTATTCCTAGTCCACCACATAATCTTGAACAGTTCTCTAAATATCACTAAGATATGCTTAGACACACGTATAACATCTACTGAGGATTTCTCCAGAATATAAAGCATGCAAAACACCAATTACCTAATTATGTGACATTTGATGAACTCATATTTGAGCTTTGCAGTATGCAGCAATACTGAACAATAATAGATGTGAATTCTCTTTCTTCTACATGGAAATGAATAAAGTGTGATGTAAAACATGAATATGTTAAAGCTATATAATGAATTCAAATAACTCTTAGCAATGAAAAGTAAGTAATAATGCAATTAACATTGGCACTTCCTAGTAGAAGAGCTGCTTCAGTGGCATTTGATGGCAAGAGAAAAGGCGTACTTATTAATATGTAGAAAAGATGATAACACATCCTAATATATAGTGTATTTAAACAAGACAAGCACAAGATGTGATCCTATCAGAATACCTGAGATACGACTATTTGCGGCTAAACATTTTCTCCCTTGGTCTCCTGTGTGACTTAAATGTTTCCCTGGTGCATGCATAAACATTCACTGTAATAGGCTTTCAATTAGAGTAGTAAATTTTGGAGATTACTTTTTTTGCAAGTCATCAAAATACATATCTGCATGATGGAATTTCAGATAGCTTTGGATACTTTTATTAGCTTCAACTTGTTGGAACATGCGTTATAAATGCATTCCCTGGTTGAGAAAAGAAGGTACTAATTCGTGGCACAAAGTTTTTCATTAATAGAAGCGAACTGTTGGTACATTGGCTTTTGATGTGATTTTCATAGCTTTTCAAATGGAGAATTCAAATCCTTTTTTGAATTTAAATACTTTTGAATAAAGTTAATTTGTAAATTGAAAGACAATATGTTATTCCAGTCATCAAACTGATGTTAAATCAAGTGGAGGAATAGGGGTTTTGTGGTATATTGGATTGATTGCATTACAAGTCCAAAATTTTTATTGGTAATGGGTAATACTTCTCAGTTTGGCTTAGATTTGTATATAGTTTCTGTAAAATGTAACAGAAGTACGATGTAACAGACTGTGCTTTAGTTAAAGGACACCTCTCATGACCTACCTCTATCTTGATTTCCGGGATGAGGAATGGATTTTGCTGACTCTCCCCTCGTGCCTTAGTTGAAGTCCCATTTAACCATTCATGGAATGATTCCCTGAAAACTGTGAAGCTATTAGGCCATCTTAGGAATGGGCTATAACTTCAACTATTATAAACTTAGGTTATTTAATGTTATTCTTTAGATGAAATGTAGACATTTGTTATTGATTTAGGACTAATAAATTTCAAGTATATTTAAAAAATTTATTTAAACTTAAATATACCTCATTTAAATTTAGAAATTTTATAAAGTAGATATATTATTTCAGTTTTACAAATAAAAAAGCTAGTACTCAAAGAGTTTTAAACCCATTGTCACATAGCCAATATGTGGGTGAATCAGATTGATTCAGTTATCTGACTCTAAGAGATTTCAGGTAGATTTTTAAATCCTGAAGTAGGTAGGGTACAGTAAATTTTACAGTAAAAATTTTCTGTAAGAATCCAGTGAGTTTCCTGTAGTTCAGCTATATGTCTTAGAGAAGCAAAAATAAGTATAGCCTTAGAGGATATGTCCTGATGCACTCTTACTACACAGTTGCAATCATAAAATAAACACAGAATGAAAATAAATCATTTAAATAGTATTGATGATGCATGTTAAGAGTTCTCTAAAAAAGTAGAATGTATTGAATACAGTTGAATAGTTAGACAGATATAGCTATAAATAGATAAAGCTGTATATAAGAGGATATTTATTTGGGGAATTGGTTCACACAATTATGGAAGCCAAGATATCCCATGATATGATATCTGTAAACTAGAAAATCAAGAAAGCCAGTGAGGTAATTCAGTCTGAGTCAGAAGGTCTGAGAAATATATGGGATGATGATGGAACTTCCAGATCAAAACCAAAGACCTGAGAACAAAGGGATCACTCATGTAAATCCTGCAGTCTAGAGGCTTGAGCACCAAAAGCTCCAATGTCCTATGCAAAAGAAGATGGTGTCCCAGTTCATGAAGAGAGAAAATTCAGCCTTCTTCTGACCTTTTGTTCTATTGGGCCCTTAGCAAATTGGATGATGCTCACCCACATTGGTGAGAATAGATCTTCTTAATTCAGTCTGCTAATTGAAATATTAATCCCTTCTGAAAACAACCTCATGGTTGCACCCAGAAATAATGTTTTATCAGCTATGTGTGCATCTGTTAGCCCAGTCAAGTTGATCCATAAAATTAACCATGACGTGGTGGTAAGAAAGAAAAAAAAAATTGGAGTTAATATAATTATATATAGAAGAATATTATATATAATAAGAAACATATAATATATATTATCTATAATAGAATATTTTAACTATCGATATAGAAGAGTGATAGCAAAAACTTATGGAATGATAGGATGATCCTGCATTTGAAATTCTCAAGTCTTTTGTAGTTGCTGTGCTGCCTCCTTGACTCTCTCCTAAGATTTTAACAGCACAAGATGTGTAATGGTGAATTAAACATGCATAATCTGCT